>NC_060149.1:153432548-154057548 GCF_021461385.2 Schistocerca piceifrons | reverse complement strand
TAGATCCAGTAGCACTTAGCATATATATAACAGTGGTCACATAATGTTCAGAGAGACAGATTATGTCACCTGGGTTTGATGACTCCAATTCATCAATATAGATAAGTAGTTCATTAATTATACTTCTTAGTCTTTCAGTATTTTGAAGAAATAATGGTAGCTGACATTTTACACTGACAGACATAAAATTGAGTGGAAATAAAATTTCTGCTGATTGCTGAAAATTTTTAACCAGATGCTGTTTGTGTTGATGCAATATGCCAGACTTAATGTTGTTCGGTTTCTTTCCCAAACTGAAGATTTTTATCAATAATAACCCTTGGGTTCTTTCTGTCCTCCCTACCCTAAAGAAGGTGCTGTTCTGAATCTTGTACCCACCGATATTTTACCATTCATGACAGTGCCTTCTCTCCAACCCCTCCCCCTCCCCTCTGCCCTCCTTAACTTTTTTTTCAATTTGCTTAGCCAATTTACCCTTTCCTTTCCTGCTGAGATGAAGACCATGCCTAATACAAGATCTATGCCAATATATGACCCTGCACCTGATATAAGTAGCCATTCCAACTCCAAATTCTTCCTCCTGACAGACAAGTTCAAAGGAGGTTGGTCATGGGTTCTCGGTAAAGCTACAAGATAAACATTGGTACGTCTTGATGTTGGCATCACACACTATATTATACCCAGGATCTCTGTCAATAGTATTGCCCTGACTACCCATTATTACCACAATGTCTTCCGTGGTGAAATCTTTACAAAGTGATATTAGCATTGAAAAGAGAGAGAGAGAGAGAGAGAGAGAGAGAGAGAGAGAGAGCTGGTACTCTGATTCTAGTTTATCCTGCAATAGTTGGCCCTCTAGCATGAGAATTACCTATTGGCAAAGCTGTCTTTCCTGTTACTGACTTCGCTACATTTTTACTTTTCAGTTTATTGGTGAAAGTTTGTTGAACACTGTCTATACCTACATCTGCAAGTAGCTTAAAATCCATTAGTTACATTATCATGGCCATAAAACCCTGTGAAAGGATAACACTAACTTGCTGTTATATTAATATAATAAAGGAATGTTGTAACAGCAATTATAACAGTATGCTGTTGCACTCTGAAATCAGAAACACCAACTCACATAAACAGAACAGTAACACTAGCGGCACACAAGCCATGTTTATGTAGGAAAACAAAGCAATAAAGGTAGTTACAGACGTTGCAAATACAGAACTGTGTCAGCCACAGTTAACATATCTAAATATATTAACATTTTCTTCCCTACAGAATAAACTTTATTTCCTTTCAGTGAAAGGTGACTAGAGAATTACTGTGTGGAAAGACTGTCCATAATCACAAAACACTGAATTAAACAACATAGATTCAGAATACACTATTTCTGTCAAAATAGAAACAAGTATAGCAGTGTGAAGCATTACAAAAACTGTAAGACTCACAATGAGAGACTTAGGCCTACTCTGTGATGTTCTGAGATGATCTTTTGTTTTCTTGTGAAAACAATCACAAAAGCATTTCAAAAGACAGTTACCAGTTTTGACCAGCAAGTGGTTATCACACTACTTACTGGTAACTACTATTTGAAATGCTTTTGTAATATTTTAGTACAAAAATAAAACACCATCTCAAAACAGCACAGGGAAAGTTTATCATATGAGTCATATAGTTTTTGTAAGGCCTCATACCATTATACTTGAATCTACAGTGGGAAGAAGCCCTAATAACTGGTACAATAGAAACTACCCTCTGCCATACACTTCACAGATGTTTATAGAGTAGGAATGTAGATACAAATGAGAACTGTAAAACAGCGAGAATCATTATAAAACCTATAAAATTTATGATAACTTATGAGCCTGTATCCTGCTACTAGTGCATTTGTGTGAGTGTGTGTGTGTGTGTGTGTGTGTGTGTGTGTGTGTGTGTGTGTGTGTGTGTGTTTCACTCTCTCTCTCCCTCACTATGCTCTTTTAGTCTGTACTGCTCACATCAATTGTTCTGTGTGTCATCTATTTTGCACCTTCTGTATGATTCTCAACTCCGCCTGGGGTCAGTTGCCTTGCAACAGCCACTGCCAGTCCCAAGCCTGGATAAAGGAGGAGGGTTGGGCATTGGGCTAACAACCCAATCCTGTAAAAAACTCTTTGTTATGAAGCACAAACTTCCCTCAGACATGGCTGGATACAATGGAATACAAAAACTGCAAAGGAAAAATTGTATACAATTTAGAAATTTTAATTTTGTATCTTGGAATGTTCAGAGCCTAATCCACACTACAGTCTCAGAAATTAACCGATATAAACTGGACCTGGTGGCAGTACAAGAGACAAGATGGCTAGGAGAGGGAACTGACAAATAGGATGGATACACACTATTCTATGGCAGATGTGCAGATAAACACAAATTCAGCACTGGTTTTGTAATACACAACAAAGCAGCAAATACAGTTAAAGAATTCAAAGCCGTTCACAAGAGAATATCCTACATAGTACTTGGAAACCAAGTGTCAGACATCACATTCATCAATGTTCATGCCCTGACTGAGGATAAAACAGATGAGGAAAAGGAAGAGTTCTATGACCAACTAGAACAAACTATTGAGAGCACACCAACTAGAAATATCAGGATAGTGCTAGGAGATTTTAATGGAAAATCAGGAAAAGAGGAATTCTACATACCAATTATAGGAAGGCACAGTTTGCATGATGAGAACAATGAGAATGGTCAGAGGATGATGAACTTAGCTATCTCAAAGAACTTGAGAGTAAGTTCGACTTACTTCGAACTCAAGAGAATACATAAGGGAAAATGGTGCTCACCGGATGGAAGAACCACCAACCAGATAGATCACATCTTGGTGGACCAGCACTATAGCCATAGAGTCATGGACATTAGGTCATATAGAGGAGCTGACTGTGTGTCAGACCACTTTCTCATTGTGTGCAGCCTTAAACTTATGTTCACAAGCATGCATAAGAAGGAGACACTAGAACCTGATCTGAATGTTGAAAAACTATGAGAAAGTGCCACTAAAGAACAATATGCTATAGAAATCAAAAACTGTTTTGAGGTCCTGGAGACCCTGGAAGCAAGAGAGAACGTGGAGGAGTAGTGGAAAGAAATAAAGTCCACAGTACTAATTGTAGCAGAGGATATATTGGGAAAAAAGAAGATAATGAAGAAGAGGAAATTGTTCAACGAGACATGCCAGAAGGCTACAGGAAAGAGAAGGAAGGTGAGGGAGAAGTGGCTAGCTGACAGAGGGAATGAGCAGAAAAGGGAACATTTTATCAATGTCAGAAGGAAGACAAAGCAAATCCTAAGAGCAGAGAAGAGAATATATGTAACTAATTTGCTAGAACAAGTTGAGGCAGAGAGCCAAAACAGCAATTCAAGGCAATTCTTCCAGTACATAAAAAATTGGAAACATGAATTTCAGGGCCCAACATTTTTCATTAGAGATAAGAACACCAACTCGATAAATGACAAGGAAAGAATTGTAGAAGATGGAAAGAATACTTCTCAGAACTGCTGAATTGCCCAGACCCAGATGAGATGTTACCTGCAGACACTATGGAGGAAAGGAAAGATGAAGAAGAATGAGAAACTAGTGAAGAAGACATGAAGATCACAATCAAAGGACTCAGAAACAACAAAGCCCCAGGGGAGGACAGAATAATATCAGAATTAATCAAGGAGGGAGGTGGGAGCTTACACTTAGAGATATATAAACTGATCCAGTTGATATGGGAGAAGGAGACACTGCCAGAAGATTGGAAATTGGCTATAATATGCCCAATATACAAGAAGGGAAGCAAAATGGAATGTGGTAACTACAGAGGAATCAGCTTGTTGAATGTAATGTATAAGGTACTATCCATCATTATCCTCAGAAAACTGTAGCCATTCATAGAGAACAATATACAGGAGTACCAAGCTGGCTTTCGACAAAACTGATTGACAATAGATCACATTTTGACACTAAGACAATGGTTGAAAAACACTGAGAATATGATAAAGATATCTATAACCTGTTTGTCAATTTTCAACATGCATATGACAGCATCCATAGGAATAGCCTGTACAATGCAATGTGTTACTTCAGAATCCCTGAGAAGCTAATGAGAATGGTGCAAGCTTGTGTGGAAGGGTCAAAGACAGCAGTACATTTCGGAGGAGCCACATCAGAAACATTTGAGATTGAGACAGGCCTCAGACAAGGGGATGCTCTCTCATGCGTTCTGTTCAGTTTCATTTTAGAGAAAGTAACAAAAGAGTGTAGGCAACAGGTGTGGGCTGGAGTACAGATATACGGTAACTTCAGTTGTCTCGCATATGCAGATGACATAGCACTACTAAGTGAATCAAAGCATGGGTTGAAAGGAATGTACCAGAAAAAGGACAATTATGCACAGAAGCTAGGGCTCAATGTGAATCAAGACAAAACAGTGTTCATTCAATTAGGAAGAAGGCAAGAGCAGGAAGAATTTCTTGAAATCAATGGCAAGAGGTTCAAGCAACTACACCAGTTCAAATACTTGGGATCATGGTTTACCACAGACAACAACATAAAAATGCATATAAAGGAAAGAATAGCAGCAGGAATGAGCTGCATGCATTCCATCAGAGAGATGCTCGGTTCTAAATCGATCTCAGTGAACACTAAGATGAAAATCTACAACACAGTGATAGGCCCAGCAATAATGTACAGTTCAGAAACATGGAGCATGACTAATCAAGGAAAGGAAAACTATTAATATTTGAAAGATGAGTAATGAGGAAGATATGAGGACCAGTTTTAGATAACGGAGAATGGAGGAGGAGGAAAAACAAGGAAATCTACCTTCTGACACAACAACCACCTATCCTACAGAAGATAAAGAGCAAAACAATACAATGGGTGGGCCACATAGCCTGTATGCCAGGTGGAAGACAGATGAAGATGGCACTATAGGGAAAACCAAACACCCCATTGGATGAACAAGGCAGTGCTGGCTGGACGACCTGGCGAAGGACCTAGCAGCCCTGGGGATTGAAGACACCTGGAGTAACCAGGCACAAAACAGGCAGGAATGGAAGCATTTTGTGGATGCAGCACATGGTCTCCAGGGCCTGTGCTCACTGGATATCTATCTATCTGTATGATTCTATTGTCTTGTCACATGTGGATTCACGAGAGGCTTATTTCCATTTTTACAACCCTTTTACCACTGAACAGTGCAAATGATTCCATGAGTTAAAGCACACATCAGTGCTATTAAAAAAAATTTCATCATATTGTCTCTGTTAAAGAACTAGCTGACAAATGCTCTTTTAATGCTGTGTTTGGTTATCTTTCAGTTTTTCATAGAAGTTACTGTTGAAAGTAAATATGTCATATATGTAAAGTGAATGGAAATGAGAAGTTCAACCAAACCTTCAAATTATTGTTAAGTTTTTATGTAAAATACTAATCCTTTTACATTTGCTTATTTATTTATATTTATTTAGTAATAGTAGTGTTAGTAGTAGTAATAGTATGTATATAATTTAGACCTGTCAGTAGTGTAACTTCACAAATAAATAAATTGTGTATACACAATTTTTTTGAACAGTATTTGTTTCTAGTTGCTATGCCTGATGAAGAAAACAGTCATATGGATACCAATATTGACAATGGCAGTTTTATTAGTAGTAGCAGCAGTGATGCACCACTGTTTGGATATGGTCATGTTTCTGATCAAGACAGAGATTATAATCCTTCCAATAATGAGCATCATACCACTAAGCCTTCCTCAGGAAAGTTATGTTTTTAACGTTTTATAAATCTGAAGCTGAGTAACTCAGGTTTTTTTTGTGTTTACTTTTTCAATAACATTTAAAATAAAAACTGTCTTTCTATTTTGAATTTACAAAAAATTTGATTTGATATACATTATTTTTAGGTAACACAGAAGAATAAGAAGAAGAAGAAGAAGAAGAATGTGGTTAAACTGAACACTTGCTGGCCCCTGAACCTCATCCCAGGAAAGAAAGTCTAATAAGAGAGCAAACCTGGGGAACACAGGACAGGATTATGTTGATCATAATATGAAGCTACATGAAGCTAAAATTTTTTGTGACTACAATTGTCAGTGTAGGTACAAATGTAATGATAATATTCCCATAAGCAAAAGGAAGTAGTATTTAGAGAATATTGGAATCTGGTAGCTGGAAACTTCAGACATCATTCTTAAGTGGTACCTTAGACAGCCTGTGTTGGGAAGAAAACTACAGCTGTCACCCACAAATATATATCATGTATTATTAATTTGAAAGGTTTTTGAGTGTGCAAAATCGTTTTTTCTGTTTTTAAATGCTTGACATATCTAATTTATCTTACTGGCTGAAAGCTACATTTGTGACAGTCTTTTTGCTGTGCCTATCTGCAAATGGCAAGGCACTGGCTCACTGAAAACAGGAGACTGGACTATAATGTATGGAGATTGTGGTCAATGCCATGAATTTCGAACTGGATTCTACATTCATAAATCAATAAATGACTCAATAAAGGAATTCAAACATGTCAATAATCGAATACCATACATAACAGTTCAGACTCAGTGGTTAGATATTAAATTTCTATATGCACATGCACCCACAAAAGATGAGGACAATGACTTCTAGAGTCAATTGGACAACATGTACAACTTAGTAAATAGATAGAATGTAAAAGTAGTGTCAGGAGATTTTAATGCCAATGCAGGAAGGAAGGAAATTCACAAACCAACCACTGGGAGTTTCAGCTTACATGAGAAAAGTCTGGGTAATGGGGTTTGACTTATAAACTTCGCAATAAGAAATTATCTCATGATAAGCGTCACAGAATTTCAACACAAACACATTCACTTAGAGACATGGATATCACCAGATGGAAAAGCAGTGAATCAGATAGACCACGTGGCTATTCAAAAAAGATTCCAGAACAGTATTAAAGATATTAGAACCTATAATGATGCTGACTGTGACACAGACCGTATGTTAACCATATCAAAAATGAAAATAAAATTAAAAAGAAAAATAAATGGAAATAGAGCAAAAACTACTAGATATAACTTAGGAAATCTGGCTGAAGAATCTACAAAAGAAAACTTTACCAAACAAATGGAAAGCAACCAAACAAAAACTAAACCGTCCAACAGAGAACAACAAGATGTTGAAAACAGATGGAGACACCTGAAGAACAGTGTTCAGGAAGTATCTTCCAATGTTATACAATCAAGAAAATGACCTAACAAAATTTGATTTAACAAAATGTGCCAAGAAAAAATTCTGGAGAGAAGAAAAGTGAGAAAAGTGTGGATTACAGAAACAAACAATATGACACTGAAGGAAAGATACTACAAAATCTGCCAGGAACCACTATGAACCTTAAGATAAGAGAAAAGGGAATACTACAACAATATGATTAAAAAGCAGAGGATTATTTCAAGCACCACAGTGCAAGGCAGATGTATCAAGATATTTTAAAAAAACTTTGGGTAAATTTACTAAAAGAGAATGGTTTATTAAGGACCAGCATGGGAAAATACTGACCAACAAGTGACATGGAAAAAAGATGGAAGATGTACTTTTCACAATTATTCAACTACAATGATCCACAGTCTTACTTTAAATTTTAAGAACCTGATACAACCGATGTACAAGTTGCCACCCCATCAGTAAATGAAATACAACAAGCCATAAAGAAATTAAAGAGTAACAAGGCTTGTGGTGAAGACCAGATATGATGATGAAGTCTCATACTCCTTGACAGAGCGTAGGGAGACCCGCACCCCTGTCCTAGGCAAGGTCCTAGAGGAGGTGGTTTGCCATTGCCTTCCTCTGACCATAATGGGGATGAATGATGATCATGATAATGAAGACGACACAACACCCAGTCATCTTGAGACAGGTGAAAATACCTGACCCCGCTGGGAATCGAACCTAGGACCCCGTGCTGCAGAGTTGTCTTGCGGTAGCATTCTCGCTTCTCGTGCATGGGGTCCTGGGTTTGATTCCCGGTGGGGTCAGGAATTTTCCCTGCCTCGAGATGACTGGGTGTAGTTGTGTCATCTTCATCATCATCATTCATCCTCATTATGGTCAGAGGAAGGCAATGGCAACCCACTTCTGCTAGGACCTTGCCTAGTATGGTGGTGCAGGTCTCCCGCATCACCCCCTACACTCCTCTGAGTATGGGACCTCATCATCATCTCATCATCGACCAGATATAAGCTGCATTATTAACGAATGAAGGACCACAACTAAAAGTAGAACTTCAATCTTTAATACAAATAATGTGGAAGACAGAAACCATATCTGCAGACTGGAAAACCACAATAATATGCCCTATATTCAAAAAGAATGATTCCCTTGTGTGTGACAACTATAGAGGAGTAGCTTTACTGGATGTTACTTATAAAATCCTATCAACATGCCTATTAAACAGACTCATCCCAATTACTTCAGAATTAATTGGTGATTACCAGTGCTGTTTCCACAGAAATAGATCCACATTAGATCATCTTTTCACTCTACTACAGATAGCTGAAACGGCATGGGAATTCAATGTAGATGTACACATATTATTTGTAGATTACAAGAAGGCCTGCAATAGAATACACCGACAGACACTTCTAAATATAATGAAGGAATTTGAAATACCATCAAAGCTCATCAAATTAACTGAAATCTGTACAGATGAAATTTTATGTTGTATCAAGACACCTGTAGGAGAATCAGAAAATTTTAAGGTGTTCACTGGACTGAGACAAGAAGACACTGAAATGAAACTTCCTGGCAGATTAAAACTGTGTGCCAGACTGAGACTCGAACTCGGGACCTTTGCCTTTCACGGGCAAGGGGTCTACCAACTGAGCTACCCAAGCATGACTCACACCCCATCGTCACAGCTTTACTTCTGCCAGTACCTCGTCTCCTACCTTCCCAACTGTTTCACCCATTTTATTTAACCTCACGTTAGAGAAGATCGATGGAGAATGTAGTAAAACTAAAAAACAAGGGATCCAAATGCAGGAGATGAACATTACTAGACTTGCCTATGCAGACAATGTAGCATTAATAAGTCGTTCCAAAACATAATTAATCAAAATGATTCAAAATTATTACAAAATTGCTGAGAAAGCAGGATTACATGTTAATGAAGAAAAGACAGGATATCTGGTCATATGTAAGAAAAACCAAAGTGAAGCTGTAGATGGATTAACTTTCAAAACAGTTGACCACTTCAAGTACTTAGGGAGTCTGTTTAATAACAATAATGGATTGGACATAGAAGTAGATGCCTGACTACCAACAGTGAACAAATGACTCTCTAATTTTATCAAAATCTTCCAGAAAGATCACTTAGTACTAACTTCAAAATCCGCTTGTATCAGTCAACCATTGTACAGTAACATTATACAGATGTGAAGCATCAATATTTAGAAAGAAAGATGAAGAGAAACTGTTAATATTTGATGAAAAAATATTAAGAAACATTTTTGGTGCAGTATATGATGAAGATAACATGGGATGGAGGATATGAAAAAATGAAGAATTAAGAGAGTTGTACAAACACTGTAACATTGTAGATGCACTAAACAAGAGAAGCATAGCATAAATGACAGAAAACAGACTACCTAAAATAGCATTCAGAAGGACAGTAGAGGGAACAAGAGGAGGAGGAACACCCAAAAGTAGGTGGAGAAAGAACATCCGGGAGGACACAACTAGGATGAACATGAACACTGAATGGACAAACAGTGCCTCGACAGAAGGAGATGGAAGAGGCTTGTAAAGCAGGCATATGGTTGACAAGGCTCTTGCCACTTGCAAATAAAATAATTAATATCTGCGGCTCAGCATCTCAACTACATGGTGAGTGGCAACTTTCATTTTCACAGTATTATGACATATCTCACAAAGATAAGAAATGTTATCATTAAAAAGTATTAAATCTGTCAGGCATTTCACCAAATGACAAACATGGAAAGTAGTCCCCAAATATAATCTCAGCAAAAAGGACTGAAATAGTCAGGGAGCATATAAGAAAACTGCTGAGCTACTGAAGTCATTATAGTAGAGGAAAAGCTCCAAAATAGAAGTACTTAAATTCCAACTTAAGTGTGCCAATAATGTATAAAATGTATGAAACATTTTGTCAAGAAGAAAAAAAAGTGAAATCTGAAAGAAGAAGTTTTTACAGACATATATTCAAGACAAAATTTAACATAAACTTTCATGGGCCTCATACTAATAACTGTGGAACTTGAGGCAGGTTGCAAATTAAAATTACACGTGGCACACCTGATGGAAGAAAATGGAGCTGAAGTTGTAAACAAAGTTCATCTAAGGAGGCAGAGACAGCAAAAGAAGTCAAAAGGAAATGCGAGGAATTAAAGGACAACAACCATGTTGCAATATACAGCGACCTTCAAACAATGATGCCAACACCACTTGTAATGAACTTGAATATAATAGAATACAATACAATATAACAGAATATAAGTTTATTGTCTCATAACATACAATTTCAAGCCACTGACTGAATGTACTGGCAACTCACCAAAACACGAAAACTGGTTTACAATTTTCCTTATAATACGAGTAATATAATACACGGTACTGAATAATTAGTTATTTAAGCAATTAATAATTTTTCTTCAAAAGTAACACACTTTTAAAAATTAACAGTACTAAGTACTTGCTCTCACCTGCTCAAATTTTCAGATTGTCATTTATGAATTCTTCTACTGAATAGTAACATTTCTGCACTAGTTTCTCATACAAGGTTTTTTTCAGTGTTTCTTATAATTTTTCGTACCCATATAATGAGTTTGAGCATAAAGTTTTAAATGGTGGGTGGGCAGCATAAAATTATTTTGGCTTCTGGTGTTGTAATCATGTTGAAAATGATTTGCTACAAATAAATCACAGTTACTGTGTAGAAAGATAATCAGCTCATATATGTATAGTGAAGGAACACTTAATATACTCAGATTTTTTAGGAGTGGGTGACATGATTTCCTTCGCCCTGTATTATACATATTTCTAATGATGGTTTTCTAAAGTTTTAGTATTTGACACATATGGTTTGAGTTACTCCAAAATACAATTCCATATCTTATTACTGACTCAAAGTGGCCATGATATACTACTTTTTATGCGCATACTGGTAACAATGTACAATATCCTCACTGCAAATGCTATGCTATTTAATTTATTTGCAAGATACTGAATATGTGATCCCCAAGATAGATTTTTATCTAGTTGCGATCCTAGGAATTTCACACAGCTAGCTTCCTGCAAATCCTGATTTCTGTGCCTGACCTAAATATCATTTAACTTTGCTTGTTTTGTTTTAAACTGTGTTAAGTGAGTCTTTTCCATGTTTAGTTTTAACCTAAATAAAAATAAAATTCTCTCTCCTTCACAGCATGGCTTCAGGAAATGCTATTCAACTGAAAGTGCAATATTTGAATTTCTTATTGAAATCTATACTAAACTGGATGCAAGTGAGTTTGTGACAGGCATATGTCTTGATTTATCTAAAGCTTTTGACGTCATTGACCATAGTGCCCTACTACTTGGCCAGTTAGGAATTAGAGGTACATCCAATGAGTGGCTCAAGACATACCTATGTGGTTGCAAACAGGTGGTTGAAGTGCAATATACTGACCATAACAAAATCAGCTACTACTATTCAGGATATGAAAATGTGAAATATGGTGTCCCTCAAGGATCAGTATTAGGAACCATTCTGTTTCTCCTCTATGTCAATGATCTTATGTACAACAAGTATTGCCAAACTACCCTCCAATTTGCAGATGATACAAGCTTCCTTATTAGTGGTAAAACAGAAGAAAAACTAAAAGACTCCGCTATCCAAACAATGAACAGTGTAGAACAGTGTTTAAGCTAAATCAAGCTAATTATAAACAAAGAAAAGACAGTAGCGCTGAATGTCTATAATGTTAAAGGAAGACACCACCCAAACATAGAAATAGAACTTAGGGACAGAGTTCTTGAAAGTGTTGACAGCACTAAATTTCTGGGACTCTGGCTCCAGAACAACACAAAATGGGAGGTACATATTGCATATTTGCAAAGAAAACTAAGCAAAACCTGTTACATGATACGGATCTTAAAAACTTGTTCCAGCAAAGCCAGCCTGTTAAATGTATACTACTCCTATGTGCATTCTGTAAATGTGGCATAATCTTCTTGGGCAATACAACAACAAATATTAAACTTTTCAGGATGCAAAAGAGAATACTAAGAATTATTGAAGGGGTAAACAATACGAAATCGTGCAGACCCATATTAAAAAAACTGTCAGTTCTTCCTCTTCCTTGCATTTTTATCTATGAAACATCAGTTTTCATCAAACAATATATCAATAGACACCCAGATATCTTATTAAAAAATGAAGATATACATGCACACAATACAAGGCTAAAATCTGACCTTCATGTGAAACAGGTGAGAACATCATTGTGCCAAAAAGGTACACTACATACTGGGATAAAGATTTTCAATAATCTACCTAAACATATTAAATCAATAGGTAAACTCTGTAGTTTTAAGGCTGAAGTAAAGGCATATTTAATTGATCATTGCTTTTAAAGTCTGACAGAATATATAAAAGCCAAACAACAAAAATAAAAATGCATTATTAATATTCTACTTCGTATGTAGCCTGTAATGTTTGTTGTATTTATGAATCTGTGCTAAATTACTTCAATATCTAGTCCTTAGGATTGCAATTCAAACCGTATTTTATCTTGTAAATACCTAACCATGTCCAATATCCTTGTATATATTCTATACATATAGGATTTGAAGGACTAAATAAATAAATGAACCCATTTCAATCAAACCAGGTATCTAATTTTTCTGAATTACTTAATGCCATTTGCGGAATGTGAGCAGTACTCTTACTTTCAATGATTAAAGATGTGTCCTCTGTAAATAAAACTGAGTGACACTCAGTATTAAGTGGCAGATGATTTACATAAAACAGAAACAGAATGGGACATAAGACAGAACCTTGGTGTACTCCATGTGAAATGGTTTTCCATTTTGAAGTATAATTTCCTCTTTGCTTTTGGTTTGTTAGATAGGACTTAAACGATTCTAATACTGTGCCCCTAATTCCATACTTCTGCAGTTTACAGAGCAGCAAGGAGTGATTCACACTATCAGAGGCCTTTGATAGATCACAAAAAATTCCTGTGGCATGCAGTGAGTTGTCTAGAAATGAGCTAATTTTATCAACAAAATTGTTTATAACTGATACTGTGGTTTTGCATTTTTGAAATCCATACTGATTTTTGAGATTATTTTAAATTTTTCTATGAAATTTTGAATTTGTATGGTGACCATCTTTTCAAATATTTTGAATTGATCTAATCTTGTAAATACTTTGACATGTCCTATATCCTTGTAAAAAGAGCACTACGGATGAATAAAGCAGCAGCAGCTGCTGCTGCTGCTGCTGCTGCTGCGGTAAATGTACTGAATAGTTCACCTTCAAATTGCTCACTGTGGAAGAAATTTATGTTGTCTGGATAATCTTCTACATTGATGTTAGATTTTTTTACATTTATAAATAATTCATTAAGTAATTCAGAAATCTGAGCTGGATTTTCAATAGTTTTGCCCTCCAGCTTGAGTTCAGAAATATCATGATTGCCTGTGGCACCTGTTTCAGCATTGATCACTGACCATAATGCTTTTGATTTGTTTTTGCTATCCAATATAAATCTATTATTCGCCAATTCTTTGGCTGCCTTTACAAAAATATTTTTTAAAAAGTTGTAATCTTTTACATATGTAACAAAATCAGGACTTTTTCACAATGTGAAGCACATATTAGCCTTCAATGGTAGCTGTGGAGGGTAGAAAAAGAGCAATATAAAAGTAAAATTTTAGTGTTTTATTGTTTAGAACATCCAAATTAAAACTGTTGATCACCATTTCCCAGTTTCTGGACATTCATACTATGAATGTGATCAGGACTTTGGGATCACTGAACTTTAAAAGAAGAAGAAACATGACATGTATGTACCAGAAGACTGGATGAACCTGGATGCTGCAGCAAGTTGAAAATATTTTGTTTCTAAGATGACAGCTGAAAACTTAATTGATTGTCAACCACTAAACCAGTACCAGCACTATAAGGAAACTGTGCCAGGAGTATGAGGAATGCGGGTACTGCATTATGAAAACCCAAACCCAAAGACTCTTTTTATTTTTTATTTTTTTTAAGGTAACATCAGCTGAAGGCATTCTGCTTTACCAGGAACTGCCAATGAGGAAACAATGAACAGATTAAAATGCCTGCACAACTTCCCACCCTTCACCCCACGGTTGAAAATCCAAAGCTAAAATACAACAAAAAAAAAAATGAAAACCTGATGGAATGTCTACAGTTTTTGCTACTGATACATCACCAATTTTGTCAAAGCGTATCCCATGAAACAAAGACCAGTGAATCATTATGCCCCGGTACTCATGCAGATGACGATGTTGCTAATGTGTAACAACATCTGTGATAGAGATGATGATTTTAACATATGTTGAAAGGTATTAACCTCTAATTATTTCTTTTGTAAATCAATAAGTAAAATTCTGATACAGTGCTGTTCTTTTTTATAACAATAAAAGCCCATTATTTTGTTTGCATAGTCTGAGCATAATAATTTGGTTTCATTTTAATTAAGAGGTAAAGGGGTCAATGTTCAGATTGTCCATTTTTTATACATATCAACCATAAACTTGATGTTTTACCTATTTTTTATCATAATTAATGAAAAGCTAAGGGACCAAGTATTCACCTAATATGGTCAAAATGGTGAAGTTCTAATTTTCCAAATTACCAAAACTGTTCAACTGTGACTTGAGTTTTCTCAAAACAATGATTTTGTTACTTAGACCCCTTGCCTTCTGAGGTCCTCATACAATCTACAGCTGCAAGCTTGAATCCAGTCTGCCACCAACAATGGAGGTGCTGGTGAAACATCAGAAAAATCATTAAACAAACACTGGTTGAGGATACTGAAACAAAAGCCCACAGCAGATATGTCAAATCATGTTGAAACCAAAGGACAGATCAAAGAATTTGTATCCATATTCTGTTGAACAAAATTTGAGTAATAATGGGGAAAATCATATTCCATAGAGAAATATTAAAGAGAAGCTGGAACTTTCCATGTATTCACAGCTAGCCTTGACTGAACAACAGGAATGTATTCCTATAAAATGTAGTTCATGCATGATGGAGCACCAGCCCATTTCCTCCCAATGGACAGGAACACCTTATAGAGACATTTAACTGGCACTGGACTGGAAGGGGAATACCACATCGTTGGTCAGCTAGCTCCTCCGATCTTAATCCCTTGAATTTTTGGATGTGGGGACAGCTGAAATCTTGGGTGTATGCAAGCCATATTAATAATGTATAAACACTGCAGGAACTCGTCGTCAGTGCCTGCTAGTGCATTCGTCGCAACCAACCTGGAGTTTTTCAGAGAGTGCATGATTCTCTAAGTCGTTGGAGAGAAGCATGTCTTTTTATGAATCATACTTCCTTTAGCGATGGTTCACGAGTGCAAGTCGTATGTAATAGCAGGCAGATTACCTTTGAAGCTCTGCTGTTTCACAGTAACGGAGTAACGTATTGTTGCATTTATTTACTGCATTCTGTAGGTTGTTCATAATAGCAATGAGCTTACAGCAGAAGTGATATATTTCACAGTAGGTAACGAAGATGACGAAGTGCTCACAGCTCGTAAGGTATGGGTTTTAGAGCCCATGTGTACGGGGCAGTTTTGTCGTGTCTTGGTCCATATTACCACTCTCAAAATATGGCAACATCCTGTGTTTTTATTCAATATTTACCATCAGTGCGAGCTGAATGTCGACATTTGCCCACGTAAGTGAGAATTAATGATATTTAGCAAATATTTCTTACTTACACTGTGTGCCTTGCCGCAGTTGATACACCAGTTCCCATCAGTTCACCAAAGTGAAGCACTGTCGGGCGTGGCCGGCACTTGGATGGGTGACCATCCGGGCCGCCACGCACTGTTGCCATTTTTCAGGGTGCACTCAGCCTCGTGATGCCAATTGAGGACCAAATAGTAGCGGCTCCGGTCAAAGAAAACCATCATAACGACCGGGAGAGCGGTGAGTTGACCTCACGCCCCTCCTATCCTAAACTGAGGATGACACGGCGGTCGGATGGTCCCGATGGAAGACGGAGTACTTACACTATGTGAATGCTGATAGTTCCCGGAGAATATCGACATTGCTCATTAATCTTTCAGAGTAGCATAGTTAGTGAGTGACTGGATACCTGGGTTAGTTCCCAGCTTAAAGTAAGACCAAATTATCTTCGTAATTTTTGTCAGCTCAGTAGAGAAAAATTTACTTCCGAATGCATTGAACGGTTCACACGTGGCTCTCCTTACACTCATTCTGGCTCTGTTCATTTTTTTATTGTCAACAAGGCCTTGGCTACGTTTAAATTTGTGATGAAGTCCTCTCTGCTTAAGGAGCAACTTTCAAATATGACGTTTGTCGGGTCTTACCATCTCCGTTCAATGTGACGGCCTTGAGTTACTTTACTGGGAAGGCCTGCATGCCTGCATAGTACCACTCTCTCTCTACGTCGGAGCCAACGTCTTACTGCATCAATAATCTCCACATCAACCACGTATTGCGTCTCGCGGATTGCATCTTCCATGGGGCCAAAAGACTTCAAGTCGGAAGGTGAGAGGTCTGGGCTTTAGAAAGGATCAGGAAGAACAGTCCAATGAAGTTTTGTGAGCTCTTCTCCGGTGCGCAGACATGCATAAAGCCTTGCTCTGCCATGGAGAAGGAGAAGTTCGTTTGCATGCTGAAGTCATTTCTTCAGTTTCCTGAAGGTGTCACTACACACTTCAGAGTTGATCGCTGCGCCATGAGGGAGGGCAACAAACAGAATAGCTTCTTCAGAGTCCCAAAAGATCGTCACCATGACTTTAATGGCTGAGAGTGTGGCTTTGAATTTTTTCTTTGGAGGAGAGTTGGTGGGGCGCCACTCCATTGTTTGCCGTTTTGTTTCCGGTTCGAAGTGATGAACCCATGTTTCATCGCATGTGACGACGTTCGACAACAACTGTCACGATCAGCCACGTAAGGCGGAAGCAATTCTGCACAGATGTCCTTCGTTTCTCTTTATGGCCTTCTGTTAGGCGGCGAGGAACTCAGCAGGCACACACATTTCAGTACCCCAATTGGTGGACGAGGGTATGAGCACTACCAACAGAGATTTCCAATTGTGAATCGTGGTGTTTGACAGTGGTCCGTCGCTCAACTCGAATGAGAGTGTCCATACGTTCCAACATTGCAGGTTTACAGCTGTCTACGGCTGGCCGTCGCGCGGGAGATCGGACAGGTTTGCGCGACCGTGTTGCGATGATGACAGACGCATCGCCCAACGACTGTCCATGCTTTTCTCCACTGCCAGATCTCCGTAAAAATTCCGCAAGCACCTATAAATATGTGCGATGCTCTGGTTTTCCACCGAAAGAAACTCATAAGGGGAGGCCACGACGTTCGGATCACGGATGTACTTCAGACTTAGTACACTTTTAGTAGTCCATTAGGCAACATAATGTGCAACTAGTAAGGCGTACTACTTACGCGATTTCGAGCAAATCGCTAGAGAAGTTTTAGGCGTCACGATGTACCTGGGCGTTGCGGCCCTGAGTATGGCATGGCGGCTGTCATGTGCTTAGAGTTCAGGCTAGCGGGCACGGTAGCTCAGCGTGTTCGGTCAGAGGGTTCAGCTACCCTCTGTAATAAAAAAATAAAAAAAAAACTGAGTGAACAGATCAACGAATAACCTGAACGAGTGTCATCGGACGTCGGCCACGCACAAATTCACCGAACAATGTAGAACAAATTGAGATAAAAAAAAGGCTCAGTAATCTGAGGATCGCTGGATCAAGTACCACTCATGTATTTTTTTTAATTCATATTTTTTTCAAGACTAGTCAGATTATTTCGTACATATTACATTTGAGAGGTAATACGAGACTAGTCAGATTATTTCGTACATATTACATGTGAGAGGTAATACGATAAGAGGACACCTGTATTTGCATTCACGGTTGTTGGCTTTCCAATGTTTACTGATTTTTATTACTACAACAAATATTATGCTACTTTTATTTCTAGCCGGCCGTAGTGGCCGAGCGGTTCTAGGCGCTACAGTCTGGAACCGCGCTGCTGCTGCGGTCGCAGGTTCGAATCCTGCCTCGGGCATGGATGTGTGTGATGTCCTTTAGGTTAGTTAGGTTTAAGTAGTTCTAAGTTCTAGGGGACTGATGACCTCAGAAGTGAAGTCCCATAGTGCTCAGAGCCATTTGAACCTTTTTTTTTCTGTAGGCAAGTTAAAAACTTTATCAAGCGCGTTCAGTTTATTTCATATTTGACTGTCGACGAACGAGAAATTGCTTCTCGTAAGATGCTATTAGAATACATTCAATTGTACATCGCCAATTTTCGCGCACCAGTATTTAAGAAAATATTCCGTTACGCATTGTTTACGTTAAAATTGTCGGAAGATAGAGAAATTTTTCAAAATGTCAACGAGCTTCGTTGTTCCTTAGAAACTCTAAAGATTCCTTGTGCATGCGAGAAAACTGCATTCATTAGACGTTGTAGATGTTCTTTTAATTCATGTTTTCCGCGTCTGTTTGAAAAATATCGTTCTGCAGCTTGTAATGTCGGAAGTATATCCGATGATTAATTATACATTACCCTCATATTCTGGCATACTGTCACTCGTATTACTAAATAAAGTTATTTACAACTTTATTTATGGATGTTTGATTTGGGCTTTCCCTTGGGCTGTTCCTCGTCCTTGAAACCTGGTCTCAAGACTAAAACGTCCTGGTGCAAAGCAGTTCTCGGTATCTTACGCGATTGCAGGTATAAGGAATTTCGGAAATCACGACAGGCATACTTTTTCAGGAAAACCTTATGCGTTTGGCCGTTTACTTGTCGATAGTTATATTTGTTGTGAAATAGAAATTAACAAACAATCAAAGAACATTGGAAATTCAATAAAAGTTTATGCAAATACATATGCCTTTTCATCATATTGCCTTCCAAATGTAATATGTATGAAACAATGAGACTGGTGTTGAAAAAAGTGTAAATTAAAGGAAGAAAAAAAATAACATGAGTGGGACTCGATCCAGAGATTCTGCAATTGCGGAGCCAGAACGCTAACCGCATGAACGCCGCAACTTGTGGCCCACCGGTCCATAACTGACGTATAATCCTTCCCTTGCGATTTTCTCGACATCGCTCAAGTAGTATGCCTTACTACTTGCACATTATGTTGTCCTAATGGACAACTAGCAATGTAAAAAGTTTGAAGTAAATCCGTGATCCGAACGTTGTGACCTCCCCTTATCAGTGAGTCCCCAGCTTGGAGCGCCCCTCCGGTACAAACGCCATTTTGAAGGCTACGTATAGCGACGCCACCTATCAGAACTTCATGAAACTATAGGTGATGAGGCTGGAATATTCCACCATGTACCACAACAAATTTCGCATTTTTTCGTCTGAAATTGGCCGAGAAAAAGATGTATTGCATTAATTATTAAACGCCCCTAGTACAATGCTCTTGAATTTTGTATAGTTATACTCAACAGAGATTGATTTTCGATGCCTTTTGATCACGTAATCTGGATGATGTTATTTATGACTCTTCGCAGACATAGGCCTACCTTCCCACCTTTCTTAAGATTCATGTTAAAATCTACATCTACGTGATTACTCTGCTATTCACAATAAAGTGCCTGGCACAGGGTTCAATGAACCACCTCCATGTTCCGCATCAGTTACGCCGTAACGATCGTATGGCCATTCGTTCCCTACTTTACGTGAACTGAATCGAAGAACTGGAGTGTTTGTAACGAGGAAACTTAACGACGTTACCCTCACGAGTCGGTTCCACGACTAACAGCACAACACAGTTTTCTGATATTGTATTTAGAACCATGTCACACGAATCCCTGACTATACATCAGCTCTAATCTCTTGAGTCTCCGACACTATATCTTTTAAGTTGAAATCTGACCCTAATACTGTAACATAATCAGGAAATTTTACACCCAATGTTCTGTATGTTCCACCACTACAGCTTTGGGGGTAGGAGGTCTATTGAAGGAAGCAACCACCACACTTGATCCACACCTTTAACACTTACCTGCACTCAAATGATTTCGTATTCGAAATCTATCCTAACCTGACTACAGTTTATCGTGTTGTTTACAGATATAAACTTCCCACTACTTGTGTCCAGCCTATATTTCCGATATGCTCTGCTATCGGAACATTTTGTTACTATTCGCTTCCGGTTTCATCCAGCTTTCTGTTCTTGGTATTATGAGGGCATTATTACCGGCTGCAAGCACACCACTGCAACCACACTTGATCCACACCTTTAACACTTACCTGCACTCAAATGATTTCGTATTCGAAATCAATCCTAACCTGACTACAGTTTATCGTGTTGTTCACAGATATAAACTTCCCACTACTTGTGTCCAGCCTATATTTGCGATATGCTCTGCTATCGGAACATTTTGTTACTATTCGCTTCCGGTTTCATCCAGCTTTCTGTTCTTGGTATTATGAGGGCATTATTACCGGCTGCAAGCGAAACGAGTTCAGAGATCTTTGCACGGACTTTCCTGCTCTTTACTAATACTGTATTAACTTTTTTTTCTCCGGTCTGTAGTAATGAATGCAACCCTCTGCAATAAATAGGGATAATATTCTCCCATTTCAGGAATTAGTACGTGGTTTTTTAGTGGGCCTGTGGAGAGTTTTCTCTGCCCTAAAATCCCCACGTGTGCACACTCACATACTCTGCTTCTCTGGTAGCCTATTCCTGAGTGCATTGCACACTTGCCCTATTGAGGGAAGTTCACAGTTCTTCACCCGGTAGCCGAGGGCGAGGCCGAGAAATCTAAATCCAATATCATAACAGACACGTCTGACCCCCTGGTTTAAGACCTATACTCAGGTTCGAATAAAATGACCGCGATCGGTTCTATGAACGATCCTGCAAAGTGCTAGTTCAGCGTCCACCTCACGTGTGAGGTTCAGTACCTCCACCAGTTCAGTAAGCTGCTTATCGGAACAGGGAAGGTGGCAGCCGTCATCCATATCGATAAGAGATAGAATTTGCAGCCAGATGCACCAAGTGCACTCATTAAGCCGGCCGGTGTGGCCGAGCGGTTTTAGACGCTTCAGTCTGCAACCGCGCGACCGCTACGGTCGCAGGTTCGAATCCTGCCTCGGGCATGGATGTGTGTGATGTCCTTAGGTTAGTTAGGTTTAAGTAGTTCTAAGTTCTAGGGGACTGATGACCTCAGATGTTAAGTCCCATAGTGCTCAGAACCATTTTTTTGCACTCATTAACCGTTGTGAGAACCTCTGCATCTCGGACGAGACGCCCCCGACAAATATAGTGAGAGGACAGTTGCCTTTCTATTCGACCTAACCGCTATTTTCTGAGGTGTTCTATCATCCGATAAACATTAAACCCCTCAATGACCTCCCTCTGCAGTTTGCCGGAACTTTCAGGAAGATTCGGTCCCAGTACGAGGTGTCCCGTGATAGCTGAAATCTACTCTCAGCAACGAGTAAGACTTCGAAACTGTATTTAAGGCGTATGGGAACAGCCGTTGGACCACATGTCCATGTTTCACCTCCCGCGCCGGCCGCTGTGGCCGAGGGGTTCTAGGTGTTTCAGTCCGGAACCATGTGGCTGCTACGGTCGCAGGTTCGAATCCTGCCTCGGGCATGGATGTGTGTGATGTCCTTAGGTATGTTAGGTTTACGTAGTTCTTAGTCTAGGGGACTGATGACCTCAGATGTTAAGTCCCAAAGTGCTTAGAGCCATTTGAACTATCACCTCCCGCCTCAAGACTCGCGAGCCTACCACTGCTCGCCATACACCTTGCGTTCAATGAAGACCAGGCAGGTTTGACGTGTTGGAAGGCGCTATAACATGGATCATAAGCAAGCTACAGGCACCAGAGGTACCACAGCTTTGCCTCGAGGTGCCTCAACGCCGCCGTATCCCAGAGCAGCAACCTAAAATCTGTCGACCACGGCCAACGCAGTTTCTAATTGTCCTGCATAGTGATCAGTTCCTCTTTGTATCCGTACACAATTGGAACACAAATAGCACCGGTAACTAGATAAAATCTAAGTACTACTTCTACGCTGCTCCTGGCTATCATTCACTAATTAACGACTGCTGACGTTACGAGCGGACAGTAATTCAAATAGTGTCTGGTGACTATGGTGCTTTGGGAGTGTGGAACTACACTACAATGTCTGGTAACACTGTATCCAAAGTCGAAAAATACGCAAAGAATTAGAGAAATGAAAAGCGCTACTCAAACCAGACATTAAATAAACTATTATCATTACTTCGAGGCAGAAGCATGCAATAAAACGACTTAAAGGCCGTTTTCTATTAAAGTAAGTACAGCTTCTGGCTAATGCTAGCGCCAAGGACTAGAGGATTGTACTATGAAGTCCAATACAGACAGACAGTTACTGTTCACTTCTCCTCAGAAGAACGTAAGGAATCGACTTACTAAACGCTGCATATAAACTAGTACAACTGCTGTCGGTGGCTGCTCGCTGGTCTATGACTAGACTATTGCTACATAGCTTTCAACTACAAAGAATACACAGCAAGATCCGAAATTCCTAAACTTAGGAGGAACGTCTTCTTCATTCACGGCAGCACCGTCTTGGATAAGTACGAATTTGTAAACAATACTTTAGGATTAGTGGGTGTTAGAAACTTCACCTGCACGGGGATAAAATGCTTTTAGGGACAGTTTTTTGTTACAAAACATGATATACCACAAAACATAGCCTACAAATAGCTTTAAAACTCAGGTTTCAAAGTGAATTTTAGCGAATTATCGAATCTTGTGTGTTTTTGTTAATCTATTACTTAAAATGTTTGATTGTTAGTACGCTTCTGTTAACTAATTAAGGAAGCACTGGCTTGACAACACAAAATGGCTTACAAACGACGAGAGTTAACCCTCAAGATGGCACAGGTCTCACAAAATGGACGCTAATGTGCGGACAAATGGACCAGACTGTAAAGTAAAATCGATGCCGAGAAGAAAACGAAATTATATCATAATCAAACTTTGCGATAAAACATTAATGATACGTAATACCTATTATTTACTGAAAAATATGGTTAACACATACTGGTATATTATTTTCTATTCTGCTGCGCCCAGGGTTCGAACCGACCTAGATCTGTGACTAAATATAGCCAACAGCAGGTAGCGTCAAAGTTTCGTAGGCAAAGTGCAGTAGACATTTTGTCAGATTTTGTAGTTACATTCTTTACTGTAATGTGACATTTTTGAATAATTTGTTTAAAGAATCATTTCACATTATTTAAATGAATGTAACTATTAAATCTGCCTGTAGCTATCACTTTCGCGAATGAAGGCAGGTATGATTAGACAAAGAGGAGATTGTATTTTGTCTATAAAACATTGACCTCATCCTACTGTTGTCTGTACTTACGTTGACAACACACTGGGAACCTTCCCACTTGCAGCGTGTATACTTAAGTGTAATTTTATTTTTGTTTTATCAGATTCGCACACTTCGTAAGTTCTGTTACGGTTCTTGTTGTGTTCTGTCTTTTTCAGTATATACTCAGCTGATGACCACTGGCTGGTCTAAACTAGTAACTGCATTTTGAAACACTTTTGTGACTGCTGTTGACTGCCCACGGCGAGACTAAATGCCGTCTGGCAGGCACGTGACGCGATGAGGAAAGTGCATACGCGGATAAGAGACGTATGAGGAAGCATTCTAACCACGACAAGGATCGAAAATAGAAGAACCCACTTTAACAAAGGACAGAGTGTTACGAGCCGGCGCTTGGAAACGAACATCTCGGAAACGGCACAGCAGGTCGGTTGTTCGCGTCCTATTGACGTGACAGTCTGTGGAAAGTAGTTGAAGGACGGTGAAACCATCAGTAGGCGGCAAGGTGTTACATGTGTAGACTCCATCGCAAAACGTGGAAGTCAGAGGCTTGTGTGCTCCGTAAAGCAGGATAAGCGACGATCTGTGCTTGATCTGATGACAAGAAACAACGCCGGTGCATGCACAAGCGTTTCGATACACACCGTTCAGTGCACAGTGTTGAACATGGGGCTTCGTGGCAGACGACCCTTACGTGTTGCCATGTTGATCCAACGATATCGTCAATTACGATTTCAGTGGACACCGATTTATCAATGGGAACATGTCGACTGGTAGAATGAATCCTGTTTTCTTGTTACCCCAGATCGATCGCCGGGTGCGGATACGGCTTTATCCAAGCCAAAGACTGCTTGAAGCATGCACCACTCCACTGACGCAGGCCAGTGGGGCAGTATTATTTTGTGGGGGATGTTTACCTGGGCTTTCATGGAACCTATGGTAGCAATCTAAGGCACTATGGCAGCTGTGGACTACGTGAACATTATCATGGACCACCTGTATCCTTCCATATTTGATAAATTTCCCTACCTCTATGGTATTTTCCAGTAGGATAACTATCCGTCTTACAAGGTCATAAACGTGCTAGAGTGGTTAGAGGAGCGTGGCATGAGTACGAAAAGAAATCCGCTAAGGTTCGATTACGCAATAAGTCACACAAATCTAAAGGCTGTAAATTCAACTAATTACTTAGGGATTACAATTACAAATGACCTAAATTGGAACTATCACATAGATAATGTTGTGGGTAGAGCAAACCAAAGACTGCGATTCATTGGCAGAACACTTAGAATGTGCAAGAGGTTTACTAAAGAGACTGCTTACACCGTGCTTGTCCTTCCGACTCTGGAGTATTACTGTGAGGTGTGGGATCCGCATCAGCTGGGCCTGACGGATGACATCGAAAAAGTACAAAGAAGGGCAGCTCGTTTTGTATTATCGCGAAATAGGGGAGACAGTGCCACAGTCATGATACGTGGAGTGGCAATCATTAAAACAAAGGCGTTTTTCGTCACCACCCGATCTTCTCATGAAATTTCAATCTCCAGTTTTCTCTTCCGATTGCGAAAACATTCTGTTGACACCCACCTACACAGAGAAAATGATCATCACGATAAAATAACAGAAATCAGGGCTCGCACAGAAAAATTTAAGTGCTCGTTTTTCCCGCACGCCGTTCGAGAGTGGAATTGTAGAGTGACAGCTTGAAGGTGGTTCATTGAGTCCTCTGCCAGGCACTTTATTGTTAATAGCAGAGTAATCACATAGATGTAGAAGTAGATGTAGACAGTGAGCTCGCGTTGGTGTCTCGGCCACCAAATTTGCCTGATCTGAACCAGATGAAACATGTCTGGGATGCTATCGGGTGTCAGTTCCGCGTCCAGAAACAACCGGCCCGTAATTTAAGGGAAGTGCGTGACGTGTGCGTATACATCTGGTGCCACATGCCACATGCCTACCAACGACTTATCGAATCCGTGCTATGCAAAATAGCTGCTGTATTTTATTCCGAAGGTGGATCAGCACGCTACTAAGCACGTGCTCAAAAATGGGTCAAATGGCTCTGAGCACTATGCGACTTAACTTCTGAGGTCATCAGTCGCTTAGAACTTAGAACTAATTAAACCTAACTAACCTAAGGACATCACACACATCCATGCCCGAGGCAGGATTCGAACCTGCGACCGTAGCAGTCACGCGGTTCCAGACTGAAGCGCCTAGAACCGCACGGCCACACCGGCCGGCTAAGCACGTGCTCATAATGTTTTGACTCAACAGTCTATGTATGTAGTTTCACCAAAATCCTTGTGTGTTTGCCTGTATCGCAAATATGTTTTGTAACGGTTAATGGAAAAATTATTTGATAAATTGATGAGGCCTCCTTCAAAAACTGTTGATTAATCTGTACTACTCTAAGTAAAATGGTGATGATGAAATAAAAAACAAAGAAAACAAGTTTAAATAAATTAATAAATGGTTCCAAGCAATGTGGAATAAAATGATGTTCCATAATTCTGGGGCCAGATTATTTGTATGATTCTTCAGTTTACAATGTACCTCAAAATATGTGTTCGAACACTTTGGTGTGAAACCTAAGTTCCAATCAACTCAAAATTGTATGACATCATTAATGAGACTATAGCTAATTATGACAGCAAGGGAACAGACTTTTCTTCGGAAAAGTAATAATTCTGAAGGCAAATGAGTCTTAAGTAAGCTAGGTATGTACCATCGGTCGACAACTAAACTCTATTGATTTTGCAAATATCTTTTAGGTTAAAACTGTAAGAAAAGGCATCTGAAAGTTATTTGAAGCAGAAGAGAAATTTTGATATATGAATATATAGAATGACGCAGTGCTCAGACAACGAGGACGGAAATGAAGTTGGAAGGGTGAAATAAGCAAATGCAGTGTCAGTCACAGATTTACAGGATATGTTCTGTAACAGCACAGGACAATCGAGAAGGAACATTAATGACATTATGAGAGTAGAGTGCTTTAATACAAGCTACTATTGGACAAGAGTTAGAAATAAATTGCCCGTGATCTTTAACGAGCCCTTCTGACCTTCTTAGCGATTTCCAGAAGGTCAGAAGGGCTCGTTAAAGAAACCTAAATCAAGATGACTGGAGAGGGAATTTAACCCCTCTTCTTCTCTTACCAACCATACCACACTGCTTATGGCAATACAGCAGCAGTCCAAACTGTACCTAAAGGAATATTCTTTGACCTTTCGCTTACTCATTTTGAGAAGCGAGGGGCAATCTGTGACAATAAATTAGTGAAGATAAACTTCTTTGCCAAGGAGGTTATTATTAGCGATCTTGGCAAAGACGTTTATCTTCACTAATGTATATTCTTTAACATCCCAAAAATATAAATTCTATCTAGACATATAATTTTATCCCACAATTTTATAAACAGACGTTATGAAACTGCCTTCTCTGCTCACAGAATACAGAACCTGGCTAACATTCTCTGAATAGCGGGTAAGTTACTAGCAACCAGAGTGTGATTTTAGGCTGCTTGACACAAACCTATACGTATTCTTTCCAAACGTCCGAAAACAACAAATGATTTAAATACACCTGGAACCAAATTTCAGAGCTGAACTATATCTTACCACCAGTAGCAGGACACCATGATGAAACCTGGTAGGTAAGCAATGCGCAGCAGCATTCTCCAGTCTTGTAGCAGCCAAGCAAGGAACCCGAGGAGGATTTCACCAATGACGTCAACAGCACCCATGATAGCGCTGGCCAGCACCCGCGCGCTGGGGCCCACTTGTTCCATGCCTGTAACAATGCCAACTAACTTAACCCTTCTCCCCTTGCACGTAGTTAAGTTGAAAAGATATAGATTTTGCTTGTGACTTCCCTTTTGACAAGGGAAGCCTACAACGAGAAGATATATAGTCAGCTAGGTGATTCTGTGTACCGCAAAATCAATAAGCACCCAAAGAGTCGTATATCCAGAAAAACTGCTACTCTTTTGAACGATAGTTCTTTACCTGAACAAGCTATCAAGAGACTGAGACCACACAACGCTGTTCCATCAAGACTGTATGGACTGACGAAGATTCATAAGGATGGCGTTCCACTACGATTGATAGTGAGTAATATTGGTGCTTCTACTTATTCGACTGCAAAACATCTGGTCTCCTTACTCAAGCCGTATGTGGGTAAGTGCTGCCACCATATACATAATTCCAAGGATTTTATCAATCGCTTGAAGACTGTTAAGCTGAACAGCTCGGATTTACTATTTAGCTTCGATCTGGTCCCACTTTTTACCAAAGTGCCTTTATTTGACCCGCTACATTTTATTGGTAACTTGTTCAGTGATGATTTGATGGCTTTGTTTAAACACTCTCTCTCCTCAACGTATTTCTTATTTAATAAAATTTTTTTTGAACAAACTGACGGTGTCGCCATGGGGAGTCCCTTGTCCCCTGTGGTGGGCAATCTTTTTATGGAAGACTTTGAGGAGAAAGCTCTTGAGTCTGCCGT
Source organism: Schistocerca piceifrons (assembly GCF_021461385.2). Lineage (NCBI taxonomy): Eukaryota > Metazoa > Arthropoda > Insecta > Orthoptera > Acrididae > Schistocerca > Schistocerca piceifrons. Next base: position 154,029,420 of record NC_060149.1, on the reverse strand, counting down.
CTTAAAGTCTACGGTTTTCTGGCGTTACGTAGATGATACTTTCGTTCTATGGCCTCATGGCAGACAATAACTGGAAAAATTCGTTTGTTATTTAAACTTTTTACTTGATAACATCAAGTTTACTATGCAGATTGAGAAAGATGGGACTTTACCCTTTCTAGACGTGTTAGTACGCCGTAAGAATGATGGGTCTTTGGGATATTCGGTGTACAGAAAACCCAAACATACTGATATATATCTTCAAGCGTCCAGCTGCCATCACCCAGCACAAAACGCCGGTGTTCTTGGTACTTTAATTCATCGGGCGCATGTAATATCGGATGCTGATATCCTTCACGGAGAATTAGTGCATTTGGAGAAGGTTTTTAAAGAGCATGGCTATACCGAAGACCACGCACAGTTATAATAACAAGAAGCAACGCTCTGAGGAGACTGATGACGACTGAAACTCGACGGCGTTAATTCCATATGCCGGGAACGCGTCTTTTAAAATAGGCAGATTGCTTAGGAAGAATAATATTAATGTAATTTTCCGTCCAACAGCAAAGAGCAGGGCCTTAGTCGAATCCGTTAACGACGATTTACAATTGGGGAAGGGGGGTGTTTATAAAATTCCCTGTTAGTGTGGCTCTACATTTATAGGTCAGACGACACTAACGGTCCAGGAACGCTGTGCAGAACAGGTAAGACACCCGTCTGCGTTAACCTTCAAAATCAGTAGTGGCAGAAAATTGCATTTCCATGGGACATTCAATGGGATACAATAATACCAAAATTTTAGCACCAGTTTCCAGCTTCTGGGACTCTGTAGTTAAGGAACCCGTGGAAATACGTCTTGCTGATAATTTAATGAATCGTGATAACGGCTTTCAGCTGGATAAAAATTGGAATCCAGTTATTAAAATTATGTGGTCACAACGGAATCGACATGCTCAGTCGATACTCAGCGATTAGTTTGTTCTTCCTTCAGCACTGAGGGCAGCACACACAACTTGGCTGCCTCACGCATGTCACCTAACGTATGCGCCGTAAACCGCAAGTACGATTCGCATGCGCGGAATTCGCTATAAATACCATGACTGCATCTGACGGTCCAGAGATGTCACTAAAACCACCCAACGATGTAAACAACCATGCATGAGCACCAGAGAGGGTCTGACAGCCGATCAGTTACAGTCATTCCACCAGGGAGGAGGTACACAGCACGTGTTGTCTGTAGTTCAATCATGCTTAGACGGTCAATATCGCGGTTCGATTGCGTTACTTTGTGCCAGGAAGGGCTCTCAACAAGGGAAGTGTCCAGGTGTCCTGGAGTGAACCAATGCGTTGCTGTTCTGACATGGAGGAGATACAGAGAGACAGGAACTGTCGATAAAATGCCTGGAGTGGATGACCGCTACCTGTGGATTATGGCTCGGAGGGACCCTGACAGCAACGTCAAAATGTTGAATAATGCTTTTCGTGTTGCCACAGGACGTCGTGTTACGACTCAAACTGTGTGCAATAGGCTGCGTGATGAGCAACTTCACTCCTGACGTCCATGATGAGGTCCATCTTTGCAACCACGTCACCATGCAGCGCGGTACAGATGAGCCCAACAACATGCCGAATGGACTGCGCAAGATTGGCATCACCTTCTCTTCAGCGATGAGTGTCGCATATGCCTTCAACCAGGCAATCGTCGGAGACGTGTTTGGATGATGATGTACATAAATTCTGAATAGCCCCCACTAAAAAATGTAGGTGCGATTTTGCTGAACAAAAATATTTCATCCTAACAATGCAGTACATTTCCAGTCCAGGTAGCTCGTCGCACGCCCCAGAAATGAATGCTGCATTGGACCTGATATCCGACGTTCTGGCCGCTTCTAAAAGCAGGATTAAATAGTACCAACATTACTTTAACTGACTTAGTAAACGAAACTTCTGAACTCCTAACTTTTTTAAAATTTATGGCGACTTTTTCAGCATTTTGGTCCACTGTGCCCCGCTAGGATACAGCCTGCCCTCGATGTTTGGTTATGAAGACAGGAATGTTTGCATCAGTGATAAGATGGATCGTGTTGTTATTATGATCCACCCATTTCTAGACGCTGTCAAAATTTTAACATTTCTGGCCCCTGGGGCCAGAAGGCTTTTTCCCCACGTTCCCCATCTCAATTTAGCGAAGATGCAGTAGCTGACGTATGAGGACATAAACTGAAGTGAGTCACGACTACAGATGCTACTATAGTCACATCCTGTCGTAAGAAATTCGCTCCAGTTGAATCAAATTGTGTTTTGAGTGACTGCTAGGATAAACGATAAAGAGATTACCATCGGATCAGCACGCCAAATGTCATATTTTTCTTCATTAATTAATATTTACCTATGAGACAGATCTTGTTTATATAATGGGGAAGAACTTGTTAATAATGACTTATCACTATGTAATCTAAACATTATTTGGTTATTAATTTTTAGGAAACATTTCAGAAACTAGAAAGAGCCGAATCGTTTCGTGTGTTATCGGCAACGTGCAGAATGATCGACTAGCAATCCAGCGGTAATAAATTGAATTGATGGTAGATGGGCCAAAGAAGTTCTTTGCTAAGTTCCCAGAGACACGAAAAGACCTAAGTGACGATCTGACGGAAGGTGGGAAGGTTAGGCTAGAAAACACGTTGGCACATTTTGGATGTGAACAACAGAAGACCACAAGGCATGGAGCAGTTCGGAGGGAGTCTCTCTCCAGTGTGGATACTAAGCTGGAAGTGCATCATTTACTCTAATAATATCAGCTAAAAAAACTTTTCATCATTTGAAGATAAATCAGAACAATGTATGTACGTCTTGTAGAAAACTTAGAAAACATTCTGTGGTGACGGTACTCACGACTGAAGACAGTACCGCACCGCAATCGATAAGCCGCGCTCGGAATACTCTTAGTGCAGCAGCTGTGTGGGTTGGCAGTACAAACTACTTGTAACGCCGGAAATGCATATCCTCCTATTTCCATCTATTGTACTATTATTTTTTTTCCTTGTTTTGTTACCTCAAGATATGACATTTCTGTCTCTTTATATATTGTAATTGTTTTACTGTTTGTATATATATATTTATGCACTCATGTCGATGTATAATTGGTTTGTTTCGTAAATATTATTTGTATTTTTACGCTGGGTCTTGCCTAGGGAAAACTGCTATCGAACGATTACATCGATAGGTCGTGTGAAGAATCAAAGTGTGTAGGATCTTTGGTAGTGTTAACTCTGCCGCGTGGAGCGCGGGCAGAACAGAGTGAGAGTCTGGCGGGAGTAGCGAGTGGAGCAGGTGTTGTGTGACGCTCCCGCGAGTTGCCGCGCTTTCAGGGTTTGGCAGCATGTAATTGCGCTCGACTCGCGATGATAGTTTCTGACATGGTGTCGCGGACGGGAAGCATTAGCTGGCGCACATCAAGAGCCCGTTTCGCCTGGTAACCGTGTCGAGAAGAAGGCGCGCCAACATCCAGCTTCTGCAACAGCGACGGCCGACAATGAGTGACTGTCGCCACCTCCTCGATCGACGGCTTCAAACCTTCAATCAACCAACAAGGAAGACTAAAAGCACGTAAAGTTTCAGAACTGTATGGCAGACCTCAGCTTTTCAAATTGTTCCATTTGCCTCGCAAAATTACAGCAACTTAGCATGAACCTTTGTTGCTCATTGTCCCAATTGCATTGCCAAGCAGGGTCCCTTCCTTTTCCGAAATGAACCCGAGTGTCGTTGAAATTCAAACGCCAGCATTAAAATAATATGATTAGATTTCACTGCTTTAATTTCAAAGTTCAGTAGCTGGCTACAATATTTAGGTTACACGAGCACAAATTTAGAGTGCGAGTTTTGTTAGCATAATTTAGCTTACCTGTGACTGCAGCTCAGCTTGGTACGTACTAAATTTTACTATTGTTAACAGTTCAGAATCATTTAATTCAAGTTCAAAGTTAAATCTCCTGTTTCTAAATTGCGTAGAGTCAAGTTGCTTTTGAAATGATTGTTTAGGTAGTCCAAGACTAACCGTATTTTACTGGATTTCGATGTGCTTCAGAAAGAAAGCTCACTATTAACTTCAGTCACTAAATTAACTTTCGATTTTCCGGTTTTATTAATTCTTTTGCTAAATTAAGTCAGAGTGTAGCGAAATTTGTTACTTCTGACAAACTTTCAGTTTTCACACTACACGTGTCAACCTTCAGTTGCCACGCTTCTAGTGTTAATTATATGTGTAATAACCTTTCTTTTTCAGTTACTATAGTAATTGTCCTTAGGACTGGCGACCGTGATTTCCCCCAAATCTCAAATATCTAATTACCGCTAGTAATTGTTAACGTAACGGCCGCACATTTACTTTCTTTATTAACTTTACCCCTTTTCAAAATTAATTTCCACCAGTTTCATTTGCATTTTTCCTTTCATTTAGATGTAACCCTTTCCTCCCTCTTTACCGATAGATTAACTTCGGTGACGATTGCTTTTCCCAAATTTCCATTAGGTACACGCGGTTTAATTTTTCACTGTCATTAAGGTCGATAAGTGAGGGGGGAGGTTACATACTCTTATGCCGAGGTCCGCCAGGGGCCGCAGTTGCCAACCCATGGGCATCACGTGCTCGGATAGCGATTGGTCGATGCGTCGTTAAGTACCGGAGCACTGAGCTACGGCAGGAGTCGAGAGCGCGATGTCAACGCGAGCAAACCGTGCAGCGCGCACAGGAGGGGGTCGATCGCCGGTCTGCGGGATCTACCCCGCCGCAGGCCCCATCGGATATCCACTTATGACTACTTCGGCACCGGCAGATGGACTCTGGAGGGAGACGACGCAGGCTATGGAAATGGTTTATGAGAGTTCAACGTTTCACTCGGGCGGGGCTGTGCAACCGCCTGGCGCCTCGGCGACGACAGAACACCCCCCCCCCCCCCCCCCCAACTGACACCAACTGCCGCTTCTACCGGTAAACAAGAGCGTTTTCGGAAGCAGTCGGCACCGCGCAAAATTGAAACTTTCACGGACGAAGAAAAATCGTACCCTCCGCGCGGTAGCGTCCTTCACAATGAACCTGATGAGGAACAGGACAGGACAACACTGCTGGAATTCGGCGAGAACATGGAATTGATGGACCAAGAGACAACAGCTTTGCAGAAACGGATGATTTCGTCCTACTGCGATACAAGCGGTACCATTGGAGAAACTCGAAAGAAGACGCGTAGCCTCAGAAGCGACGAGCTGAGACGATTGGGACTACAAATAGTTTCACACCTATTATCCCCAGCGATAACAACAAGGACGACTCCAGGCAGACACGGAACCTCGAACAAGGAACGTCGGAACAACAAGCCGCTGCTACATCTGAAGCAGCAAAACGAAAACGTGTTCCACCAGTGACGATTTACTATACTGGCCAGGATGTGGAATTGAATAATGCGCTACAACAACAACTCTCCGGAACTCTGAAGCCCATCTTCCAGAAGGACCGGATTAAATACCATTTCGAGTCCTTTGAGGATCAAAGAAAGGCTCTGAAATGTTTTGAGACTTGCGACTTGCCACACTTCACACATCAACCACTGAAGGAAAAGTAACTTAAGGTGGTGATCAAACGACTGCCTTCACAGCTCACAGAACGTCAACTCCAGGAAGTATTAAGTGAAAAAGGATTCCCCCACGCCAGGGTACATCAGTATAAAAGGAGAGAAGGAGATCAAGACAATGGTGAATTAGTTAGGCTGCCCAAGTACTGTGTCAACCTTCCTAAGGCAAAAGGCAACCATAAAATCTACGACATCCGGTACATTCTCTACACGAGAGTGCGCATTGAAGATTATCGGTCCAAGGATGGGCCGACGAAGTGCAAACACTGTCAACGCTTCGAGCAGAAGTCAGATTATTGCCGGATGCCACCCCGCTGCGTAAAGTGCGCTGGAGACCATCAAACCAAAGACTGCAGCCTGCCCTGCACCTCCAAAGCGAAATGTGCTAACTGTGATAAAGACCACTGCACCTCATGGCGCGGTTGCGAAAAATTCCAGGCACTCCTCCAGAAATATAAAGTCCAACCGCAACAGCAGGCCAAGTAGCTGACGGTGAAGATCGTTTAACAATCGAAAACGCCAGCGACGACTAGCAAGACGGACTGTGAGGCACTAGAACAAGAGCCATCCGGACAGCCCCAAATATCAGCTGCTCTACAGAGAACTCCAAGACGATGCATTTCACGATCCTACGCAGACACACTGTCACCTTGGAGAGACCAACCTGCAACATCTGCATCCACTACAGCCACAATAGGCACCTTGACACCAGCCATATCGGACATCGCAGCCCTCATTGTACAACTTTAACAAAAACTGACAGGAATCCTCACGCAGGTGGAGGGAATAATCAAGGCATTTACCACTCCTTAAAGAATGGATGACAGCCGCAGAGCAAGACACCTCCGACTCTGCATTTGTAATGCCAATGGAGCAAAACGTAAACAAACTGAAGTGAACGAATTTGTTAGTCGGCACAGGTTGGACATAGTTCTGATATCGGAAACGCACCTGACTGAGATGGCTACTTTCAAATTACGCAACATGCATGATTATAGGACGGTCTGGGTTGGACAACGAGGTGGCGGTACTGCAGTGTTCGTCAAAAACACTATACGACATCATCAAGAGGATCTACCACCCCTGGAATCACTGGAAGCCATAGCGGTTACAATCTTCACAGCAATAGGAAACACAATTCTGGTGGCGGATATCTTAGCCCCGAGAAACAGTTGGCGGCCAGACATCTTCATGCTGTCTTCGGCCGATTAAATAAGGTCTTGCTGGGAGGAGACGTTAACTCCAAACATGGAGCTTGGCATTCAAGGAGGGCCAACCGAAAGGGCCAGCTACTCTACGATCTAGAGAACGATCTTCAAGTCACCATCTACGGGCCATGGAAGCCGACACGCATCCCTGAGTTCGCCGTCCAGGAGGCTGACGTTCTCGATATAGCGACTGATAAAAATTTCGCTGCAAATCTACAGCTCAAGACCATCCAGGACCTTTCCTCTGATCATCTGACAGTTCTTGGACTTCTCGAGGGTGGCGGCCTCCCAGTACCTCCAAGCTCCAGAGCTGTTAACTGTGATCTCTTTGCGACATACCTTAACAACAACGTCCGACCGACCCAAGCAGTCTCTACAACTCCGGAAATTGACATCACTGTGGCTACTTCGACAGCTAAAATCCAATGGGCAACAAGACATGCAGCGACTGGTATCTTCCGTCATGAGCATCAATTTGAAACATTCCCTCCTCATCTCGCCGACATCAAGCATCACCGGAATACTCACAGAAAATGATGGCAACGATACAGACATCCAAAAGATAGACGGCTGATGCATCGTTTGTCGCTGGAGCTACGCCGCCGAGCTGAAGAATGGCGGCAAGACCTCTGGGAAACGAAGATGGACGAAATGTTTCTCCAGACCAGGGAAGAGTGGCAACTTGTCAGGGCACTACGCCAACCGGGACTACCATAATAAGCAATACGCGGCCCCGATGGCCTCATATACGACTCTCTTGGTGAAGCTGAATTGTATGCCGACGTATATGAACACCACATGACAGCTCCGCCACCACAGGATGCACAGAACGCAAGGGAAGAGGACCATATCCGACAGCGAATCGCCGACTTCCGCCAAACCGCCACACAACAGAGACCTGTTCTTAGCACTCCCGTTGAAGTTAGAAAACTCATCAGGAAGACGAACAATTCGGCGCAAGAACTCTGTGACCAACGCCGATCTTAAGCATCTTCCAAGAAAGGTCATCGTTCTCTTAACTTGAATTATCAACAGCTGCTTACTCAACGGTTACTTCCCTGCAGACTGGAAGACAGTGAAGACGATCCTTATTCCCAAAAGAGGAAAAAACCCATCGTTGCCAGACAGCTACCACACGATTAGTCTGTTCCCCACACTCGGCGAAATATTGGAACGGGTGCTGCTACAGCGTCTCTGGAAGAAAATAACACAATTCACCACGAACAATTTGGCTTCCGGCCACGGTTATCGGCGGAATTTCAGCTGATTCGGATCACAGAGTCCATTCAACTCAACCTGAATAGACGGAAGTCCACAGCTGGAGTTTCCTAGATATAAAAAAGGCACATGATCGGGTGTGGCGTGACAATCATGCAGTCAAACTAGTCGATCAAACCCGTCTGCCCGACTGCTACGTCAAGCTGATTGACAGCTTTATGCATGACAGGGGTCTGTTTGTACGAATAGATTGGAAGAAATCATCTCTGAAAACTGTCTCAGCTGGCATCGCACAGGGAGCGCTAATATCACCATGCCTGTTTAATTTGTATATTCACGACATTCCCACTATTCAACACACCATCACCAGTCTGCACGTCGATGACACGGCCTTCCTAGCCTGTGGAAGGAACTTCGAACAACTTGTCAACAGGATACAGTGATAACTTGTCGTCATCGAACAATGGGCAAAGAGCAATAAAATCACCCTGAACCCTACGAAAACTGCAGCAATACTGTTTACGAAGAAACGGCCGGAACTGAGGACGCGACTTGCCATCGATGGACAGCCAGTACCCTGGAGTACGATGACGATATAAAGGGATGACTTTGACCCCACACATACGAGATAGAAAATTGAATACTATGAAGATGATCCGGGAACTCTCGCCGTTTTTCACGAGCAGGAATCTGAACTCGTAAACGAAATTAAAACTTTATAGAACAACGGTACAACCTTCCCTGCTGTACGGCTCGACGTCTTGGGGAGAAACACGTGACTCCAATATACGCAGTTTGCAACCACCACAAAACAGGTGTTTGAAGTGGAGCCTAGGCGCCCCAAGGTGGCCCAGGACTAGAGAAATACAGGAGCTGACTGGAGAGAAATACAGGAGCTGATTGGAGAAAAATACGTCGCTGAGAAGATAAAAGACCCGTCAACTCGTCTTCTTCACAAATTAGACGAGTATCGGGGAAATGACTGCCAACTTTCAAACGTAGGCCAGGCCCTACCACGACAATGGCACAAATACAAGGTGCCCGAGCCATTATTGCACCCACACAGGACCATCAAAGACGATGTAATCTTTAGTTACTCCTTATTTCACATGTACACTACTGGCCATTAAAATAGCTACACCACGAAGATGATGTGCTACAGACGCGAAATTTAACCGACAGGAAGAAGATGCTGTGATATGTAAATGATTAGCTTTTCAGAGCATTCACACAAGGTTGACGCCGGTGGCGACACCTACAGCGTGCTGACACGAGGAAAGTTTCCAACCGATTTCTCATACACAAAAAGCAGTTGACCGGCGTTGCCTGGTCAAACGTTGTTGTGATGCCTCGTGTGAGGAGGAGAGATGCGTACCATCACGTTTCCGACTTTGATAAAGGTCGGATTGTAGCCTATCGCGATTGCGTTTTATCGTATCGCGACATTGCTGCTCGCTTTGGTCGAGATCCAATGACTGTTAGCAGAATATGGAATCGGTGGGTTCAGGAGGGTAATACGGAACGCCGTGCTGGATCCCAACGGCCTCGTATCACTAGCAGTCGAGATGACAGGTATCTTATCCGGATGGCTGTAACGTATAGTGCAGCCACGTCTCGATCCCTGAGTCAACAGATGGGGACGTTTGCAAGACAACAACCATCTGCACGAACAGTTCAACAACGTTTGCAGCAGCATGGACTATCAGCTCGGAGACCATGGCTGCGGTTACCCTTGACGCTGCATCACAGACAGGAGCGCCTGCGATGGTGTACTCAACGACGAACCTGGGTGCACGAATGGCAAAACGTCATTTTTTCGGATGAATCCAGGTTCTGTTTACAGCATCATGATGGTCGCATCCGTGTTTGGCGACACCGCGGTGAACGCACATTCGAAGCGTGTATTCGTCATCGCCATACTGGCGTATCACCCGGCGTGATGGTGTGGGGTGCCATTGGTTACACGTCTCGGTCACCTCTTGTTCGCATTGACGGCACTTTGAACAGTGGACGTTAAATTTCAGATGTGTTACGACCCGTGGCTCTACCCTTCATTCGATCCCTGCGAAACCCTACATTTCAGCAGGTTAATGCCGACCACATGTTGCAGGTCCTGTGCGGGCCTCTCTCGATACAGAAAATGTTCGACTGCTGCTCTGGCCAGCACATTCTCCAGATCTCTCACCAATTGAAAACGGCTGGTCAATGGTGGCCGAGCAACTGGCTCGTCACAATACGCCAGTCCCTACTTTTGATGAACTGTGGTATCGTGTTGAAGCTGGATGGGCAGCTGTACCTGTACACGCCATCCAAGCTCTGTTTGACTCAATGCCCAGGCGTATCAAGGCCGTTATTATGGCCAGAGGTGGTTGTTCTGGGTACTGATTTCTCAGGATCTATGCACCCAAATTGCATGAAAATGTAATCACATGTCAGTTGTAGTACAATATATTTGTCCAATGAATACCCGTTTATCATCTGCATTTCTTCTTGGTGTAGCAATTTTAATGGCCAGTAGTGTAATTGGTTACTGTCAATCACTGGTAGAAGTACCTAATACCCTCAAAGGACTCAATGACCCACAGAGAGCCCAAGTCCCTTTGCAAGCGAATACACAATAAAATGAAACTATTTCTCACACCTTGCCAGTCCAGAAGAAAAAATCGCCAAAGGCGATCACTCTTTGGACACAACATGCCACAATAATAATAAAAAAAAAGAGCTCCGGCGGACAATTCTGTTCAGTGCGCCGAGTCGTGTACAGTCTCCAATTACCGCCGAGTCTACGAGCTGTAGTGTTCGTCCGCCGTCGGCCAGCTCTGTGTCACTCAGAGGCACAGTGACAGGACTTTAATATTTTAGAGGACTTGTAATAATTTAAACATTCAGTTGTGCTGGGCACATCACAAGCAGCAGCATCATTTAAGTTGAGTATTTCTCTCCATATTTGACAAATATCATTTTATTAGTAACTGTTGGGGCTCTTTCTGACTGAAGATAACCTACGCCGTCCTCCTGCATCCCCAACATATTCCCGAGTTCGGAGCTACATAATATTTTCCCTTACATTCGGTGATTACTTATCTTTATCGAACTTTACTGAACATATTGGTGTCAGTTGTTGATTCACTTGGTGTAATTTAATAATTTTTTTGTTTTTTTCCCATTTCTAAATTCGTAATTACTGGTTTACTGGAGGGCCATATTTAATAGTAAAATATTCGAAGCATCGTGCGTAAATTAAAACTTTTTGTAAATCTAAAAAATAAAAAAAAACTGGCAAACGAGGTTTCAGTCAAGTGACGAACTTTCACAGTTCTTTATTTCCTGTTACAGAATTAGCCGCCGAGGCCATATTATTGCGTCAAATAGTAACAAAAGTTATAATAGTGAGTCTATACCATACTCATGTGTCAGTCAATAAATTACATAAAGGAGCAATCTTCCTTTTAGACTGCAGTAACTGAATAAAATTCTCATAGCGTTGGCGTCAAGCCGCCAGGTGTACGCCTGGTTAACGGCTTGGCTGGGGATGTGGCAAACTGACGCCCAAATCAGTACTGGGCAGACATAAGTGAAGTGCAAGAAGCCGCCATTAACGTGTGTTTATGCGAGGCAGTCAAGTTTGCACATTTGCCAGCTCGACAGTTAAGAATTTTCCCTTTTTTTTGCTGTAAACGATGAACGCGGCTGATTTAGTATGGCCAATTCAAGCCAACACACAATGCGAACACCGTAACTTGCGTACTTGATCAAACAAATATAACTAACTGGATACCCATGCCCAAGTATCGAATACTGTCATTCCAGTGTAATGTTTGTGCAGCATCCACTACAGCTACAGTTTGATACAATCATCCAGTCATAGAGAATTCATTTTTCAAAGCATCTTGACGGGAATTAGCTGAGAAAGTAATATGGGCTGGTGTATAGTATGTTATTCTTCGTTGAGACTTCTCATGACATCGTAACTTCTATACAGCGGTTACGACGCAACCTGCATAGCTCACCTATCCCGCAGAAACCTGGATTGGACAGCCAGCGCTCCACATCACTGCTCCGAACAAAATTTGAACACCCATTCCACATCCCTCTCCTTTATGTATGCTTAAGTTATGTAAGGAATGTTGTCTCAAAATTCCATGTTTCTGGGATAATGACTTAGGCTGTGCATTGATACATCAGTCAGTTTGTACTCTTATAAATAGATTGCAAGCACCTCTGAATATTTTTTACAAGTGACAACCGTGACAGGGCTGATTAAAGCCGTTAAGACTAATCGCTGAATTTGTGAAAACACGCCAGAACCATACCTATATGCTAAAATAATTCACCCCTATAGCTCCCCAATATTTATTATGAACTCTTTCTCTCACTCCTATGGATATCGAAGCTATAACTTTTGACAATGCTGGTTGCTGAGAAGATTTTTTATTGCATTTGCCTCGAAATGAACAGAAGCTCAGAGCAGTGACTCTTCGAGATTAATATTCTGACTAATGCTGTCTTAAAAGATCAATCCGTTAGCTGGGTGCCGTGGGTGATGGGTGTAGATGAGCCGAGCAGCCTCTTAATCGTTATGAGAAGACCATAATTTGGATGCAACTCCTACTGGTTATAAACCAAGCTTATCGAGAGAAAGCAAAAATAGTGTATGAACAGCACTTCTAAATTTCGCCAATAACTTCACAAAAGATCGACAACCAACTAAAAATCGCGTGTTTTCTTATATATTGCAGTAAAGTCAACAAATGAAGCAGAATCTCACACATCGACAACATCACATAGGAATGACATAACAAACACAAAAAACGCACTTGAAAATGTGAATCATTTCCCGAAACGCGTCGTGCGGAAAATGAAATAAAGAAAATGGTGACTGGTAGCAGATGAGTTATTTATAAACAACCCTACAGGTTGGTTTTATTCAGGATTCCAATACGCCATATTATTCATCCTATTTTTCAACATAATTTCTGTTCAGTGCGACGGAGTTATGTAACCTTATTGGGACGGTCTGCATGTCAGCATGACACCTCTCTACTGGTCGAGGTTGGAGCCAATGTCTTGCTGCATCAGTAATCTCCCTATCATCTGTGTTCTGCTACCCGTGGAGTGTATCCTTCATTGGGCCACGTAAGTCGGAAGGTGCGAGTTCTGGGCTTTAGAATGGATCAGGAAGTACAGTCCAATGAAGTTTTGTGAGCTCTTCTCCGGTGCGCAGACATGCATAAAGCCTTGCGCTGCCATGGAAAAGGAGAAGTTCGTTTGCATGCTGATGTCATTTCTTCAGTTTCCTGAGGGTGGCGCTACACACTTCAGAGTTGATCGTTGCACCATGAGGGAGAACGTCAAACAGAATAACCCCTTCAGTGTCCCAGAAGGCCGCGCGGGATTGGCCGAGCGGTCTCAGGCGCTGCAGTCATGGACTGTGCGGCTGGTGCCAGCGGAGGTTCGAGTCCTCCCTCGGGCATGGGTGTGTGTGTTTGTCCTTAGGATAATTTAGGTTAAGTAGTGTGTAAGCTTAGTGACTGATGACCTTAGCAGTTAAGTCCCATAAGATTTCACACACATTTGAACATTTTGTGCCAGAAGACAGTCGCGATGACTTTACTGGCTGGGTCTGCGGCTCTGAACTTTTTCTTTGGAGGAGAGGTGGTGTAGAACCACTCCATTGTTTGTCGTTTTGTTTCAGGTCCGAAGTTGTGAAACCATTTATCATCGCATGTGACGATGTTCGATAAAAAATTGTCGCGATCAGCCTCGTAATGCGCAAACAATTCTGCACAGATGATCCACAGTTGCTCTTTATGGTTTTGTGGTAGGCAGCGGGGAACCCGGCGGGCACAAACCTTTGAATACCTCAGCTGGTGGATGAATGTGTCAGCACTAACAACAGAGACGTCCAGTCGAACAGCGAGGCGTTTGATTGTGACGACCTCGAATGAGGGTGTCCGCACGTTCCAACACTGCAAGAGTCGTGGCTATGTGCAGCCGGCTGGCACGCCGGATATTGGACAACTTCGCACGCCCTCCTTGCGATGATGCCACACGTCTTGCCCAACGACTCGCCAAGCTTTTGTTCCCTGCCAGTTCTACATAGACATTCTGCAAGCGACCATGAATGTCTGTGTTACTTTGGTTTTCCGCCAAAACAAACGCATTGACGGCTCTCTTCTTGGAACACACCTGCGTTACAGACGCCGTTTTGAAGGCTACTTACAGCGCCGCCACCTGTTGGAACTTCGAACTATAGGACCTGAGGCGGGAATATTCCATGATGCCCCACAACCATTTCCGCATTTTTTCAAACGAAATTGGCGAAAAAAAAATTGTGTAGCATTGTTTATTGAACGTCCCTCATACAACATGAATTTCTATCCTTCCAGCTACCAAAATAAACTTGCTTATGTTATTAATTATTGATGTATGATGGACGCGAGCAGATTGTCCTAACAGAGATTTTCTAGCCCAACAAAGATTATGAGCAATAATAACTTTCATCAGAGAACTATAGACATGGAGGTGACGGCAAAATGTTTTGGGGCATTCAGCTCTTTAATTACACATTCCCATCTTCGAAGAGAACGATACCCACAGACGATACAGAAAAATTATAAAACTTTTGCGTTTATTGGTCCAAGAAGCTTCTAACATCGGTTTATGGGTGACTGACAGCGCCAATTTGTGGACGGAATAGAACGAGAAGCGCTGTCGATCATTTGGGATAAAGACTATAGCAAAAAGTAAACATATTCATAAATATTAAATGACTATATTGCGTAATAATTTATGAACTTTTATGTACCTAGAACATAGGCAGTCTCGTAGACGCTGCCTCCACAGACCATGTCAACGAATTCCATGATGATGAAGACGATGTAGTTCGGCGAGAAGGAGCGTGCGATGCCCACTAAGGCGGACAGGCCCACAGCGTACAGAAGCACCGTCTTCCGCCCAAATCTGCAAACAAAAAATAGTATCTCATCATGACAAACCTATCATGAGATGTAGTAAGGACCGCAGAAGATAATGAGTCTCTTGGGGTCAACTGATCTGCCGACAAAGACCAAACGGAACTGTAATAGAGGGTGCGGAAAATTGTTAGTCACTGAAAGATAACAACGGGCTCTCCAGAGACGCAAAGTCATCTTTAGTAACTCGTATCTCCGCGTAGGAGGATACATGCGTTGTCCACAGGACTACAAAGGCATCTGATGGTATCTCACTGCAAGTTTTTTCCTCTCATTGTACATTTCGTTCCAAAATACTGGATATCGAGAAAGAATATTGTGATTTTAAATCTATGCAATACATTTTTTAACTTTGTCAGACTCATGCCAACAGTTAGTCCCACAAATATTTAAGTGAGTTTATGGGTAATTGGCTGCAGCGGTTAATAGGACGCATACGGTACTTGCGATAAATATGATGTCTTTCGATTACTGCTGTCCTCTTCTAATCACTGCAAGAAACAAAGAGGAAGGAGGAGACGGGTGCCACTTAAGCTGTGGAATATGTTGTTTGGGGCAAGGAAAGCATTAGTTACTTGTTATTTTCAGCAGACAGAAAATAAGAAAGTAAGCTTACAGTTATTACTCATTTACTTTTATCGCAATATGTTATTAAAACTTGTTGTTTACTGTACCGTTGTATGGATTTTCTTTTTAAACATAACAATTTAACATACAGAACCTGACCGAGTTGGTGTGTAATGGCAGACTCGGATAATGGTGCGCTGAAAGAGAATAGGTGGACATCTTCGTGAAAAAGAAGCTGGAAAAAGCTGAAATGAAGAAGAAAACAAGGAATGAAAAGAAACAAGATTGGTTTGATTAACAAGAATGGGAAAAGATGGAAAAAGAAAACCAGAAGTAATGACGAAATACCAGAAGTATCGGATGTTTCCAGCACTTATGACGACGATGATGGTGACTGAATAGAGAAGATTTCCACTTCGGCAAGGAGACTGCATGACTAGTCGGAAGACGCTAATGACCAGTCTTACTCTATAATGGACTATGTTCAACAGTTACAAAACTGAAAGGTGCCGCTGAGCCATAACAGTGGTAACCATTGAACAATCACCAGGGTCCAGTAAATAAGGCGTATAGTAGTGTGATCTGCACCACAAGTGTTTTAGGCAGGGAAGCAGAGAGCGTTAAGTTTTCACATGCAGCTAATCTTTAGTTGTCGAACATGGGAAAGTTGTGTCGACATTTCATCAAATAGGAGCCCCAAAAATCTGGACTGTGGAAAAACGTCCAAGTACTGGATACCCAAGTATAGGTCTGAGTCAGGATGGACCGTGGTGCAACGACCGAAATGCACAACTGGCGTTTTCACTGGAGAAGACTGGAAGCCATGGCAAAGGCTCCAAGTTGGAAGCCGTTTCCATGGCGCATGGACACTGCCGTTCAGCCAAGCCTACTGAATGGGAGATGTAGTAAATGCAAAAGTCGTCGACATGCAGTATATGGGTGACCAGCAGTCTGACGATGGCGTCTTGCCCATTGATGGCGAAGACGAAGGATGTAACTCTCGGCACAGTACCAAACACTGTGGAATGTCGTTCTCTTGGGGCTGAGGCGAGCTAAGTGATGTACCAAATCTAATCCTAGATAAGCGGTTAGATAAAACCTGACGAATAAAAATTTGTTGGGAGCGGTGAAAGCCCGAGTCATGGAGGGTAAGTAAATTGTAATGGCACTAAATTGTGTCATATGCCTTATGTAGGTCAAGAAAGACTGCATCAGGCGTTGGCGTTTAGAAAAATCCTTTCGTAGTGCTGTTTCCAACCTAACCAGACGGTAGGTTGTGGATCGTCCCTCCTAGAAACCACACTGACGAGGGTACAAGAGACCCCATGTTTCGAGAATCCAGCACACTCGTTGGGCTACCAACCTTTCAAGCAGTTTGCAGAGAACGTTGGTGAGGTTCATCAGTCGATAGCTGGCGACACACATTGGGTTTTCGACTTGTTTATGACTAGGGACGATGACGCTCTCTCGTCATTGCGAAGCGAAAATACCTTCTAGCCGAATACAATTAAGTTCCTGAGTACATGGTGTCGTTTAGAAACATTCATATGTTTAATAATCTAACTATGAATCCAGTCGGCGTCTGGGGCCGTAATCTATGGCGAGTCAAGAGCCAGAAGCAGTTACCAGTCAGCGAAAGTTCATTGTATAATCTGACATGATGGGTAAAAATAGCGGGATGTGTTCAACTTTTCTTTTGTGTGTTCGAAAAGTAGGTGGATAAGAAGAGGATGCCGATACAGTGACGAAGTGGGTCGCAAGGTGTTTGGCAAGAATCAAGCGAGTGGTAGACGTACTACCATAAGGAGGAGGCCAGTTTTTTGATATTTGGGAGCTCCGTAGACTATAGAGTTTGGTCCTTTTCTGGTAGGAAGTGGCTTAAGTCTCAAGGAGGAGGTGTAATGCTTCCAGCATTCCTTGTTACTGCGTTTAATCGAAGACAACCCTTGGCATGGAGCTGCTTAAAAGTGATGACGGCGCAGAATGAAATTTTCACTCTGCAGCAGAGTGTGCGCTGATATGAAACTTCCTGGCTGATTAAAACTGTGTGCAGGACCGAGACTCGAACTCGGGACCTTTGCATTTCGCGGGCAAGTGCTCTACCAACTGAGCTACCCAAGCACGACTCACGCCCCGTCCTCACAGCTTTAATTCCGCCAGTACCTCGTCTCCTACCTTCCGAGTTTCGTGATGAGGGTGGTCTGTGAAGGATGTCGCTTGGGACGTTGCAGGGTCCCTCGATGATCAACGCGTGGCGAAACCAGGGTGAAACCGCATCCAGACGTCAGCATTGGGCAGCCACCGCTCATTATAAATGTCGGAACTCGTAGGCTGGGCATGCTCGTGAAACAGGACAGGAGGCGAACTGTGGCGGAACTAACATCAGACAAGTGCGTCTGTACACTCAGTGCACCGAAATCTCCTAACAACGCATGTGCCAATGTTAACGCTATGACTTCGGCAACTGCGACTGAAATGGGCACGTGACCATAGGCACCGGACGTTGGTGCAGTGGCTGAGCGTTGCATGGTATGATGAATCCCGATTCCTTCTTCATTGTGCCGATGGGAAGGCGCGAATCCATCGTTTTCTAGGGGAACAGCTCCTTGACACCTATACTCTGGGACGGAGACAAGCTGGCGGCGGCTCCATTATGCTCTGGGGAACATTCACATGGGCGTCTATAGGTCCAGTGGAACTCGTGCAAGCCACCATGACGGCCAGGGGTATCGTACATTGGTTGCACACCACATACACCCTTTCATGACGATCATGTTTCCGGATGGCAGTGACATTTTCAGCAAGATTATGCGCCATGTCACAAGGTCAGGAGTGTGATTGATGGTTCAAGAAACACAGTGGCGAGTTCCAGCCCTGTCCCTGAACTCGCCAGGTCTGAACCCGATAGAACACAGCTGGGATGTGATTGAAAGTGGTGTCAGAGCTCATCGTTCCCCCACCCCCGGAATTTAGGGGGAATTATTTGACTTGGATGCGCAGATGTGGTGTCATCTCCCTCCAGCGACCTACCAAGGCCTCATTGCTTCCATGCCACGACACGTCGCCGCTGGTATATGTGCCAAAGGTGGATTACCGGCTAATAGGTAGGTGGTCATAATGTTCTGGCTGATCAGTATATACACACATCGGTATGATGTATGATACTGGTTGGTATGTGATGGATAGCACCTTGCGGCTGTAGTGACTTCCATGCCCATCACTGTGTGTTGGTATTGCTGCCGTTATATTCATTACAACGAATGTATTTCATTAATATGTCAAATGCTCAACTATAAATGCTCTTGCTGAGACTTGAGATCGGCATCTACTGCTAAATCTATACTCTGAAATCTACTCTACGGTCTGCGGCGAGGGGGGGGGGAGATGAGGGGGGGGGGGGGGGTACTGTGAAACCACTATTATTTCCCCTTCGCTGTTCCATTTGTGAATAGGTCGTGGGAAGAATACTGGTGGGAAGCCTCTGTATAAGCTCCAATTTCTTTGATCTCTCGTCGTGGTTATTTCGCAAGGTGTTTGTTGGCAACGCCACTCCAAGGTATCTCCAAATGGATGTTCCGCTCAATGAAGTGACAGAAGTCATGGGACAGCAATAGATGATGGCAGTACGCATACACAACATATGAAAGGGCATTGGTGGAGCTGTCATTTGTACTCAGGTGATTCACGTGGAAAGGTTTCCGACGGAAATTAACAGGCTTTAAACCCGGAAGGGTAGTTTGAGTTAGACGCATAGGACATTCCATTTCGGAACTCGTTAGGGAATTCAATATTCCGAGGTCCAAATTGTCAAGAGTGTGCCGAGAATACCAAATTTCAGCCATTACTTCTCACCACGGTCAACACAGTGACCGACGGCATTTACTGAACGACCGAGAGCATGGACGTTTTAGCCGGCAGCTGTAACCGAGCGGTTCTAGGCGCTTCAGTCCGGGACCACGCTGCTGCTACGGTCGCAGATTCGAATCCTGCCTTGGGCATGGATGTGTGTGATGTCCTTAGATTAGTTAGGTTTAAGTAGTTCTAAGTCTAGGGGACTGATGATCTCATATGTTAAGTCCCGTAGTGCTTAGAGCCATGGGAGTTTTCCTAGAGTTATCATTGCTAAGCGACAATGCGTAGAATAACCACATAAATCAATGTGAGGTGTACGATGAACGTATCCATTGCGACAGTGCGGAGAAATTTGCCGTTAATGGGCTATGGCAGCAGACGATAGGCGCGTGTGCCTTTGCTGACAGCTCACTGCCTGTAGTGCCTCTCCTGGGCTCGTAATAATATCTGTTTGAATCTAGATCACTTGTTTACCGTGGGCTGCTCAGATAAGGCCCGATTTCAGTTGGTAAGAGCTGATGGTAGGGTTCGATTGTGGCGCAGACCCAATGAAGTCGTGGACCCAGATTGCCAACAAATCATTGTGGAAGGTAGTGGTGCCTCCATAATGTGTGAGCTGTGTTGACATGGGATGGATTGGGTCCTCTGATCCAACTGAGCCTGTCATTGACTCGAAATGGTTATGTTCGGCTACCTGGGGACCATTTGTAGCCATTCATGGGCTTCATGTTCTCAAACAACGAGGGAATTTTTATGGATGACAATGTGCCCTGCCATCGGGCCACAACTGTTCGCGATTGGCTTGAAGAACATTCTGGACAATTCGAGCGAATGATTTGACCACCCAGATCGTGCGACATTAATCCCATCGAACATTTGTGGGACACTGTCAAGAGAACAGTTCGTCCACAAATCTGCACTGGCAACACTTTCGCAGTTATGGACGGCAATATATACGAGGTGTTCAAAAAATGTGTAAAATACTTTGAGAGGTGGTAGTACTCATTGAAACAAGAAAAATAAGTACAATAAACGTGGGTCTGCAAATGTATACGTTCTGAGGTAAGTCCAATAAAGATGGTTCGGGAAATGCATACTTTCTGCGATAAACAAGTGTTTACGGGAGGTGTTCAACGTGGCGTCCTTTCATGACAATAGATTCCCTCTCCCTTCGGGCGTAAGTACACCCGGTTGTTGTTTTACCTTCTGGCAAGCATTGAAGACGCGACCGTGTATTAAAGTCTAGGGGACTGAGGTTTGGGGAACGAGCAGGTCAAGCTGTGTGCGCCCCCCCCCTCCCCCCCTTTAAATCTATCCAGTGGTCCTGACGTGTCTGTGTCGGATATTCGTGCACATTGTGATGAAAGTGTGCTGGTGCGGCATCATGGATGAACCGCATTTGTATTCGTTGCCGCAATGGCGCAGCCTCCAGCAACGTAGGCAAAACGTTAGAGTAAGTCCAGATAATGCGCTCAGTTTAACCTTTGCGATAACAAGTATTGTCCTATTAATCTATCGCCAAGTACGCCTGCCCATACGTTGATTGAGAATCAGCGTTGATGCCCTCTTTCCTGAACTGCTTGGGGATTTACATCTGCCCATACATGCTGGTGGTGTAAATTCATAACACCATCTCTTGTGAACCCTGCCTCATCAGCAAATAAAATCTTGAAAGTGTACAATGGATCTGTGGCACACTTCTGCAACAGCCATTGACAGAACGGCCGTCTGTCATGATGATCCTGTTTCCTTAGGGCCTGAACGCGGTGTAGATGATATGAGTACAGCAATTGATCACGAAGTACAGTACCCTCCCGCCCAGATAAGAGAGTGAGACACGCTGATCGTCGCACACTGATCCCAGAGGTTTCTTCCACCGAACGTAGCGCACATTCCACCATGTCAGGCGTGCTGACTGTGCGAGGCGTTCCACTGTCTTCCGAGGTGTAAGGGTACCTGCATCCCTCAGACACTGGAAAAGTTTGCTGAACAGCTTATCAGAGGGCACCCTGCGCTGTGGATATTTTTCAGCGTAGAGGGCACGCGTGCGCAGGCTATATTCATTTGCTAAACCTTAGCAGAATGTCGTATCTTCCATATCACTTGTCTCACTTGTCGAGTAGTAGTCCTCCGTAGCTAATAGGTGGTGGAATAGAGAAAATGTAAATGCACTACACCATTTGCACGTACAAACAGTGCAACAACAGTAAACACATAAGAGAATCCACGTTTGGAAGAAGGTAAAACGCCATGATACGTACCCAGGGTTGATAGTACTTTACAATAAGACACACAAACACAACGAAAACTAACGTACCAACAACACGACTCGAACCACACAACTGACTGCAGACCACCTAATGGTAGGTAAAGTACTGTGGGTAAGATATCATAATACCTTGTCGACACATTCGACAGATTTGACGGAGCGCCAATGCAACGACTATGTTAGTATCCGCAAGCAAGCGTCGCACAGCCCTTCCTATAAAGACGTGTGTATCTCGTCAAGTATGCGTTTGCGGACCCATGTTTATTGGACCTAGTTTTCTTGTTTCGATGAGTACTACCACCTCTCAAAGTATTTGACACTTTTTTTTAACTCCCTATAGTCTACAGGGGACTTCCAACGACTATTATGTCCACGCCACATTGAGTTACTGCACTATGTCGGGCAAAAGGAGGTCCGACTCGATATTAGGTAGTATCCCATAACTTTTTTCACCTCAGTGTATTTTATGGTTGTCACTGTTCCCAGTGACTATTTGGATGCTGGTGTGTACAAGGAGACGTGAGGAGTGATGTTAATCGATGATGGATATGGTCACAGCACATTCATCCTTCTCCCCTCTGAGGTATTCCTTTCTGTGGTGGCTAAAACTCCTCATTACAGAAATATCTCTTTGAAATGTGCTTTAGGAAGACACAGAGACAGAGATTTCCCGCGTGCTACCATCTCAGTTCCTTCACGTGAGTCCTGAATCTGAAAAGTTCCAGAATAAAATGTGAGCCATTCCACCAGCGAAGTCTGTCGACGTCTCTCCCTTTTCCTTTATTTTTATTTGTAGAATTTGTAATGATTTGAGAGGGAGGGGGAATGTTTTGATTCCCTCACACAGACGTCAAATTCCATCGCTTTGGTAGATGGGTCTCCATCAGACTATTAGACCTATTTTCTAGGTTATTTTTATTTTTCTCCCTCCGTTTATCATTTAATGTCGATGTTGATGTTGCGCGTCTTGTCGTATCGGGAGCAATATTTATTGACTTTCCAGGCTGGACGTTAGTAATTCCTATAATCTTCACTTTTGTGTTTAAATGCGGTTACTGTTGTGTGAATGTGGCTTTGCAGGTGAACTTACAAGCACAGTTACTCTTTCTAGCTCTATATTATTTAATCCGAGTGGAGGCGTTCACTTTCGGTGGCGTTTTCTTTGCCACTGAAGCGAAAGATGTTGTAAAAATAGGAAGCAGCAGGGTATTGTACGCTTTTTTCGCTTCAACAGATAATACGCGCGTTGTTATCTTTCTTTTTTGCTCCCTTTTTCCTTCAAGGAACACAGGGCATTCGTAACTCCAAGCAGTATGATGTCCCTAGGGGTTCAAGCAGACAGAGTAGCGAACGGGTGAGTCCTCCGCCATAGGCAATACCAACAAATGTACAATATATTGTTTGACATTTACACATGAATGTAGTATGCCCGTAAAGTTGTAATATGTAATAACATATGGGACTATGAATTTTAAACCACGCTTTAAGGCGTAGGAAATCTTTTATGTACTCCAGGAAAACAGTTGAATCAAACGTTGAAATGAACGCTTCAGTTTTTCCCAGCTCACCATTTACCAGTTTCATCACGTCCCTAAGATCCGTAACACCCTCTTCAGATCATTCATTTTGCAGCTCATTTACATCAATCGACATTAAGCCACGGTGCCGTGATATCGCTGCTGTAGTTAAGCACATTGTGCTTTCCAACAATGAGAACATACTGCGTCACCTTCTTAGATTTAAGGAGAAATTCTGCCTGTTTGGATGCAGCAGTTTTATCGGGCAAGACGCCATTTCGGAGACTTTTTACAGACTTGGGGTCTTTTATCACTGCCCCTAACGCTTTTTGAATATAAAATGGGGACAGTTTCTCAGTGTTCCCGTTCTCTGATTTTTCTACCGTAAACAAATTTAGGTGCAAATGTGATCCGTTTTTCTTCATACAATTCACTTTACTTTTACCGTGTTCTAGCGTATTAATCTTCTTAGCTCTGTTTGTTCGTCGAGTGTGAAAGGCTCCATCGGCATTCCACTAGCGGTTCTTGAAGTAATGATCCACCAAGACAGAGCCCCTCTTCACTTCCTTACAGAATTAAGACATGGCAGGTTCAAAATGGCTCTAAGCGCTATAAGACTTAACATCTGAGGTCATCAGTCCCCTAGACTTAGAACTACTTAAACCTAACTAACCTAAGAAATCACACACATCCATGCCCGAGGCAGGATTCGAACCTGCGACCGTTGTAGTAGCGCGGTTCCGGACTGAAGCACATAAAACCGCTCGGTCACAACGGCCGACTATGGCAGGTTCCACAGAAGGTGCCCACTAATGACTGTTTCAGCTCAGTAGCCATCCACCCTGTCGGCTCGTAGCACTCTTAGAGACTGAGAAATTTCTTAACAGAAATCTGTACCATCCTCGCGGGCCGTTCGGTTAAGTGAGTACCCCAGTTCCCCGTGAATCGACGTTCCACCGAAGCGCAGCACGTTGACCGCTGGAGCACACACACAGCTTACTGTTATAGAGGACTGTTACACTCACCAGCCTCCGAAGAAAACCAGTTTTTATTATATTCATTTGGCCTCACGTTCGCCGAAAGCGTATCCAGTCAACGAAGAATGAGCTACTTGAAGTTCTCGCCATCTGGCGCGACCCGATAGGTATGTGTGACGTGTTGACTGTCACTGGCGAAACGAACTTTATCCCCTCACTCCACCTAGTGCCAACGCGACGTTAAATTGTGTTCTTCCCTCTTTTCTTTTCTCTGCATTCAGTTCATGTGGTATGACTACTATATTCTTTCTTTGACTGTCACAACTATTAGGTGTTCACTCCCGCACATATCACGCTGCAGTATTGACATTAAAGATCATTTATGTCGCGCCAACGATGTTGCTTTAACGCCTTCCAACATTCGAGTACTTCCAGATGTGTAATTGGTATTATCTTGTGGGAGACCACAGCGTAACCGACCTTTTTAACTTGGATATGCCGGAGTTGGGAAAATTATTGTCTCTTTTGGAGTGCAGTTAACTGTTTATTGCTCTTTATAAAATGATCAATAAGAACGATAGGAATCTACATTCCACTTTGAATCGAATGCCGGAATGACTGTACAGCTTCCCCTGAATAAATTCACACCTAAAAGATCAATAAAAGACAAACATTACCTGTCTGAAGCGTATCCAGCGATGGGCGTTGTTACAAAGTATCCAACACTGTTGACGGTACCCACTAGCGTCAACTTCCATTGGTTTTCATCACACGTGATGTCCCACTGAAATCCATATGCAGCACTTGAGTGATCCAGGTACACGATAACTTACATTAAAAAGTTGTACAGTTTATTAGTAATCTAAACCATTGGTTAATATACTACCGAAAATATTTAACATTTATTTCAAAATATCCTACCTACACTGATTTTAATTAACAGTATTTACATACTTCAACAAATATTGGAAAAAATATTTTTATGCTACAATGAAGATTGTCAGTATCGGAGATAGAGACATTAGCCTATTCCTTATGAAATAGCCTTAATTTTAGAAATGCGAAATGTAAGAAAAGCTTTATTCCTAGTTATTCCCACAAACCGTATTAATAGTCTTATCTGACACCCAACAATGGGCTCCGGAAGCATTTGAGAAGCTGTTCAAATAACTTACGGGATTTCGGTCGACAACCGGAAATATAACACACACACACACACACACACACACACACACACTGTGAACTCTCGCGCCACCACACAACCAAAGGTCAATAACAGTCATAGGGCCCACGTCATTTTATACCCTGAGAGTTGTCAGCTGTTTGGGTCACCTTCTGTCAGCATAAATATAGTAAAAGACTGTCAGGATAAATATAGTAAGAGACAGATCAGACGTGCTTTGCGATATCGACCAACCGTGCATTAGATGGGCGATGAATATACCTATTTGGCATTAACGTCCAGATATTTGTGTCATACGCACGGAGCATCTCTAACAAGATTAGTCGTATTTTGCGGAAATATGAGGTGAAATGTGTTTTCCGACCTCCAGATAAGGTTATGGCCATTTTAAGTTCCATTAAAGATGATATTGGTTTGCATAAGGTGGGTGTCTATCGTTTTCCTTGCAGTTGCGGTGTGTCATATATTTTTCAGACAACCAGAACTACTGAGCGTAAGCATCACACTCGTTTAAAACAACCGAAAAAATCGGGTACTGCAGAACATTGGCACTGGTCATTTATTGGGAGAGCGTTATTAAGGAAGAAATTGAGACTAAGTTAGCAAGTAACTTTGTAAATAGAGATATAGAGATGGAGGTTTTGCTTAACTTTTGCGTGGAATCCTTCTCTTTCCCTTGTCAATAAAGGAGTAATAGAGTTAATACTACCTCACTCGTTGTTTAGAAATTTTCACTATCGATAATTTCTGGCCTCAGTTATCTTTGGTTATGTGGTAGCGCTAGTGTTTACATTGTGTGTGTGTGTGTGTGTGTGTGTGTGTGTGTGTGTGTGTGTGTGGAATTGCCCTACTACTCTACTACCGCAGATTTTAAATTCACTTACACAGCGTTTACTTGCTGTAGCTTTACCTTGAAACTGACAGAGTGTGCACCTGTTGAAATATCGGCGGTTGTCGACGACGTCACCCGGTCGCATATCGTAAGTTATTTGAACATTTTGTAGACCGGGAGAAACTCAGGCCTCACATTTGAGAAGTTCTGTGTGTCCTTCATGAACTACACCACATACTCGGAATCCTTAACAACTGGATGGACATCACGATCATCATAGGACTGGACTGCGAACATTTTCCAATCACGAAAGGGTTTAATACGATCTGTGGCTCTTTATATTACAAAACTAATTAAATAGGGTTGCTTGCGTAAGTCACTTTTTTTAAGTAAATCTCCACGATGCGTTTCGAGGATTTTCACCCATATCGCAGTCATGTGAAGAAGCTTCATCATGTTAAATGCATATCATGTACATGATTTCTATACAGGGTGTTACAAAAAGGTACGGCCAAACTTTCAGGAAACATTCCTCACACACAAAGAAAGAAAATATGTTATGTGGACATGTGTCCGGAAACGCTTACTTTCCATGTTAGAGCTCATTTTATTACTTCTCTTCAAATCACATTAATCATGGAATGGAAACACACAGCAACAGAACGTACCAGCGTGAATTCAAACACTTTGTTACAGGAAATGTTCAAAATGTCCTCCGTTAGCGAGGATACATGCATCCACCCTCCGTCGCATGGAATCCCTGATGCGCTGATGCAGCCCTGGAGAATGGCGTATTGTATCACAGCCGTCCACAATACGAGCACGAAGAGTCTCCACATTTGGTTCCGGGGTTGCGTAGACAAGAGCTTTCAAATGCCCCCATAAATGAAAGTCAAGAGGGTTGAGGTCAGGAGAGCGTGGAGGCCATGGAATTGGTCCGCCTCTACCAATCCATCGGTCACCGAATCTGTTGTTGAGAAGCGTACGAACACTTCGACTGAAATGTGCAGGAGCTCCATCGTGTATGAACCACATGTTGTGTCGTACTTGTAAAGGCACATGTTCTAGCCGCACAGGCAGAGTATCCCGTATGAAATCATGATAACGTGCTCCATTGAGCGTAGGTGGAAGAACATGGGGCCCAATCAAGACATCACCAACAATGCCAGCCCAAACGTTCACAGAAAATCTGTGTTGATGACGTGATTGCACAATTGCGTGCGGATTCTCGTCAGCCCACACATGTTGATTGTGAAAATTTACAATTTGATCACGTTGGAATGAAGCCTCATCCGTAAAGAGAACATTTGCACTGAAATGAGGAATGACACATTGTTGGATGAACCATTCGCAGAAGTGTACCCGTGGCGGCCAATCAGCTGCTGATAGTGCCTGCACACGCTGTACATGGTACGGAAACATCTGGTTCTCCCGTAGCACTCTCCATACAGTGACGTGGTCAACGTTACCTTGTACAACAGCAACTTCTCTGACGCTGACATTAGGGTTATCGTAAACTGCACGAAGAATTGCCTCGTCCATTGCAGGTGTCCTCGTCGTTCTAGGTCTTCCCCAGTCGCGAGTCATAGGCTGGAATGTTCCGTGCTCCCTAAGACGCCGATCAATTGCTTCGAACGTCTTCCTGTCGGGACACCTTCGTTCTGGAAATCTGTCTCGATACATACGTACCGCGCCACGGCTATTGCCCCGTGCTAATCCATACATCAAATGGGCATCTCCCCACTCCGCATTTGTAAACATTGCGCTGACTGCAAAACCACGTTCGTGATGAACGCTAACCTGTTGATGCTACGTACTGATGTGCTTGATGCTAGTATTGTAGAACAATGAGTCGCATGTCAACACAAGCACCGAAGTCAACATTACCTTCTTTCAATTGGGCCAACTGGCGGTGAATCGAGAAAGTACAGTACATACTGACGAAACTAAAATGAGCTATAACATGGAAATTAAGCGTTTCCAGACACATGTCCACGTAACATCTTTTCTTTATTTGTGTGTGAGGAATGTGTGGTGTCACCGCCAGACACCACACTTGCTAGGCGGTAGCTTAAATCGGCCGCGGTCCATTTAGTACATGTCGGACCCGTGTGTCGCCACTGTGTGATCGCAGACCGAGCGCCACCACAAGGCAGGTCTCGAGATACGGACTAGCACTCGACCCCAGTTGTACGACGACTTTGCTAGCGACTACACTGACGAAGCCTTCCTCTCATTTGCCGAGAGACAGTTAGAATAGCCTTCAGCTAAGTCCATGGCTACGACCTAGCAAGGCGCCATTAGCCTTACATAGTTTGATAGTTATCGTATGAAATGTCTCATCCAGAACGATGTATACAACAAGGATTAAAAGTTAAGTATTCGAGGAGCTGCAAACGTTTCTTATTAGCATTCACTACTTATCCTGTTCCAGAATTCACGCCCGTCTGCGTTAGATAGCGTGCATTTCGGCCTCCTCTATCTACAAGGTGTTGGCACATTTGCCAACACATCAGAATGTTTCCTGAAAGTTTGGCCGTACCTTTTTGTAACACTCTGTACATTTGTATAGTTATTCTATGATCTTCCTGTACGCAGCTTACTGGAACGACTTTCAAGTTCAAAAATGGCTCTGAGCACTATGGAACTTAACATCTGAAGTCATCAGTCCCCTAGAACTTAGAACTAATTAAACCTAACTAACCTAAGGACATCACACACATCCATGCCCGAGGCAGGATTCGAATCTGCGATCATAGCGGTTCCAGACTGAAGCGCGTAGAACCGCTCGGCCACAACGGCCGGCAACTTTCAAGTGCTTTTGTTATTTTCTATAATGCAAGATTCAGTGTCACATGCTGGATAACAATTAACATTTAACCATCTCGTTAGGAATAAAAACATGAAGCAGATGGCTGGCTGCAGCTAGCAAAATTACAAATGTAAACAACTGGATCCATCTGAAGATGAGATTGAAAGCTCTCGAAACTTGTCGTCCTGGTTTAATAAGAAACTGACTAACGCAAATGAACGTTTTTAAGTTGTCTTATAATCGGCAGTGAGCTTAATATGTCTGATACGTAATATTAATATTCAGCAGTGCTATCGAGCATGTAATGGGTGCTTTATGTCCTAAATTTTAAATCTGATGCCATCCTACAAATTCGAAGGCTAGTAGTATGTCAAGGTACATCACGTTGGCGAAAGTGTGGAAGAATGCCTATAGGCAAGTAATATTTAGTTCATCCGTAGAAGTCAGTGGATTTAAAGAGGCAGTCTGCAGCTGACAATCTGAAGTGCTTGTGAAGGAGAAGATAACCGAGTGCCCAAAAAGACCATACGAATGTTCTGCTTTTAACACTGCCAGGTTTTGAGACGTCTTCGGCAACAGATCAAAGGCTTACATGCTCTTGTGGGATTTGAAAGGATTCAAGATTCAAATGGATGAATTACAATTTCTGGGACAGGAAAATCTCACCTGAACATGTTCAGAAGAAAAACAGATGAGCCTGTGGGCAAATGTCTGCACAAGAAGGACGACCTTAGTAGCGTCATGACTGAAAAACATACTCAGCTCCTCATCTGCTGTTATTCTCACAACAAATGTGCAAGACGTTTCCTGTGGCAGTCTATACATGATACTTCGGTTGTAATGTGTAATACCACTTTATCCTATAAGATCGCGCACAGCGCTGAGACTAAAAAACGAATGCGAGAAGGAACTGGACGCTATAGTCGCGTTAATGTGCTCTAATTAGCAACCTGATTCACAACACTGGCAATGCATTTTCGTCCACAAAAAAAAGGTTCAAATGGCTCTGAGCACTATGGGACTTAACTGCTGAGGTCATCAGTCCCCTAGAACTTAGAACTACTTAAACCTAACTAACCTAAGGACATCACACACATCCATGCCCGAGGCAGGATTCGAACCTGCGACCGTAGCTGTCGCGCGGTTCCAGACTATAGCGCCTAGAACCGCTCAGCCACTCCTACACGTCCAAACTTCTGCGAAATATGTGTAAGTGTATTTACCACTTACGGCAGCAGTTGTGCATTCATATTGTACATAACGATTCAGTAGTATGTACAGGGAAATTGAAAGAGTTTTTACACTAACCTTAGGTTGTGTACCAAGCTCGTTGCTTTTTGACTGACATGAGGTACTCGCTAATAGTAACTGTATTTAATTAATTTTGTAATATAAACAGCCACAGATCGTATTAAATCCCTTCACGCTCCGAAAATGTTCGCTATCCAATCCTATGATAGTCGTGATGTCCATCCAGAGTTAACTATTCCGAGTCGACGGAATGGAGTTACAAGTAACTAACTATTTAAGGTAAAAGTAAGATCATTTCATTACTACGCAGAAATAAAACACATGAAAACAAAAGTCGTAGGATTATAGTACTAGAACACTTTGTCCTGATTAAATGTATTAAACAAAAATTTTAATCACAGAGATATTATAAGAGACGATCAAAAATGTTCCCGTTCGAAGGTAACACTAATTCCTTGCCTACATGTCGGTGCTTGTTCAGTGTGAATCACCTAAAACTTGGGCCGGAAATATTACGGAAATGAAAAGTGCTATTGATGTGCGGTTATCACAGAATGAATTGGTAGCCAGAGCCTCGTATTGTTAGCCAATCTACAGATTGTAACAATACTTAGGAAGTGTATTTTTTATGCAAACATACTTTTATAAATGGAACAATGCCTATTGACATTAACAAACTAAAAGTAGGGTAAATTAGAACGTCAGTGGTGTTTGCTGCACGATTCTAGTGCGAGTTGTTAACGAGATGTCGTATTTTGAAAAGTTCCCACACCGACACTTGTACAATACCTTTGGTAGCACACACTGAAGAACAACAAAGGTGCATACTCGACTTATGTGGATTCTGACCAGCAACGAGACGACTGACCATCACAGATTGTGTTCAAAATGACCACTGGCAGCGGAAATACATGCTTTCAGCCAGGCATGGAACTACTACTGCACATGTGCTAGCATTTCAGCGGATATGTCAGAGCAGGCTGCAGTAATATGTCACTGCTGAATCATCGGCTATAGTTGGTATGTCCTTGTAGTTCGCGTCTTTCAGCTTTCCCCACAGGAAAAAGTCTACAGGTGTCAAATCCGGGGAACGGGCCGGTCAAGGTACAGGTCCTTTGCGTCCAATCCAACGATTTGGAAAAAATTCATGAAAACATACTGTAGTACTTGATGCACTATATGGTGGACAGCGATAATGTTGGTACCACAGTTTCTCCTAGTCTGCATACAGGTCCTCTGCGTCCAATCCAACGATTTGGAAAAAATTCGTGAAGACATACTGTAGTACTGTAGTACTTGATGCACTATATGGTGGACAGCGATAATGTTGGTACCACAGTTTCTCCTAGTCTGCAGAGGAACGTCTTCTATCATCTGTGGAAGATGGTCTGTTAGGAGGCTGCGATACTTGTGCGCACTCTACGAAAAACGGGCCTCTGAGCTGATGGTTCACTGTCGCACACCGCAGCGTTTACACTCCATGGAAGCTGACGTTCCAGCTGACAGGCAAACAGTGCATGTTCCGAGGGTTTACCTGGCCATGATTGGTATGTGTGGCTTCATCACTAAGCAAGGTAGTTGATATATCCGGGGTATTCCGCCTTAATGCCCGTGTACAGAAGTTAATACGATTCTCGTAATCGTTTCCATGCAGCTCTCGACGGAGGGTGATGTGATCGGGATGGAATATATGTCGATGGAGAATGCGTAGAACACTTGCCTGACTCGTGTCTATTCCTCGTGCGTTTGCGCGAGAGCTAAAGTGCGAATCAACTGCAACAGCAGCAAGAACATTAATTTCCTCCTCTTCTGCCGTCACTTCTTTCCTTCTGTTACGTTGTCAAGGTGTTATGCTACCAAACGGTTCAAATGGCTCAGAGCACTATGGGACTTAACTTCTGAGGTCATCAGTCCCCTTTATACTACCACTTTCGCGTAACTGGTTGAGGAGGTTGATAAATACTTGCCGAGATGGTTGACATCTATAGGGATATCTTTGGGCATACACCTTACAAGAATGAACTGTATTATTCCTATACTCTGCATGCACCATGAGCATGTCGGTTTTTTGTACATTAATAAATCCCATCTTTCACTCATGACCTACTGCTTGGGCTGTCACACACTAATGATTAGCAAGTCGCAATGCACTGAATGAAAACACAAGCACACTGTAAGAAAACTTAACATCGTGCCTACTAACTACGCAGGTTGAATGGCACAAACAAGCGTCAATGAGGAAACTTTTAAAAATACGATATCTCGTAAACGACTCGCATTAGAATCATGCAACAAACACCACTAACATTACAGGTTACCAGACTTTTAGTTTCTTAATGTCATTAGACATTGTTCCATTAAAAAAGTGCATGTTTGTACAAAAAATACACTTTCCAAATTTTATTACTGTCTGTTTATTGGCTAACTGTATGAGCTGCTGTCTGCCAATGCATTCTGTGAAAACCACACATCAATACCATTTCTATTTCCGGAATATTTGCGATGCAAGGTTCAGGTGATTCACCCTGTATACTCGCAGCTGGACTGCATGTACGCTGCAGCAACGCGTTTAAACAAAAAGTTTTTGATTGCCCCTTATACAGTAGATACAAGCATTAAAGGGAGACGTAATTATAGCTATCTGAGATCGGTAACAACTAAACTGACTTATACAGAAGGGGAATAACGATAAGAATGCAGTTTGGCTAAGTTTGTGTAGGAGGAATGACGAATACTGGTGTAAGCCGACATCCTCAATAACAAAAATAAAAATACCGTATACTGCGATCTATTTAAAAGTTATACATAAATTCGAGTCCTGGTAATCCTCATTAACGTACAGATGAAAACAGATGCTTTATAATGCGATTTTCGGCAATGGCTGCATGCTATAACGATTACTTGAAGGAACAAGTAAGACTCTCGTATCGTCACTAATGATATCAGACTTGTTTCCGATGTCTATGAATCTGAAAATCTCGTTGAAAATTATGTTACGAGGGAAGAAAATGTTATGTAAAATAAGCTTAAGTAAAAGGAGAACGAGAGGGACAACAAGAATCCAAAACGATAATGATCTCGGTATTAAAAAGGAATATGGCTTTATCAATAAACGATCACAGGATTGACGTGTGAGAGGTAAAGGAGTGGAACGAGATAATTATTGTGATTTTTGAGATGAAAATGATTAAGTATATAGGTAAGTGACAGTTACATACGGTTACATTTTCACCGGCACTGTTAAGAGCTAAAATGTGAGGTGGTTAAGTAATACCGCATACTGTACATCCAAACGTTCATCATATTCTCGCTAATCTCTCTGAAGCCAACTTGCTGTGATGTTTTCACTAATGGTAGTTACGCGCGTTCTCAGTTCTGATAACGCTGCAGGATGTTAGGGATGCACACTTAACCCTTGACGAAATATCACAAGTAAAAAATCTCACTTAGAGATCCCAGGAACAGAAGATTTTGTCTGCAGCAGATGCACGACCATTCCACTAATTTCCTAGATGTCGATTTTGGTATCGGCGGGAGTCCATTTCGTAAACTACACTTCCATTGCAATCCACTGTTTTCAGACACTAACAATGGTTCCCGGATCTGAAAGTAAATCATGAAAGTGTCAAGCAAGAAACGTCGAATTCTCGTGTAGTGTAGTATAAGCTGGGATATACTTAAGATTAGCAGTTCAATGCAGCAGCACAAAACAGATAGGAGTATATAGGGAAAGAGTGGGCAGCAGGTTTCTCATTCAGAAATAGCATTTGGATGTTGGCTGTTTGTGAAAAGATCGTGCCATGCCACGTATACGAAGCAAAAATTTCTACCAGCATGTGTCGGAATTCGAAATAGCATGATCGTAGACTGTCGAGATTGCTGTTTATTGTTCCGAGATATTTCTACCCGAGTTAATCGGCATTCCACAATTGTTGTCACGTGAATGTGGGACTGAGTTGTTCAGGAGGGCCATACTTAACACCGAGCACGAACACTCTTACACACACTCTAGTTCTCTCACTCTAGCCCTATACATATAAAAAAAAGTTTTGTATCACCCCGGTTGACTGTGGATACTGTATCACAGACACAGTCCCTCTGACTGTTTAGAGATGTCACTAAACCCGCCCAAAGATGTAAACAACGATGCATGAGCAGCGCCTATTAGACGGTGGTGGTCCGACAACCGATCAGTTCCAGTCATTCCACCAGGAAGGAGGTACACGGCACGTGTTGCCTGTAGTTCAACCATGCCTAGACGGTCAATACCGTGGTTCGATTGCGTCCGCATTGTTACTTTGTGCCAGGAAGGGCTCTCAACAAAGGGAGTGTCCAGGTGTCTCGGAGTGAACCAAAGGGATGTTGTTCGGACATGGAGGAGATACAGAGAGACAGGAACTGTCGGTGACATGCCTCGCTCAGGCCGACCAAGGGCTAACGGTTCAAATGGCTCTGAGCACTATGGGACTTAACTTCTAAGGTCATCAGTCCCCTAGAACTAATTAAACGTATCTAACCTAAGGACATCACACACATCCATGCCCGAGGCAGGATTCGAACCTGCGACCGTAGCGGTCGTTCGGCTCCAGACTGTAGCGACTAGAACCGCACGGCCATTTCGGCCGGCCCATATACAGTCAACCAGACAATCGTCGGAGACGTGTTTGGAGGCAACCCAGTCAGGCTGAACGCCTTAGACGCACTGTCCAGCGAGAGAACATGGATGGAGGTTCCCTGCTGTTTTGGGGTGGCATTATGTGGGGCCGACGTACGCCGCTGGTGTTCATGGAAGGCGCGGTAACGGCTGTACGATACGTGAATGCCATCCTCCGACCGATAGTGCAACCATATCGGCAGCATATTGGCGAGGCATTCGTCTTCATGGACAACAATTCGCGCCCCCATCGTGCACATCTTCTGAATGACTTCCTTCAGGATAACGACATCGCTCCACTAGAGTGGCCAGCATGTTCTCCAGACATGACGGCTATCGAACATGCCTGGGATAGATTGAAAAGGACTGTTTATGGACGACGTGACCCACCAACCACTCTGCGGGAGCTACTCCGAATCGCCGTTGAGCAGTGGGACAATATGGACCAACAGTGCCTTGATGAACTTGTGGATAGTATGCCACGCCGAATACAGGCATGCATCAATGCAAGAGGACGTGCTACTAAGAATTAGACGTACTGAGTATTAGGTGGACCGCAATCGGGACCACCACCTCTGAAGGTTTCGCTGTATAGTGGTACAACATGCAATGTGTGGTTCTCATGAGCAATAAAAAGGGCGGAAATGATGTTTATGTTGATCTCTATTCCAGTTTTCTGTAAAGGTTCAGGAACTCTCGGAACCGAGGTGATGCAAAACTTCTTTCATGTGTGTGTGTGTGTGTGTGTGTGTGTGTGTGTGTGTGTGTGTGTGTGTGTTTTAGGGGATTAGGAACGCCTATGAATTGCCCTTAGTCTGCCCTGCACGAAATTCAACGGCCAGTCGCATCTGACACCCGAGAAGACAGACCATGTTCGCTCTGCCGCGGAAGATTGTAGAGCTGCTTCGAGTAGCTTGAGTCAGGAAATGAACTTCTCTGCAGAAACAGAAGTTAACCATCCCCGCAACCGAACATATATGGGATGCAGAAAAAGTGCCGCACTTGGAGTTTGGCATGTGGTTCTGTATCCAGATTCAAGACAAAAGTTTGTCTAGCAAAATCAGATCGAATGTATTTTGAAAACACACGTATAGAAACGAGGAGCTGGTAATACTGTTACACCGCGCAGCGCTTCCGAATGTACAGAGGAACGTGTACCACCTCGCACTACCGTACCAGCCGCCGGAGCTCGCCGTGTAGACTGCTTGGACATCTAACCCATACCCATCATGGAACTATAGTTCGAATCCTCGTGAAGTTCCTTTTGTATATTTTAGACGCCTGTTCACTAGGTCCCGTCGTCTATAAGCAGGACATCATTATTTCACATAACGATAGCCTATAACATGACAAAGATCCACTGAACTGTATGCATGTATCTACTAACTGGCCAGTGCACAACCGTAACTAGAATGTCAAGTTCACGTAGGTCGGCTTCCCGATGGAGTACACAAACGGTAAATACTTCTAGATCCTTTTGGCGCTGGGTGCATCCGATAACCAAGCTGCTGCTGCTGCTGCTGCTCGTGGGTACGCTGTACGGTACCCTCAAAGGTGCCATTTCAGTAAGAAAGGTTCTCGTTGCGCGGAGCAACGCCTTCAGGAAACAGGTAATCTTCGTTCACGAGTAATGGACAGAGTTCGTCCAATTACTAGACGTACTCCACAAACAGAGGATGCGATTCTTGAAACCATTCACCAGTCACCTCGGCGAAGTACCTGTGATATTGCAAGGTGGTTCCAGATATCTCAAAGACTGATTGTTGAAGTGTTGCACGATGAAGAACTGCATCCCTACTGTTACACGTTAACACCAGTGGCCAGAAGACTGCATGAGACGGGTACAGTTTTTTCAATGGATTTTGCACCAAGTGGAAAATAACGATCATTTTACAAATGACTTGATATGGACTGACGCATCTAACCTCATTCCTGAAGGTATTTTCAACCTCCAGAGCAGCCATTATTGGTCGGAACATGTCCCATATATTTTCCGTGTACGTGGCGTTCAGGAAGGTCTTGGCATAAATCTATGGTCTGGAATCGTGGGAGAAGTGCTTTTGGGCCCTTGCCTATTGCAAGACAAGTTGAGTGTACGCCTCTATATCGTACGTTTCTTTGCAATACTTTGCCTGGCGCATTAGAAAACGTTCCACATGGTTTTTGGATACAGCTATGGTTTCAGCATTATGGTGTACCGCCACACTTTGCAATGAAGTGCATAACTATTTAAATGAAGCGGTTCCAGGGAAGTGGATTGGTCGTGGAGGTCCAACGTTCTGGCCTCCACGTTGCCCGAACCTTAATCCAGTAGATTTTTATTTGTGGGAACACTTGAAGGAATAAGTTTATAGCACTCCTTCCATGGACGTACACGACCTAATAGCTTGTGTGCATGCCGCTTCGGCAGTGGTGGACGCAGTTTTGTTGCGTAGGGTCTAGCGAATGGCGAATTGTTTGCAAATCTAAGGTGGTCGCTTTAAACATTTTCGCTAAAGTGAACGTTGCTCGTACGTGCATGTACCGGCTCTGTGAAGATAAACCTTGACATCAAACCTACAGAATGGAATTACTGTGCGTAGCATGACGTGCAGTCTGGTGTAGCCTGCCTATTGCGTTTTTTGTACCTTATTGGATACAGACGATGCTGCTGTAGTCACCATAATTTTCTGTTCCATTTATTTGTGTCATGGATGAAAGAAAGTGATCGTTTACCTTTGTAAGAAGTTTGTGTTCTATCTTAATGTTTAAATAAAGATAACATTAACAGAAAGAAGTACGCAAAATACCGACCGCATTGTGGAAGTGTAAATTGGATACTTTTTTAAGCCTTAAGTGAAAAAAAAACAAGGTTGGTGCGAACGCGACTCGAACATCGACGAGTCCACACATTCTTTCCCCACGGCATTGCCTCATCTCACAGAGCTAATGGAACAGCTTCAGCACAGCGTAGAGTTCAGGCTACCTGTTCTGCACGCAATTATAGCATTGCCTGCTCACGATCACCGTTTTCTTAAACGTATTTCTATTCATCCGACCGGCAAGTGCGGTATTTTTTCATCACCCTTCCGTAAACGCCACGTATGGAATATGCAGGAAAGTCAAACATTAAGTATGTTTCTGACGGTCGGCGATCTGCAGGATGGTCAACAGAGGATACACTGTTTATCCTGGACTCATATTCTCTCACCCACACTTCAAAAGCACCACCCTGGTGAATTATGCTGATGGTGGTCGTGAATGGCCAGCCAATTGAGTTTCAGTCGGACATGGTGGCATTGGTCAGTCTAATTAATCTCTAATGGGCTGTCCATCGTTGCAACGACTGCTTCGTCAAGCAGTATCTTAAAATGAGGTGACGAAAGTAATGTGATACCTGCTATCATCGCATCTGACCTCCTTTTGCCAAACGTAGTGCAGCAACTCGACGTGGCGTGGACTCAAGTCGTTGAAAGTCCCCATGTTGCGTCTAAAGCCATCCATAACTGCGGAAGTGTTGCCGGTGCAGGGATTT
This sequence comes from Schistocerca piceifrons, assembly GCF_021461385.2. Classification (NCBI taxonomy): domain Eukaryota; kingdom Metazoa; phylum Arthropoda; class Insecta; order Orthoptera; family Acrididae; genus Schistocerca; species Schistocerca piceifrons. The sequence continues at coordinate 153,990,986 of NC_060149.1, read as the reverse complement.
GTGCACGAACTGACCTTCCGATTAATTTCATGTTCAATGGCATTCATGTCAGATAATCTTGGTGGCCCAATCATTCGCTCGAATTGTCCAGAATGTTCTTCAAACCAATCTCGAACAATTGTGGTTCAGTAACATGGCGCATAGTCATCCGTATGAAATTCCATCGCTGTTTCGGAAAATGAGGACCGTGAATGGCTACAAATGGGCTCCGAGTAGCCGAACATTATCATTTCCAGTTAATAATCGATTTAGTTGGCTTTGAGGACCCTGTTCATTCCATGAAAACACAGACCACACCATTATGGGGCCACCACCAGTTTAAACAGTGACTTGCTGACAACTTGGGTCCATGGCTTCATTGGGTCTGCGCCACATTCGAACCCTGCCATCGGCTTTTACTAGCTGAAATCGGGACTCATCTAACCAATCATCTAGGGTCTAACCGATATGGTAACGAACAGAGGAGTCGCGCTGCAGGCGATGTCGTGCTGTTAGCAAATGCACTCGCGTCGGTAGTCTGCTGCCATAGCCCATTAACGTCAAATTTCGCAGCACTGTCGTAACAGATCCGTTCGTCGTACGTCCCACATTGTTTACATGGTTATTTCATGGAATTCTGCTTGTCTCTTAGCATTGACAATTATATGCAAAGGCTGCTGCTTTCGGTCGTTAAGTGTTGGCTGTTGGTCACTGCACTGTCCGTGGTGAGTGGTAATGCCTGAAATTTGATATTCTCGCTACACTCTTGATACTGTGAATCTTGGAATGTTGAATTCTCTAACGATTTCCGAAATGGAATGTCCAATGCGGCTAGCTCCAACTACCACTCCTTGTTCAAAGTCTGTTAATTCTCGCCGTGCGGTCATAATCACGTCGGAAACCTTTTCACATGATTCACCCGCCAATTCACTGCCCTTTTATACCTCGTGTTCGTGGTACTACCCCCATCTGTGTAAGTGGATGTCACTCTCCCATGATGTTTACCACCTCACTGTATAGTCAGCAGTGTGTTACATTGTGGGGGAAGTTGTCCATCTGGCACATTTTAAGAACATGGAACAGTAGCTCACATTGTTAGTGGGAAATTCATCACTGCCGCAAAATATTTTTGGGCTTGTAGCTTTTTCTTCATTTGGATTCGAGATCACGGACAAAGACCATAATGTTCCCCAATCTGTCACCTTTCAAGATCTGGACTCTTTGCTATGGTTATATAAGAAGCTGTTTGACAATACATTAGATCGGGCAGAAAGTTTCGAGTAGTCAGCAATACCTAATATCTGTCGCCCCCAACCCATTCCCGTCACAATGTACCGTAGGTTTATTTCTCCTAGTAAAGGTATTTCTCTTATTTCATCTATCTAGCAGGCCACCCCTTAATGGTGATTCAGAAGCCATAGAGCGCCGCACGCCGTTGTGTCGATTTTAAACAGACAGGCGGTGTTCAATGTGTTGACGACTTCTATCACATTGACAACCAGAGGATTTGCTGGAAAAGTTGTCAGGGTGCCAATATTTTACCCACACTGACTTATGTGACACATACTTGCGGTTGCTATTGGATGCCACTTCTCAACGTTTATTAGTGCTCAAAACTTCATTTGGGTTTTACCGGTTTAATCACTTGCCCTCTGGAAAATCCGCAGCCCCAGGAATTTATCAAAAGTATTTGGAGCAATTGATTAAGAACATTCCATGTTGTATCATCTACCTTGATGACATCTGGGTGATGGGCTTCACGTGGCAGGATCACTTACAGAATCTACACGTGGCTTTCCAACACCTCCTGAAGAGCCATTGTTGCAAGTTGGAGAAACGTAATTGTTTTGCTCGAAAGGTTTTTGGGACATGTGAATAGCAAAGATGGTCTCGTCCCTACAGAGAAGTACATCAAAGGCATAATTAACCTGCTGGTGCCCAAGAACCTGAAAGAGCTCCAGTCCTCTTTCTGCAAGATTTCTTATTACGCTAACTTCATTCCCCAGTCCACCCACATCTGCCGTCCCCTTAACCAGCTTCCCCAAACGGAGTTGGGTGGTCTATGGACTGTCAGCAGGATTTTCAATCCTTCAAACGGTGTTTGTGCTCAGCTCCCTGTTAGGCTTCTTTTACGCCAGGTAAGGCATTAACCCTGGCCGGCGATGTGTTCCAATACGGCATTGGTGTGGTCCTGCCGCATAGGAACTCAGAAGACACCAAGCAGCCCATCATTTACACATCGAAGATGCTTCCTGTGGTACAATTTAAATATTTGCACATGGAAAAGGAGGAGCTGAATGTCATTTTCGGTGTTAAAAAGTTTAATGTTTGTTGTAGGAGCAAATCCCCTAGTCATCACCGACCATAAGCCACTGATTTCATTATTCGGCCCTCTTTCTAAGCTGCCAGATAGGACTGCCCATCGATTGCAGAGTTAGCCAGTCTTTCTCAGTATTTATTGCTATGATATTCATTACCAGTCCTCCACTCAGCATGCTCATGCAGATACACAGTTGCAGTTGGTAGTGGGACCCGATTCGCAGTTCAATCGGCAGGACGCCCTCGTTTTCCCATTGGACAATATGTTGCAGCAGGCATTGCAGGATTCTCCTTTGACGACGTGGGATAGAGCTCCGCCATGGCCACCGACTAATTTTTCCAGAGAAGCTTCTGTAAAGTTTGGAAGGTAGGAGACCAGATACTGGCAGAAGTAAAGCTGTGAGTACCGGGCGTGAGTCGTGCTTCGGTAGCTCGTGCTTCGGTAGCTCAGATGGTAGAGCACGTTAATGGGCTATGGCAGCAGAAGAGCTTCTGTAAAGTTTGGAAGGTAGGAGACGAGATACTGGCAGAAGTAAAGCTGTGAGTACCGGGCGTGAGTCGTGCTTCGGTAGCTCAGATGGTAGAGCACTTGCCCGCGAAAGGCAAAGGTCCTGAGTTCGAGTCTCGGTCGGGCACACAGTTTTAATCTGCCAGGAAGTTTCATAACAGGCGTTACATTTATAACATCTTTAGGTCAGTGACTGTGCCCTGTCCTCGAGGTTTCCGTATGCTACCATTTAAAAAGATAATGCCAAGGTCATACGTTATTCGTGATATCATTACCCGGCTTAATACACAGGGTGTTCGACTTTTGCCTTGGCCAGCATCCTCTCCAGAAATGTCACCTACTGAAAGCATCTGTTCATGGGTTGCAGAGAGACTGGCAAACCACCACTCGACAACCATTATGGTTGATTAACTATGGCACAGAGTTGAAGCAACATGGAATACCGTACCCATACTAGTAATTAAAGCTCAGTTGCGCTCATTGCCCATTCTAGCTAGAGCCACTGTTGCTGCCGAAGGCTGCAAGATGGTGGTGGCTCTATGTATTTAAATTCGCTTTCTATACATCCTCAAATCAGTTTGAAATTAATTTCTATCTTTTATCACAGAGATAAGAAAACGTCCATCTTTCGCAACCGCAATTTATTCTTATGTACCAGACATGTTCTGCCTATTCACGTTAGCCATCTTCAGTGCCTTACAATGTATATAAAATTACTTAATTGCACATATTTTAATGTGAAAGTTGTAGTTTTTTAGATTTTTAACATCAAGTACAAAGAACATATAACTGGAAAAAGACAGACATCGCAATATTATGCCATAACGACAAAACAAAGGGTGTGCTCACTCTACAGAAGGAATATTCTCTCCCCCCCCTTCTCTCTCTCTCTCTCTCTCTCTCTCTCTCTCTCTCTCACGCACACACACACACACACACACACACACACACACACACACAGAGAGAGAGAGAGAGAGAGAGAGAGAGAGAGAGAGAGAGAGGGGGGGGGGATGGGGGATAAAAGCTTTCCTAGGCCCACACTCAAATATAAATAAAACCTGTCGAAAGAAGCAAAGCAATGTCTTTAGGTTTTTAATACACAAAGCGGAACCAGTAAATCATCATATCCTAGACAAGTAAATTCTCTGTTAGTTTGTGTTCCTAAAGATACATCTGTCACATAGTTAAAGAAACTAACAGCGCTGTCTATTGGTTCTCTGTCGTACTACGACTGTGACAGCTCCACCCGTTGGTCCTTTGGTGTACTATGCCGTGATTAAATATCCACACTACTTAAGCTGAGCAGACGATTTTGGAGATACTTTAGATTACGATATTTTGTTTTCCGTCATCTGATTTCGATTAAATAAAGCCTGTATGTTACCCCAGCTACCCCATTTCATAATCTAATTCCTTTAGCATCGCCTTATTTCATTGGAATACATAATCCTCGTTTTACGTTTGTTGTTATTAATCTTTCCAGACACAATCTCTATGGAATCTCTACTGCTCAATTGTGGTTTCAGCTGGATGTGGCACACGTGAAGAAAGTAGTGGACACTCTTTCGAACTGAAGCCATTCTTATGGCTAGAGGCGGTGCTACGCGGTATCAGCGCGATCTCTCCTGGTGTGGATCAATGTTCTGTACGCTGTGCTTACATTGATAGAGTTCCTAAGTGTTGTGGCGTGCCAGGAAGACTGAAGTGCATGCAGCGTACCTCTCCGGCGATGGTGGCGCGAGGGTTCTCGAAGACCCAGTGCTCGCAGCGCAGAGTGTCATTGGAGAAGAGGGAGGCCGGGCACTCTCCGTCGGGCGCTGCGGTGTCGGTGTCGGTGTCGGTGTCGTTGGTCCGGGCGTAGGCGAGGCAGCGAGCCGGTCGCAGGGCGCCCGCGCGCGTCTCGTGGGGCACGGCGTACCGCAGCCAGCGCGGCTCCAGCTCCAGCCCCGCGCTGGTCCAGTCCGCCTCGCACCCCGGAACGTGGCATCTGCACACAACTCGCCTCTGGAGACACTGTTTCCCACATAACACCTTCACAGTCAATGTCACTTACAAGTGCGAATCAGATTATTAATTACTGAAACCTGACAATTGTTTAGGAAGGAAGATTACAGTTTAACGCCCCTTCCAAGAATTAACTGATGAAATTGTAAACGATGTTTTTCAGAAAATCATTAAGTGTTTCTCTGCAAATGGGCTCTCATTAAACTTTGACAAAACACAGTATATACGAGGTTTGTCCGGAAAATACGTATAAAAGTTGAATAATGTCTTTATGTTACAAGTTGCAGTCACCGCCAGGTGGGACTACTGCTGTAATCAATCCCATCAACGCTCTGTTCGAGTCAGAGCACTCTGCGTGAAGGTGGGAGTGTGCGGCAGCTTGTTGACAGTTACCCTTTTTCACCTGCCGTCGGCATGTAGCTCTCTCTGATTGAGGAACAGCGCGTCAACATCAAGTTTCTTGCAAAGCTAGGCAAGAATGGCCGTGAGATTTTTGAGTGTTTGAAACAGGTTTACGGAGACAATTCTCTGAAGGAACCAACCGTGAATAAGTGGTTAAAAAGGTTCCGGGATGGCCGAGAAGAAGTGAACGATGACCTTCGCCCAGGACGCCCGTCGACATCGAGTTCCGATGCAAATGTTGAACGAATTCGGGCTTGTGTTCTTAAAGACCGTAGATTGACAGTCAGAATGATTGCTGACGAGCTGTCAATCCCCAAAACAATCGTTCAAGAAATCCTGACATAAAAACTTGAAATGAAGAAATTGTGTGCGAAAATCGTACCGAAGCTCTTGGCGCCAGAACAGAAAGCGAAGAGGGTTGAGTGCTGTGAGGATTGGTTGGAAGCAGAGGAACTAGGGGACTTTATCAACCGAGTCATCACTGGAGACGAGTTCTGGTTTTACGAATTCGATGTGGAGCTCAAATCTCAAAGCAAGGAATGGAAACTAGCAGGAGAACTGAGAACAAAAAAGTCGCGAAAATCAAGGTCCAATGTGAAGACAATGTTGATTGTTTTCTTTGATTCTAGGGGCATTGTTCACAAGGAATTTGTCCCTCCCGGCCAGACAGTGAACGGAAATTTTTACGTTGAAGTTCTGACACGTCTCAGAGCTCGTGTGGCCCGAGTTCGACCGGAGTTGGCAAAAGAGGGCAAGTGCATCCTTCATCACGACAATGCGCCCGCTCACACGTCGCTCGTTGTGCGCGAGGTTTTGGCCCGAAGCTCAATCACCGTGACAGACCACCCGTCTTATTCACCCGATTTAGCCCCGTGTGACTTCTTCATGTTCCCGAAATGCAAAATGGTGCTTCGGGGGCGGCACTTGGGAGATGTGGAAGCCATCAAGGCGTAAACGACACGGCAACTGAACAACATCACAACTGAAGACTTTCAGCAATGTTATCAACAGTGGAAACGGCGTTGGCAGAAGTGCCGGCCAAACCTCGTGCAGTTCCACACAGTAAATGGAATGACACGATTAATAAATACAGACTTCGATCAGAAATCGGTAGCTAAGGTAGAATATTCCAGATGTCTAGGTGTATTCATTGATGAGGGGTTGAACTGGAAAAAACACACTGAAGATCTGCTGAAACGTTTGAGTTCAGCTATTTATGTTATTAGGGTCATTGCAAATTTTGGCGGTGTACATCTCAGTAAATTAGCTTACCACGCCTATTTTCATTCTCTGCTTTCGTATGGCATCATATTCTGGGCTAACGCATCATTGGGTAAAAGAGTGTTCATTGCACAAAAGCGTGTTATCAGAATAATTGCTGGAGCTCATCCAAGATCACCCTGCAGACACTTATTTAAAGAGCTAGGGATCTTCACTGCAGCCCCACAATATATATATATATATATGTATATATATATATATATATATATATATTCACTTACGAAATTTGTTATTAACAATACGAACGAATTCAAAAGTAATAGCAGTGTACATGGCTACAACACTGGGAGAAATGATGATCTTCACTACTCAAGGTTAACTCTAACTTTGGCTCAGAAGGGGGTAAATTATGCTGCCACAAAAGTCTTTGGTCACTTACGTAATAGCATCAAAAGTCTGACAGATAGCCATATAGCATTTAAAAGGAAATTAAAAGAATTTCTGAATGGAAACTCCTTCTGCTCATTAGTGGAATTTTTGGATATAGTAAGTGGGTAGTTTCCGCACCCCCCACACAAAAAAAGATTAAAAAATATTGTCATGTAATATTTTGTGTAATGTAATATCTTGTATAGACACCTTTTATTGACCTGACACGTTCCACATCATTAAGAAGTGTCGTATTCATGATCTATTTATCAAGTACTATTCTAATCTAATCTTCCAAGACAAGATCATTAGACACAAAACAGAAGCTTGTGTTGGGGATTTGCCTTAAGCAGTCTTACGGAAACCTCGAAAACCTAAACCTGGGATGACCGGATGGGGATTTGGCCTTGTATTTTGGACTACCGCCAAACACTACGGCATCTCGCTCCGCAAATATCAGTGACACATCTCAGCACACAAAATTTGTTATAAGTCTTGCATTTTGGCTTCAGAAAAAGCTTTTTTGATGCGCTTGCTCAGCTGACTGATAATGTGAGGACAGTAGGTTCTTCTTTTATTTAACAACTGCATATCATAGAGGGGATCACGCGATATTCCTACGTAAGTTTAAAGACTACGAAATTACGGCCAAATCTGAGCTATGGCTAATTTCATACCTGGAAACTAGGAAGTAGAACGCTGTTCTCCAGTTTCAAACGAACAGATTTGTATCTGACTAGGGTGCTGTATGAGAGGGTGCCGCAGGGTTCTGTTCTGGATTCGTTGCTTCCCTTAATATAAATTGCTCAAAGAGTCTTTGGCACCATCTCATGCTTTGCACAGTTTTCGAGTTTTCGATCGCGGACCTCTTTATTTTCTTTTGACCACACTAAACCTTTAGGTACAGCCACCTGCGTATTGGAAGTCGATGTACATCTGATTTCACTGTGCGAATCAATAGAATGCGTCATGTCTACAACCGTCAACGGGACAATGCGAGCTACGTACAATGTTTAGTCTGTCTGCATGCTCGAACGGCCATGCAACGCATGCATTGCCACTGAACGGAAGATGGATTGTGAGTGGGTGATGATGTTCGCCGAACTGGTGTACATCACGCTGACTTCGTTCCAACACTCATCCGCTATGAGAGACAAAACATAGACAATCTGTAGGTTGTTTCTTGCAAAGAAGAAAACAGCAAGCAGTCATTGTTAATATTGCGATTCTTTCACACAAACAGCACCGTTACCGGTTTCCAGGTGACAGGTTCATCTTCAGACGGTTGTCCATATTTAGACACACATTTTTTGTTGCGTACATTAGTTTTCGGCTGTTTACTTGTATTCCCCATTGTGGTGAAAGCTCCTTGAAATGGTCGTGCTCTCCAGCAGAAAAAGATATGAGAAACATCCTAGTAACTGTACCTAATAGTCCATGAAAAGAAATCTTTATGTCGAAAATCTTGTGCCAAAATTTTTTAATGTTGACTGCTTGTCCTCACGAAATAGTGAATGGCACTTTTTTGCGCTCGCTCGCTCGCTCGCTCACACACACACACACACACACACACACACACACACACACACACACCGAAAAGAGTTTGCGAATCGGAACCAACGGTGTACAATGATTGCGATGTGTATACTGTCTTCATGTGGCAAAATATTTGTTGTGTTTGGTCTCGTGGCAGTGACACTTAGAACAGTTTCTTAGAACATCTGAATTCAATCCACTTGAATATTTGGCTTCACCGTAGACGTAGGACTGCATGCCTTCCCTTCCTTATGTTGGCACGAGGAAGGTTAATGGTATGTTGGGACATACCGGTTATAGAAAGCCAACTGTCTCTTATTTGTATCTTCAGGCTGATATTTGTCACCATCCGGCTCAGTGTGAGGGGGTTCTTCGTCCCTTGGTGTATAGGTCCTATGTCATCTCGAACTCTGAAAGTTTGCCAGCTGAGTTAGTCCACGTCGAAGCCACTTTACACCGGAATTATTATAGTGAAAGACAGATCAGATTCACCAATCAAATGTTCAAATGTGTGTGAAATGTTATGGGACTTAAGTGATAAGGTCATCAGTCCCTAAGCTTACACACTACTTAACCTAAATTATCCTAAGGACAAACACACACACCCATGCCCGAGGGAGGACTCGAACCTCCGCCGGGACCAGCCGCACAGTCCATGACTGCAGCGCCCAGACCGCTCGGCTAATCCCACGAGGCATCAGATGCTCGTTACATTGTCTACCAACTGTGAGTTGGGTGAGTGATGAAAATAACGAAGTGGCACATAAGTTTACGGTCATTTCGCCTTACGCCGGTAGCATTTCCGACAGAACTGGTGATATCCTACGGAAAGTGAAGTGTGTTTTTCCACCATCATCTGAAATTGGGGCCCTTTTAGGATCTGTAAAGGACGATCTTTCAGTATGAATGAAAAAGTAACGTGTGGCATAATTTACCTCAGTGTGGGGACCAATTTTCTTTTTGCTGCGAAACAAATTTATTTTTTTTTTTTTTTTTTTTTTTTTTTTTTTTTTTTTTTTTTTTTTTTTTTTACTCTCGTAGCTAGGAAGTGTAAAACGACGATTTTGACATTCAAAGATTAACCAAGTCAGTTGAGCAACGTACATAGGATATTTCTGCTTTTCCTATCCCTCGACCTTTTACTTTTTTTTTTTTTTAGTAATACGTAGAAGGGCAAGGAGAAGATGTTTCTCAACCCACTATTCCCAGTTCACAAGCGAGCTATTGCAGCGCCACCAGTTGAGCAGTTGATGAAGCCTCTGGTAGATAGCGGCGCCACTAGTGATTTCACATGTACTGCCGCTAGGTTGAACCAGTCGTAGACATATTATCGGTCCATATCTTATGTTCCTTGTACTTAAATGACATCTTATGCGTCCATGCCATGAATTTTTGCAATTTTGGTCGAAAACTTGAAGTTTGTGTGTTGCTCCTCCCGGCTATGACAAGAGTCTTTATGTGGCCTACGCTGCACTGGCAGCAGCAGCTGGACCCAAGGTTCGATTTTAAGAGGGGGGGCACAGTCTTGTGTTGTCTTTCTTCCTCTCCTCTTCCCACCCTCGAAATTTAACTTACCGTCAGATGCGCATATAACGTACCACAGATGCGTAGGGCTTTCATAATAATAGAAATAATTTGAAATGTTTTAATATAACCAAATAGTTTTTCTTACATTAGTGGTTAGTACAGTGTTCTCGCTTTTTTGCCGAGGTGGGAGGGGGGGGGGGGGTTTGGGCTTATGATACCACCTGCTTCCACCGCCCCTGACCCCTCCTCTTCCTGCTTCGCCCCTCACCACCTGGACGCGTGTCTGAAGAACGAAAATTTTTGCTTCACGTATGTAACGCTTTTGCACGTATATTACCAAGTTTAAGTTTAGTTATTAATTTTGTCGGCCCCACACAGAGTACAATTTTGTTATGGCCATCCCGTTCTATCAGTCGAATTAGGTAGAAAACGATGAAAACCCTGACTTTACAAGAGTTAATGACGAGCGTTGCATCCTTGCGTGTCACTCCACGGCTCTTCGTCCATGAAATGAGAGCAATTTCTGTTAAATTAGTGCCATTGAGAGGCAGAATCCACTTGTTCTTTGACACAGAGCCGTCGTTGATTAATGGGACGTGAGCTCAAACAACGGAACGCCTTACAGTTGCTCCCTCTGTAAGTGGGGATTCAAATCTTCGATGTCTTTGCCTTGTAGCAGAACACTGAAAGAGGAAGTACAACACATAGCAACACTTAAGAGAGAGTATCTCGGAAATCACTGAATCTGTTCAGTATTTAGTGGCAAGCAGGAAATGCTCCTAGTCATGTGAAGAGGCTTAAAACACGTCGCGTATTTTAAGTTTTTACTCCCGTAAGCACTGTTGGCTATTCACACGGCCGAGCGTCAGTATGCTGGAATACACGTCGCTGTGAATCAGGTCGGAGGAGAGGTAGGAAATGCATCCCTGCTATAGTTAAATATCCCAGGAATGTGCGAATTACTTGAATATGAGATGCGTTAGATACTTTCGGCAAATCTGCTTTTAAATGGTAATCACTCTCAGTGAGTACGACTGACATCTTCAACAGATTCTTAACATAAAAGATTAAAATCTAACAGGAATAACATTGTACAACGACTGTTGTAGTTACACGTAATGTGAATCATGAACTAGCGTAAATCAAAAGATTACGTGGCTGCTTGTTTTATTTAAATTCATGGAAACGACTAGGAAAGCATCTTTGGGGATGACAAATGATGGTTTATTATTCGTAAAACATAAAAAAATCATTTCTTTGCGTGCCAGCGTCACATGCCTCGATTATTTTAAAGCAGAAGAAAAAGTATTTAATTTAAAAAAAAACATCTGTTACCACCTGTGAACCATAGGCTTTGCCGCGGTGGTGTGGCTTCTGTATTTCAACGATATAGTCAAACATAACGTTGGTATCTACACGTCGGAGGGAAATCCGTGAACGTGCCAAACTAAAAGTCACTGGGGTGCAAAACTTATGGATTTTCTCATTATGTGTCACTGCCAAGCAACATACTCGATGAAACTTGTACCATAAATAGAAAGAACTGCTACAGTATAGTACGGAAAGTAACTGAAAGAAATAAGCTATGAGACGAACATTCGAACCAGGAAAAGAAATGACTAATAATGGTACAAGCTACCCTCCTCCATACAACGTACGATGATTTGCGGAGTATGTATGGAAATGTAGATGTAGAAACTATTATTCAAACACAATAATTACACTGAAGCAACCGCGATTCGTGGTGGTCCTCTGGACATTACAAAAGATGAGACATGGTTCTTAAAAGGACGTGTGATCACCACGGAACACAATGCATCATCTGTAAAGTGCTCTGACGCTGGCCACAGGGCTACTGAGAAATTGTTGTGGGAAGGCGTTCCATTACTCCACAATGTTGACAACTGCTGGTTGGTTGGTGCATGTGGACACGCAGTAATACGTCTCCCCAACGCATCCGACACGTGCTCGATGTGAATTATATATACTTGTGTTGTCTTCATTCCAATAGTTCCTACGTCTTCATGCATTGTCATCTGTAAAAATGAAGTCAGGGTCGAATGCATCTCTGGAAAGTCGCACATGGCGAAAAAGTACCGGGTCACAATGTATGTGTACAGTGTTCAAAGATTTGAGGGTCAGCACACCAATGCAACCGCATGTCTCGCAACACAGTAACACCTGGACCACCAAAACGATCACGGTCGACAATGTTCCTGCGTGCATTACGTGTTCCCACCTCTCACTATGTGAGGGTACGAACATATTCGTTTTGGTAGTCAAGGTGTTATAGTTTGCGGAGGCATAGTGTCGCATGGTCGTACTGACCTCCAAAACTTTGAACACTGTACGAGGGGCGGTTGAAAAGTCCATGCAAAGTCCGAGAGATGGCACCACCGGCGCGTATCGAGGTCATGTTTAGTTAGTAGCATCTTTGGAAAGAACGCACTCCAAGTTTCAGCCATATTGGTCTATTTCTTTGTGTTTGGCATTCGTGGGAATCAAGGAAGTCGAGTGACTGTCAAAAAATGGACGAAAAAGAATTTCGTGTGGTGATTAAACATTACTTTATGAAAGGCAAAACGCTTTAGGAGACTAAAGAGAAGCTTGATAAACATTACGGTGACTCTGCACCTTCGATTAGAACAATTTATAAATGGTTTCAAAATTTTCGGAGTGTCCATATGGGCACAAGTGATGATTAATGTTCTGGACGCCCTGAGGAGGTTACAACTCCAGAAATCATTGATAAAATCCATGATATGGAGATGGATGACAGAAGAGTTAAGGTGCGTGAGATTGCTAGTGCTGTGATCGGGTACATAATATTTTGCATAAACATTTGGGCATCAGAAAGCTATCCGCAAGATGGGTTCCGCGATTGCTCACGCTTGACCAAAAATGGAATCGTGTGAAATGTTGCAAGGATGGTTTGCAGCTGTTTAGGAAGAATCCGTAGGACTTTAAGTGTCGTTTCGTCACTGTGAATGAAACATAGATATATTACTATACTCCTGGGACCATACAACAATCTAAACAATGGGTTACCAATGGAGAATCTGCACCAAAAAATGCAAAGACCATTCCTTCGGCCGGAAAGGTTATGGCGATTGTCTTTTGGGATTCGCAAGGGATAATCCTCATCGACTATCTGGAAAAGTGTAAAACTATTACAGGTGCATATTATTCATCGTTATTGGACCGTTTGAAATCCGAGCTGCAAGAAAAACGCCGGCGTTTGGACCGCAAAAAGTCCTTTTCCATCACGACAATGCACCAGCACACACCTCAGCAGTTGTGGTCGAAAAATTAATGGAAATAGGATTCCAACTCGTTTCACACCCTCCCACCCCCCTATTCTCCAGACTTGGCTCCTTCGGACTACTATTTGTTCGCCAGTTTGAAGGAATGGCTGGCAGGACAACGATTTTATTCAAACGAGGGGGTGATTGCAGCAACTAATAGCTATTTAACAGACTTGCACGATTCCTATTATTCGGAATGGATTAATAAATTAGAACAGCGTTGGACGAAGTGTATAAGTCTAAAAGGAGACTATGTCGAAAAATAAAAAAAGGTTTACCCCAAACACGTAAGTAGTTTTTATTTTTGCACAGAAATTTCAAACAGCCCTCGTACACTCACCGGTCAACGTTTTTCTGACACCGTATTCCATCCCTATGCGCGATTTTTCATGGGTGCATTCGGCCCACGATTTCATTTTTATACATGATAATGCCCGACCGCAAGTGGAGGAGCTCTGGGAACGAGAGTATCTTCAAGGAATGGACTGGCCTGCCCATTCCCTCTGCTTAAATCACATCGATCATGTGTAGGATTCCTTGGGGAGATCTATTTCAGCGCGTCCACGTGCACCAACGACCATCCAGCAGATATCAAAGTCGCTGGTGGAGACATAGAACCCACTACCATAAGAAATTTTTACCAACCTTGTGGCCAGCATGGGAGCACATTACAGAACGTGCACTGCCGCCCGTGCTGATCACCCTATTAAGAGCCATGCCTCGCCAATTGTAATGTTCAGAGGATCACCATGTCTCGCGATGACTTCACTGTTCATGTCGTCTTTCAATAAAAGTGTAATTTCTGTTCGTCTCATAGTGCATTTTTTTCAGTCACCATCTGTACTATACTGTAGCAGTTTCATCGAGCTACGTTACTTGCAGTGACACATCATGCGAAAGCTACTTTCGCCCTTAAGTTTTCAACATCAGTGCATGTTTCCTGAAAAGGGGCAGTTGCCTTTTCAGTAGTTGGAGGGGACAACAGTCTCGACAAGCCAATTTGGCCTTGTGTTGCCATGTTGGCACTGCAGAAGGTTTAAAGCACGGGGGAACTGTAGCACCTTTATTTTCCGAGTACTTGCAGCTCTATGTAATGACGACTGCGTCCCACTGGGTAAAATATTCCCGAAGTATAATAGCCCCCATTCGGGTTTCCGGGCAGGGACTACTCAGTAGGATGTTGTGCAAGGTAAAAACGAAACTGACTTTTAGGCAGTCGGTACTTGGAATGTTGTAGCCATTAATCATGTAGGTTGGTTAGTGAACTTGAAAAGAGACACTAATATGTCAAATTTAGATATAGTGGGAATTAGTGTAGAGCGGTGACAGGATAAACGGGATTTCTGCTCTGGTGATTATCAACAATATTCAAATATAGATATGAAGGGGTAGGTCTAATAATGAATGTGAGTAAACTACTATTAACAGCAAAATGTACGGACCATTGTAACCAAAATACAAAACCATGACCCACGGCGGTAGTACAAGTATACACTCTGTTCAAAAGTATCCGGACATCTCCTAGTGGACATTAATATAGGATATGAAATGAAATGTCGTGTGGCTATGGCCTCCCGTCGGGTAGACCGGTCGCCTGGTGCAAGTCTTTTTGGATGACGCCACTTCGGCGAGTTGCGCGTCGATGGGAATGAGATAATGATGAAGACAACACAACACCCAGTCCCTGGGCGGAGAAAATCTCCGACCCAGCCGGGAATCTAACCCGGGCCCCTGTGCATGGCATTCCGTCGCGATAGGCTACTCAGCTACCG
The DNA here is from genome assembly GCF_021461385.2 of Schistocerca piceifrons. NCBI lineage: Eukaryota > Metazoa > Arthropoda > Insecta > Orthoptera > Acrididae > Schistocerca > Schistocerca piceifrons. The sequence goes on along the minus strand of NC_060149.1, from coordinate 153,975,984 downwards.
AGGCGGACAATATGGGATATGTCCACCCTTCACCACCTATGGACGAATTGAACTCCGCTGGAGATACTTTCAATGAAGTGTCTGAAAGGTGAAGATTAATTAACTAAGCCGGCCGGAGTGGCCGAGCGGTTCTAGGCGCTACAGTCTGGAACCGCGCGACCGCTACGGTCGCAGGTTCGAACCCTGCCTCGGGCATGGATGTGTGTGATGTCCTTAGGTTAGTTCTAAGTTCTAGGGGACTGATGACCTCAGAAGTTAAGTCCCATAGTGCTTAGAGCCATAATTAACTAAATATCACTGAAGGAAAAACTGTGACCAGCAGCCCTTTTTGGCGAAATGATTTACTTCAGAGTAACTAGTTTAGGAGCAGGGACCATCGTCAACGGCATGGATTACACACTTTTGTCTCAAGGAAAAGTTTTGGTTTATACATTAAAGCATAGAAATCGGCTTCATTGACATGTGACATGACGAACCACAAGCTAGGCAACATCCCCTGCCAAAGTGAGACATGATAAGTGCAGTATCCGGGCAGGGAATAATAGTGCGAAAATTTGAATTTAGTTTTTGCGCTTTCTGGTAGAATTTGCGGAACTTTGAACTGGTGTAAGCCTGGTACATCGCCAAGCGAACTTTCGTATTGGACATCAGATTAAACGTCGACGTCAGTGTCGAGGTGATCCGTGGGCGGCGTGGGAAGGGGCAACTTTGGAAGGGACATAGTGTCGGTTTTAAGTATTTTCTTCCTACTGCGATCAAGAACACAAGACCTCGTCTCCGCTCTCCTTGTCTCCCTCCCTGTTTCTGGAAAGCACTTTTCAGAGAGGATGAAATGTCCAGTCACGAAGTTTCTTGCAGGAATAATTGCTTTGTGGCACGAATGAAACATTCTATTTTTTGGTGACAACTCAGTGACTTCGTTCAGACACGCGACATTTCTCAATTTTTTTCCCAGCGTGACCTCCCAGGCATTGGCGATCGCTGTGCACGTCTTAAAAAGCCCTGAGGCGGAACTCGTCACGCTCATTATGCGCGCCAAGAATTCCAATCTGTCTGGGAAAATGCGCACAGCACAAGAAACAATTGTAACATTAGTAAGCGTTCGCACGTGAGAGCAGACTGCCAAGAAAAACTATGACCTGCTTGAAACCAGTCAGAAGTGGTGAACAGTGGCTTGCATGAGATCATCTGACTAGAAAGACGTCACCTGCTAGACCTATGGCTGAACAGATTTCAGAATAACACGAGTTGAAACCGCAAAACCATTATACAATTATCTGTTGATTACTCTATTCCAGGAATTAGCCAACACCACCATTAAAAAAAAAAGGAGACTTGGATGACAATAGTATCCATCACGCAATATAAATATTATAGTGATTTTTAAGGTTTTATTGAAAGTCCAGCATTTCAGATATTCAAGTAAGAAAAAAGACTAGCCATGAGCCAGTCACGAGAGCTTTAAATGCGCGTGACTTCTGTAATCTATACTTAGCACAAGCCCTGATAAAATTTATGTTTGGAATACAAGTAGGTCAGTGAAAAACTGATGTTAAAACAATCCAAATCGCTTGAATAATAATAAAAAAAGGGTGTTAAACTTACTTAAGATCCGTTTTTAACAATAACTCGTTGTAGTTCTGTTAGAAGTTATGACAAAAATTGTCAGATAGTTTCGTTTTTACTCCTGTTAATTGTGAAATTATCATCTAAAACAACTAATAAATTTGTCCTCGTAACAAAGTAAAAGAAACTAATCTGTTTTTCATCCATTTGTAGTTTAGCACAGATTTAAATTTAGTGTAACGTCTTTTTATCTAAATCGCAAAATAAAAGCGATGGTGAAAAGACCAGTTATTACACAATTTAATTAAGTTATAAATCACGATAAAATCGATGGTATACTGCATACGAATGTTTTTCTTAACATTAGTTTGTGAAATACGTGGCCATGAAAGTCGACACGCGAATTTCGCTCGGATTGCAGTGTCTTTCAGACAGTATCATTCAGACAGTATCAGAAACAAAACTTTTACCGGGTTAATCTGGGGTTAATAGATTTGAACATTACTCGGCGTAATTACATTACAGTTGCTAGTCTGAAATTTTTGAGGCCAAGCCAAAATCTTAAAAATACTAAGGTGACGAATGCGCATTCAGTACTTTAGTTGCAGTGAAGAACGTGTCGATTTAGAACTGTTGCAGGAAATTTGAAATATTCGGCATGCGACATAATTATTCTCTTGTATGTCAAGCAGTAGGATCAAGGAACATTGCTGTAGTGACTGAGTAGCTCTACAAGTTTATGACTCCACTAAATTTGAAATAAGGTGTAATGAACTCAATCTTTATTGAGTATGTCAAACGGAACTCATTCAGTTATATTCTAGTAATTGTTTCGATGGAATACACGGAGAATTACAAGCCATTTTAAGATTACGCCACTATAATGATTAATTTTGCGGAGGTTTTCCTAGACAATTAATGGAAGAGGTAGAACTCTAATGCCTGCATCAGTGATGAATCGGCAACGTACTGGCGGTAAACAGGAATGAAAATCAGTACATTACGCCTACAATGCACAATGTTGGCAAGCCTCCTGCCCATACCGTTTCTGTAGATCCCATCTCTCGCAGTCTACTGACGCTTTGCAAAAAAACAGTTAAGTCCACGTCGACACTAACGGAATGCGTTTAGGTAGGTAACATATCTCAGTGATTAACATCAAAAGATCACAGGTTAACGTAAGCGTGAGATAAGCCATCGCAAATGTGAAATGCTGGCACATTAACAACCGGTGTAGTCGCCAGAATGTTGAATGCAAGCATGCAAACGTGCATGCATTGTGTTGTACAGGTGCCGGATGTCTGTTTGTGGGATGGAGTTCGATGCCTGTTGCATTCAGTCAGTCAGTAGAAGGACGGTTAATGCTCTTTGTGGATAATACTGGAGTAGTCGCCCGATAATGTCCCATCTGCGGTCGGCTGGAGGCAGATCTGGAAATCGTACAGGCCAAGGCGACACGTCGATACTCTGCAGATTATGTTTTGTTACAACAGAGGTATGTGGGCGTGTGTTATCCTGTTGAAAAACACCCTCTGGAATGCTGTTCGCCGGCCGGTGTGGCCGAGCGGTTCTAGGCGCTTCAGCCTGGAACCGCGCCACCACTACGGTCGCAGGTTCGAATGTGTGTGATGTTTTTAGGTTGGTTAGGTTTAAGTAGTTCTAAGATCTAGGGGACTGATGACCTCAGATGTTAAGTCCCATAGCGCTCAGAGCCATTTGAACAATTTTTAATGCTGCTCAGGAATGGCACGACAACTGGTCGAATCACCAGGCTGAAGTACAATTTCGCAGTCAGAGTGCGTGGGATAGCCACGAGAGTGTTTCTGCTGTCATGCGAAATCACACACCAGACCATATCTCCAGGCGTAGGTCCAGTGTTTCTATTGTGCAGACAGACTGGTGGCAGACCCTCAACTGGCTCTGACGCAGAACCAGGTTTCATCAGAAAACACAACAGACTTCCACTCTGCTCTCACACGAGCTCTCACCTGACACCAATGAAATCGCCAATGGCGGTGGTTTGGCGTCAGTGGAATGCACGCTACAGGGCGTCTGTCTCGGATCTGTTCTTGAAGTAACCGATCTGTAACAGTTCGTTGTGTCACTGTGGAGCCAACTACTGGTCAAACTGCTGCTGCAGATGCAGTACGATGTGCCAGAGCCGTCTGTCGAACACGATGGTCTTCCCTCTCGGGAGTGCCACGTATTCGTCCGGAACCCGGTGTTCTTGCGACCGTATTTCTCGTGACTTACCGCTGCCAGTAGTCACGTGTAGTGGCTACATGTCTGCCTAGTCTTTCTGCAGTCTCGCAGAAGGAACATTCAGCTTCTCGTATCCCTATTACACAACCTCGTTCAAACGCAGTGACGTACTGATATTGGCGTCTTTGTCGTCTTAAAGGCATTGTTGGTTAGCATCAACTTACCACGTCCAATCTAAAAAGTAACTAACGCTCACGACTGTTACAGTGTGTATTTAAAGCAAACCTGATTTACATCATGTTAGTGGCGTTACTAGCGCCAATCTTATACGACTGGCTACAATATAGCAGGTCAGCAACTGGAAGCAGTTAATTCCATAAATTATCTGGGAGTAGGCATTAGGAGTGATTTAAAATGGGATGATCATATAAAGTTGATCGTCGGTAAAGCAGATGCCAGACTGAGATTCATTGGAAGAATCCCAAGGAAATGCAATCCGAAAACAAAGGAAATAGGTTACAGTACACATGTTCGCCCACTGCTTGAATATTGCTCAGGAGTGCGGGATCCGTACCAGATAGGGTTGATAGAAGAGATAGAGAAGATCCAACGGAGAGCAGCGCGCTTCGTTACAGGATCATTTAGTAATCATGAAAGCGTTACGGAGATGATAGATAAACTCCAGTGGAAGACTCTGCAGGAGAGACGCTCAGTAGCTCGGTACGGGATTTTGTTGAAGTTTCGAGAACATACCTTCACCGAGGAGTCAAGCAGTATATTGCTCCCTCCTATGTATTTCTCGCGAAGAGACCATGAGGATAAAATCAGAGAGATTAGAGCCCACACAGAGGCATACGACAATCTTTCTTTCCACGAACAATACGAGACTGGAATAGAAGGGAGAACCGATAGAGGAACACGAAGTACCCTCCGCCACACACCGTCAGGTGGCTTGCGGAGTATGGATGTAGATGTAGATGCAGAAGGATAAAAGCATGGCATAGGAACTTTCTAGAGATTGAAAACGTGTGCAAACCGTTTGAAGAAAGACAGCGTATTTCTAGTGAACTGACAGACGACGCTCACCAAAATGTTCTTGCACAGCCTGAGGAAGTCGATTCGAGAAGTTTTGTAACTGCACAGCAGCGTAACTGTGCTTAATGTCCTCAAAAAGCACCTGCTGCGGTAATGTGAGAGTCCGGTAAAAGATGTTGCCAACACAAACCACAGAGATGCAACTTCCTGAGACGTGTTAACCACACTGCAGAAACAACGATTTCCGGAAAAACTTCGTTTTCCGATGAGGTCAATTTTCTGGAACTGGTTTTGGACATGATGCCCGTATAGGGATGCCTGTGATGCTCACGGACACATGCGGGATAGCGAAAAACATTATGTCATATCCCTTGATTTCTTCTTCTCAGGTTATATCAAGGACTGTGTTGAGACCACTGAAGTTTGTGCTCTTTATTATTCCGGGGGTCTGACTGTCGACGTTATCTACATCATCGCTCCAGAAAAATTCGACCAGGCGTCGGTGAAAACTGGAAAGGATCTCTACAGCCTTCATGTAACGAAAGAAGACCACGATGAAATGCTATGATCTACGGGAAACAATAATTTGGTGCCCTATGGGTTGTGTGTAATAGTAATAGTTTCCTAAATTTATTAGTTTGAACACTAGAACTCTATGAAATAAGTTGTTTGTAAGTATAGTTGCTACAAAACATACAACAGAATGGAACTACCAGTACACTAATTAAAAAAAAAGTTATACTCAAGCTGGGCAGAGGTTTTACCTGACAACCGGAGTAAATTAATAATGGGTTCCTTTTACCGACCCGACTTGAATGATACAGTTGGTGAACTGTTCAAAAAAAGAAATCTTGAATCCCATTCCAAATATGACCCCATTGATAGAGTTATAGTTGGTGGTGACTTCAATCAACCAGCGATATGTTTACGAAAATACATGTTTAAATTCGGTGGTAGGCATAAACCAGCGTTCTAAATCGTAGTGAATGCTTTTTACGAAAAGTATTTTGTACAGTTAATTCATGAGCCCACTCAAAGTACAAATGGTCTCGAAAATCTACGTGAACTCTTCACAATAAATAATTCTTAGCAAACAGGGAGCATCATGGCTGATAGAAGTTCTAGTGGTGACAAGGTTCTGATAGCGAGACTGAATATCATACCATTCAAACCCAACAAAAATAAATGCAAAATACATCTATTTAAAAAGTAGATAAATATTCCCTTGGGGCCTTCCTAAGAGACAGCTTCCATTCCTTTCGGTCTGAATATGTAAGCGTACACCAGACGTGGCTTAAATTCAGAGAAAGAATATCAACGGCTATTGAGAGACAAATACCAAATAAATGAATAAGAGATAATTCTGATCCCCCATGGTACATTAAACAGATCACAACATGGTTTCAGAAGCAACGAAAAAGCATGCCAAATTTAAAAGAACGTGGAACCCTCAATATTGGTTTCCAGAAGATCGATATGTAACCCGACCTTCAATGCGATATGTTTTTATTACATTCCACGACGAAAGTCTGTCTCTAAATGTGGCATAAAATCCAAAAGGATTCTGATCGTACTGCATATAAAACCTGTAAGTAGGCTGTTAAGTTTTTATGTTGGTAACGCCACGTAGTGCTCTGTATGAAAATCGCTGAGTGCGCTGTGTGCAGTCTGTGGCTGGTTGGACTCATTGTTGGAATATTTGCTTGTGTAGTGTTGGGCAGTTGGATGTGAACAACGCGTAGCGTTGGGCTGTTGGAGGTGAGCCGCCAACAGTGGTGGGTGTGGGCAGAGAGATGCCAGTTTTGAGAGCGGACGATCTGGACGTTTGTCCGTCAGAAAAAGGAAATTTGTAAGACTGCATGTCATGATTTTGAACACTATTAAGGTGAATACATTGTTTGTTCTCTGTCAAAATCATTCATTTGTTAACTATGCCTATCAGTAGTTAGTGCCTTCAGTAGTTAGAATCTTTTATTTAGTTGGCAGGATTGGCGCTCGCTGTATTACAGTAGTTCGAGTAACGAAGATTTTTGTGAAGTAGGTGATTCATGAAAGGTATAAGTTATTGTTAGTCAGGGCCATTCTTTTGTAGGGGTTATTGAAAGCCAGGCTGTGTTGCGCTAAAAAATATTGTGTGTCGAAACAGGGGAGAGAGCGCCAGGGCTATGATACATGAACTGGGGTGGAAGTCATTAAAACAAAGGAATTTTTTGTTGCGGCAGGATCTTCTCATGAAACTTCAGTCACCAACATTCTCCTTAGAGTGCGAAAATATTTTGTTGGCGGCCACCTACATAGAGAGGAATGATCATCACAATAAAATAAGAGAGATCAGTGCTCTCACAGCAAGGTTTAAGTGTCCGTTTTTTCCGCACGCTCTTCGATGATGATGATTTTTTGTTTGTGGGGCGCTCAACTGCGTGCGGATATCAGCGCCCTTACAAATTTCCAACTTTTGCGCAGTCCAGTCTCGCCACTTTCATGAATGATGATGAAATGATGAGGACAGCACAAACACCCAGTCATCTCGAGGCAGGTGAAAATCCCTGATCCCGCCGGGAATCGAACCCGGGACCCCGTGCTCGGGAAGCGAGAACGCGACCGCGAGACCACGAACTGCGGATGCGCGCTCTTCGAGAGTGGAAAGGTAGAGAAAGAGCTTGAAGGTGGTTCAATGAACCCTCTGCCATGCCCTTAATTGTGAATTGCAGAGTAATCATATAGATATAGATGTAGTTAGGGAATAAGCTGATCGCAACAGAATAACGTAACCTAGTTGCAGCTTATGTAGTATATGGCAAAGGTCATATAAGAAAAATACACTGCAAAACAAAATTTAACTTCAATTTTCGAATTATTTAAACACTACTATTTACACCGTCAAGAATATTTTAATTTTTAGTAAAGCACTACTATGTGGGAGCACCACGTCTCCGTTTCTGAGAAACAGCGAGTGACCGTAAGGGCCGAGAGGACGACACAAATCCAAAAGTAATCCAAAACGTGAAAGCCAAGAATCGGCCAAAGCATCTACATCTACATCTACGTCCATACTCCGCAAGCCACCTGACGGTGTGTGGCGGAGGGTACCTTCAGTACCTCTATCGGTTCTCCCTTCTATTCCAGTCTCGTATTGTTCGTGGAAAGAAGGACTGTCGGTATGCCTCTGTGTGGGCTCTAATCTCTCTGGTTTTATCCTCATGGTCTCTTCGCGAGATATACGTAGGAGGGAGCAATATACTGCTTGACTCTTCGGTGAAGGTATGTTCTCGAAACTTCAATAAAAGCCCGTACCGAGCTACTGAGCGTCTCTCCTGTAGAGTCTTCCACTGGAGTTTATCTATCATCTCCGTAACGCTTTCGCGATTACTAAATGATCCTGTAACGAAGCGCGCTGCTCTCCGTTGGATCTTCTCTATCTCTTCTATCAACCCTATCTGGTACGGATCCCACACTGCTGAGCAGTATTCAAGCAGTGGGCGAACAAGCGTACTGTAACCTACTTCCTTTGTTTTCGGATTGCATTTCCTTAGGATTCTTCCAATGAATCTCAGTCTGGCATCTGCTTTACCGACGATCAACATTATATGATCATTCCATTTTAAATCACTCCTAATGCGTACTCCCAGATAATTTATGGTATTAACTGCTTCCAGTTGCTGACCTGCTATTTTGTAGCTAAATGATAAAGGATCTATCTTTCTGTATATTCGCAGCACATTACACTTGTCTACATTGAGATTCAATTGCCATTCCCTGCACCATGCGTCAATTCGCTGCAGATCCTCCTGCATTTCAATACAATTTTCCATTGTTACAACCTCTCGGTACACCACAGCATCATCTGCAAAAAGCCTCAGTGAACTTCCGATGTCATCCACCAGGTCATTTATGTATATTGTGAATAGCAACGGTCCTATGACACTCCCCTGCGGCACACCTGAAATCACTCTTACTTCGGAAGACTTCTCTCCATTGAGAATAACATGCTGCGTCCTGTTATCTAGGAACTCCTCAATCCAATCACACAATTGGTCTGATAGTCCATATGCTCTTACTTTGTTCATTAAACGACTGTGGGGAACTGTATCGAACGCCTTGCGGAAGTCAAGAAACACGGCATCTACCTGTGAACCCGTGTCTATGGCCCTCTGAGTCTCGTGGACGAATAGCGCGAGCTGGGTTTCACATGACCGTCTTTTTCGAAACCCATGCTGATTCCTACAGAGTAGATTTCTAGTCTCCAGAAAAGTCATTATACTCGAACACAATACGTGTTCCAAAATTCTGCAACTGATCGACGTTAGAGATATAGGTCTATAGTTCTGCACATCTGTTCGACGTCCCTTCTTGAAAACGGGGATGACCTGTGCCCTTTTCCAATCCTTTGGAACGCTACGCTCTTCTAGAGACCTACGGTACACCGCTGCAAGAAGGGGGGCAAGTTCCTTCGCGTACTCTGTGTAAAACTGAACTGGTATCCCATCAGGTCCAGAGGCCTTTCCTCTTTTGAGCGATTTTAATTGTTTCTCTATCCCTCTGTCGTCTATTTCGATATCTACCATTTTGTCATCTGTGCGACAATCTAGAGAAGGAACTACAGTGCAATCTTCCTCTGTGAAACAACTTTGGAAAAAGACATTTAATATTTCGGCCTTTAGTCTGTCATCCTCTGTTTCAGTACCATTTTGGTCACAGAGTGTCTGGACATTTTGTTTTGATCCACCTACCGCTTTGACATAAGACCAAAATTTCTTAGGATTTTCTGCCAAGTCAGTACATAGAACTTTACTTTCGAATTCATTGAAATGCAAACAAACCGAGAAAAAATCAAGATCAAGCGAGTAACTAGCGAAACTAATGTCGGAGATCGGAAAGCTTCGAAAATATCAACGTAAATGGACGAGGAAAATGAGCATACTTTCCTCCTAGCTTGCGGTGACAGAGGGTCTTACCAGTTGACGTGAAGTGCACACGGTCTGCAACAAACAACTCTGAATGGCCAACCCTGGTGTGACCATCTGTATCTGAGTCTGGCGAGGATTATAAACATTGTCACTGGACTAGCTAAAATCAGAAATACATGCGGTATGTGCTGTCTGAATTTAAATTTGGTTCGCACCTGGCTCAACTTAATGCGCCAGCTTCATGCGCCATAAAAGTTACTAGCGTTTACTACAACAGTGCAAAAGGTTGAGTTTCAACTCGTCGCTGATGGAATACGAAACAGATATACACAAACAGACATATTAAAAGCAATAATTAATAAATCTAACAGTAAAATAATTACCATAGCTTCAGTTTGATTTCTGTCATTTCGTTTAACCAAAGTTTTCTACAATTTTTTATAATATTAGATCTGTATATTTTCTGACAGTTTAAACTAAAGAGCCAAATAATGTCGTTTAATTAACCTAAAATTACATTGCTCATCAAAGTATGAAAAAATTGTTACTTCAGTCAATTTGTAACTGCAGCCTTATCCGGCAGATTGTCATTCTTATTAAACATAGGGTCACATCGTTTCAATTTTTAATGTTTTCTTGAGACTTGCTTAAATATTCATGCAGTTCAGATTTCGAAATCTAATAACTACTGCCAACAAATGGTTCAAATGGCTCTGAGCACTATGGGACTCAACTGCTGAGGTCATTAGTCCCCTATAACTTAGAACTAGTTAAACCTAACTAACCTAAGGACATCACAAACATCCATGCCCGAGGCAGGATTCGAACCTGCGACCGTAGCGGTCTCGCGGTTCCAGACTGCAGCGCCTTTAACAGCACGGCCACTTCCGCCGGCTACTGCCAACAGAGTAACTGTATGTCAGCAAATGAATTTCAGTGACCTCTTTTGTTTATTTAAACCTTTTAATGAATTAGTGGCAACAGTAACTAAGAAAAACACTAGGTGTTTTTTTTCTTATTGCCACTAGTGGCAACAGCATTAGAATGTCAAACCCTGTGCATCGTAGATTAGATACACTTGTCTTCCATAGATCCGAAATGAGGAGATCCTAAAGGATGTAGAGCGTGTCACAAACACTTGAAATGTTGGTGTCCCCTAACATAGACACATTTCTCCCTTAACAGTCGCTTTCAGATTTCTATGACTCAAAGTATCATTTAGCAACACACATGTGTATTCATTTCCTTATCCATTTCTGCTGCAGAGAACATAAGCTACCTAAAAAACCAAAGATGTTATAGAAACTTGTTAGAGGGAGAGTAGTGCAGTGAACGGAGTTGTTGAGGACTACCATAATAGAGTTCCCTCAGACGATCACTTACAGGCTGGTCCCGGCGGAGGTTCGAGTCCTCCATCGGGCATGGGTGTGTGTGTTTGTCCTTAGGATAATTTAGGTTAAGTAGTGTGTAAGCTTAGGGACTGATGACCTTAGCAATTAAGTTCCATAAGATTTCACACACATTTGAACACTTTTTGATCACTTACAAAATAAATGAATGAAATACGGATAGCTGCGTCCTGAGCTCCAGTTCGTTTTCAGCACTTGTCTACACAAATACTAGGATAATTTAACAATTACGTAATTAATAGTTTTCATAAAGATGAAAAATCAAGGCAGACAATACAAGAATTTATATGAGTCACTAGCAGATAGACTGTAGATTCTTCTGAAATAGAACACCTTTAGATAAAAGAAGCTAATATGGAAATTTCAGAATTATTCGCAAATAAACAAGGCTTTAAAAATTATTCCATATTTTTAGAAGTGGTAGTAGGGACTAAAGCAAGAAAAAAATATTCAGTGAACATAGGATCTAAAATGTAGGTTTTAACACTTATGAACACTTTTTCATCTTCGCTAATGTGAAACGCATTTCGTTTATCGGAAATTCTTTGATATCGCGTACGACGTGCAGAGTGCAATAAATGAATGAGAAAACTGCGGAACAGCATAGCTTATAAGGTTATCTGCTTGCTATTACATGCCGACGCACTTGTGACTCATTGCTAAGGAGGTGCTCAGTATGGTGTCAATTCATAGTAAGGGATGATTCTGTAGAACTTAATGTACCACGCACACTCTGAAAAACTCCAGGTTGGTCACGGACGCCCTGGAAGGCATTAATGACTCATTCCGGTAGTGTTTGAATATGGTTAATAGGGCTTGCATGCACGAAAGTGTCTCCACAAGCGAAAATCCAAGGTATTAAGATTGGGGGACACGCTGGCCTACAAACGTTAAATGTGTGTGTGTGAAGTGTTCTCGGACTTACATAGAAACTGGGTTGGTGCTCCATCATACATAACGACATGTCTTGTAATAGTTCTTCCTCTAGCAGGCATTCTGCATTCTGCAGGTCGTTCGCAAAATCAAACCGCCTGCAGTAGAAGAGATGTGTTTCACAGTAGCGAAGATGAACAAGTGCTCATAGTTCTCAAGTTATGCGTTTTACAGCAAATGTTTACTGGACTTTTTTTCTTGTTTTGCTCCATACTATTACCTCTCGAAATTCGGAAGAACTTTTTTTACCACACTGTATATTGTCGTTTAATAGCATGATCTATTACTCATCGCCGGGGAAAAGACTGAAGAAGCAAATTTTAAGACTTAAGTAACTGAGGAAAGATTGGCTTGTGAATGTAGCTTACCTATGCTCGACGGTTCCAGCCGTGAAGATGAAACTTAATCCAGTAATTACGTGAAATATAATCGGTACAGTTATGTATATGAAGGTAAAGGCTTGGTATTTTCCGAAACGTCCTAACTCTTCCAGTACCTCATCGAGTTCATACGCCATTTCAGAATCTGAAAAATAAGATAAACATATCTTAATAAACAAAAAATGACAAGAGTCCTTAAAATTTTTCATGACCACAATATTTTAAAAAGATATAGAGTTATGAAGCCTGTAGGTGTTTCCAGAGGGATGACTTTCTTTAGATGATACAACTCCCAATAAATTATCCGGAAGAGATTTACAACAATTTGATGAGTTACGGATACTCACAGCATTAAAGAGAGAGTCTTAATATGTTTCTCATAGTTGCCATATGAAGTCATTTCTTAATAACTGTGTGTTATTTTTTACATAAATACGAAATATACTAAGAATAGATACTAATTCGCTTCATCAGCAATGGATTTACTGTTTAGCTCCAAATTTTTTAAATAAACTGTGAAATACTACAGAAATTCTTTAATGTCAAATCGCAGTGACATTTTCCACAACTCTCACAAAACAATTTCTTCAGTCGTAGAATGTTATGTATCTGAAATGGCAATTGACTTTACCATAGAATCAACAGAAAATCAGTGGGGTTATACCATTCTCACTAAAGTAATAATACTCATAACAAAAACAATATATCGTAAACTTTTTCATGTTGTGGTGCACATCTGTTTTACTTGACAGCGTAACTTTCATCCTTATCAACATGAAACTGTCGGCAAAACCTGGCAAGAACTCACCTGCTTTTCAGACTGACAATGATATTTTGTTCCGAATATCACAAGGCCAAAGAAGGAAGTAAAGTTGGGGTTCAACTCCTCATCGACGATGAGGTTATCACAGACAGATCACGAGCTCAGATTTGACAATAAAGTTTCTTTTGCCAGACAAAATAAACTGACGATTTCGTATTTTGAAATTGAGCGCTGTTATATGATAATGTGATTCTTTCGATCCGCATTGCGAAACAGACAGAAGGATTTCGATTTACTTTTCCAAAATCTCTTTTCATTTCCGTCACATGCCTTGATGGACATAAATAGTGGCCCTTCCTCTTGCTTTGGGAAACGCTTAAATAAAATTATCTGTAAATACTGTGCCAGCAGCGATGGTGTGAGAAAGAGCTCGTGGAGAGTGCTCGTTGATCGCTCTCCCTGTAACCTTGCGCTGGTCAAAGGAGGACGTCCGTCTGGAAACGCCGCTGTCGAGTGCATTCGTCCGCTGGCCTTGGCTGCGGGGGGTACCAGCTCACGTCGCTTCAGTGCCAGACTTGGCTGTTAGTACAGTTTTCAGCTTATTGACATGTAACTAGCAATATGTCGTGATTATTGAAAACCAGAGGCACACCACGCACGAAACTGGATCTCAGGCTTATCGTGACTAGGCGCATAAACCACTTACGTCATACCGACCAAAATTTCCAAAGTGTCTGATGTTCTCTCCTATTATTTCCGAACACTACATCCAGAGGAACGTACGCAGGATATGAGAAGAGGATCAGTGGGGGCTAGGACGTGGTGGGAGGGCTGAGCTGAACCAGCACTCAGGAATGTTAATATCCACGGAAATATTGATATCAAGGATATAATTTCAGTAATACACCAAGGGGGAAACTTTGGTGGCACTAAATACTGAAGGAAAGGAATCCTCAAATGATAAGGAACAAACATGGTCAGATGGACACCAGGCTGGAAATTGTTTCCAAGGGTGGTGCACCTTAGTACACGGATTTCTGTCATTCATTCTTCTCACAGTTGAGGCTATCTTCACGGGGCAGTGTCGTCAACCTTCACAACAGCCACCAGTGGGCTCAGGAGAATTCCCACGGTATGGTGGCAACGGACCATCAGCACCGGTTCAGCATGAGTACGTGGTCTGGGAATATTGACAACCGCCTCGTGGGTCCAGCCGTCCTTCCACAACGTTTCACAGGAGAGGAACATCTGCAGTTACTGCGGATATCCTTGTTTCTCCTACTGGAAGACGTGCCTTTGGTGGTAAGGAGGTGGTTACTACATGACGGTGCTCCAGCTGACTGGCCTTTTGAGTGTTGAGCTAAAACATTAGTACAGACAGAACGTTCCTACTTGCTTGGCGTGTTCGAATGTGCACTTTCAATCATTGAAATCTACACTGTCAAAGATCTTTTACCTTCTTCCCGAAGTGGGCGTGCCTTCCTTGGAACAGATTTTCGGACATATGTACATATAATCTCTTTTTCTCTTTTTCCTCGCAGGGACCGTTTTCTGCAGTTTCTCCCCATTCACTAAAATCATCCTGTATATAGGAATATCGGACCAGTTTTGTGACAGGACTCAAGCTTTAGCATATACAGCTCAGCACGTCGTTCCTAACGAGGCGAAATCATGAGATGTAAAAGTAACTTCTGGAGCACTCGAATGGAGTGTTGCGTGGTAGTTACTATTCATCAAATAACGTGGTGGGTAATGATGACAGCTTCTTAAGGGTGTTAGAAGATGATGCTATTGTATATTGGAAAGCTGCATCACCAGAAATTGTAGCTAAATTCAGAGAGACTTGTAAAGGATGAACGTTAGGTGTAAGTAAAGGCAGTTGACTCGTGTTGCCAAGGGTTGTTTCGACTACGCTGCATAAGTTTCGCTGGGAAGCCCTTGCACATCCTGGGTACAATCATGGTTCCGTAGACAACTGCAGAAATTTTCCCATGGAGGCATTGACTATCTTATCTCAGAGTGAGATAAATGTATTAACAGTTATGGCGATCACTTCTGAAATAATAAACGGTTTACTTTCTTTCATCTGCCTCATTTTCACTTGACTGCCCCTGATATGAACCGTTGGATACAGTCTTGAGCTCCACGAAACATTGCACATAAGTTGCTGCTGTATGTGATAAAGTCGCAACGTCAGAAAGCTGTAGCGAAATACAGGAATGGACCCCTGAGCATGGGCTTAACTACACTGGGGCAACTGGAAAATAGCCCTGTGGCCCCCGAGAATAAGGGTTCCCGGCTCTCGAAAAAGTGAAACAGAAAAAAACAGGAATAATTAAAATGGGAAAAATTAAAAAACTAGTAAAATTTATCAGTCAGGTAAAGTATTTCTCTATGTTAAATTAAAATTCGTTTTGGAAACTTCCAGAGCGAATCATGTACCTCCTTTACCCAGGTCAAAGAACAACCTGCATCAGAACTTGTGCATCAGTTTCGTGGGCTGTAGGACGAAAAGGGCCAACGGCCTTGCCGCAGTGGTAACACTGGTTCCCGCCAGATCACCAAAGTTAAGCGCTGTCGGGCTGAGCTAGAAGTTGGATGGATGCCCATCCGGTCTGCCGAGCGCTGTTAGCAAGCGGGGTGCACTCAGCCCTTGTGAGGCAAACTGAGGAGCTAGTTGACTGAGAAATAGCGGCTCTGGTCTCGGAAACTGACATACCGCCGGAAGAGCGGTGTGCTGACCACATGACCCTCCATATCCGCATCCGGTGACGCCTGCGGGCTGAGGATGACACGGCGGCCTGTCAGAGCCTGTGGACGGAGTTAACGTTTACACAGAACGAAACGGACTAAGTGAGCAAATTTTGCTGCCAAGGCTGTAACGGATGTGAAGACTTAAAGATGTATTTGCGAAATTCAAACTGGAAGGATCTACATTACACACTTGGCGCGAATGAAAATCATAATATAATCTGCAATATGGAAATAGGCTACCTACTTTGAAATGAATTGTCCTAAAAACTTAACGAGTGTGGGTTAAATGCTCCCAAATGCCTATCTATAAATAGAATCAAAAACGGTTCAAATGGCTCTGAGCACTATGGGACTTAACATCTATGGTCATCAATCCCCTAGAACTTAGAACTACTTAAACCTAACTAACCTAAGGACATCACACAACACCCAGCCATCACGAGGCAGAGAAAATCCCTGACCCCGCCGGGAATCGAACCCGGGAACCCGGGCGTGGGAAGCGAGAACGCTGCCGCACGACCACGAGATGCGGGCTAAATAGAATCAGTAACCATTAAGGGACCAGGAAAATTACAGGGCTAAATCACATTACAAACTGAATTGTAAAAGTCTAAGCAAAGTCATTATAGAATAAAAAAGAGGTATTTTTCAGTCGGTGACGAGGTGATTAGAGCTAGAGCACTATCTCCAAATTTTGCTGCCAAGGCTGTAACGGATGTGAAGACTTAAAGATGTATTTGCGAAATTCAAACTGGAAGGATCTACATTACACACTTGGCGCGAATGAAAATCATAATATAATCTGCAATATGGAAATAGGCTACCTACTTTGAAATGAATTGTCCTAAAAACTTAACGAGTGTGGGTTAAATGCTCCCAAATGCCTATCTATAAATAGAATCAAAAACGGTTCAAATGGCTCTGAGCACTATGGGACTTAACATCTATGGTCATCAATCCCCTAGAACTTAGAACTACTTAAACCTAACTAACCTAAGGACATCACACAACACCCAGCCATCACGAGGCAGAGAAAATCCCTGACCCCGCCGGGAATCGAACCCGGGAACCCGGGCGTGGGAAGCGAGAACGCTGCCGCACGACCACGAGATGCGGGCTAAATAGAATCAGTAACCATTAAGGGACCAGGAAAATTACAGGGCTAAATCACATTACAAACTGAATTGTAAAAGTCTAAGCAAAGTCATTATAGAATAAAAAAGAGGTATTTTTCAGTCGGTGACGAGGTGATTAGAGCTAGAGCACTATCTCCAATTGGGAAATGATAGGCACATCAAAAAAAACCTAAATGTGCGAGTTCGGACGGGAATTTGAATCGTTCTCCCGAATGCGAGTACAGTGTTTTACTACGGCATGTATTTTCAAGAAGAAATTAAATTATTACAGCATAAACATAAAAAGTAAGTTACTTGGAACATAGTAAAAAGTGAGGCAGGAAAGTGAAAACAGAAAAATGAGGAACTTCTTAAAGATAGTTATGAACTGATCAAAGATAGCACCAAAGTTCTGCAGGCTATTAATAAAGCTTCGTTACACTCAAGCGCCAAAGAAACTGGTATAGGAATGCGTATTCAAATTCAGAGATATGTAAACAGGCACAATGCGGCACTGCGGTCTGCAACGCCTATAGAAGAGAACAAGTGTCTGGCGCAGCCGTTAGATCCGTTACTACTGCTACAATAGCAGGTGTACCGTGAATATCAGGAATCCGGTAACACATCAAATCTCCGACGTCGCCGCGACCGGAAAAAGATCCTGAAAGAACGGGACCAACGACAAATTAAGAGAATCGTTCAACGTCACAGAAGTGCAACCCTACCGCATATTGCTGCAGATTTCAATGCTGGGCCATCAACAAGTGTCAGCGTTCGAACCGTTCAACGAAACATCATCGATATGGGCTTATGGAGCCGAAAGCCCACTCGTGTACCCTTGATGACTGCACGACACAAAGTTTTAACGCCTCGCCTGGGCCCGTCAACACTGACACTGAACTGTTGAAGGCTGGAAACATGTTGCCTGCTCGGACAAGTCTCGTTCCAAATCGTATCAAGCGGATAGACGTGTACGGGTATGGAGACAACCTCATGAATCCATGGACCCTGCATGTCAGTATGGGTGGAGGTTCTGTAATGGTGTGGGACGTGTGCAGTTGGAGTGATATGGGACCCCTGATACGTCTAGATACGACTCTGACAGGTGAGACGTACGTAAGCATTCTGTCTGGTCACCTGCATCAATTCATGTCCACTGTGTATTCCGACGGATTTGGGCAATTCCAACATAACAGTGTGAGACCCCACACGTCCAGACTTGCAGCAGTGTGGCCCCAGGAACACTCTTCTGAGTTTAAACACTTACGCTGGCCACCAGACTTCACAGACATGAACGTTATTGAGCATATCTAGGATGCGTTGCAACATGCTGTTCAGAAGAGATCTCCATCCCCTCGTACTCTTACTGAGTTATATACCAGCCCTGCAGGATTAATGGTGTCAACACCGTCTAGCACTGCTTCAGACATTAGTCGAGTCCATGCCACGTCGTGCTGCGAAATTTCTGCGTGCTCGAGGAGGCCCTACACGATATGAGACAGGTGTGTCAGTTTCTTTGGCTCTTCAGTGTATACAAGTAGCATAATTCAAGTGTGAACAATTTATTAGTTTACGGGCTACATTTTCCAACCAAAAACTTTCCAAAAAGGTTTAATACAGAATGAAATTTTCACTCTGCGGTGGAGTGTGCGCTGATATGAAATTTTCTGCCAGATTAAAACTGTGTGCCGGACCGAGACTCGAACTCGGGACCTTCGCCTTTCTTGGGCTAGAACGAGGCCCGGAATTCAAGTTTCGATCCGGCACACAGTTTTAATCTGCCAGGAAGTTTCAAGTTTAATACATTGCGATTGTCGTGTTTTTTGGGAATATTATTCGACGCAAGCAGTTTTGTTAAATGAGCAGATAATTTTCGATAATAGAACTTCCCCAATTCGAAATATTGGTTGAAATTGATTGGAAAGTCGCTAGTGCATAACCGATTGCAAGTGATGATATTATTGTTCGCGACATTGCTAGCGATGCAGCGCTCATGTGAGGCTCGTATCGATGAAAATACAGGGTGATTACAATTAAATTTTCGCTACTGTAGCTTGCATAGACGGAAAACTATTAACTATATGGGTATCCAACTTTATTGGAATGATGTTCAGACTGTGCGCTGCGTGATTGGCATTGACAGTAATGTAAATGTCATGACTTGCCGTTAGTCGCCGGTACTGGTACTGCGACGTTGGGTTGAAACAAGACACAGTGTGCATTGCAGATGCAGACAGTCAACATGGGTCTGGGTAAGGTGAGCAGAGCTTTACTCTTAAAGCTGTTTCATCTAAACAACAGCCGTAGTGCTGCAGCTCTTTTATTTATTTATTTACACGTCAAGTTCCGTAGGATCAAATTGAGGAGCAAATCTCCAAGGTCATGGACCATGTCAGTTCACGAAATTACAACATGAAAGTAATAAAAATTAATGTTTATGAACCGGGAAGTCAGTCCATAAGATTAAGTAAACGCAATCAACAATACAATAAGTATCAGCTTAATTTTTCGAGGAACTCCTCGACAGAATAGAAGAAGTGACACGTGAGGAAACTCTTCAGTTTCGATTTGAAAGCGCGGGGATTACTGCTAAGATACTTGAATTCGAGTGGTAGCTTATTGAAAATGGATGCAGCAGTATACTGCACACCTTTCTGCGCAAGAGTTAAGGAGGTTCGATCCAAATGCAGGTTTGATTTCTGCCGAGTATTGACTGAGTGAAAGCTTCTTATTTTTGGGAATAAGCTAATATTGTTAACAAGAAATGACAGTAAGGACTATACACATTGAGAGACCAATGTCAAAATACCCAGACTCGTGAACAGGGGTCGACAAGAGGTTCGTGAACTTACACCATTTATTGCATGAACCACCCGTTTCTGAGCCAAAAATATCCTTTTAGAATGGGAAGAGTTGCCCCAAAATATAATACCATACGACACAAGCGAATGAAAATAAGCGAAGTAAACTAATTTTCGTGTCGAAGGATCACTCACTTCAGATTCTGTTCGAATAGTAAAAATGGCAGTATTAAGTCTTTGAACAAGATCCTGAATGTGGGCTTTCCACAACAGCTCACTATCTATCCGAACACCTAGAAATTTGAACTGTTCATTTTCACTAATCATATGGCCGTTCTGTGAAATTAAAACGTCAGGTTTTGTTGAATTGTGTATTAGATACTGTAAAAATTGAGTCTTACTGTGATTTAGTGTTAGTTTATTTTCTACAAGCCATGAACTTAGGTCATGTACTGCACCATTTGAAACCGAGCCAATGTTGCACACAACATCCTTTACTACCAAGCTAGTGTCATCAGCAAACAGAAACATTTTAGAGTTACCCATAATACTAGAGGGCATATCAGTTATATAAATAAGGAACAGGAGTGCTCCCAACACTGATCCCTGGGGCACCCCCGACTTGACAGTACCCCACTCAGACCCCACATCACAGCCGTTATCAACAGCGTGAATAATGCCCTTTTACTGCCTGTTGCTAAAGTAAGAGGTGAACCAATTCTGAGCTACTCCCTGTATTCCATAATGGTCCAACTTCTGGAGCAATATTTTGTGATCAACAGAATCAAATGCCTTAGTTAAATCAAAAAAATATGCCAAGCGTTGTTTAATCCATCCAGTACCTCACAGAGAAAAGAGAATATAGCATTTTCAGTTGTTAAATGACTTCTAAAGCCGAACTGTACATTTGATAGCAAATCGTGTGATATAAAATGGTCAATTATCCATACACACACAGCCTTTTCAACAACTTTTTCAAATGCTGATGGCATAGAAATAGGTCTAAAATTATCTACATTATCCCTTTCTCCCTTTTTATAAACTGGCTTTACTACTGAGTACTTTAATCGCTCAGGAAACTGACTATTCCTAAAGGAAAAATTACAAATATGGGCAAATACAGGGCTAACGTGTGCAGCACAGTACTTTAATATTCTGCTAGACACTCCATCATAACCATGAGAGTCCTTCGTCTTTAGTGATTTAATTATTAACTCAGTCTCCCCCTTGTCTGTATCACAGAGAAGTATTTCAGACATCAATCTCGGAAAGGAATTTGCCAAGAAAGTTATATGACACCCTGTAGAAACAAAATTTTTATTTAATTCACCAGCAATGCTCAGAAAATGATTGTTAAATACTGTACATATATCTGATTTATCAGTAACAGAAATATTTTTGTTGCGAACTGACTTCATATCGTCGACCTTGTGCTGCTGACCAGACACTTCCTTCGCAACTGACCATATGGTTTTAATTTTAACCTGTGAATTAGCCGTTGTATTTGAATACCACATACTCTTTGCTTCCTTATAACATTTTAAGCACCTTACAGTACTGCTTGTAATGGGCTACTGTTGCTTGATTGTGATTACTTCTAACGTCTTGATATAATTCCCGCTTTGTTCTACAAGATATTCCTATCCCACTAGTCAGCCAACCGGGCTGCCTATTACTGCTAGTACCCAGTTTAAAAGGTTCTAATGGGAAGCAGCTCTCAAAGAGCATGAGAAATTGTGTTAAGGAAAGCACTGTATTTATCATCTATGTTATCGGCACCATAAACATCCTGCCACTCTTGTTCCTTGACAAGGTTTAAAAAAGTCTCTATTGCTGTTGGATTAACTTTCCTACATAGTTTGTAATTAAATATGACATTTGTTTGGGTACAAAGGCATTTTAATGTTAAAATTTGTGCATCATGGTCTGAAAGGCCACGCTTTTACTAACAGAATGGCCATCTAGTAATGAAGAATGAATAAAAATATTGTCTATACCTGTGCTACTGTTTCCCTGCACCCTAGTTAGGAAAAACACAGTCTGCATCAGATCATGTGAATTTAGGAGATCTATCAACACACTTTTTCTTGCACCATCATATACAAAATTAATATTGAACTCACCACATATAACTAATTTCTGGTACTTCGTACAAAGTGAATAACGAACCCTATCTGGCTTGAGCAGAAATGCTCTGAAGTCGGAGTTAGGGGACCTATAAAAAACAACAATTAGAAGTTTAGTTTCACTAAATTCAACTGCCCCCGCACAACATTCAAATACATGTTCAGTGCAGTGTCGTGATACGTCTATGGACTCAAATGGAATAATGTTTTTACGTACATAGCCACTCCCCCACCCCGCAAGGAACTCCTTGAAAAACAGCCAGCTAATCTGTATACTGGTAAAGGAAGCCTCTCCATTGTCAAATTATTTAAGTGGTGCTCTGTTATACCAATAATTTCAGAGTCAACATCTATAAGCAGTTCACCAACTTTATCTCTAATACCTCTTATATTTTGATGAAATATGCTAATTCCTTCTCTACTTGGAAACATTACATCCTCAGAAGGTGAGACCTTAGTTAGAGGAACTTCCTTTAAGCAGGTATACCTATCAGCTGACTTCAATCTAAAAAAGTATCGACGTAATAAAGGAATACGGAGAGGCCCTCACTCCGCACTGGGACTATACAACATGATTTTGAAATTCGAACTAACGTGAGATTTGGGAACTGCTCCTGGAAGAGGCTGATAGCGAATTGCGCCACAAATTGTTGAAATAGTTTCTGTTGCCATGGCTGAGAATGTTGGACGCAATGTGCAATCTCTAATGCAATCTCTAGTGCGCTTCTATGCTATCGTGGATGCAGCCGGTCGTCATATTCAGCAACGTTTGGGTCCTGGAACGTACACACTGTACGCAGTTAAGAAACGTTACCCTCTCAAGTGAAAATTAAAATGGGTTTCTTTCAATGGTTTATTCGTTATTTCCCGTCTGCATGTCCTTACAAATGTTTCCACAAAGTTTCATTGTCCTACTATCACTCGTTTGTCATGAGTGCCCTCTCAAGTAGCGCAAGTTTAATTATAACCACTCTGCACGTATATCAGATCAGGAGGTACACAGTGGCGTAAGAGGTCGCGTACAAATGATACTACTATAAATTACGATTCACCAAAATGAAAGACAGTATTAAACAACGACCTATGCGCACAGTACGACTCTGTGGCAAGTCTGTAACGAGAGAAATCAACATGTTAGCAGCCCGAATTCCACTTACCTCTACCGACTCAGTGCTACAGAGCCGAGAAGTTAAGAAAATGTCGGTACATTGTACTGATATTGAGGATAGGAACTGAACACCCTTTTTAACGAGATATACGTAGAAACATCAATTTCAAACCGCGTTTCGTTTTGTTAATAAGACTCCTATGATTTAAAGGTAAATTAGTTTTCTAATAAAAATATAGCTTAATGCATGAAATCCGAGCTTCACACGTCAGTAATTCTCATAAAAAATACTTCTTACGATATGTGCTTTGAAAAGGTGTTTCAAGAAACCTTGGTGATATACTCCACTTCTCGAACATTGTCTTTATGAGCGAATACAGCAAGTACTTGGCGTAGCAACTTTGAAGGAGCATTTATGCAGTGGTCAGAATTAATGTTGCATATTGCTTTAATGTAAATATTGTACATAATAGGAAACAAAGCTGATTTTTTTTCCTGTCAGGTACTTCAAAAATGGTTCAAATGGTTCTGAGCACTATGGGACTTAACATCTGAGGTCATCAGTCCCCTAGAACTTAGAACTACTTAAACCTAACTAACCTAAGGACATCACACACATCCATGCCCGAGGCAGGATTCGAGCCTGCGGTCGTAGCGGTCGTGCGGTTCCAGGCTGAAGCGCCTAGAACCGCTCTGCCACATGTCAGGTACTCATAAGAAACCAAAAATGAAGAAGATAATCACATTTCCACATGATAAAAACAAACAAAAAATAAAAATAAAACCTTACAAAAGATAGAACTTGCAAACACTTCAGTTTCTTTTCGCTGAAATTTTGCATAACACATTGTTTGTGAACGAATTCGTCCTCCTCGTAATTGGAGAAACTTCTGAATGCGATTAGGCATACCGCTTACAAAATTGTCCAGAATGATTCTACTGCCACTAGCATACATTTAGCGTAAGGACCACGAAGATAAGATACGAGAAATTAGGGCTCATACGGAGGAGTAGAGACATACGTTTTTCCTTCGCTCCATTTGCGAGTGGAACGGGAAAGGAAATGACAAGTAGTAGTAAAAGGTACCCTCCACCACGCACCGTACAGTGGCTTGCGGCCCGCCGCGGTGGTCTAGCGGTTCTAGGCGCGCAGTCCGGAACCGCGCGACTGCTACACTCGCAGGTTCGAATCCTGCCTCGGGCATGGATGTGTGTGATCTCCTTAGGTCAGTTAGGTTTAAGTAGTTCTAAGTTCTAGGGGACTGATGACCACAGATGTTAAGTCCCATAGTGCTCAGAGCCATTTGAACTATTTGAACCAATGGCTTGCGGAGTATCTCTGTAGATGTAGATAAGCCTATGTGGTATTGTCCGATTACTCCACAGCGGTTTCTATGAGGTCCTGTAAGGTCCCTACTGGGACAGGTCGAGTGAAAACCGCTTGCTTTAGCGTGGCCCATACAGCTGAGATCTGTAGAATATGGAGACCATTCCATCCGACTGATTTTATGCTCCACCAGGAAAGTGCTCACAAGATTGTGACGATGGTGGCGTGCATTGTCGTCCATCAGCGTGAATCTCGTTCCAATATATTCACCAAATAGAGCCACAATGCGTGCAAGGATGTCCCGACACTTTACACCAGTCATCATCCCATTTGTTGGCACATGTGGTATCCTATGGCCATATATGATTCCACTCCATTGCATGACTGAAATGCGTTAATAAGGTGGCTGTCTATTATACAGTTAGGGTGTAAATGTTAGCCTCGTTGCCTCTAAATACGAATACCAACATTGTCAGGGTGGAGACTGTTAAGAGTCTCATCAGAAAAGAGCGTTGTGTCCCAATGCTGCTCGTCAACAGAGAGTGGTTTGGTGTTCATGAGACACGAACCCTTGTCAGAACCCAATTTAGAGGAGGAGCCTCGATAGGTCTCCTGGCACGTAAGACTGCTCATGGAGCCTATTTAGTATTGTTTGTGTTGACACTTGCACTTCTGTAGCTGTTTGGAACTGCATCCGTAGACGTGTATCACTGTCCGACCATAGGTTCCCTATCTCAAATTGTTCAGCGGGTTATCCTCTATGTCCTGTTAAATTTTTGCTCTATCTTACGGAAACACCCGGTATAATAACTGCGTTATGTAATGTTTCCAGTTATGTTACTCTTCTTCAGGTTTCCGTTATTCTCTTATTATTAGGCAAGAAACAAATTTTCTCTTAGTTGCGTAGACGGACCACATCTCGAAGAATGATAATATCGAAACAACTAAGGAAAGATAGGAAAAAAACACGATAATGAACGTATTGCACATAAGTAAGTATTCTGTTTTTTTTTTAATCGCAGATTCCGATAGCAAGAAATGTATATTAAAAATTAGGAAGAGTCTATCTTTTTAGGACTTGTCTTCAGAATACGCCAAGAACGACAGGCGTAAAAGTATTATTGAAGAATCTCGACTGTATCCCAGTTATTTTCGGCCATAATGGCTACGTTTGTGAACCGTGATTGTGTGGGATAATTATTTATTTGTAATTTGTGCTACCAGTCACTTTTTTATTTTTTGCTTTATGTTTAATCGAACATAATACACCGCGTTTCGAACATGTTCTGTTCATCTTCAGGCGTTTATACATACATACATACAGAGAAATGTTACTTAAAAATAAACCGTCTAAAAACTATATTAACCTAGAACTCTTTGTCCACTGTTTTTACTCTAGTGGCTGCTGTGGCATTTGGGGGGGAGGGGGGGGAGTGGATCAGTGGATGGTCAGAAATCGATGTCAGTGATGTCTTCCGCAGGTTTTTTCCTTGTGGTTGACTATGATCACAGCCTATATAGAATGCATATAGTTTTGCATTAGTTGGTTGTTGTGAAAATAGCTTGAAAGGCTTTTATATGACAGTTGATCACTTACGATTTCATCACCATGCAGCTTCACTTGCATCACTGGTGATGTTAATCTAGTTTAAGATGCTTTATTTTTAAGTAACATTTCTCTGTATGTATGTATGTATAAACGCCTGAAGATGAACAGAACAAGTTCGAAACGCGTTTTATTATGTTAGATGAAACATAAAACAAAAAATATAAAAGTTACTGATAGCAGAAATTACAAATAAATAATTAATGTATCCCATTTGTCCCAACACTTCTTCCTACCAATGCTACACACTATAAATGGAACAATAATCATTTGTGACTGTAATGGTCTAGCGGGTAGAGCACTAGACTCGGGCTCTGGAGGTCGTGGGTTCATTCCCAGACAGGGGTGGGACTCCTCCTTCGTTCCAGTCCCTGCAGAACGGCCCCTTGATCCACTCAGCTTGCTATCAGACGAGTACCGGGAACAGTTCCCGGAGGTAAAAGGCGGCGGGGGCGGTGGGTCCGCCATCCTCCCCTTAATAGCGACGCGGCGAAGAGAGGCTGCACTCTTACCCCACTCAGGCTATTAGCGCGATCACGGGCTTTTGCCACAGACCTTACCTTCACACACATAGTTTGGACACTATTCGCAATACCATCGCGAATCTACTATGTCCTTTTCAATTCCAACAGGGTAATAGCAGCAAAGTTATACAAAGTAGGGTGTCAGGACAGTCACAGCGATAAACAAGAATGAAGACACTACTGCCGATAACGCAGCTTCACCACAGCGTTAATCTGCATCTGCACCTATATCCACACCTCGCAAGCCACCTTATGGTGTGTGATGGAGGGTACTTGCGATTATCCTCAAGCTCCTCCTCCAGTCGTGAACTATGCGTGGAAAGAACGACTGTAATTTCTCTGATTTTCGCGTGTTGGTCATTTCACGAATTGTGTGTCGGAGGACGAAATATATATTTTTACAGTAATCCTCTTTGTATTGTACAACGCCTCTCTCGTAAAGTCTGCCACTGGGATTTGATATGCTTTTCCGTAACGCTCTTGCGCTTACTAAACGAACGTGTGTCGACACGTGCCAGTCTCCCTTGATTTTTCTCTGCCGCCTCTAATAATCCTACGTGTCAAGGTTCCCAGACTGACGAGCAATACTTGAGACTGGGTCGAATGAGTGTTTTAGGGGCCACTCTTTCGTAAAAAGAATGAAGATTAGACTCTAATTTCCCGTAGAAGATGAGGTCATTAGAGACGGAGCACAAATTCGGATTCCTTTCAAAGGAAGCATCCTGGCTTTTGCCTAGGAGATCATTGGAGACGATACTTACTTCTTGGATGAATAAAATTTTCTTAAAATTCTTCCTCTTAATGACAGCGTAGCATCTGATTTTCGTACGTCACATTTTGTGCCGTCATTCCACTATAGGTGACATCAGATGGGTACTCTTAGATATTTTACTGTTATGTAGGAGGACAAATGGCAAGCCAGCACCAAGAAAGAAATGGAAAGCAGACATGTTGTTGCTGTTGTGGTCTTCAGTCCTGAGACTGGTTTGATGCAGCTCTCCATGCTACTCTATCCTGTGCAAGCTTCTTCATCTCCCAGTACCTACTGCAACCTACATCCTTCTGAATATGCTTAGTGTATTCATCTCTTGGTCTCCCTCTACGATTTTTACCCTCCACGCTGCCCTCCAAGACTAAATTTGTGATCCCTTGATGCCTCAAAACATGCCCTACCAACCGATCCCTTCTTCTAGTCAAGTTGTACCACAAACTTCTCTTCTCCCCAATCCTATTCAATACCTCCTCATTAGTTATGTGATCTACCCACCTTATCTTCAGCATTCTTCTGTAGCACCACATTTCGAAAGCTTCTATTCTCTTCTTGTCCAAACTAGTTATCGTCCATGTTTCACTTCCATACATGGCTACACTCCATACAAACACTTTCAGAAACGACTTCCTGACACTTAAATCTATACTCGATGTTAACAAATTTCTCTTCTTCAGAAACGATTTCCTTGCCATTGCCAGTCTACATTTTATATCCTCTCTACTTCGACCATCATCAGTTATTTTACTCCCTAAATAGCAAAACTCCTTTACTACTTTAAGTGTCTCATTTCCTAATCTAATTCCCTCAGCATCACCCGACATAATTTGACTACATTCCATTATCCTCGTTTTGCTTTTGTTGATGTTCATCTTATATCCTCCTTTCAAGACACTGTCCATTCCGTTCAACTGCTCTTCCAAGTCCTTTGCTGTCTCTGACAGAATTACAATGTCATCGGCGAACCTCAAAGTTTTTACTTCTTCTCCATGAATTTCAATAACTACTCCGAATTTTTCTTTTGTTTCCTTTACTGCTTGCTCAATATACAGATTGAATAACATCGGGGAGAGGCTACAACCCTGTCTCACTCCTTTCCCAACCACTGCTTCCCTTTCGTGCCCCTCAACTCTTATAACTGCCATCTGGTTTCTGTACAAATTGTAAATAGCCTTTGCCTCCCTGTATTTTACCCCTGCCACCTTCAGAATTTGAAAGAGAGTATTCCAGTTAACACTGTCAAAAGCTTTCTCTAAGTCTACAAATGCTAGAAACGTAGGTTTGCCTTTTCTTAATCTTTCTTCTAAGATAAGTCGTAAGGTTAGTATTGCCTCACGTGTTCCAACATTTCTACGGAATCCAAACTGATCTTCCCCGAGGTCCGCTTCTACCAGTTTTTCCATTCGTCTGTAAAGAATTCGCGTTAGTATTTTGCAGACATACTGAAGGGAAAAACAGAAGGGCTATACAAAGGAAACGAGCTTGAAAACAATTCCCAAAAAAGAGAAGATTCAAATGGCTCTGAGCACTATGGGACTTAACAGCTATGGTCATCAGTCCCCTAGAACTTAGAACTACTTAAACCTAACTAACCTAAGGATAGCACACAACACCCAGCCATCACGAGGCAGAGAAAATCCCTGACCCCGCCGGGAATCGAACCCGGGAACCCGGGCGTGAAAAAAGAGAAGAGGAAGTAGACGAAGATGACATGGGACATATGGTACTGTTAGATAATTTTGACACAGCATTGGAAGAGATAATTCGAAGAAAAGCCCATGGAGTAAACGACAATAATTCCTGGTAATTACTAAGGTTCTTAGGAGAACATACCAAGGTAATACTGTTGCACCTGTCATGCAAGATGTATGAGACAGCCTAAATATCTTCAACGTTCAAGAAGAATATGTTCATTCTATTCCAATGAAGGCAGGTACTTACAAGTGTGAATATTACTGAACTATGAGCATAATAAGTAATGGTTTCAAAATATTGGCACGAGATATATACGGAAGAACGGAAAAACTCCTAGAAGCCGACCTCGAGGAAGATTAGTCTGGGTTCTGGAGAAAAGAAGGAACGTGCGAGGCTCTACTGTCCTACAATTTTTCTTAGCAGACAGACTGAAGAAATGCAGACCTATGTTTATAGTATTTGCAGATTTAGGGAAAGCTTTTGGCAATATTGAGACGATATTCTGAAGATAGCAGGGATAAAATGCAAGTAGCAAAAGCTTATTTACAATGAACCAGAGTGAGACTGGGCAAAAAACTTCAGTGCCGAACGAAGAAATACTTCAAAGATACTCAGGCTGGCGGACGTTTCCCGATATAAGCAGAAAACTGAAATACATACTGTATATAAAAATTACACCTTAGAATCTTTGGAAACGAATTGTTTTTTAGGTCTAGAAACCAAACCAAATTTGTAGATATCTTTCAGTGCAAACCACTAACGATTTTTTGTACCAATAATGCGAAACGCGAATGGTGATATAAAAAAGTGATTTCTAGTAGCCGAATGGACGGATTTAAATACCCTTAATAAAATGTTACATCTATTTACGTTGATAGCTGGATCTCCCTACGCTAAGTTTCGATCCTTTGCAATCTTCCAACACTTTGCAACATTTTTCGGTATTGCAACTATCCTATGTAAAATTGCCTCATCTGCGAAGCCACACCAAGCATCCAACTTTATCAACCCGATCTTTTATATCTATTGTGAACAATACAGCCCATGTTATACTTTTTTGTGTACTCCCAAAGTTCCTATGTCATCTAAATATTTTATCCCGCTGATAACGACGAGTCGAATTATATCTGTTGGGATGTCCTGAACTCAGACGCAAAGCTGGTCCGATGTTCCATAATCCCTGATCTTGTTCACTAAGTGACAGTGTAGAACTGTATCAAATGTTTCCGGGAAGCGAATGAGCACAGCACCAATCTGAGCTTCAATTTTATATCGCCCTATGGATCTTATGGACAATTATGGACCAACAGAGCGAGATGAGTTCATTGTGCTGATGAATGAAGTTGCTGCCATTAAGTAATGTAACGTTAATAACTGTGTTGAGAAAGGTACACTGAAACTAAAGTTCATGAATTTGACGAGTTCTTTGGCTTCTTTTCATACTCATAGCTACAGAACTACCTCTGTATCCTTTATGCTGTCTCGATATTTCAACAAACTCCATCGTGCACCTGAGGTGCTGATGTGAGTAGCACTGCAGGTGGAAAAATTCAGGTTTTGGTCTTGGTGGTTGCCACATCAGCGCTTCTGGACACTAACATTCACTTTTCTTGCTACACAAGAGAAAGCACAGCAGAGCGTACGTTTGCGCCAATTCGCTGCAACATTCGACCCTTACAGCTAGTGTTATATCGGAACAAACAAGATATTTAATGATGGGTCGACCACAGTTTCCAGTGCAGCGTACTGTTATCTGGTAAAGAAGGCGCCACCAGGAAACTTGCGACAATGTTTTCTATACTAACAGTTTAATAAAGTGACTTGATACAGCTGTCAGCAATTTGAAGAGTTGCATATTTGCCATCAGCTGTACAAATTTCTTCTGCATTTTCTACTAATTTCAGTTGTAGCGATCTATTTCAGAGGAAGGAAAAAATTTGTACGTGTGATGAATATGCAATTCAACTTTCCACCGGATAAACTGAAAACCACCAATCATAAAGTGTTTATAGAATAGCATACGACAGGTCATAATTTCGTTACCGGTACAAAATTGACTTCACTCGGATTAAACAGACCGATCATTAAAGTAGTAACACGAAGACTGACCTCTGTTGATAAACTTCTTATGCTCAGGCTTGATTCGATCAGATACGTGAGGTGATTTTCACACGCTCTACTTTCTTCATCGTTACTTAGCAGTGTCCAGCATGTTGCTGTTCCTACGCATAACTGATAACTGGGTCTTTTGTCATCTCCTCCTCCATTCTAATCACTGCCCGTAAAACAGACTGTCCAATTACCCACATCTGATCGAAAACCATATTGCATTCAAGAGCAGATTAAAGCTTTTCCTGTCATCAGTAGCGTAGTTACCCTATCAGCATGCACTAGCTGTCTTTCTCTTGTCGAACGGGGAACTAGTATGTCACGATGTCAACAAACTTCGAAGTTTCCTTTTTTCTTTCTCTCTATCTTTCTCTCTCCTCCTCCTCCGTCTCCACCTCCTCCCCCTCCTCCTCCTTTCTCATTTGCTTCTTATTCTTCTTCTTTTTCCATTATCTCTGCCAACTTTACCACATTATTTCACACTAGCCTCCGGATCAGATAACTTTTCTAGATTTAGTATTTTCTGTTCTTCCGCCATGCGTTTCTCCCATTCAATATGAATTTTATTTTTCAGTCATCATAATCAGCAGCAGCAGAAGTAGCAGTAGCAACAGCAGGAGCAGCATGAACCAGCTGTAAACAAAAGTCTGTAAGGATGCCTGCTTAGATGTAAGAGAAAGCCTGAAGTCCGTAGTCTTGCTAGGTAGAAGAAATACTTAAATAAATAAAATAATTCAATACACTGTGATATGGTACAAGCAGCGGTTTCAAAATACTGACTACAGAACAATGCAGGAAACATTTTCGTCTGTTAAGAAAACCGTATTACGTGGAAAATGGAACGTATTCAGCCCGTAGCCATGTGTAAAATATCTTTCAACGGTATCAGAGTTCTTGTGGACTTGACAAAGCAGATGATGAGCAGATGCTTGTATTAGTTTTTTGTTGCGTTGACAGCGACTGTCTCAACAGATGGTCCCTGCAGATCAAGTTTTACCCTACAAAAAACTAGGCGATAGTATAGAATTTCTAACCCTTTTCTACCAGCTCAGTATCTTGATAATAGCGCAAAGACTCCACACCGAGTCTGCGTTTGTGGAACAAACAATGACAAAATACAGGGAGGAGGAGATTAGAGTTTAGCGTCCCGTCGACAACGAGGTCACTAGAGACTGATCAGAAGCTCCGGTTATGGGAGGATGGAGAAGAAATTCGGCCACACCCGTTTCAAAGGTACCATCCCGACATTTGCTTGGAGCGATTTAGGGAAATTACTGAAAACTTAAATTAGGAGGGCCAGAGGATGATCTGAACCGTCGACCTCCCGAATGCTAGTCCAGTGTGTTGACCAGTGCACCACCTCACTCGCTGCACAAAATTCAGTCTCGAAGTATGTTACGACAATGACCAATAATGCTGTTAGTAGGCCTCATTCAACTACTATGAAATCTCTGGAGACTGTTCAGTTCGCATTCTGTTTCACGTATACATAAAAGTCGAAGCAGATGAGAAAGGAGGAGGAGGTGAAGGAGGAGGTGGAGGTGGAGGTGGAGGTGGAGACGGAGGAGGAGGAGAGAGAAAGAAAGAAAGAAAGAAAGAAAGAAAGTGACTGATATGAAGAAAACTGGGAGTTTGTTGACATCGTGTCATACTAGTTCCCCGTTCGACAAGAGGAAGAGCTGGTGCATGCTGACGGCAAGTCTTTCGGTCCAGATGGTATACCAATCAGGTTCCTCTCAGAGTACGCAGACACAATAGCGCCTTTCTTAGCAATCATATACAATCGCTCACTTGACGAAAGGTCTGTTCCTAAAGACTGGAAAGTAGCACATGTCACACCAATATTCACGAAAGGAAATAGGAGTAACCCACTGAATTACAGACCCATATCACTGACCTCAATTTGTAGTAGGATTCTGGAGCATATACTGTACTCGAACATTATGAATCACCTTGAAGAAAATGACTTATTGATACATAACCAACACGGATTCAGAAAATATCGTTCTTATGCAACACAGCTAGCTCTTTATTCCCATGAAGTAATGAGTGCTGTCGACAAGGGATCTCAGATCGATTCCATATTCCTAGATTTCCAGAAGGCTTTTGATACCATTCCTCAGAAGCGACTGTTAATCAAATTTCGTGCATATGGAGTATCGTCTCAGTTGTGTGACTGGATCCGTGATTTCCTCTCAGAGAGGTCACAGTTCACAGTGATAGACGGTATATCATCGAATAGAACAGAAATTATATCTGGCGTTCCGCAAGGTAGTGTCATAGGCCCTCTACTGCTCCTGATTTATATAAATGATCTAGGTGATAATCTGAGCAGCCCCCTCAGATTGTTTGCAGATGACGCTGTAATTTACAGTCTAGTAAAATCATCAGACGATCAATTCCAATTACAAAATCATTTAGAGAGAATTTCTGTATGGTGCGAAAAGTGGCAATTAGCACTAAACAAAGAAAAGTGAGAGGTCATCCACATGGGTACTAAAATAAATCCGATAAATTTTGGGTATACGATAAATCGCACCAATCTAAGAGCTGTCAATTCGACTAAATACCTAGGAATTACAATTACGATCAACTTAAATTGAAAAGACCACAAAGATAATATTGTGGGGAAAGCGAAACAAAGTCTGCGCTTTGTTGGTAGAATACTTAGAAGATGCGAAAAACCCACTAAAGAGACAGTCTACATTACACTTGTCCGTCCTCTGCTGGAATATTGCTGCGCGGTATGGGATCGTTACCAGGTAGGATTGACGGAGGACATCGAAAAAGTGCAAAGAAGGACAGCTCGTTTCGTGTTATCGCGCAATTGGGGTGAGAGTGTCACTGATATGATACGCGAGTTGGCGTGGCAGTCACTGAAACAAAGGCGGTTTTCTTTGCGGCGAGATCTATTTACGAAATTTCAGTCACCAACTTTCTCTTCCGAATGCGTAAATATTTTGTTGACACCCACCTGCGTAGGGAGAAATGATCATCATAAGAAAATAGGAGAAATCAGAGCTCGAACGGAAAGATTTAGGTGTTCCTTTTTCCCACGCGCCATTCGAGAGTAGGATGGTAGAGAAGTAGTATGAAAATGGTTCGATGAACTCTCTGCCAGGCACTTAAGTGTGAATTGCACAGTAACCATGTAGATTTAGATGTACCCTACTCTACTTAGACTGGATTAACTTGATAAAGTTTGAGTGACTTTCACTATGAAATCCACTGTCAGTTAAGGCTTTCAACTGATTTCTCAATATTTTCACAATTTTACAAGAAATAAGATCCGGACAGAGAGTTTACACTTTTCAAGTGTGTGGAAAGTTAGCTAGGTACACACAGATATTTCTGTATCCGTAGAATTATAGTGACTGATTATAATGCCCGTCATCAAGAATAACAATGTATTCAAATTCCTACCGCAAACGACTAGTACTTAAAACTGTTTATGTGTGAAGCTTGCATTGCCCGCTCCTCGTTGCAACTGTGTCAGCTTTCCAATTATGAACATATAATTCTCTTCCTTAGAACTAACATACCAGTTACTTATTTTTTCGTAAGGTTTTTTTCGCGGCTGTCGGACTACTTTTAAAGGTGTAGACTTTTTTTACATATAATTAAAAACACTGTAGTTGTGAATGAGCCTGTCCGCAGCTCGTGGTCGTGCTGTAGCGTTCTCGCTTCCCGCGCCCGGGTTCCCGGGTTCGATTCCCCGCGGGGTCAGGGATTTCCTCTGCCTCGTGATGACTGGGTGTTGTGTGGTGTCCTTAGGTTAGTTAGGTTTAACTAGTTCTAAGTTCTATGGGACTGATGACCATAGATGTTAAGTCCCATAGTGCTCAGAGCCATTTTCTTGTGAATGAGCCCTTAACGAGTAGCCTACAGGATCCCGGGAAAAAAACCGAGAACGCCTGGTACGTCATTCGGAAAGGCAAAGGTTATCAAGAAGGAATCGATACCCGGAAACGTAGGGATTGGGAGCTCTACGGTCGCAGGTTCGAATTCTGCCTCGGGCATGGATGTGTGTGATGTCCTTAGGTTAGTTAGGTTTAAGTAGTTCTAAGTTCTAGGGGACTGATGACCTCAGATGTTAAGTCCCATAGTACACAGAGCCTAAGCTTAACAACATTTCCTCGCATGCGCTACGTTCCTCCAGACAGCCCTTGTGCTCGTCCTACTACGGACCTTGTTTGGTCTGCCGGT
This sequence comes from Schistocerca piceifrons, assembly GCF_021461385.2. Classification (NCBI taxonomy): domain Eukaryota; kingdom Metazoa; phylum Arthropoda; class Insecta; order Orthoptera; family Acrididae; genus Schistocerca; species Schistocerca piceifrons. The sequence continues at coordinate 153,940,649 of NC_060149.1, read as the reverse complement.
GCAGTAATGTTGTTGACAACAGTGCGACATGTAAAAGTACACAGCTGCGGAAATGGCCGACATGGTGCTTGCATACGGCAAAGCGGATTGCAACAGGAGAGCTGCTGCAAGACTGTATGCGCAACAGTTTCCAAACAGACGTACACCACATCATTCCACGTTCGCCGCCATCGATAGAAGCCTCAGAGAAGACGGAAAGTTGCAAGTCGGCATTTTGTGCCTGAGGTGTGTCCATTGTACAGTGAAGTGTTAGCACTTGGTGCTTGGTACCTGCGAATACTATCCGCAGTCTACTGTTTGTCCTGCATTAGATGTCAAAACGCGATGTGTGTCGTCCACGTTCGGCTCGAACACAACAGCTGGAGGAGTTGCTGACAAGCTTCGATGAGGACCAAGACACCAGCACTCGGCAGCTGGCACAGGGGCTGGATTCGGGTGAAAGTGTCGGGCGGCGAGTTGTCCATGAACACCGGGTCCATCCACACCATCTACAGAAAGTCCAGGCATTACAGGAGAAGGACTACCCACTACAGGTAGTGTGCGAAGCAGTATTTACAACAATGTACTCCAGCTACAATTCCGTAGGTTGGTGCTATTGACGGATGAATGCACGCTTACTAGAGACGGCATATTAAACTTGCACAACATGCATGTTTGGGAGGACGAAAATCTGCGTGTCAAGATGATTCAAAATCACCAAAACAGTGTCGGTATTAGTATCTAGGCTGGGATATTTGGTGACAATACCATGGACCACAGGCCCTCTCTACTGTCAAACAGACTAACAGGACCGATCTACCTCACATTCATTAGAAATATTTTTCCTACTTTGTTGGATGTAGTGCCACTAAATGTTTAGGTGGACATGTTGCTGCAACGAGACGCAGCTCCAGCACACTATTATGTCGACGTGCGGAATCATCTCAACGTCGCATATCCCAAACGATGAATCGGTAGGGCTGAACCAGCTCTATGGCTAGGACAGTCGCCAAATCTGACACCTCTCGGCTATTTTCTGGGGAATAGTATGAGGAGTATGGTGAATTGCACACCTGTAACGTCAGTAGAGGACATTATTGCTCGAGTCCACGGAGCGACTGAAATACTTCAACGACAACAGCACGTATTGGCTCATGTACGTGAGGCTCAGCACCGCCGACTTAGGCTCTGCATTGACGCATGCGGTACGCAGTTCGATGCTCGTTTGTAATGTAGACAGCTCGACGTGCTACCCACATTGGGTTTAGTGATGTAATGTGAAACACACATCCATCTCAGACTTCGACGCTCTCCAGCGTCCAAGCCTTGCGTTTCTAGATCTACATCTACATGGATACTCTATAACATTTAAGTGCCTGGCAGAGGGTTCATCCAACCACCTTCACAGTTCTCTATTATTCCAATCTCGTATAGCGCGCGGGAAGATTGAACACCTATATCTTTCCGTACGAGCTCTGATTTCCCTTATTTTATCTTTGTGATCCTTCCTCCCTATGTAAGTCGGTGTGAATAAAATATTTTCGCATTCGGGGGAGAAAGTTGGTGATTGGAATTTCGTGAGAAGATTCAGTTGCAACGAAAAACGCCTTTCTTTTAATGATGTCCATCCCAAATCCTGTATCATTTCTGTATCACCGTTAGGGTTCGTTCTTGAAAACCGCTAAGTTTGCCGTGCCGTACAACATACTCAGTGTTGTCAGTGTTTTTTGGACACCCTGTATATTGCTCATTAACTTTATTTGAATCAATAAACAAAGGAGCACAACAGGGATCAGTAACCGAGGTCAAGAATGTAACAAAAATGATTCAACGTTATATTCCTAAACGGTACATCAGCGACGTGAGATTCAGCAGTGAAGTCTGGTGTATCTAAAAATATATTCGGTATATTCAGACATAGTTGCAATAGAAGACAATAAAAAAGAAGCTGAAAAACAAATAAGTCTGTCTAAGTGGGTTACAAAACAAATTAATTTCTAAGGTGAATGTGTGTAAAAATATGACTAGGTACTCAACTAAGGCAAAGTCTTTGAAGTGAACGTTCCAGCCGGCCGCGGTGGTCTTGCGGTTCTAGGCGCTGCAGTCCTGAACCGCGGGACTGCTACGGTCGCAGGTTCGAATCCTGCCGCGGGCATGGATGTGTGTGATGTCCTTAGGTTAGTTAGGTTTAAGTAGTTCTAAGTTCTAGGGGACTGATGACCTAAGATGTTAAGTCCCATAGTGCTCAGAGCCATTTGAACCATTTTTTGAACGTTCCAGTTACTACAGCCATTCATTCTAGCTAAATACCCAGGCACAATAATTTTTAATTTTTCAAAAGCACAGCCACAAATGATCGCTGTTTTGACACGTCGTTGAACTGTAATCTTCCTTTGATGTGAAAACCTCTATTCGCTCGTCGGTAGAACTTTGTGGTGATAAATTACCATCGGGTTTGAATCGCTAATAACTACGAAACTTATAACGCGTAAACAGAGCTTGAGCCCGCAATGAAAAGTTTACGTCTGTACGTGTTTGTCGCGCAATATTCCTTCTTGGCTACGACGTCGACGTAGCAGTGTAGGTGCATAAACAGTATTAGCTTTGTGTGAAGTCATAAACTGGTTTGGAGAGGAAAGCCGTTTCGCTAGGACATTCATTCGAGTGTGACTGGGAAGAGCGTACGGAGCACTGATAGGATCAAAACTGATACAATAAAAATATTCACCGAATATAAATGAAAATCGGTATCAAATTATGTAAGATGTCTCATATGACTCGTAAATGTGCTGGTAATTATAGAAAACACAAGTCAGAGGAAAGATCATGACGAAAGAAATCCTAAAAGCCTGAGAAGTCCAGTGCCAAGGAATGTGAAAGCTACGGCAGCGTCGGAAAGAAAATACAGAACGGCGCAAAGCTATTATGGAGCTGGCCCATTGGGCATACAGCGGCCAGCGTCAGTGCAGACTAGTGATCTATCAATAGTGAAACTATTATACTACTCTGTCTAACCATTGTATACACATCAAAAGAAGTTTTGCATCACCCCGGTTCCCAGAACAACTGAAGAGAGACGTTGACTGTTGATATTGTATCACAGACACAGTCCCTTTGACTGTTCAGAGATGTCGCTAAACCCGTCCAAAGATGTAAACAACCATGCATGAGCAGCGCCTATTAGACGAAGGGGGTCAGACAGCCAATCCCTTGCAGTAATTCCACGAGGAAGGGGGTACACGGCTCGTGTTGTCTGTAGTTCAAATGGTTCAAATGGCTCTGAGCACTATGGGACTTAACATCTTAGGTCATCAGTCCCCTAGAACTTAGAACTACTCAAACGTAATTAACCTAAAGACATCACACACATCCATGCCCGAGGCAGGATTCGAACCTGCGACCGTAGCAGTCGCGCGGTTCCGGACTGAAGCGCCTAGAACCGCTCGGTCACCGCGGCCGGCGTCTGTAGTTCAACCATGCCTAGACGGTCAATACCGCGGTTCGACAGTGTCTGCTTTGTTACTTTGTGCTAGGAAGAGCACTCAACAAGGGAAGTGTCCAGGCGTCTCGGAGCGCACCAAAGCGATGTTTTTGGGACATGGAGGAGATACAGAGAGACAGAGAGAGACAGTAACTGTCGATGACATGCCTCGCTCAGGCCGCCCAACGGCTACTGCAGCAGTAGATGACCGTACCTACGGATTATGGACCGAGCGAGGTGGCGCAGTGGTTAGCACACTGGACTCGCATTCGGGAGGACGACGGTTCAATCCCGTCTCCAGCCATCCTGATTTAGGTTTTCCGTGATTTCCCTAAATCGCTTCAGGCAAATGCCGGGATGGTTCCTTTGAAAGGGCACGGCCGATTTCCTTCCCAATCCTTCCCTAACCCGAGCATGAGCTCCGTCTCTAATGACCTCGTTGTCGACGGGACGTTAAACTCTAACCACCACCACGGATTATGGCTCGGACGAACCCTGACAGCAAAGCCATCGTGTTGAATAATGCCTTTCGTGCAGCCACAGGACGCCGTTTTACGACTCAAACTGTGCGCAATAGGCTGCATGATGAGCAACTTCACTTCCTCCGCCCGATAGTGCAACCATGTCGGCAGCATATTGGCGAGGCATTTGTCTTCATGGACGACAATTCGCACCCCTATCGTGCACATCTTCTGAATGACTTCCTTCGGGATAATCGCTCTACTAGAGTGGGCAGCATGTTCTCCAGACATGACCCCTATCGAACATGCCTGGGATAGATTGAAAAGGGCTGTTTATGGACGACGTGACCCACTAGCCACTCTGCGGGATCTACGCCGAATCGCCGTTGAGAAGTGGGACAATCTGGACCAACAGTGCCTTGATGAACTTGTGGATAGGATGCCACGAAGAATACAGGCATGCATCAATGGAAGAGGATGTGCTACTGGGTATTAGAGGTACCGATGTGTACAGCAACCTGGACCACCTCTGAAGGTCTCGCTGTACGGTGGTACAACATGCAATGTGTCGTTTTCATGAGCAATAAAAAGGGCGGAAATGACGTTCATGTTGATCTCTATTCCAATTTTCTGTACAGGTTTCGGACCTCTCGGAACCGAGGTGATGCAAAACTTGTTTTGATGATGTTTGTTTTAAACAGATCGATAGTTAAATTACATAGTAATATGAAACACTTTCTGTAACTATCCTGACGTTTTAAGGAAGAATCTGCGGTGCAGAAAGTAACTGCAGACACAGAATTTTTTTTAACTGAGTAAAGATACAACAACGGACAATGAAGTTAATTGCAGTCAATACCGGCTTAAATATTTCTGTTGCTATACTGATTTCATAGGTTAGTCTTTCTCTATAGCCCACGGACTGTGTCTAGGTACAACGCTGCGTCATAGTACATCGAACTTCATCACTCGTGCTATGCTCTAACCAGTAACCCGCATTTAACATGATCATCACAGTATGACCCAGCCTTGGGGCCTGAGTCATTTCATGAGCTATGGAAAACGACTATCCATTCGGTAAAAGTATAGTCACAGGGATATTTACGCTCTTTGCCCAACATGGGAACCAGGAACAAAATAAGAGCGAACTAGAAAATATTTTCTGACCTGTAGCCGCCATGCGGTTCTTCAAATCTTCTATTCCTAACTTTTTTCGAAACCGTTGCGATGATATTCTTCAGGAGCACTGCTCGTGAGCGATAGAGCACTGTTCATAATATTTTGTATATATAATACCGGCAACAAGAGTGATAACTGATCACTACAAGGACTGCATGCTCACTTGCGTACGTGGTTTATCTGCGCTGGCTGATACACGGAAGATAGGCGTCGTCCTGTGGGCAAACATTCGTACGGGAGAATGTAACAGCTTGCCTTACCATGCACATCTGAGGGCAGCAGTAATTCTCCTGCAGCTAACGTAGAGGTTCTCGCAAAAAAATCTGCGCTACACGGATATTCGAGAACGGCTATGAGACAGAAGTTCTATAATTCAGCAAACGTGCCATAGCAAAAATGGTTCAAATGGCTCTGAGCACTATGGGACTTAACTACAGTGGTCATGAATCCCCTAGAACGTAGAACTACTTAAACCTAACTAACCTAAGGACATCACACACATCCATGCCCGAGGCAGGATTCGAACCTGCGACCGTAGCGGTCGCGCGGTTCCAGACTGTAGCGCCTAGAACCGCTCGGCCACTCCGGCCGGCGGTGCCATAGCATTTGAACGTTATCAAATGTAATTGCTGAAAATATCATAGAACAAACTATACTGCAGTGACAAAAGCTATGAGATAGCGATATGCACATATACATATGGCAGTAGTATCGCATATACAAGATAGGAAACGGCAGTGCATTGGCGGAGCTGTCATTCCTAGTCAGGTAATTCGTGTGAAGCGGTGTCCGAAGTTACTATGGCCGCATGACGAGATTTAACAGACACTCAGATAGACGCAAGAGACATTAGATTTCGGAAATCCTTAGCGAATTCAATATTCCGAGATCCACAGTGAAAAGTTTGTGCCGAGAATACCCACTGTCAGGTATTAACTCTCACCACCAACAACGCAGTGGCCTACGGTCTCCACTTAACTACCGAGAGCAGCAGCGTTTGCTTATAGCTATCAGTGCAAGCAAACAAGCAACAATGCGTGAAAAAACCGCATAAATCAACGTGGGACGTACGACGAACGTATCCGTTAGGGCAGTGAGGCGAAATCTGGTGTTATGGGCGACGGCAGCAGACGACCGACTAGTGCCTTTGCTAACAGCACGACAGATGGAGCGCTTCTCCTGGGCTCGTGACCATATCGGTTGGACCCTAGATGACTGGAAAACAGTGACCTGGTCAGATGAGTCCCCATTTCAGTTGGTAAGAGCTGGTGGTAGAGTTCGAGCGTGGCGTAAACACCACGAAGCCACGTTCCCAAGTTGTCAACAAGGCACTGTGCAAGCTGGTAGTGGCTCCATAATGATGTGGGCTGTGTTTAGATGGAACTGATAAATAATGTACTGCAAATGGTTACGTTCGGCTACTTGGAGACTATTTGCAGACATTCAGGGACATCGTGTTGCCAAACAACGATGGGATTCTTATGGACGACAACGCGCCATGTCACTGGGCCACAATTGATCGCGATTGGCTTGGAGAACATTCTGGCCACCCAGATCGCCAGACATGAATCTCATCGAACATATATTAGACATAATTGAGAAGTCAGTTCTTGCAGCGCGACTGCTACGGTCGCAGGTTCGAATCCTGCCTCGGGCATGGATGTGTGTGATGTCCTTAGGTTAGTTAGGTTTAACTAGTTCTAAGTTCTAGGGGACTGATGACCTCAGATGTTAAGTCCCATAGTGCTCAGAGCCATTTGAACCATTTTCAGTTCGTGCACAAAATCCTGCACCGGCAACACTTTCACAATTATGGACTGTCACAGAGGCAGCATGGTTCAATATTTCTGTAGGGGCTTCCAACGACGTGAGTCCATGCCACGTCGAGTTTCTACACTACGCTGGGGAAAAGGAGATCCGTCACGATAATGAGGTATCACACGAATTTTGTCACCTCACTGAATGCTGACTGCAAAAATATGAAGTAGCAGTTTTCTTCTTGAAACGTAATACGGTTTACTCGTTGAGACCAAAACTATACCTCGGATACATTACTTATACAGACAGGCACACGTCGTCTAATTTATGATTTCTAATGTCTGTTTCTATGAAATCTTTGGATTCAGATAACGACTGACGAGAGGCACGTTTGTGTCTTCGACTGTAAATTACTGCCTCTATCAAAATATACCTGTCTGACATTATGATTGTACATCATATCTCCAATCTGTAGATAAGAAGAGTTTCTTTAAATGTTTATGTTAAGTCCTTCATGAGACAACTAGGCAAAATATTAGTCACCCACTTAATAGAACGTAATGGTCATTTTGGAGCGCTGTAGATGATGTTGAACTAGTACCAGGTGGGTATGTCATACTCCGCGGGTCACTTAAGTCATGAAGTGGTGTTTTGTGACAGCTGGCTATACGGAATCAGTGCTGTAAGCCGAGTCGATGTGGAGACGTGGCAGAATGACAGAAGCGAGCTACACTATATGATCAAAAGTATCCGGACACCACCAAAGACATACATTTTTCATATGAGGTGCATTGTGCTGCCACCTACTGCCAGGTACTCCATGTCAGCGACCTCAGTAGTCATTAGACATCGTGAGAGAGCAGAATGGGGAGCTCTGCGGAATTCACAGACTTATAACGTGGGCAGGTGATTGGTAGTTACTTGTTTCATACGTCTGTACGCGAGATGTCCACACTTCTAAACATTCCTAGGTCCACTGTTTCCGATGTGATGGTGAAGGGGAAACGTGAAGGGACACGTACAGCACAAAAGCGTGTAGGCCGACCTCGTCTGTTGACTGACAGATGGTTCAAATGGTTCAAATGGCTCTGAGCACTATGGGACCTAACAGCTATGGTCATCAGTCCCCTAGAACTTAGAACTACTTAAACCTAACTAACCTAAGGACATCACACAACACCCAGTCATCACGAGGCAGAGAAAACTCCTATCCCCGCCGGGACTCGAACCCGGGAACCCGGGGACGGACAGAGACCGCCGACAGTTGAAGAGGGTCGTAATGTGTAATAGACAGACATCTACCCAGACCATCAACAGTAATTCCAAACGGCATCAGGATCCACTGCAAGTACTATGACAGTTAGGCGGAAGGTGAGAAAACTTGGATTTCATGGCCGAGAGGCTGCTCATAAGCCACATATCACGCCGGTAAATGCCAAAACGACGCATCGCTTAGTGTAAGGAGCGTAAACATTGGACGATTGAACAGTGGCAAAACATTGTGTGGAGTGATGAATCAGGGTACACAATGTGGCGATCCGATGGCTGGATGTGGGCATGGCGAATGCCCGGTGAACGTCATCTGCCAGCGTGTGTAGTGCCAACAGTAAAATTCGGAGGCGGTTGTGTTATGGTGTGGTCGTGTTTTTCATGGAGGGGGGCTTGCAGCCCTTGTTGTTTTGCGTGGCACTATCACAGCACAGGCCTACATTGATGTTTTAAGCACCTTCTTGCTTCCCACTGTTGAAGAGCAGTTCGGGGATCGAGACTGCACCTTTCAACACGATAATGCACGGCCTGTGGCGGAGTCGTTACACTACAATAACATCCCTGTAATGGAAAGTGGCCGTGCGGTTCTAGGCGCTGCAGTCTGGAACAGCGAGACCGCTACGGTCGCAAGTTCGAATCCTGCCTCGGGCATGGATGTGTGTGATGTCCTTAGGTTAGGCGGAATTCGTTGTAGGACATTGTGAAATATTCCCGCTTCAGCCCCTATAGTTTCATAAGTTCCGACAGGTGTCGGCGCTATACATAGTTCCAATGGTTCAAATGGCTCTGAGCACTATGGGACTTAACTGCTGTGGTCATTAGTCCCCTAGAACTTAGAACTACTTAAACCTAACTAACCTAAGGACATCACACACATCCATGCACGAGGCAGGATTCGAAACTGCGACCGTAGCGGCCGCACGGTTCCAAACGCTATACATAGTCTTCAAAATGGCATTGTAACAGTGGTGTTCCAAACAGAGAACTGTCACTGATTTTCTTTTGGCGGAAAAACAGAACATCGCAGATATCCATAGGCACTTGCAGTATGTCTATGGAGACCTGGCAGTGAACAAAAGCACGGTGATTCGTTGTGCGAGGTGTCTGTCATCACCGCAACAAGGTCGCGCAAACCTGTCAGATCTCCCGCATGCCAGCCGCCAGCACACAGCTGTGACTCCTGCAATACTGGAACATGTGGACCTTCTCATTCGAGGTGATCGACGGGTGACTGACGAACACCCAACTGTACAACTGGACGTCTTTGTTTAGTCCTGACATACTCGTCCACCAGTTGCAGTACTCAAAAGTACACGCTGGGTTCTTCACCGCCTAACAGAAGACCATAAAGAGCAACGAAGAACTATCTGTGCGGAATAATTACCTGCATGTTACAAGGATGATCGTGAGTATTTCTTGTCGAACATCGTCACAGGCGATGAAACATTTCAAACTGAAAACAAAACGGCAATCTATGATGTGGCGCCACACCACCTTCCCCCGGTAGGAAACGTTTAAAGTCATACCCTCAGCCGGTGAAGACCTGGTGACATGTTCAGGAACTCTGAAGGGGGTTATTATGTCTGATGACCTCCCTCAGGGTGCAACGATCAACTCAGAACTATATTGTGGTACATTGAAGCAATTGAAGAAACGACTGCTGCGCGTTCATCGCCACAAAAATGCAAATGAATTTCTCCTTCCCCATGACATCTACATCTACATCTACATCCATAATCCGCAAGCCACCTGACGGTGTGTGGCGGAGGGTACCTTGAGTACCTCTATCGGTTCTCCCTTCTATTCCAGACTCGTATTGTTCGTGGAAACAAGGGTTGTCGGTATGCTTCTGTGTGGGCTCTAATCTCTCTGATTTTATCCTCGTGGTCTCTTCGCGAGATATACGTAGGAGGGAGCAATATACTGCTTGACTCTTCGGTGAAGGTATGTTCTCGAAACTTCAACAAAAGCCCGTACCGACCTACTGAGCGTCTCTCCTGCAGAGTCTTCCACTGGAGTTTATCTATCATCTCCGTAACGCTTTCGCGATTACTAAATGATCCTGTAACGAAGCGCGCTGCTCTCCGTTGGATCTTCTCTATCTCTTCTGTCAACCCTATCTGGTACGAATCCCACACTGCTGAGCAGTATTCAAGCAGTGGGCGAACAAGCGTACTGTAACATACTTCCTTTGTTTTCGGATTGCATTTCCTTAGGATTCTTCCAATGAATCTCAGTCTGGCATCTGCTTTACCAATGATCAACTTTATATGATCATTCCATTTTAAATCACTCCTAATGCCTACTCCCAGATAATTTATGGAATTAACTGCTTCCAGTTGCTGACCTGCTATATTGTAGCTAAATGATAAGGGATCTTTCTTTCCATGTATTCGCAGCACATTACACTTGTCTACATTGAGATACAATTGCCATTCCCTGCACCATGCGTCAATTCGCAGGGCCTCACACAAGTCTGCGCACCCGAGAGGAGTGCACAAAATTTGTTGGCCTGTTCCTCCTCATCCACCCTACAGCCCGGATCTCACACCTTCCGACTTCCATCTATCTGCCCCAATGAAGAATGCTCTCCGCAGAAAACAGTAGGCGGATGATAGGGAGGTTATTGATGCAGCAAGACGTTGGCACCGATGACGACCAGGAGAGTGATACCATGCGTGTATAGAGGCCCTCCCAGTAGGGGGGCGTAAGGCTGTCACATTGATCCGAGGTTATGTTGATAAATAGGATTTTGTAAACAAAAGAGTCGGGAAATGGTGTGTTGGAATCCTGAATAAAGTCAACCTGCTTTCAGAAAGAATGTGTGTTGCAGTTGCATTACTTATTGATTGCTCCTCTTACACTCAAAAAAACGACGCACCGTGAATGAATTATCCGAATGGGACAGAAGTCGGTAAATGTGATTTATGTGTACAGTCAAACAAAATATTACAATTTTTGAAAAGTTGAATGATTTATTCAAGATAAAGAGGTTCAGAAGAGGTTTGGCAGGTACGAAGACAAGCAGTAGAAACTCTTACCGTGGGCTGGCGGGCATGATCTTGCTGAAATGTAAGCCCAGGATGGCTTGCAATGAAGGGCAACAAAACTGGGGGCAGAATATCGCCCAAGCCCACTGTGCTCTAAGGATCAAAGGGGTATTGCGATGAAAAGAACTGGCACTCCAGATCAGCACTCCTACTTGTCGGGTGACACTCAGGTTGGTATCCCCCCCTCTGTTCATTGCTCCTTCTGTCATACCATAGGCTTGGAATCCCATCGACTGGAGTAGAATTGTCTTCAGTGATGAGTCTCGCTTCGAACTGAGTCCAGAGAAGACGTATCTGGGGAAGCCCAGGACAGAGATGGAAGTTTCTCATAGATAATATTACGCAAAGAGGCAAGTAAAGTCTTATCTGTCTGCATGACGCCTGTTACTTTTAAAGTAACAGTTACAGGCATCATGGCGTCACTCAAAGAATTCGTAGCAACCACGTGCCCAGGTTCAAAGAAAATAGCTTGTTGTGTTAGCACTATTTACCTTTTGTATCTAATGAAATACTGAAGCAACTATGTTTTCTGTTAAATTTTGTTCGAAACCTTTTGGAAAGAGGAATCGAGAGGTATAGTGTTTGTTAGGGTATGCAGTGAAATTTCTCTAAAAATAAGTTAGGAAACTTTAATCGTTTGCAATGATAAGTGCTGCTAATATGAGTATATTTCAGCGAATAGTTTTAAGGCTTCTCATTGTAAACTAAGAGAACATCCAGTTTTTCTCCATTACTGAATCTGTTACTATATGCACTGGGATAAATCAAAGAAACGACTAGTCACATAGAATGGTAATGGATGCTGCCACCGTTCGTGGCATAGGGCAGAGCTCTGCTCAACGAGGTTTTCGCCCTCAGTGGAGGAGATGTAGCCTTCTGTCACATGCTTTGCCAATTTTATTTAAGTACTTTTCTAGCTATTTTTGAGAAAATGTCGCAGCAAACCTTAACAAGCCTAAACACTGATTACATGTTTCTAATAAATGTGTAATGCCATAGAGACTTCGATATGTCGTTATATAAAAAGAAAGATAAGCATCACAAATACAGTTCATTACGGGCCCTTTCTAGTATTATTATTATTGGGTTGGGTGCTTGTGGGGGAGGAGACCAGACAGCGAGGTCATCGGTCTCATCGGATTAGGGAAGGACGGGGAAGGAAGTCGGCCGTGCCCTTTCAAAGGAACCATACCGGCATTTGCTTGGAGCGATTTAGGGAAATCACAGGAAACCTAAATCAGGATGACTAGACGCGGGACTGAACCGTCCTCTTCCCGAATGGGAGTCCAGTGTGTATTATTATTATCATTCACTTAGTTTCATTACCTAAAGCAATTTATAAAATATTCAGCGTATCCAAGTTATGAGATTCTTCCTGCAAAACCACTGTCCATAGAACAGTAGCTGCCCGAGTTATCGAGGAAACTGTTCGTGGGAATACGGATCCGTGTTTCTTATTATCTACTTTGGCAAGGTAATGCGAATCGCCGCACACGGAAGTCTGGTTCTATGCAGTAGGTATCAATGGGGCATGCCAGCGAACAACTGAGGAATCATATTAGAAAAAAGCTGATGTTATGTAGTAGTAATGTGAACGCTCACAATGGTAGCTCTGTTTGGGTGGAGGTGAGGCACCTGGTGGCCTTCGGCGAGTCCGGGAGAGGCCACGGCTGCAAACACACCTCACTCACATGATTTCCCCAGACCCTGTTATTAGACGGACAGCGACGTCCTGCTATGCGTAATGGAGACAAGCAAAAACCTGGTCTCACAAGCCGAGCAGTATCAGTTACTTGAACCCTGTATGTGTACTATAGCCATCACAGGTGGGCTTGGAACGCAATCTTCTACATTGCAGAGGACAGCACTGGAAGCGTACATGGTGAACCAGACCTCCACTGACAATCTTTCAGAGGTCGTTTAGGGACATCTTCTGAGCATTTTGACACGAGGAACCCACGATCTCCGGCTGCTCGTTACACAATTATTGCAATTCGTTGCTTCATTTCGTTTTGTGTACTGCGTCAATTAGCTTTGTATCTGCATTGCACTGAAAATAGTGCACAACAGTGAAAAGAGCGACGGCATGCACTGTGTTCCTCGTTTTCATTCGCTCAGCGCATCTAGTGTTGGCCTGCCGCGGTGGCCAAGCGGTTCTAGGCGCTTCAGTCCGGAATCACGCGACCGCTACGGTCGCAGGTTCGAATCCTGCCTCGGGCATGGGTGTGTGTGATGTGCATAGGTTAGTTAGGTTTAAGTAGTTCTAAGCCTAGGGGACTGATGACCTAAGATGTTATGTCCCATAGTGCTCAGAGCCATTTGAAACTTGTGGAAAGAAAACACTAGAATCACTAAGGCCACATCAGGTGAAGAGATCGGGTATGGCTTGCGCCACTGTGAATCCGTTCTCTGTAAAACAATTGGACCGTTTTCTATGACGTCACTGAGGACACACTTTCGAATCGTACGTTAAACGAGTGTATGCATCCTAATATGGTGGTGGATATTCCTCAAGCACATGTTTTGCAAAGTAGGAGTTACGTGTACTCATGTGGGCAGGGACCAGTGATCGTAAGTAAGTGTTTCTTAAAGGATTAACTAAATGTTGTATTTTTTCTCAAACGTGGATGCCATTTTATGAAGAAAATTGACCACTTATGTAGATAAATGCATTTTATACCGTGATAGTCCTGTAACCAAAGTTTGGTAACCGCTGCACAAAGTCATCCCGAACTGCATTTTTTGCAGGCAGATCGATTGATTACCTGAAGTGGGAATCTATGTACAGTTACAATTTAGAGTGAACTATCTTTCAGTATTAATTCACAAGCACACACTTCTTTGCGTTGATCTTGGCAATTTCTACTTGTTTCAACGTTTTGAACTTGGGTCTCTCAACACATGTAGTAACTCCTCCTTTTCCTATATTAGTTCTACATGAGTAAGATGCCAGAGTGTAATATTTTATTTTTAACTTTTCTATCCCTGTGGTTCTGTGGTGCTCGTACTGGCACAAGATGTTGCTTAAAATCACTAAGGAGCTTTTTAAGCAACGGTTTTAAAAACTGCTGCAATTTTTGAGCACAGTGTTTTCCATTTTGTGTGTTCACTACAGCTCGTCGGCGGTGCCGGATTCCCTTAAGAGGAACCAGCTGCTGTCTGGGGCGTATTCAGGTCGCGGCTTGTTAAGCGCGCGCAACCAGAACTCCTCGTCCAATTCGCGGCAGCCGTGCACTGATTCGTCACGTGCGTCGAGACCAGCGACCTTCCTGCGCGATTTACATATCTGCAGGTTTATTTTCCTGTGATCATTCTGTGCGAATCTTTATGGCGAATCTTTGACTCGCCCTACGCTAACTACTGTCCAGTAAGAGTCATAACGGCGACATGTCTTCCACGTAGTTTTCGGTCCAGTATATTCCCGTTACAGACATCATGTGTTGACTATAAATGTCGAAAAGTTTCTTGATAATATAATAGGTCTAAACACGCTCTGCGAAACCGAGTAGAAACACTGCGTGCGTGCGTACGTGTGTGTTTAAGAAAACAATTATGACGAAGTATGACACTTCTTTAATGAAGGAGAGATATCCATTGCGCCGCAAAAAATCATATTTTTCACTTGAATGCCTTACAATTCTTAGTAACAGATAAGAAATACTGCGGGGAATCACGCTTCCAAAAAACTACGTTCATCAAACCTAGTGTACTTACATTTATAAAGACTTATTTAATGAGGATTTATTAAGATGTTTCCTACAATGATGGAAGAATTACTGGATCTAAACAAATTACTGAATCATCTTAAATCACGACTGAAATGGAATTGCGTGTCACTTTCAAAACTAGAAGAGTAACTAAGAGAAGAAGGGGACATGAATGAATGCTCAGGTTTTGTAAATCTCCACGAAAGAATAACTAAAAACGTGAATTATTACACGTAATGCGGTACAATTTACCGAAATTTAAGCAAAGACCCAGTTTGAAACATCGTTAAGTCTTTTTGAGTCATAATAAACAAGAGATATGATTTCCTAAATTACGGGAAGTCTGAAATAAAGTTGTCACTGGTGTTGCTTGTCGTCTTTACATTTGCCACTCACACAAAAATAATTTTAAGTTTAAGACCCGTAAGTATATTAAAGAAAATATAGAATAGCTCACTATTACTATGTCTACGTATGCCATCCACTCATAGTTAAGACAGTTTATTTTACGTTCCTGTTAATGATTCTTTCTGTTCTCCTGATCGTATTTTTGTACCATAGGAGGTCAAAACAAATGCAGTGTATTAGGATAGGAAGCTTGGACACAGGCGTTATCGTTCGAGATTTGGATTAGACTGATAAATATTGCAAAACATGACGTCAAAAATCGGTAGAAACCACAGCAGTAATACATAGACCGCAATGCATAATTTTAGTGACTGTAACTGGGGATATAAACTAATGATAATTTGTGCATATTAAACAGCGTATTTATCCCGAACCATGACAAAATTTAGTATAACACTCGCTTAGTTTCTTAGAATCCTATTCGCACAGTAAACGAAAATTAAACATTCAAATGAAATTGTTTGAATCACAAGAAACGGAGAAGTCGACGTGTGAGGTCGTTAACAGATGAACCTGTTGATTCTCTACGTGTCACACATTTGAAGTCACACGCTCGATCCCCAGTCACACCGTCGTTCAACGATGCAGCTTGAAACGATACTCAAGAAAATAATGTGTGCTCGACAAAAGACGCCTATTGGCTGTACCTCTGAGGAGTTCCTGCAGTCAGCCCCCAGTGGACGCCCGGAGCCGCAACTCATGCCGCAGCCGCGCGGCAATGTGGCACAGCGGATCAGCTGGCCTCTGCGGCGATGGGCGCTGGGAACGAGCGAGCCGGCGCGCAATTACTGCCAGTTTGACGCTTCTGAAGGCGCTGGAAGCCTGCCAGCCCCACGCGCTCTTAGTTGTGGCGCCGTAGATGCAATTAGTATTGAGTGCTGCACGCCTTCCGGAGCTCTCTGCGTTCGGCTATGCAAGTACCCATCTGGCTATAATGCCCGCTAAAATGCTCTCGAACCAGTTTGATATACAGGGTGGTCCATTGATCGCGACCGGGCCAAATATCTCACGAAATAAGCGTCAAACGAAAAAACTACAAAGAACGGAACTTGTCTATCTTGAAGGGGGAAACCAGATGGCACTATGGTTGGCCTGCTAGATGGCACTGCCATAGGTCAAACGGATATCAACTGCGTTTTTTTAAATACGAACCCCCATTTTTTATTACATATTCATGTAGCACGTAAAGAAATATGAATTTTTTAGTTGAACCACTCTTTTCGCTTTGTGATAGATGGCACTGTAATAGTCACAAACATATGGCTCACAATTTTAGACGAACAGTTGGTAACAGGTAGGTTTTTTAAATTAAAATACAGAACGTAGGTACGTTTGAACATTTTATTTCGGTTGTTCCAATGTGATACATGTACCTTTGTCAACTTATCATTTCTGAGACCGCATGCTGTTACAGCGTGATTACCTGTAAGTACCACATTAATGCAATAAATGCTCAAAATGATGTCCGTCAATCTCAATGCATTTGGCAAAACTTGTAACGTCATTCCTCTCAACAGCGAATAGTTCGCCTTCCGTAATGTTCGCACATGCATTGACAATGCACTGTCGCATGTTGTCAGACGTTGTCGGTGGATCACGATAGCAAATATCCTTCAACTTTCCCCACAGAAAGAAATCTGGGGACGTCAGATCTGGTGAACGTGCTGGCCATGGTATGGTGCTTCGACGACCAATCCACCTGTCATGAAATATGCTATTCAATACCCCTTCAACCGCACGGGAGCTATGAGCCGGACATCCATCATGTTGTAAGTAAATCGCCATTCTGTCATGCAGTGAAACATCTTGTAGTAACATCGGTAAAACATTACGTAGGAAATCAGCATACATTGCACCATTTAGACCGCCATCGATAAAATGGGGGTCAATTATCCTTCCCCCCATAATGCCGCACCATACATTAACCCGCCAAGGTCGCTGATGTTCCACTGGTCGCAGCCATTGTGGATTTTCCGTTGCCCAATAGTGCATATTATGCCGCTTTACGTTATCGCTGTCGGTGAATGATGCTTCGTCGCTAAATAGAACGCGTGCAAAAATTCTGTCATCGTGCCGTAATTTCTCTTGTGCCCAGTGGCAGAACTGTACACGACGTTCAGAGTCGTCGCCATGCAATTCCTGGGGCATAGAAATATGGTACGGGTGCAATCGATGTTGACGTAGCATTCTCAACACCGACGTTTTTGAGATTCCCGATTCTCGCGCAATTTGTCTGCTACTGATGTCAGAAATGCCGCGACAGCAGCTAAAAAACCTGTCATCGTGCCGTAATTTCTCTTGTGCCCAGTGGCAGAACTGTACACGACGTTCAGAGTCGTCGCCATGCAATTCATGGGGCATAGAAATATGGTACGGGTGCAATCGATGTTGACGTAGCATTCTCAACACCGACGTTTTTGAGATTCCCGATTCTCGCGCAATTTGTCTGCTACTGATGTCAGAACTGCCGCGACAGCAGCTAAAAAACCTACTTGGGCATCATTATTTGTTGCATATCGTGGTTGACGTTTCACATGTGTCTGAACACTTCCTGTTTCGTTAAATAACGTAACTATCCAGCGAATGGTCCAGACATTTGGATGATGTCGTCCAGGATACCGAGCAGCATACATAGCACACGCCCGTTGGGCATTTTGATCACAATAGCCATACATCAACAAGATATCGACCTTTTCCTCAATTGGTAAGCGGTCCATTTTAACACGGGTAATGTATCACGAAGCTAATACCGTCAGCACTGGCGGAATGTTACGTGATACCACGTACTTATACGTTTGTGACTATTACAGCGCCATCTATCACAAAGCGAAAAAGTGGTCCAACTAAAACATTCATATTTATTTACGTACTACATGAATATGTAATAAGAAATGGGGGTTCCTATTTTAAAAAACGCAGTTGATATCCGTTTGACCTATGGCAGCGCCATCTAGAGGGGCAACCATACCGGCATCTGGTTTCCCCCTTCAAGCTAGACGAGTTTCATTCTTCGTAGTTTTTTCGTTTGATGCTTATTTCGTGAGATATTTGGCCCGGTCACTATCAATGGACCACCCTGTAGATGATAGAAGAGCTTTTCTTGATACTCAACACGTTGTAGAAAGAGTAACACTATCTTGAAGGTTAGCAGATATAAATCTAAAAGTTACTCTCGAGAAGGCACAACGAACCCTTTACTTCGCACGATGTGGCGACATGGGTAGGACAATGCACTCGCATTCGTGGGTGCTGCGGTTAGAGCTCGTCTTGCCATCTAGCTACATCTGCATGGATACTCTGCAAATCACATTCAAGTGCCTGGCGGAGGGTTCATCGAACCACGTTCACAATTCTCTATTATTCCAATCTTGCATAGAAAGAACGAACACCTTTCCCTACGAGCTCTGATTTCCCTTATTTCATCGTGGTGATCGTTTCTCCCTATGTAGGTCGGTGTCAACAAAATATTTTCGCATATGGAGGAGAAAGTTGGTGATTGGAATTTCGTCAGAAGGTTCCGTCGCAACGATAAACGCCTTTCTTTTAATGATTTCCAGTCCTGCATCATTTCTGTGACACTCTCTCCCATATTTCGCGATAATACAAACGGTGCTGCCTTTCTTTGAACTTTTTCGATGTACTCCGTCAGTCCTATCTGGTAAGGATCCCACACAGCGCAACAGTATTCTAAAAGAGGACGGACAAGAATTGTGTAGGCAGTCTCCTAAGTAGGTCTGTTACATTTTCTAAGTGTCCTGCCAATAAAACGCAGTCTTTGGTTAGCCTTCCCCACAACATTTTCTATGTGTTCCTTCCAATTTAAGTTCTTCATAATTGTAATACCTAGGTATTTAGTTGAATTTATGGCTTTTAGAGTAGACTGAGTTATCGTGTAACCGAAGTTTAACGAGTTCCTTTTAGCATTCATGTGGATGACCTCACACTTTTCAGTATTTAGGGTCAACTGCCACTTTTCGTACCATTCAGATATCTTTTATAAATCGTTTTGCAGTTTGTTTTGGTCTTCTTATGACTTTATTCCCCCCCCCCATGAACCATGGACCTTGCCGTTGGTGGGGAGGCTTGCGTGCCTCAGCGATACAGATAGCCGTACCGTAGGTGCAACCACAACGGAGGGGTATCTGTTGAGAGGCCAGACAAACGTGTGGTTCCTGAAGAGGGGCAGCAGCCTTTTCAGTAGTTGCAAGGGCAACAGTCTGGATGATTGACTGATCTGGCCTTGTAACAATAACCAAAACGGCCTTGCTGTGCTGGTACTGCGAACGGCTGAAAGCAAGGGGAAACTACAGCCGTAATTTTTCCCGAGGGCATGCAGCTTTACTGTATGATTACATGATGATGGCGTCCTCTTGGGTAAAATATTCCGGAGGTAAAATAGTCCCCCATTCGGATCTCCGGGCGGGGACTACTCAAGAGGATGTCGTTATCAGGAGAAAGAAAACTGGCGTTCTACGGATCGGAGCGTGGAATGTCAGATCCCTTAATCGGGCAGGTAGGTTAGAAAATTTAAAAAGGGAAATGGATAGGTTGAAGTTAGATATAGTGGGAATTAGTGAAGTTCGGTGGCAGGAGGAACAAGACTTCTGGTCAGGTGACTACAGGGTTATAAACACACAATCAAATAGGGGTAATGCAGGAGTAGGTTTAATAATGAATAGGAAAATAGGAATGCGGGTAAGCTACTACAAACACCATAGTGAACGCATTATTGTGGCCAAGATAGATACGAAGCCCACACCTACTACAGTAGTACAAGTTTATATGCCAACTAGCTCTGCAGATGACGAAGAAATTGAAGAAATGTATGATGAAATAAAAGAAATTATTCAGATTGTGAAGGGAGACGAAAATTTAATAGTCATGGGTGACTGGAATTCGAGTGTAGGAAGAGGGAGAGAAGGAACCATAGTAGGTGAATATGGACTGGGGGACAGAAATGAAAGAGGAAGCCGCCTGGTAGAATTTTGCACAGAGCACAATATAATCATAACTAACACTTGGTTTAAGAATCATGAAAGAAGGTTGTATACATGGAAGAACCCTGGAGATACTAAAAGGTATCAGATAGATTATATAATGGTAAGACAGAGATTTAGGAACCAGGTTTTAAATTGTAAGACATTTCCAGGGGCAGATGTGGACTCTGATCACAATCTATTGGTTATGACCTGTAAATTAAAACTGAAGAAACTGCAAAAAGGTGGGAATTTAAGGAGATGGGACCTGGATAAACTAAAAGAACCAGAGGTTGTACAGAGATTCAGGGAGAGCATAAGGGAGCAATTGACAGGAATGGGGGAAATAAATACAGTGGAAGAAGAATGGGTAGCTTTGAGGGATGAAGTAGTGAAGGCAGCAGAGGATCAAGTAGGTAAAAAGACGAGGGCTAGTAGAAATCCTTGGGTAACAGAAGAAATATTGAATTTAATTGATGAAAGGAGAAAATATAAAAATGCAGTAAGTGAAACAGGAAAAAAGGAATACAAACGTCTCAAAAATGAGATCGACAGGAAGTGCAAAATGGCTAAGCAGGGATGGCTAGAGGACAAATGTAAGGATGTAGAGGCCTATCTCACTAGGGGTAAGATAGATACCGCCTACAGGAAAATTAAAGAGACCTTTGGAGATAAGAGAACGACTTGTATGAATATCAAGAGCTTAGATGGAAACCCAGTTCTAAGCAAAGAAGGGAAAGCAGAAAGGTGGAAGGAGTATATCGAGGGTCTATACAAGGGCAATGTACTTGAGGACAATATTATGGAAATGGAAGAGGATGTAGATGAAGATGAAATGGGAGATACGATACTGCGTGAAGAGTTTGACAGAGCACTGAAAGACGTGAGTCGAAACAAGGCCCCCGGAGTAGACAATGTTCCACTGGAACTACTGACGGCCGTGGGAGAGCCAGTCCTGACAAAACTCTACCATCTGGTGAGCAAGATGTATGAAACAGGCGAAATACCCTCAGACTTCAAGAAGAATATAATAATTCCAATCCCAAAGAAAGCAGGTGTTGACAGATGTGAAAATTACCGAACTATCAGCTTAATAAGTCACAGCTGCAAAATACTAACACGAATTCTTTACCCACGAATGGAAAAACTAGTAGAAGCCAACCTCGGGGAAGATCAGTTTGGATTCCGTAGAAACACTGGAACACGTGAGGCAATACTGACCTTACGACTTATCTTAGAAGAAAGATTAAGAAAAGGCAAACCTACGTTTCTAGCATTTGTAGACTTAGAGAAAGCTTTTGACAATGTTGACTGGAATACTCTCTTTCAAATTCTAAAGGTGGCAGGGCTAAAATACAGGGAGCGAAAGGCTATTTACAATTTGTACAGAAACCAGATGGCAGTTATAAGAGTCGAGGGACATGAAAGGGAAGCAGTGGTTGGGAAGGGGGTAAGACAGGGTTGTAGCCTCTCCCCGATGTTGTTCAATCTGTATATTGAGCAAGCAGTAAAGGAAACAAAAGAAAAATTCGGAGTAGGTATTAAAATTCATGGAGAAGAAATAAAAACTTTGAGGTTCGCCGATGACATTGTAATTCTGTCAGAGACAGCAAAGGACTTGGAAGAGCAGTTGAATGGAATGGACAGTGTCTTGAAAGGAGGATATAAGATGAACATCAACAAAAGCAAAACAAGGATAATGGAATGTAGTCTCATTAAGTCGGGTGATGCTGAGGGAATTAGATTAGGAAATGAGGCACTTAAAGTAGTAAAGGAGTTTTGCTATTTGGGGAGCAAAATAACTGATGATGGTCGAAGTAGAGAGGATATAAAATGTAGGCTGGCAATGGCAAGGAAAGCGTTTCTGAAGAAGAGAAATTTGTTAACATCCAGTATTGATTTAAGTGTCAGGAAGTCATTTCTGAAAGTATTCGTATGGAGTGTAGCCATGTATGGAAGTGAAACATGGACGATAAATAGTTTGGACAAGAAGAGAATAGAAGCTTTCGAAATGTGGTGCTACAGAAGAATGCTGAAGATTAGATGGGTAGATCACATAACTAATGAGGAAGTATTGAATAGGATTGGGGAGAAGAGAAGTTTGTGGCACAACTTGACCAGAAGAAGGGATCGGTTGGTAGGACATGTTCTGAGGCATCAAGGGATCACCAATTTAGTATTGGAGGGCAGCGTGGAGGGTAAAAATCGTAGAGGGAGACCAAGAGATGAATACACTAAGCAGATTCAGAAGGATGTAGGTTGCAGTAGGTACTGGGAGATGAAAAAGCTTGCACAGGATAGAGTAGCATGGAGAGCTGCATCAAACCAGTCTCAGGACTGAAGACCACAACAGCAACAACAACATGACTTTATTAGTCGATAAACGACAGCGTCATCTGCAAACAACCGAAGGCGGCTGCTCATATTGTCTCCAAAATCGTTTATATAGATAAGGAACAAAAAAGGGCCTATAACACTACCTCGGGGAACGCCAGAAATCACTTCTGTTTTACTCGATGACTTTCCGTCAATTACTACGAACTGTGACAGGAAATCACAAATCCAGTCACATAACTGAGACGATATTCCGTAAGCAGGCAATTTCACTACGAGCCGCTTGTGTGGTACAGGGTCAAAAACTTTCCGGAAATCCAGAAATACGGAATCGATCTGAAATCCCTTGTCAGTAGCACTCAACACTTCATGTGAATGAAGAGCTACTTGTGTTTCACAGGAACAATGTTTTTTAAACCCATGTTGACTGTGTGTCAATAGACAGTTTTCTTCGAGGTAATTCATAATGTTTTAACACAATACATATTCCAAAATCCTGCTGCATATCGACGTTAGCGATATGGGTCTGTAATTTAGTGGGTTACTCCTACTACCTTTCTTGAATATTGGTGTGACCTGTGCAACTTTCCAGTCTTTGGGTACGGATCTTTCGTCGAGCGAACGGTTGTATATGATTGTTAAGTATGGAGCTAATGCATCAGCATACTCCGAAAGGAACCTAATTGGTATACAGTCTGGACCAGAAGATTTGCATTTATAAAGTGAAGTGTAAGGGAAGTGTAACAAAGTTCGCGATGCTACTGCTCTTCTTTGACCAGTCACATTGGTCTCCGCAGTACTTTTTTGAAATGAACATTTTTACGACATATTAACCAGTAATGGAGCTTGACATCTATATTAGGATGGCGCGTATTTCATTTCGGTATTTGGAGGGACGCCTTGTCGACTTATATGTATAATTTTCCTGTGAGTCTTGTAGTTTTCGCGAAGTCGTCTTCTGAAACCCTGTAGATACTTATGAATAACCCTGTATAAACTGACAGCATTAAGCAACGGGGCTCCCTTGGCTGTTCGGTAGTTTTACTGCAGTGGGTTACCAAGACTTGCCTTCCTAACGAATTTACTGTATATAGTGCAGAAGGATCCCGAAAGCAAAGGAACAGATGAGTCATCATCAATGTAAAAAATTGTGTCATATGCTCTAGTTTCCTTAGCGCACTAAATGCAAAAATGGTTCAAATGGCTCTGAGCACTATGGGACTCAACTGCTGAGGTCATTAGTTCCCTAGAACTTAGAACTAGTTAAACCTAACTAACCTAAGGACATCACAAACATCCATGCCCGAGGCAGGATTCGAACCTGCGACCGTAGCGGTCTTGCGGTTCCAGACTGCAGCGCCTTTAACCGCACGGCCACTTCGGCCGGCACTAAATGCATTACAAGTGATTTACCCAGCACAAAAACTGAACAGAAACATGCAAGACACACTTCTGCTACAATGGTAAGGAGAACACACATCATTCTGCTGTTAACCCAGGGCGTGGGAATGTGGTAAAATGAGCACGCGAATATAAAAGTCAAGACGACATTCAGGAATCACAATGTGTCCGTCCAGTGCAGGTTGTAAGCTCACTGAGTCAGAGCGCCCTTCAGCTATGTGAAGAGTGGCTGGTGTCGCGGAATAATAAGCTGTGTTCAGTGAGGCCAGCTGACCGGACGTGGGATACCTCATACTGCTCATTCAGACAGGGCGAATTTATCCTAACTCTCCTCCGAATAACACGCACTCATGTTACAGACGGCTTCGTAGTCCGCTGTGACGCATCCACAACCGGTGGTCCTCCTGGTTCACAAATCACTGTACAACACACTTTAAGAGAATGAAGAGAGAAAGAAAGAGAGAAGTACTTAGGCTGGGGCCACCACTGATTTTAACTAAGAGCGGTAAAAATTTAATTTTTTTCTAAATTCCCTAGACATCGGCCTAAACTTTTAGGATGGAGGATTTAGTGTATTACAAAACGCATGGCTTATTATACCCTTTAAGTACAATCCTCATCCAGCCACGCTTTTCACAGTATTAGCTTAGCCTTCCTCTGTCAACGTTTTTTAACCACAGATTGTGAACTGAAGATGTTTTTAGTGTGGCTGCATGCGTGTCAGTGTGTGTGTGTGTGTGTGTGTGTGTGTGTGAGAGAGAGAGAGAGAGAGAGAGAGAGAGAGAGAGAGAGAGAGAGTGAGTGATTTGGGATAACGAGTGCTAAAACCCTCATGCAAACACCAACTAATTTATTTTCGCTTACTGGATCATTTAACAAAGCGTTCTTCAATTTTTGTGATTGAGAGGGATTTAAACTTTTAGTGCTACCTACCCACGTCTAAGCCAATCTGCGCTGGGCACACTCTTCCTCTTTACTAAGCTTACTGGCGAAGGTTGATGCAACCCATCTCAACGTTGTATTAGCGAGAGAAATTTTGGTGTGCGACAGAGAGCATTAATTACTGCGATGCTGAGAACAGGTTTACTGCATCTCCAAGAAGTCCTGCCCGTTCTAATGCTGATGGTAAACGTACTACTTCGGTTTTGGACGACTACTTGGCGCCCGAGCGCTATTGATCTATGGTAAAGCTCTGGATTTGCATTGGGCTTGGTGGGGGGTGGGGAGGTTGTAAAGGGTGTAGTGGCAAAGGTGTAAGACAACTTAGGTATGGATTGCAACACTTGCCTCACGAATGGTAAGGAAAAGCGAAGAAAAGAGCTCTGATGTGGGAAGGGAAAGGAAGGGTTCATTGTATTTGATAGGTTGGATGAATATTAGGAAGGATTTCGAGTTTTGACCGGAAGAGGCATCAAAGCGCTTGTACGTTCACTTGGCTGCTTCGTGAAAGGTTATTTCAGAGAGACGTATACGACACTATATAACATTTGTTGTAACAATTTAAGGACAGTCATCATATTCAGATGAAGTCACTCACAGTTGATTACATCCCTCAGAGCTAGCAAACTGCGGAACTGATGCTCCAAAATGTCTCATACATATTCTATGAGATTAGGATCGCATGAGTTACTGGGTCGGACGAGGTGCGATGAGTTGCTTAAGTTTTCATTGTACCAGGACAGTATGTATACAGTCCTGTGAACAATGCTGTTTTCATCTTAGAAGACTGGGATGCACACAGCATACTCATAATGAAGATATAGAAGAAAGGACAACACAATGTCACTGACACTGCTGAAAGTGTTAATTAGTTATTTACACGCTCCATTGATCATTTTGAACGATATATCGTAATTATGTGGAACGAGTCGTTTTACATTCACGTCGCGAATTAATATGTACATTGGTTACATTCTGAGCATTTCTAAGTTTGTTTGTTTTTTTTCAAAAAGAAAGAAGACATACAGATATAAGCTAGTACTTCCCACTCACCACCGTTTACATATTACAGTAATAGAAATTCTTCTACGGAAAAGAAGGCGTTGTCAAGGAGAAACTTTTCCAGTTTGTTGTCAAATTTTACTTTGCTATCTGTTCAAATGACTCTGAGCACTATGGGACTCAACTTCTGGGGTCATCAGTCCCCTAGAACTTAGAACTACTTAAACCTAACTAACCTAAGGACATCACACACATCCATGCCCGAGGCAGGATTCGAACCTGCTACCGTAGCGGTCGCCCGGTTCCAAACTGTAGCGCCTAGAACCGCTCGGCCACACCAGCCGGCTTTGCTATCTGTCAGATGGCTCTGAGCACTATGGGACTTAACATCTGAGGTCATCAGTCCCCTAGAACTTAGAACTACTGAAACCTAACTAACCTAAGGACATCACACACATCCATGCCCGAGGCAGGGTTAGAACCTGCGACCGTAGCAGTCGCGCGGTTCCGGACTAAAGCGCCTAGAACCGCTCGGCCACCGCCGAGTGAGTAAGTGATTTTAGTTTTTTGCAGCATTGTACAACCTTTTTTGTGCTAAGGACAACCTTAAATACCAACCGGTGCTATATTATCATTTAAAGCTTGTAAAATTTGGTGAGTGAACATGTAAATGGCATTCTCAGTAGAGCAACTCTTCTGAAGCCCAAACTGTGAATTGCTGAGGACATTACTGTTGCTAAGGTCAGATACTATTCTAAAATTCATCACATTCGCAAAAATTTTGGAAAATGATGTTAGCAGTGAAACGGGTCGGTAGTTTTTGACATCTCTCTTATCACATCGTGGTTCATGTTCACGGTTACCTGAATGAGTTGGCTTAAGTCATGGTACGAAAACAGCCCCGAAACATCGCAGAGCCACGTCTGGCCTGAACTACATCCTCCACACATTGCGAGTTGAACGCCGCATTGGTCCGCCGCAACATCATTCGAAAAGAAACAGAAATACGACTTTTCGGACCATACTACACGCCTCCAGTCACCTTAAGTCCAGTTTCCATGTTATGTGGCCCATTGCAGATGTGTAGCTTTATGTGCCGCTATGAGCCTTCTGCGAGGTAACCGATTCCAAACGTCTTTTGCGTGCCGTTACTTTCGCCATTTTCTCTTGGAAACTGCTTGAGATGGACATGCATTCACTGACTGTACAATTCTTGTCGAATTTGAAAGCGATCTCCGGTTCCTGTCGGTTATGATCTTTTTATGACCACCATTTTTACGCTGTGCTACATTGCTACGAGTGATAAATCATTCTTTGTACACACGTTGGTCTGTCCGCGTTGATACACCAACGAATCGGGCAACTTCAATGTCGGTGTGGCTATGAGCGTGTCCAAACTCGGTAGCTCATTTCTGCTACACTTTCAGGTCATCACACAGAGAAATCTTATTCCGCCTGGTAACAATCCCACGCCATCTATAGCTCTCCAAAGAAACTAGGGCGGGGGGGGGGGGGGGGCGAGGAAGGGGGAGCGGCTGAGTGAGGTGACTACTGCTTTGTACGGTGAGCTTACATAGTGGTTACAGAAATGTGAGTCAATATTTAACTTTTATTCGAATATCAGACGTGTAAATTGCGGCAACTCCAGTGGAGAATGCGTACCATTTATCAACGACTGCGATTATGTACAAATGCACAGCCAAAGTTACACTCTAAGAAAGAAAAAAAAAGACGCACCATGAAGAAATTACCCGAATGGGAAATCGGTAGATGTAATGTATATATACAGACTAACAAAGCTCTACAAGTTCAGAAAAGTTGGATGATTTATTCAAGAATGCAGCAGGTATTCTGGCCGTGGCCGCAAATGTTACAGTATGTGTCTGACACTAATATGAGCCGGCCGCGATGGCTGAGCGGTTCTAGGCGCTTCAGTCCGGAACCGCGCGGCTGCTACGGTCGCAGGTTCGAATCCTGCCTCGGGCATGGATGTGTGTGATGTCCTTAGCTTAGTTAGGTTTAAGTAGTTCTAAGTTCTAGGGGACTGATGACCTCAGATCTTAAGTCCCATAGTGCTCAGAGCCATGTGAACCATTTTTTTGATTCAGAAGGGACTATTTTGAATAAACACAGTGATTTTGTGAACATAATCCATGAGTTTTACTTTCCACAGCCAGTGTCCTAACGGAACTGCGACACGCTGTGTATATTTTAAGCACTACTTCATTTGTACCAGAATAAGAGTGAAAATCGTTGTTGGCGATGTTGAAAGATTCATTGTAACATTCGTCCAAAATAAATTATGGAAATTGGTTAACCGTTCCCGTGCTCTTCTAAGTTACTTCGATTAAATTGATTAACAATAATTCACTTTAAAAACAAATTCGCCATTCAATAACTTATTTAATACTATAAATAAATTCATTCTGATAGTGTACAATTTTTCAGACAAATACCGTTGGCTTTTTTAAAAAAAGATACTTGTCATTCAGTACAACTATCAGGCAGCCATCGCTTGTGAAAGGCCAAGAACTTCATCAGAAGCTGCATCAAGTCTATAATTGTACAGTAAAAGCGTAATAAACACGGCGTAATGACTACCGTAGTTAATAAGGAACGTTTCAGTGTTGTCGCAAATAAATAATAAATACGCATTTATTGTCTTACTTTATCCTTACTTTATATGGACCATCGTTATTGTCATTAACTCTGAAGTATTCTTGATAAGGCGAAAATTTATTTCGAATTTGATATGTTACAGAATCCTCTGCGATGAAAAATCATCCCCGAGAGTCACCGGAAGAAAAGAGACGTGATGACTACGGTAACTGTCTCCTTCTCGGTTGCAGGGCTCGGAAGGAAGCGCCAGAGGTGCGCAGAGCCACTCCACACTGTTCGATTTGAATGATGCACAGAGGGTCTGCAGCGGCGGCGGCGCCGTCCTTGACCTTCGTCGGCGAGGTGTCAGCGACTTGCTCCCGGCAACAGGCTAACGCTTTCTGCGCAGCAAAAAGGAGCTCGCACGCTCCTCTAGCATCCGACGGAAATTTTATGTTTGGAGCGCGACCTTCCACAGCTTTCCCAGTGTGCGAACGGAAAATTACAGGCAACTACGCACGGCTGTCATGCTGCTGAATCTGAATAATTGTGCCCTGGTTACTACAATGTTGTACATTCCTTTTGCTAATAGACCGGAAAAGCTTGAAGCCTGACCTCCTCGGTTACTTTTCCCGTGGTTGGATGCAGCTGCGCTCGGTTCGTTCCGTGACTCACTTGTCGAGGGTCACTGACTTACTTCAGTCACGAAGTGCCAGCTCGATTCAGTTCTGCAGTAATGTTAATTGATATTATTCACAGCTGTAATATGAAAGACTGACTGCTCTGTAACTGTATGTAAACCGGGATTCGAGGCAGAAAAAAGTAATACTGATTTTTGGCCTTAAATATAATTTAATGAATTTAATTGACGAAAGGAGTAAAAATAAAAAAAGTGACCATAAGTGCAAAACGACAAAGCAGGAATGGCTAGATGACAAATGTAAGGCTGTAAAAACATGAATGACCATGGGAAAGAGAAATTCTGTCTATAGGAAAAATGAAGAGGTCTTTGGAGAAAAGAGAAGCATCTGCATGTATATTACGAGCTCAGAAAGCAATCCTGTTCCAAGCAAAGAAAGAAAGCCTAAAAGTCGGAAGGAATATATTGAAGGTCTATGCGAAGGGGAAAAAAACCATGAAGACTGTATTATAGAAAGAGAAGAGGAAGTGGATGAGGGTTAGATGGGAGATATAATACTGTGAGAAGACTTTTATAAGGCACTGAAAGACCTATGTTAAAACAAGATCCCTGTAGTAGACGACAGTCCCTAAGGATTACTGAGACTTTTGAGAGAGCCATCCCTGACAAAACCATTAGAACAGGTACCCAAAAAACGTAAAACAGGCTAACTACCCTCAGAATTCAAGCAGAATGTAATAATTTCAATTCTAGATGCTGACAGTTGTGAATATTACCGAATCATCAGTTTAGTAGCTCATGGTTGCAAAATACTGACTCATATTATTTGTAGAAGAATGGAAAAGCTTGGAGAAGTCGAAACCGATCAGTCTGGGCTCCAGAGAAACGTAGGAACCCGCAATAGAATACTGATTTTATGACATATAAGATAAACTGAAGAAAGGCAAATCTACATTTATAGCAATTTTAGAATTAAAGAAAACTTCTGACATTATTCACTGGAATACACTACTTGAAATTTTGAAGGTAACAGGAGTAAAATACAGAGAGTGAAGAATTATCTGCACTTGTACGGAAACCACACTACAATTACAAGCGTCGAAGGATATGAAAGGAAGTCAGTAGCTGAAAATGCAGTTAGACAGGTATTCACTCCGTACATTAAGCAGACAGTAGAGGTAACCAAGAAGAAATTTGGAAAGAGGATTAAAGTTCAGGAAGAAGAAATAAAAAAATTAAGGGTTTCTGGCGATATTTTAATTTTTTCACAGACAGCAAAGGACTTGGAAAATCAGATGAAAGGAGTGGATACTGTCTTAAAAAAGCTGTTGTAAGATCAATATCAACAGAAGTAAAATAAGGATAATGAAATGTAGTCAGATTATATCAGGTGATGCTGATAGAATTACATTAGGAAATGAGACATTAAAACAGTCGACGGGTTTTTCTATTTGGGCAGAAAAGTAACTCATGATAGCCGAAGTTGAGTGAATATAAAATACAGGCTGGCAACACCAAGAGAAGCGTTTCTGAAAAAGAGAAGTTTTCGCGTGCCGAATACAAAATTAAGTGTTAAGAATGTTTTTCTGAAGGTATTTGTATGTATTGTAGCCTTGTGAGGAACGTGGACATTAGACAGTTCAAACAAGAGAATGAAATCTTTTGAAATATGGTAATACCGAAGAATTCTGAAGATTAGATTATCATATCGGCTTATTAGTGAAGAAATGCTGACTAAAAGAAGGGATGTGTTGATAGGACACATCCTGATAGATCGAGGAATCGTCAGTTTGATAGTGGAAGGAAGTGTGGGGATAAAAATTGTAGAAAGAGACCAAGGCTTGTGTACTGTAAGCACGTTTAAACGGATTTAGGTTGCAGTACATATGCAGTGATGAAGAACTTACACAGGACAGAATACCATGGAGAGCTGCATGTCTTTAGGACACCGCGCGGACTGGCCGAGCGGTCTAGGGCGCCATGTCACGGACTACGCGACTCCTCCCGCTGGAGGTTCGAGCCCTCCCTCGGTCATGACTGCGTGTATTGTTCTTACCATAAGTTAGTTTAAGTAGTGTGCAAGACTAGGGACCGATGACCTCCCTTAGAAATTCACATACATTTGAACATTTTTGTCTTAAGGACGAAGTACCACAACAAAAACAACTACTAATGTACAGTATGTGTGCGTCTATGTGTAGGGGTAGGGGTTAATACTATTTTTTTTATAAAAAAATTACAGATTTACATACAATTCTAGATCAAACTCATAGTGATACAAATGAAAGATAAAGTACGGAGTATGACAAACTTCACGATTATCAAATAGCAGTGCTCCGATTGATGGGTTCTGAATTGGTTGTGGTCGCAAATAAAATAGCACAGTAATGGAAAAAATTGTTCAAATGGCTCTGAGCACTATGGGACCCAACATCTCAGGTCATCAGTCCCCTAGAACTTAGAACTACTTAAACCTAACTAACCTAAGGACGGCACACACATCCATGCCCGAGGCAGGATTCGAACCTGCGACCGTAGCGGTCGCGCGGTTCGAGAATGAAGCGCCCAGAACCGCTCGGCCTCCAGCGGCCGGCGCACAGTAATGATACATCTGTTTTTCTGTAATGTAGCTGTAACGCATTTAATGAAAGACACGAAAGCAAATCTGTGCAAGAAATAAAAAAAAATAAACTAAAAGAAACAGAAACTCTTACCTGGAAAGTTGGTAATTTTTGTCAGCCAAATCAAACAACATCCTCACAAATCAGCACAAAAACCACCAATTGAGACGTACAAAATCCAGTTCACTAAAGAGAAATCTACGGTTCGCGCATATACAATAAAATACAAATTATGGGGTACACACTGAATAGCCAATAAAAAGCACCTGACATGCAGGTCAAGAGAAAGTTAATAAACGCACAGAGAATGTCTACGTCCACATCTACATTCTGAAAATCACTGTAATTTGCACGGCAGAGGATTACTTTCTTGTGTAATGTATCAAAGTTTCTCATTCCATTCACGACTGCAGCGGTGGGAGAAGTGTTGGTTACATGCCTATATGTGAACTATTATTAATCTAGTTCAGGGGTCTCCAAACTACGGCCCGCGGGCCGAAACCGGCCCGCGAGGGCCGGCAAACCTGCCCGCGTTAGCTGGCCGGACATCCCCGGTGTCTGGCCCGCCAAATATTTGAGGTGGTACCTATACTGCCAACAATTGAGTTTCGAGGCCTATCGCGACCAATACACCGCGACATTGGCTCTGCTACTCGCTACAAGACTACATAACTAAACTTCTTGTTGCCCCGCTTGAAATAACAACGCGTTGACATACTCTACCTCTGTTACGTCTTGCAGTAATAGTGTTGCTAACAATGATTTTGAAATTTAGTTAACTTTGCAGGACGCTCTCGTGAAGAATGTGCAGTGACATACTTTTTTGTCGGTGAAATTCGCCAGAATAAAATACGCCAGAATTTCGGTCAGGTACGCCCACCAATCAAAATTATGTAATTAAATAAAAATCGTAGTTCGTTTCAGTGCTAGCTATTCCCAAAACCTTAGATTTTTGCGATTTCATCTTTCTTTTAGCCTTACATTACGGTGATCACGGAGTGCTAGGATGCTTTAATTCCACTAGGTAGATCTTGGCACTTACGCCTTTGTGGAGGAGTCAATGTGGCCCGCGGACTAAAAAGTTTGGAGGCCCCTGATCTAGTTTAATCTTCATTCTCTCTACAGAACAGATACGTAGGAGATTTAGAACATTCGTACATTCTGTCCCAAAAACCGTTTCTAGAAATCTAAGCAGCTTTCCGTAAGGCGTTAGATGTCTTTCATCGAGTGTATACTATTTAAAATTTTTGAGCGCCCCTCTGACGCTCTGCTGTGAGTCGGACAAGGTGTGACCTCCCGCGATGTTCTTTGTATATGTTCAGTGCCCTCTGATCGGTGGCTGTTCGTGAGTATACATTCTCGGTGTCCACAAATTTTTAGATTCAGATAAATTCAGGAGTGTTAAATGAATAGCACCTGCTATATAACAGTTATGCTTATCAACAAATTGATACAACCACTGCCAATAATAACAACAACAGTAATAATAATGATAATAATAAGATGCATCACTTATCTGACAAAAAAAATAATTGTTTTTGTGGAATTCTGTTGCTTTTTACGTAATGAAGTACAGTTAGCGCAATAACGAAATAATGTGTAAGCTTTCGCATCTCTCCGCTCCGCATTTTTGGGTAAGTGGGAATTTTTGCGCTTTTCCATTTTTTTGGACAAATGTACAAGTTCCCTAAGAGATGTATTAGTTCGTGAATTTACTTCCGGGTTGAAAATCAGAGCCGGCCGGTGTGGCCATGCGGTTCTAGGCGCTTCAGTCCGGAACCGCGCGACCGCTACGGTCGCAGGTTCGAATCCTGCCTCGGGCTTGGGTGTTAGTTAGGTTTAAGTAGTTCTAAGTTCTAGGGGACTGATGACCTCAGATGTTAAGTCCCATAGTGCTCAGAGCCATTTGATTTTTTTTTTTAAATCAGATATTCTTATGCTGCACCCACAGAACAACTTGTGCTAACCTGTACACTTCCCTTGTTAAATGTTCGCTCGTAGTTACGCTTATTTGATTTCGTTACTCCCTCAATCAAAAGATCTGTTCTCGTAGGCCCTAGTTCCTTTGCGGCTAAATTTTCCTGGTAATTTCCTTTTACGTTCCCAGAATGAGATTTTCACTCTGCTGTGGAGTGTGCACTGATGTGAAACTTCCTGGCAGATTAAAGCTGTGTGTCGGACCGAGACTCCAACTCGGGACCTTTGCCTGTTGCAGACAAGTGCTCCACCGACTGACCTAGCACGACTCACGATGCGTTGTCACAGCTTTACTTTTCTGTTAGCATTTAAAGTAGGTTCAACATAGTTCACGTTTACACTACACACCATAGCCGATTCCCGTACGATAAACAACCAACTCCAAATATAAATGGCCGTTCTGTAAGCGATTGAACTTAAGTAGTAATATCTACCAACATGGTCACTTAACTAGAATACAAATGAGGCGCTGAGATCTATAAGGGCCTGAAGCACGCCGCCATCAATCCCACATTTAAGTGAATACCAGAGAAACCAGTAATACAGCCTTCTGTGAATTTTCATGTATACAATGTGGACCTACAACACAGATAAACCTGACTCACCATAAGATCAACAGATTTCAGAAGTATGAATAAATGCTACACTCTCAAAATCGAGGGTGATGTGCCTGAGGCCCTTATGATTACTGTATGATAAAATTCGTAACGTAGTATTCTATAATTCATTCAGAAACACTCAGAATAGGTTTACTGTCAGTACAGTTTTAACGTGTACTGACGTCCAGTTTAATTTTACTATATAGTGAGTGCACTAGCATATCTGAGGAGCGTGGTATCATCTAGCAGGATTTATGCGTAGCAAGTAGGGATAAAAGTCTGTCACTGTGCTACCACCTGGTGGCACTGGCATAAACTTCTAGTTGAATGGCAAAGGCTACCTGTGCACATCGTGAACTGTGCTCATTGTTTATCAAATCCGTTTGTATTTGTCCCGTAAGACAATTACTTCACGAGAGTTGAGCATGCGCAAAAGCTCCTTAAAACGTGCACAACTGAAGGGATGCTTGCGACCCTGATACCAAGTTTCAGGTAGTCTAGGGCAGCAATAGCGCGGTAGGTTTACGTGCCGTATCTTTCAGAATGCAGCATGTATGTTATATGTTATATTTAACATCATTCAAAGGAAAATAGTAAATCCGAAAGGTGTCAAAAGTTAGGGTGTTCACGTGCTGTTGTACTCTTACACAGCAGACGCCAATGCCTCTGTTAGCACACGTAATCTTTATTCCATACGTTTGGGCAGCAGTAGCAGCTCCGGTGTTAAAAGCGCACAAGTGCACGTGAACTCCATTACTTTCGACACTTTCTTTTAATGTTGTTAGACGTATCGTAGATGCTGCAGTTTCATAGATATGGCACTTAAATCTATCGCACTACTGCTCCTCCAGACACCGTGAAAATTGGCAACAGGGCTGCGAGCACATTCTCAGTCGTGTACGGTTTAAGGGGCTTTTGGTATGCGCAACCCGCGTGACGTAATTGCCTTGCAGGCCAAACACATACGGATTTGATAAACAATGTGCACGGTTCACGATGTGCACAGCTAGCCCTTGTCATTCAACTAAAAGTTTACGCCAGTGCCACCAGGAGGTAGCACAACGCGACAGACTTTTAACCCACTTTAGCTTGGCATAAATCCTGCTATATGAAAGCATGCCCCTCAGATAAGCTTATTCTTTCGCTATATATTGTAGTAAAGTTCGATCAGACGTCAGTACATGTTAAAGGTGTACTGAGAGAAAACCTGTTTTGTGTGATTCTGAATGAGATACAGCATATTAAGTTATGGATTTTGCCATTTGAGGCACTGAGAATCATAAGGGCCTAAAAGCCTGTTGATCTTATGGTGAGTCAGGTTTATCTGTGCTACAGACCCACTTTGTATAATTATATAAAATTCACGAAAAGCTGTATCACAGGTTTCTCTGATATTCACTTAAAAGTTGAACAGACAACGGTGTGCTTTAGGCCCTTATCAATCTCAGCGTCTCATTTGTATTCTAGTCAAGTGATCATGGTGGCAGACATTACCATTTGAGTCTAATCATTTCCACCAACGGCATTTTGTGTTTGAAATTGATTGTTTACTATGAGGGAATCGGCTTTCGTAACAGTGTAAACATGAACGATGTTAAATCTATTTTAAATGCTAACGGAAAAGTACACCAGCGAGGATGGGGGATGGGCTGTGAGTCGTGCTTGGGTAGCTCAGTCGACAGAGCACTTGCCCGCGAATGGCGAAGGTCCCGAGTTCGAGTCTGGTTCGGCACACAGCTTTAGTTTGCTAGGTAGTTTCGTATTAGCGCACACTCCACTGCAGAGTGAAAATCGCGTTCTGGGAACGGAAAAGTAAACTACCAGGAAAAGTTAACCGCAAAGGAACTAGGGCCTTTGATGGTTCAAATGGCTCTGAGCACTATGGGACTTAACATCTGAGGTCATCAGTCCCCTATACTTAGAACTACTGTTTCAAATTCTGAAGGTGGCAGGGGTAAAATACAGGGAGCGAAAGGGTATTTATAATTTATACAGAAACCAGATGGCACTTATAAGAGTCGAGGGGCATGAAAGGGAAGCAGTGGTTGGGAAGGGAGTGAGACAGTGTTGTAGCCTATCCCCGATGTTATTCAATCTGTATATTGAGCAAGCAGTAAAGGAAACAAAAGAAAAATTCGGAGTAAGAATTAAAATCCATGGAAAAGAAATTAAAACTTGGAAGTTCGCCGATGACATTGTAATTCTGTCAGAGACAGCAAAGGACCTGGAAGAGCAGCTGAAGGGAATGTACAGTGTCTTGAAAGGAGGATATAAGATGAACATCAACAACAGCAAAACAAGGATAATGGAATTAGTCGAATTAAGTCGGGTGATGCTGAGGGAATTAGATTAGGAAATGAGACACTTAAAGTAGTAAACGATTTTTGCTATTTGGGGAGCAAAATAACTGATAATGGTCGAAGTAGAGAGGATATAAAGTGTAGACTGGCAATGGCATGGAAAGCGTATCTGAAGAAGAGAAATTTGTTAACATCGAGTATAGATTTAAGTGTCAGGAAGTGGTTTCTGGAAGTACTTGTATGGAGTGTGGCTATGTATGGAAGTGAAACGTAGACGATAAATAGTTTGGTCAAGAAATGTGGTGCTACAGAAGAATGCTGAAGCTTAGATGGGTAGATGACATAACTAATGAGGAGGTATTAAATAGAATTGGGGAGAAGAGAAATTTGTGGCACAACTTGACTAGAAGAAAGGGTCGCTTGGTAGGACATATTCTGAGGCATCAAGGGATCACCAGTTTAGTATTGGAGGGCAGCGCGGAGGGTAAAAATCGTAGAGGGAGACCAAGAGATGAATACACTAAACAGATTCAGAACGATGTAAGTTGCAGTAGGTACTGGGAGATGAAGAAGCTTGCACAGGATAGAG
Source organism: Schistocerca piceifrons (assembly GCF_021461385.2). Classification (NCBI taxonomy): domain Eukaryota; kingdom Metazoa; phylum Arthropoda; class Insecta; order Orthoptera; family Acrididae; genus Schistocerca; species Schistocerca piceifrons. The sequence continues at coordinate 153,903,381 of NC_060149.1, read as the reverse complement.
TAGCATGGAGATCTGCATCAAACCAGTCTCTGGACTGAAGACCACAACAACAAACAAACCTAACTAACCTAAGCACATCACACACATCCATGCTCGAGGCAGGATTCGAATCTGCGACCGCAGCAGCAGCGCGATGCCGGACTGAAGCGCCTAGTACCGCTCTTCCACAGCGGCCTGCACTAGGGCGTTTGAGAACAGTGCTTTGATTAAGAGGGTGATGAAATCAAATAAGTGTAACTACAAGCGGCACTAGGGCCTTTGAGAACAGTGCTTTGATTAAGAGGGTGATGAAATCAAATAAGGGTAACTACAAGCGAACAGTTAACAAGGAAGCGTACCATTAACACAAGTTGCTGTGTGAGTGCAGCGTAAGAATGTCTGATTTTCAGCCTGGAAGTGAATTCGTGAACTAATGCATCTGTTAGGGATTTTATATATTTGTCTGAAAAAATGGAAAACACTAAAACTACCACTTAGGCAAAAATGCGAAATGGAGAGCTGCAAAAGCTTACACATTATTTCGCTATTGCCCCAAACTGTTCTTATTCTACTTAACTTTGTATAAAACAACAAAATTCCACAAAAACAATTCTTTCTCTTGTCAGATGCGTTACGCATCATATTATTATTATTACTGTCGTTATTATTATTGGCAGTGCCTATAGTAAACTTGTTGATAAGCATAATTGTTATACAGCAGATGCTATTAAGTACACACTCTCCAATTCACCTGATTCTAAATATTTGTGAACACCCGGAATGTATACTCACGAGTCGCCACTGCTGCGCAGAATTTCAGGGTATCTATATATCCTGTAACTAACCTCCTTCGTTGACAAACTGTATTCTTCCGGTATTCAACCTATGAATGGGAACTTGGTATATGCTTTAACTACAACTGTGTCTGCACGTCAGTTCCACTCAATACAGCGACGTGTTGTTGCCACAGGTATCCGCTGACTGATCTCAGTTGTGATTCAATGCTTCAGCTGATATAAACATCTATAGTAGTTATATTCTGCCGAATATTGAAATTCTTTGCATCACTTTCTAACAGTTCCCACAAGGAAAGAAATATAAGTAACTCATTTTTTAAATAAAAATTATCGTGAAAATTCTTAACATGTAAAATGTTTTTGTAAATATTTTATTTATTATTATTATTCGTTGTAGCACAGAAGATCAGAGGTAAACGAGGTAATTATTCCTGGTGCTACTGAAAGTTCATTATTTGTTTCTCTACACAAATTCTCTTTAAACTGCGAAAAGATTCTCCTGTCACTTCGGAACAACGCTTTAACAAGTGTTGAAAAGCAAGACCTCTGGAATTCGCTATGAATGTTCTGAAAAACTGAGTGCACATTTTCTTCCTGTCTGACGAGAGAGTGGTGGTTTCTCCTTTGTACCTGTGGCCTGCATTCGCCTCAGCTGCTCGTAGCACGCATGCACTGGTCAGACAGAACATTATGACCATCAGCGCCCACCTTTGGAACGGATAACAGCGGCGACACGTTGTCACGTGGAAGCAATGAGGTCTTGGTAGGCAGCTGGAGGGAGATGGCACCACATCTGTGCACACAAGTCACCTAATTCCCGTAAATTCCGGGAAGAGGGGCGATGAGCTCGAACGGTACATTCCATCATTTCCCAGGTGTGTTCTATCGGATTCAGTTCTGGCGACTTGGGGGACCAGCACATCAACTGAAACTCGACACTGTGTCCCACGAACCACTCCATCACACTCCTGAGCGTGTGATGTGGCGCATTACCTTGTTGAAAAATGCCACTGCTGTCGGGAAAGATGATCATCACGAAGGGGTGTACACTGTCCGCAACCTGTGTACCTTGCATGAGCTCAACTGCACCTATGGATGTCCACGTGAATGTTCCCCAGAGCACAATGGAGCCGCCGTCAGCTCGTCTCTGTCGCACAGTACAACTGTCAAGAAACTGTTCCCCTGGAAGACGACGGATTCGCGCCCTCCCACTGGCATGGTGAAGAAGGTATCGGGATTCATCAGACCATGCAACGCTCTGCCACCGCACCAACGTCCGGTGACGATGGTCACGTGCCCATTTCAGTCGCAATTGCCGAAGTCATAGCGTTAACGTTGGCACATGCGTAAGTCGTCGGCTGCGGAGGGCCGTTATTAAGAGATATCGGTGCACTGTTTGTTCAGACGCACTTGTACTCCACCCAGCGTTAACGTCTAATGTTAGTTCCGCCACAGTTCGCCTGCTGTCGTGTTTTACCAGTTAGCTCACCCTACGACACCCGACGTCTATAATGAGGGGTGGCCGCCCAACCGTATGACGTCTGGACGCGGTTTCACCTAGACTTCACCAAGTGTCGAGACATTCATCACAGCACTCCTCCAACCCCCGACAAGTCCTGCAGTTTCCGAAATGCTCGTGCTGAACCTCCCGGTCAAACTCAGATAGATCGCGCGCGTTCCCCCTTTCTACACACGAACAACACACTCACTGATACTACATGAACCGTGCATGCGTCTGACTAGCAGTCATTCCTCGCCAGATGACGCTGCTGTTGCCTGGACGAGTTTGTATCGATAGTAGATCGATAGTCATAATGTTATGGCTGACCAGTGTGTTATGGAGCTCTAATTGAGCGTTACTGAAGTGCTTTGGTCTGTCCTGTCCCCGATCGCAGCTTCTAGCAGTTATCGGAACTAACTTTTTATGATTTACGTCCATCGAGTGAGATGTAGCGTAATGTTTGTACCAGTAGTATGTCTATAGAAGGAAGATGTAGCGTGAATACAGCATCGTCGTATTTGTGAAGCAGTTTTAAAGGATTACTATCAACAGTTAAGTCTAGGTTTCACTCAGATTCAGACATCTGCTCGAATAAAACCTGGACTAACCTCAAGATCCTAACTCGTTTTCTTAGGACTGGATTAAGCAGAAATGAGAACTACACTTCAGTAGTTAAGACCGATTTACAAAGCGCTCTAGTGAAAGGGATTCTCTTTCATATCGAAATGGTCTTCGGAAGTATACTGATAGAACTTTACCACGATTTGTCTTTCCGAGAGCTGAAAAAGCATCAGCCGACAGGTGTGTTAGAACTAGGCGAGTAAAGAGATTAGCTCCTACTGCAGAGTACGAACAATACACTGGAAGTCCGATTTCTGTCACTTACAGGAATATATTACTTTTCTTCCTAATTATATTCTTTTTTCTCTCGCAACAACTATAGTCAAACTATACATCGTGAATAATCCATTCACAAATATTATGCCCTTATTATGGCAAATGTGACGCGCTTATTGAAGTCCCAGCTACGATTACATATTAACGTGAAGATAACGGGTCTGTAACCGCTTTTTGATAGTTGCGTCTCGTGAAATGTGCGATTACAAAAAAAAAATCCTAAAACATCATTTCTAGCCTTTACACCATAGTCTTAAACTGTGTTGCAAGCTCCAGTCTATTATGAACATAGATTTTTCTGTCCTATACTAGGAATGTAATGCAAATTGTTGGTATCAAATATCGATAACTTTTCCCTCTCAGCAGAGAGCCTAAGAGTAATAATAGATGAAAATCTAAGTTGGACTGAATACGTAACTGCAAGGCATCAGTATCTCTCCGTGTCCTAAAAGAATGCAAAAAGCTCTTCCCTTTTGACCTGAAAAAGAAACTGGTACAAACACTTCCAGTTACTGATTAAGCGATGTTAGCCTGCAAGATCTGTCTCAGCAACGCTCAGGGCCCCTGGAATTGATTGTGAATGCTTGTGTTCGTTATATCTGTGATGTTCGACTTTTGGATCATACTTCATCATCATATGTACAGCTATCCTGGTCGGGTGCAGACAGGCGCAGATATTTCCACAAACTCTGTTTTCTCTTCTGTTTATCAACATACACTGTCCCTCACACCTCTCCTCGACCTTGACGCTCTTGTCTGAACAGAAACGGCAGAATCCCCCGTTCCAGCACAGCAAAATCCTTTCTGCCCCACTCTATCGTTCAGCCACTTCTCGAAGTCCACCTCGGTTGCAGAAACTCGACTTTGGAATAACCTCCCGCATTACATTAGAGAAATGTATATCACAGTTAATGACATATCTGATGAGGCAACAATAACAACTACCATTGTTCCTGCATGCATTCGTAACCTCTGTGTCTCCGTCTTTCCAACCATATCTTGCTCATTTCCCGCTATTCTTAGCTGTTGCCGCCTCCTTAAATTCCCTTTGCCCATATCTCCCTGTATCAGAAAACATCTATTTTGTACCTGCCACTCTTATTATTGTTATTATTGTCGTTATTATTACAATTATTATCATTATTGTCATTATTTGTGGCGGTAGCAATAGCAACAGCAGTAGTAGAAGCATTGTCAGTATTAACTTTATTGGTTCATAGTCAGTCTTATTTACTCACCTTCTCTGTGGACACTCAGCTCTTTCTAACACTATTTGTCATATTAAAATTGTTAATTCTTAGGTAACTATGATGGGAAAAAGATGCTATATGTGTGAAAACCTGGTCCGATGTAAGAGACGGCCTGATCAGATCAGGTTAAATAAATAAAATAAATAAATTCTGAGAAGGCTATCAAGTGAGCTTAAACGCAAATTTCCGTGTAACCGGTTATTCAGGGACTAGTTTGGGTACGCTACTTCAACAGACCCGTTTCATACGGCTCGTTGGGGTTTCATCGAACCATCTCTCTTACTTATGAAGAAAAGTGTACCTATAGCAACAAATGCAGCCATTAGTAAGTGAAAAAATGATGAAATTTCACACGTAAAAAAAATTTATTTTGTTATGTTTTAGAACTTCCACTGCAATGAGTGTGAATCCTGAGTCCTTCCTGGTGATGCTGACAAAGTTTTATGAATTTATTTGTAAAAGTATAGACACTAGAAATTAAAACGTCATGTGATGCCTCTCCTGCTCCAAATCGGCCCGTTTGACGTCCTACCCCCCTTGAGCTAGACCTACCTCGATAGGAATTCTAGTGATCGCCACCGAGACTATATATTAGCTTGGAGAAATGTGCCTGTCCCCTGACGTTTACTTTTTGTTTCTTCACATGAAAGAGATGAGGGTGAAATGGCCCTGCGCTGTGTCAGAAGGCTGCTTACCCAAGCTATGCCAGAACAGGGGCACCACCTGCGCTTCGAAGGTGGTTCTGCGGTGGCACGGCGTCTGTAGCGTCACTCTGCTGCGTCACCAGCGCAGAGCAGAACCACATGCCAGCTGATTCCAAGGTGAACCAACCGCACAGCGCCTTCCTGACGCACGTGAACACCGCCTGCCGCTTATTTTCCATGTATACCGTCTCAGGGAGTATTTATCACTTAGCCGCAGATATATGAAAAGTATTTACTACGGGTAGCTATTTATTTTGTGAGGGAAGACTTTCAGGTCCTTAGAAACAGGTCATTAACTCTGCTTTGTGAAACGCGTCCCCAAAGATCGACCGTGGACTGGCATCGAGATACACTCCAGCATTCACGTCGAAATGATGAAAAACCTTTATCGTGGTGGATAGAATAAGATATGAAACTAGTTCCAGCCGTTAATGTCGGTTTTTATTCAGTGAGTGCTATTTTACAATATAACACAGAGCCGTACCAGAAAACTTTTAGGTTATCTGAGTAGATGCGGAAGACTGCGCAGTTACATTAGCTCTACGCTGGAACGACTTTTTTTAGCCGCCACACCCGATTATCCAGTGGAGTTTCCTTTAATGAAGTCAACAGAAGATCAAAACTAATTGTGAAATGAATTAGGGAAGCTATCTGAATCGTGCGAAAAATGGCAGTTGAAGTTGGACAATAAACGTATGATGTACTCCACGTGAGTCCTAAGAGGGTTCGGTTTCATTTCTACTACGTTATTAATGACACAACTGCAGGAGTTTTCGGTTCAACTACAGATCTAGGGATCGCAAACCAAAAACTGCGTATTATTGCCAAAACACTTAGTAGATGCAACAAATCCGCTATGTACTCTGTTGAAACTACGCTTATCCGTTCTTTTTCAGAACATAGCTACGGTGTGTGTTGGGATCCGTAGCAGGTAAGATTGACAGACAAAATCGAAAAAGTCGAAAGAAGGGCGGCTCATTTCGTACTACAGCTGAATGGGGGAGATATTGTCAGAGATATGAGAACCGAATTGAGCTAGCAAGCATTAAAATGTAGCCATTTTTCATGTTGTTGTTGTTTTCATTGCGGAGAAATATTTTCATGAAATTTCAAACAATTCATTTCTCCTCCGAATAACAAAATATTCTGTTTCCCCCCACCTACATAGAGAAGAATGACCAGCGCGATGAAATAAAGGAAATGTGAGCTCCCATGGGCACTTTGAGAAAAGAGCTGTAGACACGTAGGTTTAAAATAGTGTAATGCAGCCTCTGTCAAGCAATAAGGTGCGCATTGCAGTGTGTAGATGCAGATGTACATACGTTATTGATCTTGTAAAATAATGCAGAGCTTTACTACAGCGCCAAAAATAAAAGCTTATAATCCGTTAACAACTATAAGCTATGGGAAAAGGAGTATTTATCTTACTTCTCTGTATAGTTATTGATCTTGTAAAATAATGCAGTGCTTTACTACAGCGCCAAAAATAAAAGCTTAAAATCCGTTAACAACTATAAGCTATGGGAAAAGGCGTATTTATCTTACATCTCTGTATAGTTAGCAGTATAGATTCAGCATAGTTCGACATACTGCGGCTAGTCAAGTCTGTGAGTTACCTCTGGTGGAAGATCACTGCCCCCGAAAGAATCTTTCCTCATCATCTTGAGAACAGATCAGTTTGAGAGTCAGTGGTGCGAAGTTTGCAATCATGAGACTGTGCATCAACGTTCTGAACTAAATTGCAAAACTTTTCCATTTCTTGTTCGTAAAGGAGTATTATCAATGGTGATTTATCGGAACTAACAATGTAAGCCTGTGGTACTCTTTAGTACTCATTGACAAACGTAAGTTACGCACATGAAGTCCTGTCTCTAATGTATACACTCACAGAAATAATGATTTCGGAAGCTTAGGGAAGGTAATCTACCTTTAATAGGACCCCGCAGTGGAAGCAGCCTTAGTCACTTCAGGGAAGTCAGAAAAAACCGAAATCTAGACGGTCAGACGAGGATTTGGAATTTGAACCTCGTTCCTCTCAAATTGTAGTCCAGTGCCTTAACCACTGCCCCAGATTGCTCATTATGTACGCAGAGGATAGAAAAAGGTGCAGCGAAATTTTCAGTACAGATTCCTCACTTGTATGGGAAGAAAATACATGATTTTAAAAGGGTCCTGAAACGCTTTATTTAGAACTCGTTTTTTACAACTCTTCATAGCACATAAGACACACAGAAACACCGAGCGAGGTGGCGCAGTGGTTAGACACTGGACTCGCATTCGGGAGGACGATGGTTCAATCCCGGGTCCGGCCATCCTGATTTAGGTTTTCCGTGATTTCCCTAAATCACTCCAGGCAAATGCCGGGATGGTTCCTCTGAAAGGGCACGGCCGACTTCCTTCCCCATTCTTCCCTAATCCGATGAGACCGATGACCACGCTGTCTGATCTCCTTCCCCAACCAACCAACACACAGAAGCAAAACGACATGAAACTCTTGCTTACGTCAAATGTTCAAAATGTGCTTCGTTAGCATTGATACACAAATCAGATCAGCTCGCCATCGCATTGAACGTCGGGTGCGATGTTGTATCGTTGTGGTACCGCATATAATTTTCCAAGCTTCCATAATATGAGTGCGAAGAGTTTCTGCATCTCGTAACGCGGTGCGATACAAAGGAGCTGTCTATTGCCCTCACAAATAAATGTCTGGTGGCCTCATCGTACCCGTCAAGGAACCTGTTATTTAGATATCGACTGGCGATTACCTCACGACTTACAAGTTAACCGAGAGGCGTTTTCAACTATTTACGCAATAAGGTATTTTATGTGGTAGTCTAGTACGTTCTATTCCTGTTTGTTTCGCATGATTAATGTACTATGGAGAGTAGTAGAAAATGAATTCTAAGATTCGTTACAACCTGTATGCCAACATTGTGCATTTATGCATTAGACTTAACTAAGTTACCATCCTGTAATAACATCGTGCAGACAAAAGCAGAGGCAGCCGCTACGAGATTCCCAGGTTCTTCGCTTCATGACCGCTGTGGGATTGTCTGGAAACGGTTTTCTCCACCTGTGATGCACGGACAGATTTGCAGATTCACAGTGCGCTTCGTGTCCCAGTAACTTTTCACGGCGCTTTGAGGTTATCTGCATTCTCTAATTTAAATAAGTCGATTCGAAATGCTTATTTTGCCCGCGCAAAAAGTGTACACAGCGATATTCATGCGTTACTTACGTTTGACTAAAATCATTTATCTGTCAGTGGCCAATACCACGCTTTGTTGGTTTGCAATTACTTTGAAAACTGGTGCGCTAATAGATAATTAACATCTGGACTATTCCAACGAACTAGGAGCAAACACAATCATCGTACTACGTGTCTAACGTCAATAATTAAAGATTTCTTAAAGTGTTCTCTTACAAGTCATTAATCTGATAGAAGGTCGCGAGACCTGAATTTCTATGTACATAAACAACCTCCAACAAGTTTAAAACGTTTTCAACCAAATTTTCTGAAAAGTTAACCGCACACACAGTAATAACCGCAGATGGGACAAACCGAGTTTAAATCCTTCTCCAGTCAAAAGAATGTACATTTTCCATGGTCTTCCTAAAGCAATACAGTTGAATGCCAGCTGGTTCCTTCAACAGGACTACGGACAATTCGACATGTCCCGACAAACTGTAGCACTGGAGTTCAGAACAGAAAGGCACAAACATCACTTATACCTGTGTATCGTGTCACTGGACCGTTCTAAGAAAACAGAGCTCTATACACCTAGCACATTTCATCTAGAATCTTCGTGGTTCATACACTTGGTTCATACACTTGAAATATTCCTTAATTTTCTTAGCCAGAACAACAATAACGACAAACTCACTACCAGTTATGCTTCTTTTTTGTCAGAAAGTCCTGAAAGTAAGTAAATTAATGTCACATCACAATAAACAGTTCAAACGACGTGGTGCAGCGCTGAGACACGAGATTAATACACTCTATCTGATACAGACAGTATACGTTCCGTTCCTTGGATTTGTCTACTTTGGTTCCTACAATGTCCAGGAATCCCGCCTTCTACATTGATGAATTACCTTTCACCGCTCTGTGATTTCGGTATGTACATCACGTTTAAATAAAAAATCACAACCACGTCGACTGCGAAAAAGCGTTGTAAGCACCGTTTCCATTAAAACGAGGCACTATCGGCAGCGCAAAACTGCCCACTGTAACTGCACTCAGTACTGAATGACGATTTACACCGTGGATCATACCTGAGAGTTGACTCGCACTCCTCCAATCACGTGTGGCGTCTGCAGAGATAGGAAGAAGTGCAGGATATATAACGGGGAGCCGCGGAGCGGGGAACCCATGCCCTTATCCCCTCTCAGCCGTCGTAATGATGGGCGTGCGCGCTAAATTCAAGCGTCCTTTTTTTCTCTCGGACTCGGCTAGGTGAACCCGCGGAACTACACGTGGCGCGGGTTTTCCACGTAAGCGGCGATCGCTCAGGCAGTGCGTACCACGACTGGGAACGTCTGTGTTCGCGGAAGGTACGGTGCATCCCCGGGGAACTGAGGCATGCCGAACACGCAGGAGCTCCCTCCTACATTCGTGCTAAGCCTGACGTAAATATAAGATTACTTCTCAAGTGATATGTCCTTGAGTTACGAGGTGGGGTGGCGCTAACAGAATACTGATGGACGGCCGAGATACCAATACACACTGTAGGAATGGCAAGCGGCTGGAAGGGGCCGTGGAGGGACGGAGGGGGGAGGGGGGCAGAGTACAAGAAAGAGGGAATAGGTGGATGATGTAGGAGCAGGGAAACATGAAAAAGAGACAAAGAGATTCTTTTGACGTGTTTCACCGCATCATATTCACGTCCCGACAGTTACGAGAACACACGATCGTCGATATTTTATTGTTGTATTCTCTTTTGTCAGAACTTATGCATATAAGTTAAATATTGCAAAACGCAACCAGTCATCTTGAATGCAAAAGTGTGTGCTTTGAGTGCGCATCAGGGAAACGTGATAGAACCACTGCCATTTATCTACGCGATTTCTCTGCTATTCACAATAAAGTACCAGGCAGAGGGATCAATGAACCACCTTCAAGCTCTCTCTCTACCGTTTCACTCTCGTGATAGTCATTTATCCCTATGTAGGTGGGTGCCGACAGAATGTTTTCGCAATCGGAGGAGAAAACTGGTGATTGAAATTTCATGAGAAGATCCCGTCGCAACGATAAACGCCTTTGTTTTAATGATTGCCACTCCAATTCACGTCTGTGACACTATCTCCACTATTTCGCGATAATACAAAACAAGTTCCCCTTCTTTGTACTTTTTCGATGTCATCCGTCAGTCCCACCTGATGCGGATCCCACACCACACAGCACACAGTTTAGTGTGTTACGTATTACAATTTGGCGGATAGTACTAGTTGATGCCTCAGATGTCAGCGGGTAAAGCAGACATCTATACAAAATAGCACGTTTATTTCGGAAGACTTTAGTTAAGATTTCAGTTGTTCGCAGAGGCCAACGAGTGGTTCAAAATACACTGATTTGCCGAAATTTAATGACCATCTGCCTGATAATGTGTTGGTCCATCTTTGGAACGGAATACGGCAACGGTTCTGCGTGACGTGGATTCGAAAAGATCTTGCTACCTTATCGGAGGATGTATGTGGCACCAGCTCATGTCGTGCAGTTCCTGTAAATTAAAGACCGGTGACCTGTGGGATCGTAACTGGAGCCGGTAGCGACCCTGATGTGTTCACTGGGTTCACATCAAGCGAATGTAGTGGCTAAGATACACACGTGTGTTCACTGTCATGTCTCTCAAACCACTGTAGCACGTTTCCTGCTTTGTCATACGGACAGTTATCCTGCTGGAAAATACCATTGCCGCTGGGGAATACATGAAGCATGAAGGCATTACTACCATAGGTCCCATGGAAGCCCAGGTGAATGTCCGCCACAGCATATTACTGCCCTCAGCCGGCCGCAGTGGCCGAGCGGTTCTAGGCACTACAGTCTGGAACCGCACTGCCGCTACGATCGCAGGTTCGAATCCTGCCTCGGGCATGGATGTGTGTGATGTCCTTAGGTTAGTTAGGTTTAAGTAGTTCTACGTTCTAGGGGGACTGATGACCTAAGATGTTAAGTCCCATAGTGCTCAGAGCCATTTGAACCATTTATTACTGCCCTCATCGGCCTGCGTCATTGGAGCGGTGCACGTTTCGAGCAGCCGTATTTGTACACGACCATTGACCTGGTTTAACAATAAATGTAATGGATCTGACCAGTAAACATTTTTCCATTGATCTACTATCCAGTCTCGATGATTCCGTGCACACTGCATTTGTAATTGACGATCCCGTTTAGTCGATATGGTAACATGTTTGAAGGGGCCTTATTGTGGGTCTCCATTTGGCCGGCTGTTCGAATCGTGCAAGATCCAAATTTGTGAGGAATCTGTGTGTGCCGGAGACCCCAAGTTGGACTGCATGTGAACGCGAGGGCAGACATACTCCCGTCAAGCTTCCGATCAACCACTTCTGACTGCCAGAAGGGACGATCGCCGTATTCTGCACCAAGCACATCTTAACCCCTTCATATCTGCAGTTGCCATCTGGGAACAAGAAACGGGGTTCCTGTGACATTCTGTGCCATCCCACACCATTGGTCGGAGACTATCAGCAGCCGTACCAGGGAAGTACCGCCTCACGCTCAAGTTGTCGTTAACACTACAACATGAACGGATGCGCTTAGAAAGGTGACGTGACCGAGAATTAGGGGCTATTGATGAATGATATCTCACTGTGTTCAGCGATGAACCGCAGTTCTGCGCTACCGTGGATGACAGTCGTCGGCATGTATGGCAGCGACCTAGCGAGAGGTTCCACACTTCCAATGTTTTAGAGAGGCCCGGAGATGGTAACCAACGGCGTGATGGTCTGTCTGTTGGGTCTGACTTCAGATGATGGCTGGTTATGCTTGAACGAACTCTCTTGGAGCAACAGCACCTCACGGGCATCCTGAGTTCTCATGAGCTGCTTCTCATCCGACAGTTCAAATGGTTCAAATGGCTCTGAGCACTATGGGACTCAACTGCTGAGGTCATTAGTCCCCTAGAACGTAGAACTAGTTAAACCTAACTAACCTAAGGACATCACAAACATCCATGCCCGAGGCAGGATTCGAACCTGCGACCGTAGCGGTCTTGCGGTTCCACACTGCAGCGCCTTTAACCGCACGGCCACTTCGGCCGGCTCATCCGACAGTATCATGGTGCAATTTTTCAACAGGACAAAGCTCTACTACTGACGGCACATGACTCTATGAACTACCTGCGTGGTGCTGATGCACTTATGTGTCTAGCAAGATCCGCAGACAGAATATGTATGGGACGTCAACTCTGGCAAGTGCTAGGATCCAGAATATCAAGGACCAGTTACAACAGTAGTGGGCCTGGTTGCCTCAGGAGAAGATACATTGGCTTCATGACTCCTTTCCCAACCGAATCAGTGCATGCATCCAGACCAAAGAACGTGCAATATCACAGTGATATGTGGGCTTATACTGCCAAGTTCTTTGTAAATTAGTCTCGATTTTGTAATCACTGAAACAACATCACGTAGCCTCTCAACCCGTGAAGTTACATTTTGTGTCCTATTCCCCATCTCGGTGTTTCACTGTTTTTGTCAGGCTGTTTGACTTTCATATAGGTATACATAGCATTTTGGAAAGAATTTTTCTCGCGACGGCTTTCTTGTATAAAATATTCGGCAGACGTATTTAAGTTATCGGAAATACTGTGAATATTTTATATAAAATAGGGTTTCCGTACAGTCAGTGACGACGACATTAGAGACAGAGCATCCTCTCGAATTGGGAAACAGGCCGCCTCTTTTCCAAAGGAACCACGTCCTTCCACACACGTTGCATCTTCATTTTTTTCTAGAACTGCTTTCTGCGAGGAGAACGAACCTGGTCATTTTTCGCTTCTAAAATCAGTTATTGTCCGTGAGCAAAGCAAAATTTTACTCGAATATTCGGAATACTGATAGCAGTACGTCACCAAAGGAACAAGTTGTGAAATACCAAGTAGGTGGAACAGATGAGTGGGTTTTGGGTGACCTTACGAACATGAGAGACATTTCTGAGGAATAATGTGTAGTAGATGACAGCAAAATAGCTTGTAAGTTCTGCTGAGTACTGCTTCAATATCAAAGGGACGTGTCCGAAAGAACAGACACCATATCCATACATCTTGAAACGTCCCCTTGGAAAAATTTATGAATTACTGTGCTGGTAAACCTCTTACATTATTTAATTTTCAAACAGCTGAGCAGAACTGAACGTACTCAGACATTTCGCTCTTTACCTATTCTGATCAACACTAAACTGACACACAATATTTTCAGCGCAACGCAATCTGACTTTCAATAATCCCTACAAAAGAATGGCCCTGACTAACATTAAACTATACCTTTTGCAAATCACTTACCTCACAAAAATCTTCGTTACTCGAACTACTGCAATACAGCAAGCGCCACTACTGCCAGCTAAATAAAAGATTCAAACTACTGAAGGCACTAGCTACTGATAGGCATAGTTAGCAAATGAAAGATTTCGATAGAGAACAAACAATGTATTTACATTAATAGTGTTCAAAAGTCATTATATATCGGTTCATGACATCCAGTCTTACAAATTTACTGTCTCTGTCCAGATCATCCGCTCTCAAAACTCTGCCATCTCACTCCCCACATTCACCACTGCTGGCGGCTCACCTCCAACATCGCAACGCTACGCGCTGTTAACAGCCAACAGCCCAACACTACAATAGCGAATATTACAACAATTCCACCCAGCCACAGACTGCACACAGCACAGCCAGTGATTTTCATACAGTGCGCTACGTGGCGTTACCAATATAAAAGCCTAAACAGCCTACTTACAATCTTTCTGGCAATACGGGTCTTGATCTTCTTCTTCTGTGCGGATGCACACATATTCCTCGAACTCGTACGGGACTTGGTAAGAATGTCTTCCACGAGTAATGAGTGTGTTGGGGTGGGACACTACGAATGTAGTGTGTGGACATACAAGGTGAGAATGTGGGTCTCGCGGGAGGCGTGCGCGTGATAGTCCCTGCAGTCGCACTACCCTCTGTGCCCTGGTGGCTCGGATGGATGCCGACACGGTAGCTCAGCGTGTTCGGTCAGAGGGTTAGCTGCCCTCTGTAATAAAAAAACTGACTTAACCTATCAACAACGAACTTAAACGGGTGTCTTACGACGTCCGCCCCGAGCAGATGCAACGAACGAAAGCGAACAAAATGAGATTTAAAGAAAAATGGATAGAGCGTCTGCCATGTAAGCAGGAGATACCGGGTTCGAGCCCCGGTCGGGACACACACTTTCACCTGTCCCCGTTGATATATATCAACGGCTGTCAGCAACTGAAGGTATTAATATAATTTTAATTTTAATTTCCGGAGCACGATAAAATAATCAGAGGTGGAGCACAAGCACGCACTGGAAAAGGACTGGAAGGAAATTGGAAACTGTCCCAGCAGTAGCCGTAAGTGTTTTAAGCGCACGATTAAATGCCTAATATTCTGGACTGCCATATGCGGGTTTGAACCGCCGTTCTCCTGAATGCGAGCTCGGTGTCTTCACTAGAGTCTCATTTCGTCCAGTGCAACTACAACAGTAATTTACAGCATCATTAAATGCTTCAGTTTTGTATTAGAATTTGTGACACATTTTAAACGTAACAAAATGCTTATCCAATGCAGGATGCCCAGCCGACCTCGCTCTGCAGACTGAATATGCATGGAACGCTTGTACAGTCACGATCAAATGTATCTGTCAGCGACAACTGCCTAGAATCGCAACTTTCTTTCTGCTCGGATTCATCAATAAACGCGACTTGTATGAGCTGATTACTTCCAGTATTGCAGATAGAGATTCTGTTACATATCATCTATAAGTTGCGTCGAACTGAATAACGGCAAGAATCTCTTTTCAAACCATGCATTATGTATCTATGGAAATTAGCGACTGCATTGTCCGTATGTAGAAATCGCTTGACGTTCCCTTTTGCAGAAGCAATTAGAGTCTCCGGAGTAACTGCGACATTGTGAGTAAAAATGTTCAAGAGGAGAGTGAAAAAGGTCATCGTAATCAGAGTGAAAAAGGTCATCGTAATCGCCAAAAAGAGGAGGGTCTATAGCGACAACTGAGGGCCGAGATCGAGCCAGTTTAGATGCAGCCATCGTGAATCCATTCATGTGAATTGCATAAGTGGTTAGAAACCTCCATCTGCAAGTGAGTGCTGCTACTGTCCTCCCACGCTTTCATACCGTTGGCCACTGGTCTCTATCGTCACAAGCGTGCAAGAAACAAGCCATTACATCTTGACATCGAGGAAGCATGTATAGTTTTGTCAGCGGTACTATCCAGCTGGCAGAGATGTTTGGAACTACATAGTTCATACTACGCTCCGGCGAATAATTTTCTTGTTTGGATAGCAGATTGTAGATTCTATATTCTGTAGATTCCATAATTGACTCAGCACCAAGTGGTGGGATACGTTTGGCTTTTCAGTATCGAACGACTGCATCTGGAGTGGAGAAATTGACTGAAGCTTTACCCAGGCTGGAATCGAAAGCATATACTGAAGAAACTGCAAAAAGATGGGAATTTAAGGAGATGGGACCTGGATAAACTGAAAGAACCAGAGGTTATACAGAGTTTCAGGGAGAGCGTAAGGGAACAATCGACAGGAATGGAGGAAAGAAATACAGTGGAAGAACAATGGGTAACTTTGAGGGATAAAGTAGTGAAGGCAGCAGAGGATCAAGTAGGTAAAAAGACGAGGGCTAGTAGAAATCCTTGGGTAACAGAAGAAATATTGAATTTAATTGATGAAAGGAGAAAATATAAAAATGCAGTAAATGAAGCAGGCAAAAAGGAATACAAACGTCTCAAAAATGAGATCGATAGGAAGCGTAAAATGGCTAAGCAGGGATGGCTAGAGGACAAATGTAAGGATGTAGAGGCTTATCTCACTCTCACTAGGGGTAAGATAGATACTGCCTACAGGAAAATTAAAGAGACCTTTGGAGAAAAGAGAACCACTTGTATGAATATCAAGAGCTCAGATGGAAACCCAGTTCTAAGCAAAGAAGGGAAAGCAGAAAGGTGGAAGGAGTATACAGGGGGTCTATACAAGGGCGATGTACTTGAGGACAATGTTATGGAAATGGAAGAAGATGTAGATGAAGATGAAATGGGAGATATGATACTGCGTGAAGAGTTTGACAGAGCACTGAAAGACCTGAGTCGAACAAGGCCCCGAGAGTAGACAACATTCTTGGGAGAGCCAGTCATGACAAAACTCTACCATCCGGTGAGCAAGATGTATGAGTCAAGCGAAATACCCTCAGACTTCAAGAAGAATATAATAATTCCAATCCCAAAGAAAGCAGGTGCTGACAGATGTGAAAATTACCGAACTGTCAGTTTAATAAGTCACGGCTGCAAAATACTAACGCGAATTCTTTACAGACGAATGGAAAAACTAGCAGAAGCCGACCTCGGGGAAGATCAGTTTGGATTCCGTAGAAATATTGGAACACGTGAGGCAATACTGACCTTACGACTTATCTTAGAAGAAAGATTAAGGAAAGGCAAACCTACGTTTCTAGCATTTGTAGACTTAGAGAAAGCTTTTGACAATGTTGACTGGAATACCCTCTTTCAAATTCTGAAGGTGGCAGGGGTAAAATACATGACGCGAAAGGCTATTTACAATTTGTACAGAAACCAGATGGCAGTTATAAGAGTTGAGGGGCATGAAAGGGAAGCAGTGGTTGGGAATGGAGTGAGACAGGTTTGTAGCCTCTCCCCGATGTTATTCAATCTTTATATTGAGCAAGCAGCGAAGGAAACAAAAGAAAAATTCGGAGTAGGTATTAAAATCCATTGAGAAGAGATAAAAACTTTGAGGTTCGCCGATGACATTGTAATTCTGTCAGAGACAGCAAAGGACTTGTAAGAGCAGTTGATCGGAATGGATAGTGTCTTGAAAGGAGGATATAAGATGGACATCAACAAAAGCAAAACGAGGATAATGGAATGTAGTCGAATTAAGTCGGGTGATGCTGAGGGTATTAGATTAGGAAATGAGGCACTTAAAGTAGTAAAGGAGTTTTGCTATTTGGGGAGCAAAATAACTGACGATGGTCGAAGTAGAGAGGATATAAAATGTAGACTGGCAATGGGAAGGAAAGCATTTCTGAAGAAGAGAAATTTGTTAACATCGAGTATAGTGTCAGGAAGTCGTTTCTGAAAGTATTTGTATGGAGTGTAGCCATGTATGGAAGTGAAACATGGACGATAAATAGTTTAGACAAGAAGAGAATAGAAGTTTTCGAAATGTGGTGCTACAGAAGAATGCCGAAGATTAGATGGGTAGATCACATAACTAATGAGGAAGTGTTGAATAGGATTGGGGAGAAGAGAAGTTTGTGGCACAACTTGACTAGAAGAAGGGATCGATTGGTAGGACATGTTCTGAGGCATCAAGGGATCACCAATTTAGTATTGGAGGGCAGCGTGGAGGGTAAAAATCGTAGAGGGAGACCAAGAGATGAATACACCAAGCAGATTCAGAAGGATGTAGGTTGCAGTAGGTACTGTGAGATGAAGAACCTTGCACAGGATAGAGTAGCATGGAGAGCTGCATCAAACCAGTCTCAGGACTGAAGACCACAACAACAACATACACACGTTTTAAAAGAAAGTATGCATCAATCAATAGATTTCTTTATCCAGTATAAGAGATAATGCACATCCATTTTGCATACGATAACAACAATACATCGACTGCACAGACACGCAGAGTATTGAAGTTGTAATGGCTTGCAAAGTTCCCAGACTAAAATCTCTCAGGGCGTTGACTGTTCTAGAGTGGGAGTTACACCAAGAACATTATTGACAACCTCGTCGGAATCACGTTTTTGCCTTGTGAGAGAGCATTAATCGGTGACAGCATCTTTGTAGCACCCTCGTTTCTCCACCAGTCGAAGACTCAACGAATTGTTGGACAATAAGGAACGGCGGATCTATTTTAAAAGTGGAACTTAGTGTAATTACTTTTCATTTTTTGTTCACAAAATAACGCTGTGATTCCGATATTCCTCGAAACACAGCGGTTCTAAGCAAAGAGGCTCTGTGGTCCTCATATAAATAGAAACTCAGATTTAATTTATTTTCAGGCTCTCGTCTTTAGACATTGTTATTCTTATAATTGTTACATAATGACGGGTTATTGAAAACACTAGAAAAAGATTATTTATTCTCGTGCTGTTTACGGTCGATATATTTTTCAACAATTAATAATAAGTGAATTTTATCCATAGTGGGTGCTGTTGAACTCCGTGACTGTTCCTTTATAGGGTGTAGAAAAATTTCCGCTACCAGTCACAATAAAAGATTATTTATTCGTCATACGACTGGTTTCGGGCTTGTGCCCATCCTCAGGTGCTTATACATTCATGTACATGTTTATATTGGTGGAGATTTTCTTGACCTTACAATATCTAATGTAAACAACAAACATGCCTTCCAGGTTAACAGAAAACCCACCACTAGTGATGTTGTCATTAACAACTCCTCATATCATTCAGTACAACACAAAATGGCAATCTTCAGATCCACACTTAATCGTATACATAAAATCCCACTCAGCCCCCATGATGAACAAAAGAAATTAACATTATCAAACAAATTGCACGTAGAAACGGACACAACCCAGATCTAACTGATAAATTTAACAAAAAAACCAAGATGAAACAATGCACACCTCCTAAATCAGATTCACAAGAACGAAATAACACATTTGTCCACATACCCTTTATAGGTAAAATATCATACCAAATTGCCAACTCTTTGCGAAACCTGGTATTCAAATTCCTTTCAGCACTAACAACAAGCTACAACAGCACATCATCCACAACAGTAACACAAATAACCAATGCCACCACAAATCAAGTATTTACAAACTTTTATGTAACAATTGCCCACAGTTATACATATTCCAAACTGGAAGGAGTTCCACTATAAGATACCGTGAGCATATGGATGCCTTACGGCTAAATAGCTTTGATAATTCTTCCTTTGCAATACATCTAAAAGACCATGATCACTCAGCCACAGCCATTACAGACAACCTACAAATACTACACACAATCAACAAAGGCAAGAAAATGAATCTGCTCGAAGAGCTAGAAATTTACATGCACGATTCTAACTCACCACACCTTATTCTCAACGAACAAATGGAGCTTGCAAACAAATCTTATCTCCACATATTTCATGAAATCTTAAAAAACAAAAGTTCATTATCCTCTGATATAATAACAAAGTAATATGGAAATCCGATGTAGCAATTATACAACAATTCATGTGTCATCATCGTAATTTGTAAAAGTCATATTGTAAACACAAGCTTTAACTGTCATTTTCGTAATTTGTAATAGCTTTCAAAATTTCATGTGTGTAACATCATTGTACTTCCTAGATCTAAGTTCTCCGACAAAAATGTGGTTCAAAAAATTGCATAATGTGGATAAAAAAAACAACTTCTCAGTTTATTTAACTTTCTAAGTTCTATATGTGCAACATCCCTCCACTTCCTATGGCTACGTTCTTTGACCATAACCTACATGTTTCTGTATGAGAAACTTCTTTACACCTCCTATGTCTAAGTTCTTTGACCACAGCCTATATGTTTGTATGTAAACACAGTGTATTTCACGAGTGCACATCGTAACAGTAAAATACGCAGCTAAATTTTATAAACCTGAAATATGGATGTGAAAATGATAACAAAAGTGCAACTAAGTGGAAAAACCGTCACCACAGTGTAATTATAATAATGATGCTTAAACGTTATATAAGTACAGATACACTGTGTGATCAAAAGTATCAGGAACCCCCCCCCCCCCCAAAACATTGGTTTTTCATATTACATGCATTGTGCTGCTACCTACTGCCAGGTACTCCATATCGATGACCTCTGTAGTCATTAGACATCGTGAGAGAGCAGAGTGGGGCGCTCCACAGAACTCGCGGACTTCGAACATGGTCAGGTGACTGGATGTCTTGTGTGCCATACGTCTGTACGCGAGATTTCCACACTCCTAAACATCCCTAGGTCCAGTGTTCGCGATGTGATAGTGAAGTGGAAACTTGAAAGGACACGTACAGCACAGAAGCGCATAGGCCGACCTCGTCTGTTGACTGACAGAGACCGCCAACCGTTGAAGAGGGTCGTAATGTGTAATAGGCAGACATCTATCCAGACCATCACACAGGAATTCCAAACTGCTTCAGCATCCACTGCAAGTACTGTGACAGTTAGTCGGGAGGTGAGAAAACTTGGATTTCATGGTCGAGCGGCTGCTCATAAGGCACACATCACGCCGTTAAATGCCAAACGACACCTCGCTTGGTAAAAGGAGCATAAACACTGGGCGATTGAACAGTGGAAAAACATTGTGTGGAGTGAAGAATCACGAAACACAATGTGGCGATCCGATGGCAGGGTGTGAGTATGGCGAATGCCCGGTGAACGTCATCTGCCAGCGTGTGTAGTTCCAACAGTAAAATTCGGAGGCGGTGGTGTTATGGTGTGGTCGTGTTTTTCATGGAGGGGGCTTGCACCCCTTGTTGTTTTGCATAGCATTATCACAGCACAGGCCTACACTTATGTTTTAAGCACCTTTTGCTTCCCACTGTTGCAGGGCAATTCGGTGATGGCTATTGCATCTTTCAACACAATCGAGCACCTGTTCATAATGCATGGCCTGTGGCAGAGTGGTTACACAATAACATCCCTGTAATGGACTGGCCTGCACGGAGTCCTGGCCTGAATCCAATAGAACACCTTTGGGATGTTTTGGAACGCCGACTTCGTGTCAGGCCTCATCAACCGACATCGATATCTCTCCTCAGTGTAGCAGTCCTTGAAGAATGGGCTGCCATTCCCCAAGGAACCTTCCAGCACCTGATCGAGCGTATGCCTACGAGAGTGGAAGCTGTCATCAAGGCTGAGGGTGGGCCAACACCATATTGAATTCCAGCATTACCGATGGAGGGCGCCACAAACTTCTAATTCATTTTCAGCCAAGTGTCCAGATACTTTTGATCACATAGTGTATATTTTCGACAAATGCTGCCTTGCCACTTACAATTGTTCCACTTGTATCTGCTTGGTCACCAGCAACTAATTCTTTTTGTATTTGTACAGTGATCGCCAGCAATATAAACATGTACATGAATGTATAAACAGCTGAGGACGGGCACAAGCCCGAAACCAGTAGTGTGAGGAATAAATAATCTTTTATTGTGACTGGTAGCGGAAATTTTTCTACACCCTAATAAGAACACATTACTCACTGCACGCTCATTTTTACATTATAACTTCACATTTTATAACAACATAACCAAACCAATAATTGACATATTTGTTGATCTAAACAACTACAGTGAAAGCTTATCGAATGGATGGAACAGGTATTTGATTCATGGATAAAAACCAGCAACCAGTCAGTTTTGATAATTATTTGTGTAAAATAACTACCAGCTTTGAGGTCATATGAATCTACTACCTTCCCTCTCCAGCCGTTATTAATTTTTTTTAAAAACCAGTTTACATATTACAAATAATGCTTTTCATTTACAAAATTAGTTCTATTTTGCGTCTTTCAACCTCGACATGTCATTTTCTGATAAGAATCTGCGAATGTGCTATAATGGTACATACAACTCTGTGCATGTTTTGTCTCGGACAATATTTTTTATTAATCGATCTCCCATTTAAAACTGGCGGCATGGACTCTGGTCATGGCCGTGGCCGTCGTGGTACGCTATCGCTCTAAGCGATACCCGTATGTCAGCCTTGCTCAGACTGGAAAATTTCACGGCCATTCACGCTGCAGAAACTCAGACCGGCCTCATTCAGTCGTCCCACCCTAAAAATTATTAAAAACCTTCAAGTACTGTCATTCTCATCCAGCTTAAACTTAACAACCAGTGAGCACTAGTGTCATTTTTAAGAAACAGCGTTATGTAACATTCATACAAAATGTTTGCAAACATGACAATAACAGAGAGCTCAATCACTGTTCTGTTAGCTTTTGAGGCCTTCAGAAATTACTCCTTGTGATGTGTGAGTTTTGTAAGTGCCTTTGGTGGTTGGCTCTGAGCACTATGGGACTCAACTGCTGAGGTCATTAGTCCCCTTTGGTGGTATTCAGATGTTAACCAACGTCGTTACCCATTCAGAAAGTAGGTATTTGCTAAGACTTCTGAAGGTGCGTAATAAATGAAATTACACTGTTTGTCCTTAACGGTCGTCTGATTGCACTACGATGCGTAAAAGATCGTAACAAATTGTCATTAGACATTGTGGCACGGCTAGTGTACGGTTGCAAGTCAGAAGGTTGCATTTCCACCCAGTGAGTGTGCACACATAAGCAGACAGACTTTGAGAGGAAATCATGTAGCCAGCAGTCTGTACCTTACTGTTGCGCCATCGCTTTTATATGCAGCCGTTTGCGTTTCGATGTTAAAAGCTGTGTGCGCATTGATACAGTGAACGAGGAGGTTGACTACTTGTAGCCACCGATAAATAGTGCAGTGTTGCTGCTGTGCTTATCGCATCATATGACCATCTTGATCACTGGGAATATTCTAGATGGATTCACATATTAACTGAGAGTTACACCGGTATAATGTGGCGTCGGCTGACGTCAGTGGAGGTTGCATGATTCGATAATGCGATTTCATGCAAATCCATGAAACAGTCTCTTTGTAACGCTGTCAACAACTGGAACTGTTGCGTAAGGAGTTTTCTGAGTAAACGGTGTTTCCTCACTGTTCTAACTAACTGGGAGGCGTTAACAGTGTTGAATATAATAATGTTATCACATTTCATACCTATTAGACCGTTCCAGACATACAGTAGAGAAAACTGAAGGAAGTGTACAACTCTAAAAGCAAAAACGTTCCAATAAACATAGGTCCACAAACAAGATAGTCGATGATGTAGACTACGAGTCGCTGTTGACTTAAGAATGAAATTTTGTCATAGTTAATACAAGTTCATTTGAAATAGAAGCTTTTCGGTTAACTGGCAGCTCCATAATCGCCATGTACCTACAGTGGCACAAAATTATGTTCCTAAATTCAGTCGACATAGTGATTTCAATTAAATATTTAGAACAATTATTACGTAAGATGTGACAATGGTTTAAAAATTTAATTCTTCAACTGTAAGAAGGTAATTTTAAGCCTAAATTACATTGCTCGTATGGGCGTTCATTCTTTCTCTCTTTCTTAGTCGGTACTATCGCATTGAGAGTGTGATCACACCATTGGCAGCTCGGTAGTTGTGTGCTAATGGCACTCGTGTCCTTAAGTTAATCCAGCTGCAAATGTAGATTCAGATCTGCTGAAGAGGTGGTATACTTCAAGCAAGTGTTTTTCTTTGTTCCCTAATACAACTGAGAACGACCAGAATGAAATTTAGTAACAAAATTGTAGGGACTCTGAGTAGTACTTACAGCATGTAGTAACTGTTAGTCGACTGCTAGAATGTCATGCTGATTGAAAAACACCTATTACAATGAGTTTTCATATTATGTGCCGATACACGAGTTACAAATCACTCCCATGACTCACAGACTATCCATTCAATGCTCTCGGCTGCTAGGGATAATACATCTTTGGTTATATGGTAAAGCGATCTGCTAGTTGTACTTTAAGCTCGGATTCCAGCTGACCAATCAGGTGGCTAGGTGGTTAATTAGAACCACGTGGCATCATTTGCTCCGTCTCTGTTCATTCCCGTTGTCGCCGCCTGCACCAGCTAGCAAAGTTCTACATGTTAAATTCAGACGTTATTGTATTCAAGATTCATGGTAAGAGCGTTATTCTATGTTATATGAATGTTTTTCAGTTTTGCAGATGTTTTTCCATAGTAAGCAATATTAGGTCTTTTTGGGTACTTGTCTTTGTCTGATATAGTGAATATTAGCATATTCTTTTGTTCGAGCCATCTACGAGAATTGGAACTTTAATAGTGGCAACTATTTATTTACAGCTCGTACAAAATAGATACGTGTTTCAAAGTTTTACTGACCTTTAAAGTAGTCACCAGTATTGTGTATAACCCACTGCCAGCGATGTGGAAGTCGTAGGATACTCTTAGCAGTGCCAGTTGTATTGACAGTTCGAGCGGCGCGGTCTATTGCCCGATGAATTTGTAGCAGTTCTGAAGCGAATGCCGTGAAGTGTTTACTTCAGTTTAGAAATCAAGTTGAACTCACAAGGTCTTACGTCAGGGGAGTGCAGTAGGTGGTACAGCACTTAGCAGCTCCTTCAGTCAAACAAATCAGTAACAGCTTGCGCTGTTCGTGCTTGACCTTCGTCCTCCAAAATGATGGTAAGGTCCTGCAGAAAGTGTCATCACTTCTGTCTCTATGCTGTTCATTTTTCGAACACAACCTACGACCCGCTTAGAGACAGAAGTGATGACACTTTCTGTAGGACCTGACCATCATTTTGCAGGACAAAGCTCAAGCACGTACAGTGCAAGCTGTTACTGATTTGTTTGACTGACGGAGCTGCCAAGTGCTATACCACCTACTGTATTCCCTTGACTTAAGCCCTCGTGAGTTCAACTCGAATTCTAAACTGAAGGAAATATTCATGGCATTCGCTTAAGAACTGCTACAAATTCGTCGGGCAATAGACCGCGCTCCTCGAACTGTCAACACAACTGGCACTGCTAAGAGTATCCTACGACTTTCACATCGCTGGCAACGGGCTATTCACAATGCTGGTAACTACTTTGAAGGTCAGTTAAAACTTTGAAACACGTATCTATTTTGTACGAGCTGTAAATAAATAGTAAATGGTTCAAATGGCTCTAAGCACTATGGGACTTAACATCTGAGGTCATCAGTCCCCTAGACTTTGAACTATTTAAACCTAACTAACCTAAGGACAGCACACACATCCATGCCCGAGGCAGGATTCGAACCTGCGACCGTAGCAGCAGCGCGGTTCCGCACTGAAGCGCCTAGAACCGCTCGGCCAGCCGGCCGGAGTGGCCGTGCGGTTCTGGGCGCTACAGTCTGGAACCGAGCGACCGCTACGGTCGCAGGTTCGAATCCTGCCTCGGGCATGGATGTGTGTGATGTCCTTAGGTTAGTTAGGTTTAATTAGTTCTAAGTTCTAGGCAACTGATGACCTCAGAAGTTAAGTCGCATAGTGCTCAGAGCCATTTGAACCATTTGAACCGCTCGGCCACAGCGGCCGGACATTGTACTTCCTCACTCACTAAATACACTGAAGCACCAAAGAAATTGGTATAGATATGCGTATTCAAATACAGTGATAAGTAAACAGGCAGCGTACGGTGCTGCGGTCGGCAGCGCCTATATAAGACAAAAAGTGTCTGGCGCAGTTGTTGGATCGGTTACTGCTGCTATAATAACTTGGTGTTACACTCGTCGTACAAGCGAAGGGACGTAGCATCTCCGAGGTAGCGATGAAATGGGGATTTTTCCCGTACAACCATTTCACGAAAGTACTGTGAATATCAGGAATCATGTAAAACATACAATCTCCGACTTCACAACGATCAGAAAAAGATCCTGCAAGGACGGGACCAACGACGACAGGAGAGAATCGTTCAACGTGACAGAATTGCAACCCCACCGAAAATTGCTGCAGACTTCAGTGCTGGGCTATCAACAAGTGTCAGCGTGCAAACCATTCAACGAAACATCATCGATATGGGCTTTCGGAGCCGAAGGCCCACTAGTGTACCCATGATGAATGCAAGATACAAAGATTTACGCCTCGCTTGGGCCCGTCAACACCGACATTGGGCTGTTGATGACTCGAAACATGTTGCCTGGTCGGACAAGTCTCCTTTCAAATTGTATCGAGCGGATGCACATGTACGGGGTATCGAGAAAACCTCATGAATCCATACACTCTGCGTGTCATCAGGGGCTGTTCAAGCTGGTGGAGGTTCTGTAATGGTGTGGGGCGCGTGCAGTAGGAGTGATATGGAACCTCTAATACGTCTAGATACGACTCTGACAGGTGACACGTACATAAGCACACTGTCCGATCACCTGCATCCATTCATGTCCATTGTGCATTCCGACGGACTTGGGCAATTCCAGCATAACAATACGACACTCCACACGTCCAGGCTTGCTACAGTGTAGCCCCAGGAACACTTTTCTGGGTTTAAAGACTTCCGCTGTCCACCACACTCCCCAGACATGAAAATTATTGAGCATATCTGGGATGCCTTGCAACGTGCTGTTCAGAAGAGATCTCCACCCCCTCGTACTCTTACGGATCTCCAAAGTCATGTTACGTGTCAATACATGAAATTATTACATAAAAATAAAACAAGTAAAATAAAATGTTTATGAACCCAAAATAAGTCCAGCCATATGTTTAAGTAAACGCAGTCAACAATATCACATAGAATCAGCTTAACTCCTCAACAGAATAGAAGGAGTGATCCATGAGGAAACTCTTCAGTTTCGATTTGAAAGCACGTGGATTTCTGCTAAGAGTTTGGAATTCTTGTGGCAGATTGTTGAAAACGGATGCACCAGTATAATGCACACTTTTCGGCAAAAGAGTTAAATAAATGTAACTGTCTTGTGGCTAGGGCCTCCTGTCGGGTAGACCGTTCGCCGGGTGCAAGTCTTTAGATTTGACGCCACTTCGGCGAATTGCACGTCGATGGGGACAACACAACACCCAGCCCCTGAGAGGAGAAAATCTTCGACCCCGCGCCCTTAGTACTGACATTCTGTCACGCTGACCACTCAGCTACCGGGGGCGGACTGCAAAAGAGTTAAGGAAGTGCGATCCAAATGCAGAGTGTATTTCTGCCAGCTATTAACTGAGTGAAAACTGCTAATTATTAGGAATAAGCTAATACTATTAACAAGAAAGACCAGTAAAGAATATATATATTGCGAGGCCAATGTCAAAATACCCATACTAGTGAACAGGGGTCGACAAGAGATTCGCGAACTTACACCACTTATTGCCTGAACTGCCCTTTTATGGACCAAAAATACCATTTTAGAATTGGAAGAGTTACCCCAAAATATAATACCATACGACATAAGTGAATGAAAATAAGTAAAGTAGACTAATTTTCGTGTCGAACGATCACTTGCCTCAGATATCACTCGAACAGTAAAAATGGCAGCATTAAGTCTTTGAACAAGATCCTGAATGTGGACTTTCCAAGACAGTTTACTATCTATCTGAACACCTACAAATTTGATCTGTTCAGTTTCACTGATCATATACCCATTCTGTGAAATGAAAACGTCGGGTTTCGTTGAATTGTGTGTTAGAAGCTGTAAAAACCGAGTTTTCCTATGATTTAGTGTTAGTTAATTTTCTACAAGCCATGAACTTATGTCATGAACTGCACTATTTGAAACAGAGCAAATGTTGCACACAACATCCTTCACCACCAAGTTTGTGTCATCAGCAAACAGAAGTATTTGAATATTACCCATAATACTAGAGGGCATATCATTCATATAAATAAGAAACAGCAGTGGTCCCAACACTCATCCCTCGGACACCCCCACTTGACCATACCCACTCAGACCCCACATCACAGCCATTCTCAACACTGTGAATAATGACCTTTTGCTGTCTGTTGTTAAAGTTAGAGGTGAACCAATTGTGATCTGCTCACCGCATTCCTTAATGGTCCAACTTCTGGAGCAATATTTTGTGATCAACACAATCAAACACCTTAGTTAAATAAAAAAATATGCCTAAAGTTCGAAATATTTTGTTTAATCCATCCAGTATCTCACAGGGATAAGATAATATACACTCCTGGAAATGGAAAAAGGAACACATTGACACCGGTGTGTCAGACCCACCATACTTGCTCCGGACACTGCGAGAGGGCTGTACAAGCAATGATCACACGCACGGCACAGCGGACACACCAGGAACCGCGGTGTTGGCCGTCGAATGGCGCTAGCTGCGCAGCATTTGTGCACCGCCGCCGTCAGTGTCAGCCAGTTTGCCGTGGCATACGGAGCTCCATCGCAGTCTTTAACACTGGTAGCATGCCGCGACAGCGTGGACGTGAACCGTATGTGCAGTTGACGGACTTTGAGCGAGGGCGTATAGTGGGCATGCGGGAGGCCGGGTGGACATACCGCCGAATTGCTCAACACGTGGGGCGTGAGGTCTCCACAGTACATCGATGTTGTCGCCAGTGGTCGGCGGAAGGTGCACGTGCCCGTCGACCTGGGACCGGACCGCAGCGACGCACGGATGCACGCCAAGACCGTAGGATCCTACGCAGTGCCGTAGGGGACCGCACCGCCACTTCCCAGCAAATTAAGGACACTGTTGCTCCTGGGGTATCGGCGAGGACCATTCGCAACCGTCTCCATGAAGCTGGGCTACGGTCCCGCACACCGTTAGGCCGTCTTCCGCTCACGCCCCAACATCGTGCAGCCCGCCTCCAGTGGTGTCGCGACAGGCGTGAATGGAGGGACGAATGGAGACGTGTCGTCTTCAGCGATGAGAGTCGCTTCTGCCTTGGTGCCAATGATGGTCGTATGCGTGTTTGGCGCCGTGCAGGTGAGCGCCACAATCAGGACTGCATACGACCGAGGCACACAGGGCCAACACCCGGCATCATGGTGTGGGGAGCGATCTCCTACACTGGCCGTACACCACTGGTGATCGTCGAGGGGACACTGAATAGTGCACGGTACATCCAAACCGTCATCGAACCCATCGTTCTACCATTCCTAGACCGGCAAGGGAACTTGCTGTTCCAACAGGACAATGCACGTCCGCATGTATCCCGTGCCACCCAACGTGCTCTAGAAGGTGTAAGTCAACTACCCTGGCCAGCAAGATCTCCAGATCTGTCCCCCATTGAGCATGTTTGGGACTGGATGAAGTGTCGTCTCACGCGGTCTGCACGTCCAGCACGAACGCTGGTCCAACTGAGGCGCCAGGT
Organism: Schistocerca piceifrons; assembly: GCF_021461385.2. Taxonomy (NCBI): domain Eukaryota; kingdom Metazoa; phylum Arthropoda; class Insecta; order Orthoptera; family Acrididae; genus Schistocerca; species Schistocerca piceifrons. The sequence continues at coordinate 153,874,108 of NC_060149.1, read as the reverse complement.
AGAAATGGCATGGCAAGCCGTTCCACAGGACTACAGACAGCATCTCTACGATCGTCTCCATGGGAGAATAGCAGCCTGCATTGCTGCGAAAGGTGGATATACACTGTACTAGTGCCGACATTGTGCATGCTCTGTTGCCTGTGTCTATGTGCCTGTGGTTCTGTCAGTGTGATCATGTGATGTATCTGACCCCAGGAATGTGTCAATAAAGTTTCCCCTTCCTGGGACAATGAATTCACGGTGTTCTTATTTCAATTTCCAGGAGTGTAGAATTTTCAGTTGTTAAACAACTTCTAAAGCCGAACTGTACATTTTATAGCAAATTATGTGATATGAAATGATCAATTATCCTTACATACACAGCCTTTTCAATAACTTTAGCGAACACTGATGACATAGAAATAGGTCTAAAATTGTTCACATTATCGCTTTCCCCCTCTTTATTCGTTCAGGAAACTGACCATTTGTAAAGGAAAAGTTACAAATATGGCTAATTACAGGGATAGTACTTCAATATTCTGCTAGGCACTCCATCATGTCCACGAGAGTTCTTAGTCTTCAGGGATTTAATTATTTACTCAATCTCCCTCTTGCCTGTATCACAGAGGAGTATTTCAGACATCAGTCTCGGAAAGACATTTTCCGAGAGGGTTATATGATTCCCTGTGGAAACTAAGGTTTTATTTTATTCACCAACAATGCTCAGAGAATGGTTGTTTAATGCTGTACATATATCTGATTACCAGTAACAGAAATATTTTTACTACGAACTGATTTTATATGCTCGACTTTATGCTGCTGACCAGACACTTTCTCAACAGCTGACCATATGGCTTTAACTTTATCCTGTGATTTAGCTATTCTATTTGCGTACCACATACTCTTTGCATTCCTAATAACATTTTTAAGCACCTTACAATACTGACTGTAATGGGCTACAGTCGCTTGATTGTGACTACTTCTAACATTTTGATATAATTCCCGCTTTGTTCGACATGACTTTCTTATCCCTCTAGTCAGCCACCCAGGCTGCCTTTTACTGCTAGTACCCCGTTTAGAATATTCTAATAGAAAGCAACTCTCCAAGAGCATGAGAGATGTGTTAAGGAAAGCATTAGGCCGGCCGGCGTGGCCGAGCGGTTCTAGGCACTACAGTCTGGAACCGCGCGACCGCTACGGTCGCAGGTTCGAGTCCTGCCTCGGGCTTGGATGTGTGTGATGTCCTTAGGTTAGTTAGGTTTAAGTAGTTCTAAGTTCTAGGGGACTGATGACCTCAGATGTGAAGTCCCATAGTGCTCAAAGCCATTTGAACCGTTTGTCAGAGTCAACACCTATAAACAGTTACCTCTTATATTTTCATGAAATATGCTAATCCCTTCTCTACTTGGATACCTGACCTCCTCTGAAGGTGATTTCTTTGTTGGAGGGACTTCCTTCAAGCAGGTATACCTATCAGCTGACTTTAATCTAAAAAATATGTAGCTCTAATACCGAATACTACAGGAATTTTTCCATGAGTTATCCCACCACCACCCACTACACTGTCACCTATAAGTTTTGCCTGCCCCCCTTCCCATACCTATTGAGGTGGAGGCCATGCCTAGTGAAACCCGATCTTTTGATAGTCTCATCTGGCACCACTGCAATGTGACCCATGTCCTCTGCCATCGGTGCCTTCTCCAGCTCGATGTTAACACGCCTAAGAGCCACATTAAAATGAAGCCGACCGTGACGCTGAAATAGTTGCGCGAAATGCACATTAGTGCCACCAGTTTGAGTAGCTATCTTTACCGGGTCACCACCTGCATCATATTCCCCATCCTTATCAAGACTATTCCCTGCTAGACCCACACTCACTACCTGATCCTCTTTCATAAAATTCCTACATAAGTCCCCTATGTTGTCAGTCACCTGAGCACCAACCCTCCACTAGGCTTCACAATGCTGGTGACCTTGTACTCACTCCCCAACACTTCCTGCAACTGCTGGCTCACACCTCTACCGTTCTGTTTTGTAGAATACGTGGTATTGTATATCCACGTGGTCCCTTGGTGGATATATGTATCCACAGTTCCTGAACTACATGCTCATTTATTGAATAATGTTTATTGAATAGTATTGTAAACGGCTTTCAGTAGGTAGAATATTTTCTTCTTTGCATAGAACTTTCAGCCGATATAAGGTATTTTTGAGCTGCAGAGAGCTTCGAGACATGTTTCGCAGTTACGAATACATTGAGATTGCCTCTCATGTGATTAATGCTTACTGTTATTAGGTTTAGGCAATACAAGGTTCAGTTTACATCTGCATTTCATGCGTTTGCTCTACAAGAAAAGACGCAGCTATGATTACAGGGTGTGTTAGAATGGTTGAACGTCTTGGGTATAATATTGCATTACTTTGAGCAATGTTATAAATATCTTCATATATGAAAGAGGCTACTATTTCATTAACAGATCGCGTAGTTGCTCGATCAGGAGTCAAAATTTTCTACAAGGAGAGGAAAATTTTCAGGGCATTAGTACTGGAGTCATCATGCTATGCACTCAGGTTAAACTCTGACAGGGAGTACCTAGTTATCATTGTCAATATCGTTCAATAACTGCAGTGCCCGGCGTTGTCCATGATATTTGATATTTGCTACACAAAGCGGTAGGCCCTGTGCCTTGTAGATTTTAATAATAAAAATAACTGTGAAACACAGACTAAAATATTTTCTAGGGTATGTGCATGTGTAATAACGGCAACTAATCAATAAATAACAGTTTGCTATTAAGTTTCTGTCAAATTCTCGGGTTTTCGCTCGCCCTGCAATCTAGTGACGCCTGATGGTCGTCTCCAACACGAGTATTGTAGCTGTAATTTATTCTCGCGATAGGAATCAGTCAGTTTACTGCAATATATTTAGTTTCTTAGGTATTTAATTTTTTATTAACTTTCTTCATTGTTTCATCTAAATGTAGAAGTCTGAAGTAAATCGGTCCAATACTTTGAGATGTTTGGCAACAATATTTTTCCTTTATATATAACATACGTATATGTTTGAAGTCAGACTACGAAATCTTATGTAGACAGTGATCTTCTATTGTCTTGAAAGTAAAGTGTGAAAAATTTCGTCAAGATCAGAATAAAACTGTAGATTTGTATGAATTACAAACAAACGGACACTCTTCGTTATACACATAGATCATATTTGTATTATTGCTTCGTTTATAGCAGCTTCTCTGCCGCTTATTTCCATTTTTTACTTCACTGTTGGAGCTGGAAGAATGGAAGCACTGAACTTTCACCACGTGGAATATCCTCTTGTAACAATCGGTCTCACCATCCCGTAGGACGTCGTGTTTAATTTCGGTAGCATTTAATTTCTCAAGACAGATATTTGGGATCTGGGTGACCAAGCTATGTTTCGGGATGGAAATACTGAAAGTTAGGTTCCATGCACGGGCGTGGGGTTTTATTAGTAATTTACAACTTCCGAAGGCGAGTGTTGTGATCAGGCGCATATGAGAGTGAATGTACAACAGCTATGTTAGTAATAGCTGCCTCACAATTGTAGTTTTTGAAGTAGACTGCCAGGAGACTTGGAAGAAGCCTTGTCGAGAAAGTAACTAGCGGGGAATTCACTTACAGTATCCATCAGTACTAATGACGAGATTCATTAATAGTATTATGAAATGGGTGTCCGCCCAGCTAGCCGCGCGGTCTAACGCGCTGCTTCCCGAGCAGGAAGGCGCGCCGGTCCACGGCACGAATTTACCCGGCGGATTGGTGTCGAGGACCGGTGTGCCGGCCAGCCTGTGGATGGTTTTTAAGGCGGTTTTCAATCTACCTCGGTGAATGCGAGCTGGCTCCCCTTATTCCGCCTCAGTTACATTATGTCGGCGACTGCTGCGCAAACGCTGTCTCTGTGTACCGTACATCATAATTACTCTACCACGCAAACATTTGGGGTTACATCATTCGTCCGGTATGAGACGTTCCCGGAGGGGAGGGGGGTGGGGGTAGGAGGCGATGGGGGCCGAACCTCATAATAACCCTACTGGGTTCGGTGTGGGGTGGCGGTGGGTGGGTGGACTGCTGTAGCGTGTTGGGAGGTGTGAATCACTGAGAGCTATGGAGAGGACGAAGCCTCTCCGTCGTCCCCAGTTTAATACACAATGCACACAATTATGAAATGGAATGCTCTAATGGAACAGCGCCTTCCTTATAAAAAATCGGACAAGTGCGAGGAGGACCCGCGCTCTGAGGGTTCCGTACAAATGAGAGAATGTATATGGACAGCTTATCTATAGATTTAGATAAGTAAGTTTACGGGTATCAAAATATGTGGGTTAGTGGCCGCACATCTTGACTGCATTGTCTTAGAAGCTTAAAGCTTTTACACCAAGGGATCGTAGACCGTAATATCTGCCATAAATTTCAACTTGATGCTTACAGACGGAGAGACAGAAAGACGGAGAACAGCTGGCAAAATATATTATTTATGTCATATAATTACAAATTAACAATTTTCGGGTGTTTTCCTTTACTTGTACTGTGAAACCTTGCTTCTTGCCAAATTTCATGATTCTACGTCAACGGAAAGTACACTATAGGTTTCGGATGAGTTTGCTATGATCAAAATATGACAAAAATGGCCATATGTTTTGAGTGCATTGACATAGAAGCTTGAATGTTTCCACTGCCATTGAACAGTAGATCCTAGTATTTGACATAAATTTCAACTCGATACCTCTTCCCGTTCCTGAGAAAAAGGGATCTTAACACAGGGACAGTCAGACGGACAACAAAGTGATCGTATAAGAGTCCCGTTTTTACCACCTGAGATACGGAACCCTGAAAATAGTATAAATTTTTCACCTGTACAACTCAGTTTTAAAAACATTGCAGTAAAGGCTTACAGTGTCATTCTGCATACGAGGAATAGCCACGTAAATCTCTTACCGATCTACAGGGCTCCTAATAACTACATAACAGGAGACAAAATAAGAGAAATAATTAAAGATGTCGACCGTCCAATGGTAACAATTTAGGTCGTGAATGCCCTTTACACCAATTGGGACTTCAATGGTGAAGAGTTGGAACGGAAAACGTAGAAGAAATACAAGTTGATGGCCTAGTACAACTAAATGAGGGAACACCCACGAGAATTAGCAGACCTGTCCAATGAAGCAGGTCTGCAGATGTTAGCTTCACGTCGGCTAAGTTTTCGTTACATATTAGATGGGAAGTAATTAAAAGCACCACTCGGGTCTGACCTCCTGACAAAAATGGCAGAATAGTCCCACGAAAGGGGTAAAGACCTTTACGCAGAGTAAATCGAATACAAGGAAAGAAAAGTGGACAGAAAATGTAGAAGTATGGAGGAGAAAGTGAAATACTTTAAAGAAAGTGGGATGTGAGAGTTGACTAAGGAACCTACACGGTATGCAAAATAACAGTCACCAGCAAAATACAATGTACGACAAAAAAGTATAGAAGAGTTCAGAGGGTATGTGATGTTATTTCGGTTATTAAAAATCGATGGGCTCACTAGTTACCATTATGACCCCCCTCCCCTCTGATATGAATGGACTTACTAATTCGGTTTGCAATGGTATCATAAAGCCGTTGTGTCTTCTCCCGAGATAAGCTGGTCCACAGCTGTTGGTATCCAGGATACTGTAACTGGGGCGGAGCTGACGTCAACGTTTGTCCCGCACGTTTTAGATAGATGCGGAGATCTTGCTGGACACAATAGTACCTCAGCATCAAGTAGAAAGCTGATAGAGAGACGTGTGATGCGTGGAGGAGCATTGTCCTCTTGCGAAATGACTGCACGACTCTGTAACGTGAGAAGTAGGCCAATCACATGAGGACGCCGGACGTCTCTGACGTACCGTTGTGTTGTCAGAGTTCCTCCAACCATTATAAACACTGACCTTAAGTGATATCCAATGGCTCCTCACACCATGACACTTGGAGTAAAACCGCTGTACCTCTGTAAAACACTGGAAGAACATGACCTTTCCTCAGGTCGCCGCCATACTCATCGACGACAGTCACCCAGAACATTGCAGAACTGCGATTCGTCGCTGAACAAAAAAATGGTTCAAATGGCTCTGAGCACTATGGGACTTAACATCTATGGTCATCAGTCCCCTAGAACTTAGAACTACTTAAACCTAACTAACCTAAGGACATCACACAACACCCAGTCATCACGAGGCAGAGAAAATTCCTGACCCCGCCGGGAATCGAACCCGGGAACTCGGGCGCGGGAAGTCGCTGAACACAATGCGATGTCTTTCATCAGCAGTCTATGCTTCCCAGTCCATGCACCACTCAAGACGCTGCCATTAGTATTGTGGCGCTGGAGCCTGTACACGTGGCGATAATTCCCTAGCCTGGCTGCTGTTAGTCGTGATGAAACAGAATGTTGCAAGGAGTCCACTACTTGTTCTCGAATGATAGGCGCAAGTATAAAGGGCTTACGAATAGTAGGCGCAAGTATGAAGGGGTTATGATGTACTTGGTGCAACATACGGTAATCGTCCATTGTGGTGGTCAGACGTGGTCGATAGGAATGCTGAAGACAAGTATGTCTGCCCTCACGTTCCCATGCAGTCCAACATCAGGCGACTGTCACATCCGAGTGCCCCACATATCTGATATTGCACGTTTCTGGTGTAAGTAGCCTGTTTGTATGTTGGCAGCGCTATAGACTATGTCTAATATCGCGCACAGCGCTCTGCGCCCTCGGTAAGAGATTCTGCGGTTGGTAGTACTAGCAGTTAGCGAGTGGACAGAGAAGTGTATAGACATGTTTTCTTTCTTAGTGGGGACTCTGTGTTGGTAGGACATGTATTGCAAAATGAGGATGGATGTTGTCGGCAATTTTTGGGGAGTGGAAATATTGACAACCATATAATTCAAATGGCTCTGAGCACTATGGGACTTAACATCTATGGTCATCAGTCCCCTAGAACTTAGAACTACTTAAACCTAACTAACCTAAGGACATCACACACATCCATGCCCGAGGCAGGATTCGAACCTGCGACCGTAGCGGTCACGCGGTTCCAGACTGAAGCGCCTAGAACCGCACGGCCACACCGGTCGGCGACAACTATATAATTTTTGGAACTGGTTGTCACATGAATAAGGTAAAATTTTCTAAATGCATTGTTTGCTCTTCAACATCTCCTTTATTTCGCTAACTATATGCCTCCTAATAGTTACAATAAATAGCAGTTAGAATCTTTTTATTTAGCTGGCTGTAGTTGCTGCTCGCTGTAATGCTGTAGTTTGTGTTATGAAGACTTTCTGTGAGGCAAGTGACTTATAAAAAAAATGTGATTCGTTATCGAAATGACTTTAGGCAATTAACAGAGTTGGAGATAGTTTCGTATTTCTTTAATTTCATATTTTTGGACTTTTATTATTGTTAGGATCTCTTGCAATTCAGGACCATTCTTTTGTGTTAATTATTGGCAGTCATGTTGTCACTGTATAGCAGTCAGATTGCGCTGGGCTTGTATATTGTGGGTGGTAAATGAATATGTTAAACTTGAGTTGTCTTTTTCAGGGAAAATTCTGTAGGTCAGTGTTTAAATAATTAAAAATAATTAAAGGCATAGATTCACTGGCAGCTGGTCGAACCGGGGATCGATATGAATCCATTTTCAAACTCTGTCAGGTGCTGATAATGCGTCTCACACGGGTACGTGACATCTCCATGTCCTTCATAGAGAGCGCTCATCATCTGACGCAGCTCACGGCTCTCATATATCCTACTAGGTCTGGCGACAACGCTAAACATGATAGGAATCATCCACTCTGACGGCTATTCTACTTCTCACACAGAATTGCAGCTCTGATCGTTTACGTTCACGACTATTGTGTGTACGTGTATGAAGATATAATGTAATTCGACCAAGTCTTCTGGGTGTTTCACTTGTTTGTCAGGTAGTGTATTTCATGTATCTTGAGATAAGCTACCCAACTTACTTTTTCTAGTCCATCTGTATTACATAATACTGAAAGGGCACCCGAAACCTCAGTCCCAAAATATAATTCTATGCCTCTGCTACGCCGCGTCTAACCCGGTAGGACGAAGAATGTGGGACTGTCGCTAAGGAGAGAAGAGAAGCATTCAAAATCTACAAGCGACAAGCCACGGAAGCGAATTATCTTAATTTAAACCACATCTAGCAAGGACGAAGCACCCATACAAAAAAAGAAAAGTGGTGAAGCTGGTGGGACTTACGTAATAGCTGGTCTACAGAATCCTCAATGATTATCGTTAGGAATAAGATGAAAAGAATATGACGAATTAATAAAGTAACGAGAAATGTACAATCACCATCTAAAAACCTTATAAAACATTTTATCCACTTTTACCCCAGCAGTAGCAGAACAGAACAAAGATAAACAGGCGGCCAATAGTCAGCTGCAATAGCTGTTAAACAAAAACTTGTCCCCGCTGGAAATTAATCGAGCGGTAGCCCACAGGAAGAGTACAACCGTGGGACTGTATAACATTCATTATCCAATGCTCCAACACATGCCGGAGAAGGGACTAAATCATCTATTGAACATCTTGACAAAATACTAACATCTTAAGAAAATACTAACTTAATCTATATCCCGACACCGAAGACTGTCCGGTTCCTTCCAATATATAGAACGGCTCCTGAGTGAGCTTCGTCACGCGTCACGCAGACTCATTACTCCTCTATTGTGCGTATGTGTCTGTGTGTGTATAAGACATTGGAATAGGCGATTGGATATAAACTGGACATGCAACTCACATTCAGAGAAAATCAGTATTTGCTAACAGTATATACGGATATCACAAACACTTAGGATAGTATCCTCACATTCATACTGGCGAATAAAATGAAACATCTTGATACCCCGTGGCCGTTCATCAACAAGCTACACTACCTGCTGAGCGACAGAAGCATGATCATTGCAATGAACGATGAAACAGTAGTGCGAACGAGAACAAGTAAAGGGTTGCTGCGAAGCTCAGGGTTGTCTACTTAAATCAAGCCTACATTCAATGGCTCACCCAAGTTTTCAAATACTGCAGTATGTCGATGATTTACGTGTTTATACTTCGTACCTCTATTTTTAATAAGCATGTGAGTAACGCAGTGACAGTGTTTAATGAATGGCCGAAGGAGAACTGTCTCAACATAACGCCAAACAAATCAGCTGTGTGCTTATATAACAGACATAGGCTTAAGGAACTAGGAAACCTAAGGCTAGTACTCTTCTTATTCCCTGTCTAAAGGGTGGCAAATGCTTAGGGCATTACGTCGATCGTAAGCTAACGCGATCACACCACATTAAGAATGTAACTATAAAATATGAAGTTGGCATAAATGTGTCTGTATAAAACCATCAGAGTTTTTATTCGAGCATTCACATCGACTCTAACTAATGCTTTACTGGCGGAAGCAAATGAAGTGCTATTAGAAATTTGCAGGGAATACATTAGCGCCGAATTGCTGTTGAAACGTTTCTGTTCCATGCAAGACAGTTTATTACCAAGGATTACAGAACTAACGATTAATTGTTATACATGCAGGTTTTCGTTTCGCAAGGAACTCCTCCCCTTAGCAGATTTTCACCACGATGTTTGGGGTTGCGTTAATCGACTGCCGTATTCCTCAATTTCAGGTGCTTCAGCACTCCCTACGCTAACGCCTTTTGACGCTGAACTTTAAGAACCACTTTCCATACACTCAAAATATATTGAAGAGTAAAATTTTAGCTGATAATTTGACAGCATGGCCATACTAAAGGCAGATTTACGTAGAAGGAACGATAAGACGGAGCAGAAAATGCATTTTTAGATGGCAAGACTTATCGAAGGAGCAAATTCAAGCTCTCTGAAGTAGCGAGCACACTTAACTATCATCTTTAAATGATGTAAATAAATGACTTTTTACATGTTTCGCGGTCATTTGATACATCTATGTTTTTCAGTATATGGACTGCTACATAAGGTAAGATCTGGTGATCTGCAGACAAACATCATATGAGTACTCGTAAAAATTAAGTATTAGCTGAGACATATCCGTTCTATTACAGTCATTAAATTCACTTTCATTTAAATGTTAATAACTAGGATTATTTCCTCAAAATGGAAACAAACTATTCAATAGAGTGTAAACATTATTTTCTCAATTATGTACACTCACGCTTTGGAAAGGCAAAGTCATAAGACTTACATCACAAGTCAGAGAATTTGTACAAACTGAAAACAAGTTTGATTAGCAATACCAAGGTGCCTTGCATAACAAGTGAAATTTTCTTGAGTATCTTGTTTGAAGGCATTTAAATTAAAATACTTAAAAGCAACTTTTTTTAAAAATCTTCTACAATAAATAATAGACTTCAGTGTAATCTACCAACTTTTATACAGCTAAACACATTAGTCTTGTTTCTGCATGTTTTCAATTCTATTTTGGTCACCTGCCTATTTCCTTTAGTACGCTATACCGTATTTTTACATGTGGTGGATTTTCAAACAGAACATACTTAAATACTTTCTCATCCTTTGAATAGTGCTCATTGTTGTTTAGTTATCTTCTCTACAAACTCAGTTGTGTATACAACCTCAAATGGTAATACCTGTGTAGATACATTTGCTTCAACTGGTGCTGCAACTGTATAGTTCATTTGTGCAACAGCAACTTTTACCTTCATTTTGACATATGAACCAGAAACGTTAAAGTTCTGTGCTTTTAGGTTAAATAAACTTTTGAACTACTTTTTTTATCCAAAAGAAAAGTATTTCAGTGCACTCAAACTTTATTTCCTTCTAATGTTCAAATTGGATTTGATCATCTATCAAAGCATTTCTGGTACATCAAAAATAGTAACACTAGTATATTATTTACAAGAAAATGAAATATACTGGGTTTTCACAAATTTGATTCACATAGTTCTTTAAGAGCCTTCTGGTTTGTTGCATTCTGATCACATACGGAACAAACTCCTTTCAATCCAATATTCTTAAGTTCACTTACAATGTGAACAACGAGTACTTTCAAAAGGCCTTAGTGGAAAGTGGTTGCAGTAAAGTAAAATGCAAGTTCCCATGCTTTGTGAATGCCTTTTAGCATAAAATATGTGTGGTTGGTAGCCACAGATGATTGTCCTAAATCACGTAAGTCCTGAGAGCCGTAGATTAGCTGATTGTGTGCCCCATAATACATACCATTATCCAGAGACATTTCGGCAAATGTAGAACACAATACTTTGCATTTTCATGCATATTACTTACTATCATTGCCAAGATGTTTAACAAAGCCATATTAGGGCCTATATCGAATTGCACATGGGGCAGTATTGACTTCAAGAGTTGGACAGATGCAAGGTAGAAGTATGTAGCCAAATATCTATATAGTATGGGTCTACGCTTATAAATAGATAAATCAAATGGGTTATCTCAGATTATATTTTTTATTTATGGGCGCTCAACGTCTAGGTTATCAATTGGATACATGAAGTCTAGGTGATCAGTGCCAAACTCCAAGTCCCATTATATTCTTGCTGCTTTCACCATCATGAACTGATGTGGTAACCATCATCAGCGCACTGAAAAAGAGGACTGTTTGGTTCTTTCAGTACTGTAGATGTTGCTCTACAGCCTATGCCATGCACTCTTATATTTCCATCTGACATAGGAATTCCTTAACTGGCTATTAATAAATATTTTAGTCACATCATTTAACTCTTCTTTAATTAATTGAAACTTCCTTTCGTCACATAGGCCTTTTAGAATTTTAAACTGGTTCCTCTCATTCTGTAGCTGTTTTTCCAGTTCACCTACTCTAGAAAGTGTATTTCGATACAATTAATACACTTTTCTTTTCGTGAAGTTAAATTGCATTTTGAAAATCCAGATCATTTTTGCGGCTTATTGGTGTTCAATGGCTAGTTTATCAGTACGAAACACCAATTTCCATTACACTCTTACTGCTTTCACTATCATAGAAAGGTGTTCTCAGCATTATCTGAAAAAGGGAACTGGTTGGCACGTACAATATTTTAGAGTTTTCACAGCAACTTACGTCATGCATACTTGCATTTACATCTGACTTCGTGGTAAACACATTGTTACTACTATTACTAATGCTTCAGTCAGCACCACCAAGACCACCTGTGTGACATAAAGGGGGAGAAGGCTTGTATAAAATCAATTCCGTATGTTTTGGAATTGGCCTGTGCCTAGAGATATTAACAAAACGTGATTGGAAAAACTGATCTTTACACACATAATAGTAACTACACTTAACGTCCTCAGCTACGGTACTAATAAAATTCCAGTTTTTTAGTGTCTTGCTCTTGGTTGCAACTGCGAATTTGTAGAAATGTTTATTCTGACTTTTGATTTGTGCTTGTGTTTAAAATATAACCACTTCTGCATCCACAAAACTTACATGAGTATTTCATACTCACACTGGGATTTTTCCTTCCTGTATGATCCATCTTCGTATGTCTAAAATGTCATTAAACCAAAAATTCTGAAAAAGAAAATCAGATTTAGGCCTTATGGATGATAAATAAATTTCACTCTCAGTTTTTCTTTATTAAATTTTCACAAATTAGTTTTGTTTTTGTACAACTGTGACTCTTCTGCTTTGGTTACCGTTATGAAATATGACATACGTTTTAGATACAAAAACATTTAGAAAAAGTTTACCTCCATCTGTTCAAGTCATACAAAAGGATTCATTTCGTATACACCGAAAAAATATTTCACTGTAAAGATATAATGCTCATTGAGATGGAGAAACTGGAGTGTAGGGGTGTGTACAAAAATTAGGTAGAATGTGAGCAATATATTTACAATGATATTAAATCAAGCTGTAAAAAAGAGAGGAAGATTGGGGCTTAATGTCCCGTCGACATCGAGGTCATTAGAAATGGAGCACAAACTCGGATTGTGTCAGGGATGGGGAAGAAAATCGGCCGCACCCTTTCAAATGAACCATCCTAGCATCTACCTCATGCATTTTAGGGAAATCACGGAAAATCTAAATCTGGATACCCGGACGCGGATTTAGACCGTCTTCCTCCCGAGAGCGAGTCCACCGTGCTACCTCACTCGGTAAATCGAGCAGTACACGCACATACTCGTAAGGAGGAACAAATTTATAGAGTCGGTAAAACACTATGCTATGAGACCAGCTTCTGTTTCCTACGAAAAAAAGAAATATGGAATCATTTACCCCACCCAAATGTTATGCATGCGAGCAAAAACAAGCGTAATACGTGCAACATACTTACAGACATGTTCAAATTATTAGACCAAAGACATTTTTTCCAAAACTTTACATTTATTACATATTTACATCCACATACAGATTATATTTGTACATTCAATACTTTTTGTGCCTGCCTTTGTTCTTAATCAACATTTTTACCCTGTTTGGCATGGTCTTTATTAACTTTTCACATTACATTTTAATATCGTTGTCATGGTACCAGATTTCCTCTAGTTTCTCCACAAGATCTTAGTTGGTGATTGTTGTAAATTTCCTTATGCTCTGTTTCACAATAGCCCATACATTTTCAATTGGATTCATATCAAGGCCATTCCCTGGCCACGACAGCACTTTCAGTTGCTTTTCATCCAAGTATTTGGAAACACTTTTGGCTTTGTGGCAAGGTGCGCCATCATGCATAAAAATGACTTCTTTATTAGGAAATTACTCATTTATTTGGGGGAAAAGTTCCTTTTCAAGGATTTCTTTATATTGTTCTTGCCTCATTGTCCCTTCAACAATGTGTAATCTGCCAGGACCTTTCACGGACATCACACTCCAGACCATAACGGAAGTTGGATGCTTCACATATTGCTGCACACACTCAGTTTTGAACAAATCTCCAGGTCTGCCACGAACATACTGGCTGCTTTCTTCCATCACAGTGAATACAGATTTATCACTGAAGCATGCCTGAAGCAAGTCAGAAAAGTTGGGAATAGTAGCATAGGAGACCTCAACAGTACCAAATTCCAAATGTGCATTTCTTCAGTAACAATAAAACATCACAATTTCAGCCAAAACTTCTTATTTAGAATACAGACCCACTTAATTTACCGTATCATTGCACATACCTTAGACCAGTCCTCACTCGTCCACTCCTGAAGTTGTTTAGCCTACTGCAATCTTTTGGTTTTTAGGGCAGGTGTGATTTTCTGTTTTTTTCTTGTTCAGCATGCCATTAAACCACATTCAAACAACCTCCTCCTCACCGTCATAGGTGAAACTTTAATACCCAAACCTTTCAACTGATGGCTCATGTCTGTAGAAGTAAGTTTACAGTTCATTGTTGCCATGTTTATAAGTCTTCTCACTGTTCTAGGACTGATTTTCCTTTGCTGTTTGGCTTGTATTCACCACATTTTTGCACTGAAGGTTTGTTACTACTGACAGTTTTCTGTGATATTCTCATTCTGCTGTGTATAACGATTTTCAGCAAGAAGTGCTACCACAGCCAAAACTTTCCGAGGTGAAACATCTTCTGTCTTCCCCATAACCTTACTTTCTTTGGAAACTCCACGAATAATTCCTAAAGCTAAAAGCATGCAAGTTCACAAACTATACAATGTCTTGTTAATGTAGCAAGAAGTTGATAGAATAAATAACAAGGTGAAGTACACCACAGAAACGTAAAACATTAGTATAAACACAGTTTAAAAGCATGTACACGGACAACTAACACAAATACGATTTGGAGGGAAAATGACAAATGTTACGAGCTGTGAAAAATTTAGTGGCCTATGAGTTGCTTGGAAAGGAAATTTCATGGTTTCAATCAAACCATTAAAATATATCAATTGTTTCACTTTTCCCTCCTATTTTTACACCAGAAAACTTAATAGTATCAAAAATAATCGTTCAGTCTAAAAATTTGAACACGTCAGTGCATCACAATTTAAAGTGTACAATAGACACACACGTAGCCATAATCATGAACACAATTGTAATTTAGAAAGTGGGAATGAGGGATACACTTTGGATAGAAGGTCAAGACCTCTATAATGTCAGTCCTTAAACACAACAACTAACAATTCAAGATTCAAGAAATAAATTAATTCATTTTAGACCACATTAATCAAATAGCTAACATAAAACCAACATGTGGCCATCATTAAGACAATATCGAAAAATGACAGCTTCCTTCTTAAGCAAGCAGGAAATTACAATTACTTAACGAACAGTAAATTACATCAGAAGTGATTTAAAGAAATGTGGAATGTAGCACTATATATATATATATATATATATATATATATATATATATATATATATATATATATATATTTGAGCAATAACACAAACTAGTTACAGTTAATATAATTCATTGGCAAGCAAATTTAAAAATATTTTTTTTCTTCAATTATATATTCGATTTAATCTAACGGGCAGTGACGCCAGGCTGACCTGGGCAAAGGGTGACTTAAAATGCCGGAAGCAGCAGACCAGCCATCCAAACAACACTTAAACGCCGGGGCCCAACCGGGAGTCACTTTCCATTAGACGGCCCGTCACAGCTTCTGTATACCGAAGCGGGACGTGGCGCCGCACCCGCGCATCCCAACTCGAAGAAAAACCAGACCGCAGAAAACACGGCAAACACCAAGCAAAGATCAATTAATATAAGTTAAGAACCAATAAATAATAAGTTTAATAAAACCAATGAATGCTTTCAATAAAACGTCTAAAATATCAGATTTTCACACTCTCATAGGCAAAGAATATTTGCACATATCATTAAGGCTGACAATGTGTACAAGATGAAATGGAAATAATTTCAAGATAATATTACGTTATTCAAATGCACAATTTCAGTACAAACTAGGTTTTGTGCACTTTACTTTCCTTGCATAGGTCTGCAATTTGCTGCCAATAGTGTAAGCTTGGTATGCAGAAAATTACAACTAGACTATGACCTAATATCTTCAGTAGCTTACAGTTACTACATCTTTTGGGGACGCTGATTTCTTTAAAGGAAGTAGTGACTGCTGGTCTCCTTGCGAGCACACACCTTGCCGGCCGCTCTTACTTCAACAACACAAACATTAGGGCAACCAACAAACCAACAAGTGACAGTCGCTACAACGGAAATGGTTCCACGAAACGAACGCACCAAATCCACTTACACCGCCGATGGAGAACGTTGTTAGAGATGGTCTCGAGGAAATGGTCTTGTCCGAGAAAACAGGTACCAAAGCAAGGCGACGAGCAGCGCCCGGAGTTGACATCAGGCAGCTGCACCACAAACTCGCGACCGTCCTGCAAGGTAGACCGGCCGCGCCGCTGCTGGCCGTGCCGCGTCTTTTGCTCCTTCGTCCCCTCAATCACTTCCTAGCGCCTCGTAGCGACTCCGACGACCAACTCCCCGACCGCAAATACCCGCCGCCAGATCACAACAGGTGCAAAGATCGTAGTGCAGCCGGGTAATCGATAATCGCCCAAAGAGCTGGTGTGCTAGAAATGGCGCACAACAGCTCAGCAATGATATGAAACTGGCTCCTGTTTTGAATTGAACCAAAACAAATACGGAGTACTTTAAATTAATCAACAAGAAAACGAGATGATTACGACTGCAGTGCTCCAAGTGACCTGGCAGCGAACCAAGATTGTGTTAACGGAAATCCCTATCCAAGTTTCATCCCCCTGGTGTCTTCCGCTGGATCCTACGCGTGCGCTGACTTAAAAAGAGCAATAGAAGGATACCATTTGCTCCGTTGTATGACTGGTGATAAGTAGCGACCACTATCTTGATATATAGTGGCTGTGGCAAGTGATGGAGAACACAGAGCGAGCACGGCGCCCACTCGCGGCCAGCCTAGAGTAAACTCATACTCGGCTGCCTTTGGTGCGTCGCGCATGCACCTTTGTGTGCAGTCGGCATGAACACTCCCGATCTCGTACTTCCTAAAACGAGAATAACCTACTGTGCTTCCTTGGAAACTGAAGTATTTCATTTAGTCACTTTTAGACTATTTCTTGTTTTAACTGGCGTCCTACAACTTTTATCTTTGCTGTGCTTTTCGATGACATTGAAGGCTGCTGGTTGGGGTTATTTGGATACTGGCGGCGGTGCATGTTTGCGGCTCAGTAGTAGGAATTTAGAACATATCTGTATGGAATATGATTTCTGCATAAATTACAGGTGTATAAAAATAATGAATCAGCGATGAAGTGGCGATTTTCCCGTGCGACCTTTTCACTAGTATACCGTGAATGTCGGAATCCGGTAAAACATCAAATCTCCGACATCGCTGCGGCCTAAAACGACCCTGCAAGAACTGAACCAACGGCGACTGAAGAGAATCGTTCATCGTAACAGAAGTGCAACCCTTCCGCAGATTACTGCAGATTTCAATGCTGGGCCATCAACAAGTGTCAGCGTGCGAACCATTCAACGACACATCATCGATATGGGCTTTCGGAGCCGAAGGCCCACTCGCATTCCCTCGATGACTGCATGACGTAAAGAGACGCCTCGTCTGGGCCCGTCAATACAGACAATGGACTGTTGACGACTGGAAACAGGTTGCCTGGTCGGACGAGTTTCGTTTCAAATTGTATCAAGCGGATGGACATCCAGTCACATTGAAATTCAGTGTAGAAATCTTAAGAACATTTTACCATCAAAAGACTTCTAGATGCATTCAGTAACCAGTAGATCTAACGGTAAGTATCATGTGATGTAGCCCGCCCGGTTAGCAGTGCGGTCTAACGAACTGCTTTCTGGGCGGGAAGGTGTGCCGGTCCCTGGCACGAATCCGCCAGGCGGATTAGTGTCGAGGTCCGGTGTGCCGGCCAGTCTGTGGATGGTTTTTAAGGCGGTTTTCGATCTGCTTCGGCGAATGCGGGCTGGTTCTCCTTACACCGCCTCAGTTACACCATGTCGGCGATTACTGTGCAAACACTTTCTCCATGTGCGCTTACGGTGTAATTACGGCGTAATTACTCTACCACGCAAACACTGGGGTTAGACTCGTCTGGTGTGAGACGTTCGCCGGCCGGAGTGGCCGTGCGGTTCTAGGCGCTACAGTCTGGAACCGCGAGACCGCTCCGGTCGCAGGTTCGAATCCTGCCTCGGGCATGGATGTGTGTGATGTCCATAGGTTACTTAGGTTTAAGTAGTTCTAAGTTCTAGGGGATTGGTGACCTCAGAAGTTAGGTCCCATAGTGCTCAGAGCCATTTGAACCATTTTTTGAGACGTTCCCGGGAGGGCCCACTGGGGGCCGAACCGCACAATAACCCTGGGTTGGGTGTGGGACGGCGTTGGGTTGAGTGGATTGCTGTAGCCTGTTGTGGGGTTGTGACCCACTAAGGGCTACAGTGGGGACGAAGCTTCTCTGTTGTTTCTGTGTCCCCAGTTCCATACAATAAAATACAATCGTGTGATGTTGCAGAATTCTCGTAGAGTGTGGCGTACCATTAGTATGACAAATATATGACCCAATCACACGAGGAATCCGGTGTTTTGTGGGATCGATGGTAAGTTGGTGAGATTCAGGTCTGAGTTCGATCCCCACTATTCACCTCTGACGACGCCAAGTGAAGAACGTAGGGCTGCATCGTGGTTCCACATACACATTAAACAACATGTCTCTTTGCTATCGACTAAGGTTTAGGTTGGGCCATGACAGAGGTGGAAATCTCGCATGTTGGAACTTTGTCATAAATAAGTTTTATTACACTAGTAATTTCGGTTAATAAACCAGTCGCCATGTAATATATCGGGGCATTCATTCCATACTTCATTTCAACGTGAGATGATGAAAATATTGGTGCTGGACTTGGATTGGAACTTGGATCTTCCCTTTTGCATGACCTATTCGCTTTGGGATGAAACAGTTCCATAAATTCGTTGTTTGCCGAAGATTCCAAGCTCTTCAAGGTCTCCACGTAAAGCATGTATCTGGGTCCGAATCCTGGTCGACTTAATTTTGATCACGGCCAAAACATTACCATATATGATGCGGGACCGAGCACCAGTGACGTCACGAACGACGTCACGAGCGACGGCGCTGCAATATAAGCACGGCAATGACAACCACACGACAGTCATCCACTTGAAAATGGCAGAGCCCCTTGATCCGGCTTGAAACTTGAGAATGTTTTATTAACGGATATCGCCGCGAAAGCATGCATTCGTACATAACGTACCTCTACGGGGAGGAGACGTGGCACAGCATCAAACGCCTGGGAAAGCTGCGCGTTAAGAAGGCTAATTACTAAGCTCGCTCGCCTTCCTACTACGCTGCCGTGATGAGAAGACGGTTCGACGTTTTGCCACCGTTAACCATCACATCGACACCACGACAACCAGAAGAATTTTTCGCCGTGCTAGCTTCACCCTGTTGCTGTGAGGATACATTTCAACAGAAAACAGCTGGATACAAATGGTCGTGAGCTTTCGGCCGTACACCTGCAACTGACAAGGTCACTTTCAGTTTTGGATTGGGACTGGATCGACGCAGCAACAGTTGCACAACAAACTTCATCGAGACAGAGAGCAACGGAGAAGCAGAAAGGGAAATTCGGTAGGTTTTCGCTGCAACAACATGGAGCAGAACATAAAGTTACGAAACATGCTGTGATCAACATGCCAGCAAGAAACATCGACGAATGTGCCATTTCAGCACTTAAGAAGACACTTAACTTTGATCCTTCGCCCCCAAGTATCCCCTTCGCTGACATACTGAGTGGTGTTCAACAAGCGGTTCGTAAGTTTCCAAGTGATGTGGCTGAGGAAATTCGTAGAGAAACAAACCGGATTCTTTTAAAATCCAAACCACTAGCTTCAAACATGATTAGAGCTGAACGCAGTGGCCTCCATGCTCTCCAGAATGATCCGCTCACCGTCGTCCTACCAGCTGACAAGGCCAATGCTGCCGTCTTAATGGAACGAGACGACTATGATGCAAAAATCAGACGGATGTTGGAGGAAGACACATACCAAAAATTACCTCGGGAACATCCAGAATAATGAGGAAGACTTCAGAGCTTCTCAAACGGTCATCGCTGAAAGAGAATACTATTAAGAACCCCCTCTCCAAGGCACCAAGACCGCCCACGTTCTATGGTCTGCCGAAGGTGCATAAGAAGGACACACCGTTGAGGCCGATAGTGAGTACCATCGGATCACCGACCTATAAACTTGCTGAACATCTGGCCAGCCTCCTCTCTACGCACGTTGGACACTGTGGACGCCATATAAAGAATACGGTGGACTCCATCAATCGGATTAAAGATCTGCGACTTGCTGAAGTGTATATTATGATTAGCTTCGATGTGGTTTCTTTATTCACGTGTGTCCCCATCACAGACTCCACTGACTTGCTGTCCCAGCTCTTTGACGACACCATCGTGGGTTTATTTAAGCACACTCTGCCTTCATATTTCTTACATGATGGAGAATATTTTAACCAAACTGACTGCGTGGCGATGGGAAGTCCATTAGCTCCAGTAGTAGCCAACCTTTTTATGGAGCATTTCGAAGATATCGCCTTGGAGACGGCTGCTGCAAAGTCGAGCTGTTTTTATCGCTACGTCGACGATACCTTCGTCATTTGGCCACATAGACAAGAAAAGTTAGAAGAGTCCGTGGAGCACCTCAACAGCATCCACGACCACATCAACTTCACAATGGACGTAGAGAATGAGGGTTCCCTGCCGTTCTTGGACGTACTTGTCCGTCGTAAACCCAATGGGTCTCGAGGTCATAGCTTTTACCACAAGCCCACTCACACGGATCGATATCTGCACGCTACCAGCTTCCATCACCCAGCACAGAAACAGTCAGTCCTGAGGACCTTAGTACATCGAGCTGAAACCGTCTCAGCCGCTGAAAACTTGCCGAGAGAATTGAGCCACTTACGCAAAGCTTTTAAGGAAAACGGTTACAACAGCAAACAGATCTCACAAGCAGAGTCATCCAAACCTCAAAGGGAGAAGACCTCTGAAGAATACACCAAGCAGGTTGCATTCTTACCGTTTTGTGATTCGACAACAGGGAAGATTAGTCGGCTCCTGAAGAGGCATAAAATAGACACAATCTTCAGGCCTTCGACAAAGATCCGGCAGCTAATGAAACCTGTGAAAGACGATGTAGGCCTCAGAACGCCAGGCATTTACAAGATATCGTGAGGATGTGGGCAGTTCTATATCGGCCAGACTGTTCACGCTATTGAACAGCGCCACGTAGAACATGAAAGGTGTTACCGTCTGCGCTATCCCGAAAAGTTAGCTGTAGCAGAACATGCTCTGGAAAACGGACACAAAATTGAATTCGATGAGACGTCTATTATTAAACGGACTAATGGCTTCTGGGCTAGCGTGATAAACGAGGCCATAGAGATTAGAATTTCCGACAACACCTTCAATAGAGACGGTGGACTGCGGCTGAGTCCAGCGTGGGATCCGGTATTGAGGGAGTTGAAGCGGGCCCGGCAGTCGCGCGGCCAAAACATTACCAAATATGATGCGGGACCGACCACCAGCGACGTGACGAGCGACGGCGCGGTTATATAAGCACGGCAATGACAACCACATGACTCGTCCCATCCAGCTCACCCCCACCCTGAGATACCTTGGCCTCACCCTCGACCGACACCTCACCTGGGCCCCTCATCTCCAGACCGTCCAACAGAAAGCCCATTCCCGCCTCCGCCTTCTGAAACTCCTGTCTGGCCGGACATGGGGATTGCATCCTTCTACCATCCTCCACACCTACAAATTCCTCATCCGTCCTATCCTCTGTTATGCCAGCGTTGCCTGGATCTCCGCCCCCACCCGCTTTTACAAGGCCCTCCAAATCCTAGAACGCCATGCGCTCCGCCTTGCCTTCCGTATCCGCCTTCCTTCCCCCACACGGTTCCTGTATGAACTGATCCCCTTCCCCCACCACCTCCTTTTCCACCAACATCTCCGCATCCTTTACATTGTCAGCAGACTTGATCCCCTCCACCCTCTGGTTTCCTCCTTCCTCTCCACCCCTCGCCCGTTGCCGCGCCTCTATCGCTGTATCCCTCCCTCTCTCCACCTCCACACCCTCCATCTCCTTCATCAGGGCAATTTCCAGCACCTCCCCCTCCCGGATGACGAACTTCGCCGTGACATCTACCCTTCCTTCCAACTATAACCTGGCCTTGTTCCCCCCCCCCTCCCCAGGGGCCCCTCTTTTCCTCTCCCCTCCTTCTCCCAGAGCGGATTCTCCTCCTTCCCCCCTGTCCCCCCTGAGCCCTTGCACCCTATCTTCTTCCCACATCCCTCCCTACCTGGCCCTCTCCAGCGCGCGCCCCGCCCATCTCCCCCCTCTCTTCCCCTCCCTCCCTCCCTCCCTCCCTTCTTCCGGTCTCCCTCATCTCCTAGCACCTGGCAGATCCTCTGTTTTGATCATCGTCAGTGTGCCACGTCAGTGTTGTGTTTAGTGCTGTTTCTCCTGTGCGTCAAGAGGTGTGATTTTAATTGTGTACTGCCTTGAGGTTCGCCGTCAGTGTTTGTTATGTGCTACGCCATCTGTCGATACCTTTTATGCTCCAGTCATACTGTGCCTTGTGTTCTTTTAATTGTCGCAGTGTGTTGCTTTTTGTGTGCACTACTTTTAAACAGTTTTTTATCTCCATTTTACAGTCATCCCTTTTTTTTCTATTGCCTTCCATGATGTTCCCCCATTTTTATATCTATGTTCACCATATTCTCTCCTTTGTTATTTTTAAATGTCTTCTATTTGTTTGTTCTATGTCTTTCGGCTGAAGAGCAGCGCATATGCTGCTGCCAGCCCGCCCTGATGGGGGATTCAAATACAATATAAAGAAAAAAAACACACGACAGTCGTCCACTTGACAATGGAAGAGGAGATTTCTGCCGAAAGCTCGTCAGCACTAAACCACTTGATGCGGCTTGAAACCCGAGAATGTTTTATTAGTCTCACCATAGCTGATGAGATGGATAGACGAGTCTTGCACATGGCCAGGACTGCTGCCAACTTCTACTCGTCAGCTGCTGTGTGATGGGCTGAACCTAAAAAATTAAAGTCTGCCTTCTGCCGAATCTCCAGAGTCAGAGTCTCCTCTTACGCATCTCTATGCAGTGTCTACTTCTCCAAATCTCCAAAACACGGCAGTAGGCTTCCACGTCTGTATCCAGAGTGTCTGAAAAATTCTATCTTTCCTCTCTTCCTTTCACAAAACCTGTGTATAACATCCTTTACCACTAAGATAGCTTCATCAAGCATTGGAAAATGATATATTTTTTAAACTGTTATCCTACGAGCCATCTAGCATGTTGTTTGATAAGTTATCCAATGAGCTGCCTTCCCAAGCATACAATTTTGAGAAAACTGAATTCCAAACTTCCATTCCTCAGATATCTTTTTTTTTTCGCCCAATGGGCTATTTTTCAACATCTGAAATTTCTAGGAAATGGCGTCCTAAACTTCCACTTACAGACATTTTTAGACCACCCAACAAGCCACCTTGTGAGAGAAAGAAATTCTCACTCCATGTGGAGTGACGCCCAGCTGTCACACTTCATCTCCCATAAGGGGTAAGGAAAAAACTTACAGCAATAAACAGCTATCAAACTTCCCACGTCCATTTTTTCGGTAGTTTTCCATATGTATGTGGTCATATTGCTGACATACCCATGCGTTCTTTTTTATATGAGAATATATGTGTCTTATACACCAGCTTACTGAAGAAATCCTTAGAATTCCACTCTTTCCGATGATATACGTGCATGTATTTTGGATAGGACGATCATGAAAAGCATAGTAACACTAGCTTCGTACCTACATAAGACTCAAGGAGTGGTGCAGATGATGGATACACTGGAAACTCGAAGTCTGGAAAAATTCTGTGAACTGCTATATCAGACAGCTTGTCTGCAGACTCATGAAGTGATGCACTTCATGGGAACTTAAAGTCTGGAAACAGTTCTACATGTTCATTTGACTTCCATTCCAATGCGTAGGTATCAGCAACGGGGAGTTGGCATGTGTACAGAGTTGATTTCTGTTGCTCTTCAAATGTTTTTCCCACAAGTATATTCTCTTATTGCTTACCAGATGACCTTCGCTACTTCTGTTTATACCGTCCAACTCTGATACATACCCACAACTCTTTGAGGACACCTCTGAACTGTAGATTTAGGCTTTTTTTTTTTACCCTAGCAATAAGTTATTTGGACTCGCATTCGGGAGGACGACGGATCAATCCCACGTCTGGCCATCCTGATTTAGGTTTGCCATGATTTCCCTAAATAGCTCCAGGCAAATGCCGGTATGGTTCCTTTCAAAGGGCACGGCCGACTTCCTTCCCCGTCCTTCCCTAACCCGATGAGACCGATGACCTCGCTGTCTGGTCTCATTCCCTGAAACAACCAACCAACCAACCAATAAGTTATTCGTTAGTTGACAGTGTGTCAGCTGCACTTAGTGTCCCGGGCTGTAAGAGTTTCCCTTCTCCCTACCTACAGAGTGGATCTCCCCGGCAGCATCATTTACAGATGAACTGTTAGCAAGTTATGCGTTCGAGCCACAACCATCCGCTGCTAGCGACTCTACAAACACAAAAAGACTCTGCATGCATATTACCCATCGTGAAGTCTCGATTTCAACCACTTGTACGTTATTTTCGACAGTGGTACAGCTCTTAAAATAACGAAACATTCTTCGCAAAACGGTTCCGTAGGCAGTGTAGGCAAATTTAAATTCCACCTGCTAAAGAGTACAATATCTTCAATACAAGTTATCTTACCGCTTTTGTAACAAGATTGTCTAGATTCTCCAATAATAATAACAAAGCAAGGCGTCTTTCTGCACTTATCACAAGTCCTTTTATACTCTAAAGATATCCACGATGACAGCATATTTTCATCCTAATTCCGCTGGTGTATGAGACACACACATATCCTCATATAAAAAAGAACGCATGGGTGTGTCAGCAATATGACCACATACATATGGAGAACTACCGAAAAAACGTAAAATGGCATCAAATCGCTAAAATTCGAGGAAAACCTGGCATGATTACAACAAATTGATGGGAAATAAGTAAAACGAAGGGAAATACCACGAAATATGTAAAATCGCGAAAACCTAGCAAAATTACGTAAGTTGACTAAAAATACATGAAATTTGAGAAAAAATACCATGAAATGGGGAAAAGTGAGGAGGGTTTGGGGTACCTGGACACTGAAGACCGAGAGAAGCTTAAAAACTATGCTCTTCCTCCATTCACTTTTAATACTGGCCTTGCCCTGTAAACTATATGGGTTTTCATAACACATACCTCAACAAAGTCGATATACGTATTACACAGAAACACATATGTATCCCTATTTATGACAGTATTCTAACAAATACCGTCGAATATATTACGGAATTACGGCTGGTTCTCACAAGCAATGTTATTCCATAAGCATTAAGGAGAAGAATCAATCTGTTTAATAGACTTAAGTGATTCCGTAGCGTGTTGTGTAGGAGAGTGAACTGATGTCACATATATCTGCCTTAGTAGTGTAAGGAGGGGGCACTCTAGAGACGTGGTGTTAGGACAAAATTGCTATATTATCCTGCACATGAGCAAAACCACCTAACATCAGACTATAACTTCTGTGTGCAAGAGGAGGTTTACCAGGGCCATGGTGATGCAACTGTTAGTAGCAATAAGACTGTTAAATCTCCTTTGGCTACTGATCGTGGTGTTGTCTCCCTCATAAGAAGTCGCTGTTTCTTCGTGTCCATTTTCATGTAGCAGGGCGTGGGTGGTAACTCAATGTTTCAACTAACAAAAATATTCATTTTGTTTTTCCTGGTTCTATTTCCTGGTGAGGCAAGGCTGCGTCAGTCAAACCTGCTACTGCTACTAATAAGCACGACTGACACAGGAAATGTGAGTGAGGGCACGTATGTTTCCGACTCAAAAAAGATGTATAAAATCCGTCAGTCTCCAAAGAGACGGAACAGCTGTCTCCTGACTTCGTTGTAGTTGGTTTATAAGCAGTTTGAGTGGCGGATATACGCCGACGATACCTTCGTATTGAGGAACAGCTCAGTCACTAATTACGACACCAGCGTAATGTAGAAGGAAGTAGTTTTATCGTATTGAAGTTGGGCATGGTAGTGATTGGGATAGAAAACTTGCAGGGTGGTTGTATGTCAGACGTTGTCCCGCATTAGAGTATTAAGAATGTCGCTTTCCGCGGGACTAATACTTCAGAGACCATATAGCTTTAACATTATAGCGGTTTAAAGTAGATAACTTTGTAGCCTTAGGAGTGTGGATGTTTATGTTCTACAATCATTTCTCTCTTGGCAGTACCTTCTTGGTACTAGCTCCAGACACTGGAATAATCTTCCAGAACTGACAGCACAGTTGATTTATGTAAAATGTTTCAAACTCCTTCCTTCTGGTTATCCATCATGCATAAGTCACACACTTCTTCTTAACCGTCTGTTATATCACAGCCGGCCGAAGTGGCCGTGCGGTTAAAGGCGCTGCAGTCTGGAACCGCAAGATCGCTACGGTCGCAGGTTCGAATCCTGCCTCGGGCATGGATGTTTGTGATGTCCTTAGGTTAGTTAGGTTTAACTAGTTCTAAGTTCTAGGGGACTAATGACCTCAGCAGTTGAGTCCCATAGTGCTCAGAGCCATTTGAACCATTTTTTGTTATATCACAACAACACTCTCATGTCTACTATACACCGATAAAAGGTGTTAACTTCCTTAACATGCACACATCTGCAGAGATCTTCTGCTCTTGGACGGGTGCGATGAGTAAGATTGGTGCAGAACAGGCCGGCCGCGGTGGTCTCGCGGTTCTAGGCGCTCAGTCCGGAGCCGCGCGACCGCTACGGTCGCAGGTTCGAATCCTGCCTCGGGAATGGATGTGTGTGATGTCCTTAGGTTAGTTAGGTTTAAGTAGTTCTAAGTTCTAGGGGACTGATGACCACAGATGTTAAGTCCCATAGTGCTCAGAGCCATTTGAACCATTTTTTGGTGCAGAACAGTCTTCGCTGAGCAGCAGTTACGGACTCAGCTCGCTCTATTCCATCACAAAACGTGGAATGTAGCGGATATAGTACCCTCCTAGTTCTGGTCAGTAGCGAATTAAATCGGCGGCAGTTTTGCAGGGAGGATTGGTCAAGGACAATGCGAAAGGATCTTTCAATCTCTGACTTTATCCTACGAATTCGAGAATACTGTGTGACACCCATCCATATAGGAAAAGTTGGCCAGTCACAATCGTAAATTCCGCGCTATGATCGATGTGGCAGAAACATGTAGATAGCCTAACTACATCAGTGTAGGATGCTGTCTATTACACTTTGGTGTATATGACCGAATGGACGTACTGCACAGTCATTTATCAACATTCGCAGTCTGGTATATGGTACTCGCAAAGTAGTGGAGGGTTGGTGATGATACAGAAATTGGGAAGCATTCTGCTGTGTCATTGGCTGACGTTGAAATTACGGAAAAACTGGTAAAATTGAAAAAAATTATCGCTCTGTCAAAATCATCCTATATTGACGGTGTCTTTTCCATTCCACCCGTCCACTGGTAAGCTGTTGATTACCACATAATTATTGACTCACAACACTTGTTTGAGATGGAGAAAGCCTTGATGGAACACTAGACATCTGCTACTTGTCACTGCGGAACATGGAATTAGATGTAGAGATTATCACCTTCAGACAGCTGTTTGGAGATGTTCCTCAATGCTGCAGACTCGTCCTGTTTCCATTTTTTTTTACCAATGAGATAACAGTACCTCTCTTTTTATTCTTACGTTTCAAAAACACCAGCATGATACATCATTGCATTGGTAAAATTGGATCTGCCATAGTGTACAAAACAATAATATCCTCTTAAATTATAACTTGTCATTGCCAAACGTAAAATGACCGTGTTTTTTCCGACATGTGCACAAATAGAGTGAAAGGCTATATTCTGTAATGTTATTTCACATATCTGAAATGTTTATAATACCAATGCACATGACAATTTAGTTACAGACACTAATTTGAACACCACGAACGCTCTCAAAGCATGTAATTTTGTTCGTCAAAGTGAAAGAAATAGATTAATATAGATGTTTCGTTAGACTATGTTTCTTTTCTTCGGAGTTTAAATTCTCACTTTTTCTTTTTTTTTAGCCTGATGAAAGTTTTAAAATAATAAGTACATTTTGCAGTGATTGGTAGTTTTCGCAGCGGAATAGTGGTAGTTTTTACGTTGTGCGGGGTGGACATGTACAGCAGATGTGAGATAAGTGAATACATCTGTCAGAGGTATCACTACGGAGCTCTGACCTCTGCAGTTTGCTCATCTGTAATTGGCATCAGTGCTGTAGTAGTTTTTTCATGCCATTGGATCTCACAAAAAATAATGGGAGGCCGGGACAGAGAGAGAGAGGGAGGGGGGGGAGGGAGGGAGAGAGAGAGAGAGAGAGAGAGAGAGAGAGAGAGAGATGTGAATTATATCCTGCAGTCAAACTTAAAAGGACTTGTAACGCCGGAAATGCATATCCTCCTATTTCCATCTATTGCACTGCAAATTTTTTCCTTATTTTGTTACCTGAAGATATAACATTTCTGTGTCTTTGTACATTGTAATTGTTTTACTATTTGTATATATTTATGCATTTATGTCGATTTATAATTGGTTTGTTTTGTGAATATTATTTGTATTCGCTGGGTCTGGCCTAGGGAAAACTATGCTATCGAACGAATACATCGATAGGTCGTGTGGAGAACAGAAGTGTTTAGGATCTTTGGTAGTGTTAACTCTGTCGCGTGGAGCGCGGGAAGAGGGGGAGTCTGGCTGGAGTAGTGCAGTGGAGCAGGTGTGTTGTGTGACGCTCCCGCGAGTTGCTGCGCTTTCAGGGTTGGGCTGCATGTAATTGCGCTCGACTTGCTATGATAGTTTCTGACACGGTGTCGCGGACGGGAAGCATTAGCTGGCGCACATCAAGAGCCCGTTTCGCCTGGTGACTGTGTCGAGAAGAAAGCGCGCCAACATCCAGCTTCTGCAACAGCGACGGCCGACAAAGAGTGACTGTCGCCACCTCCTCGATCGACGGCTTCAAACCTTCAATCAAGCAACAAGGAAGACTGGAAGCACGTAAAGTTTTAGAACTGTATGGCAGACCTCAGATTTTCAAACTGTTCCATTTTCATAACTAAATTACAGCGACGTAGCATGAACCTTTGTTGCTCATTGTCCCAATTGCATTACCAAGCAGGGTCCCTTCCTATTCCGGAATGAACCCGAGTGTCGTTGAAATTCTAACGCCAGCATCATTCGATTTCACTGCTTTAATTTCAAAGTTCAGTTAAGGTATTCATAGCTGGCTACAATATTTAGATTACACAAGCACAAATTAAGACTGCGAGTTTTGTTACCGTATTTTAGCTTACCTGTGACTGCAGCTCAGCTTGGTACGTACTAAATTTTATTATTGTTAATTGTTCAGAATCATTTAGTTCAAGTTCAAAGTTAAATCTCTTATTTCTAAATTGCTTAGATTCAAGTAGCTTTTGAAATGATTGTTGAGGTAGTCCAAGACTAACCGTATTTTACTGAATTTCGATGTGCTTCAGAAAGAAAGCTCAGTATTAACTTCAGTCACTAAATTAACTTTCGATTTTCCGCTTTTATTAATTCTTTTGCTAAATTAAGTCAAAGTGTAGCGAAATTTATTACTTCTGACAAACATTCAGTTTTCACACTACACGTGTCAACCTTCAGATGCCACGCTTCTAGTGCTAATTATATGTGTAATAATCTTTCTTTTTCAGTTACTATAGTAATTGTCCTTAGGACTGGCGACCGTAATTTTCCCCAAATCTCAAATATCTAATTACCGCTAGTTAATTGTTGACGTAACGGCCACACATTTACTTTCTTTATTAACTTTTTCAAAATTAATTTCCACCAGCTACATTTGCATTTTTCCTTTCATTTAGATGTAACCCTTTCCTCCCTCTTTACCGACATGTTAACTTCGGTGACGAATCCTTTTCCCAAATTTCCGTTAGGTACACGCGGTTTAATTTTTCACTGTCATTAAGGTCGATAAGTGAGGGGGAGGTTACAGACTGTATAGATACAATTATATACTGATAATTCAGTCGTCTGAAATGAATGTAATGCCATCATGTGTGAGGAATGCGCTCAAACTCTATCGATTTTGTTCATAAAACTAAAAGAAAAAATACTGTGTCTATTTTCATCGAAACAGGACTGTTTTATTATCGTCACCATTGTGTGTGTGTGTTTTTTTTAATAAATGCTAGCTGGTGAGCAAGATGTATGAAACAGGCGAAATACCCTCAGACTTCAAGAAGAATATAATAATTCCAATCCCAAAGAAAGCAGGTGTTGACAGATGCGAAAATTACCGAACTATCAGCTTAATAAGTCACAGCTGCAAAATACTAACACGAATTCTTTACAGACGAATGGAAAAACTAGTAGAAGCCAACCTCGGGGAAGATCAGTTTGGATTCCGTAGAAACACTGGAACACGTGAGGCAATACTGACCTTACGACTTATCTTAGAAGAAAGATTAAAGAAAGGCAAACCTACGTTTCTAGCATTTGTAGACTTAGAGAAAGCTTTTGACAATGTTGACTGGAATACTCTCTTTCAAATTCTGAAGGTGGCAGGGGTAAAATACAGGGAGCGAAAGGCTATTTACAATTTGTACAGAAACCAGATGGCAGTTATAAGAGTCGAGGGATATGAAAGGGAAGCAGTGGTTGGGAAGGGAGTAAGACAGGGTTGTAGCCTCTCCCCGGTGTTGTTCAATCTGTATATTGAGCAAGCAGTAAAGGAAACAAAAGAAAAATTCGGAGTAGGTATTAAAATTCATGGAGAAGAAATAAAAACTTTGAGGTTCGCCGATGACATTGTAATTCTGTCAGAGACAGCAAAGGACTTGGAAGAGCAGTTGAATGGAATGGACAGTGTCTTGAAAGGAGGATATAAGATGAACATCAACAAAAGCAAAACAAGGATAATGGAATGTAGTCTAATTAAGTCGGGTGATGCTGAGGGAATTAGATTAGGAAATGAGGCACTTAAAGCAGTAAAGGAGTTTTGCTATTTGGGGAGCAAAATAACTGATGATGGTCGAAGTAGAGAGGATATAAAATGTAGGCTGGCAATGGCAAGGAAAGCGTTTCTGAAGAAGAGAAATTTGTTAACATCCAGTATTGATTTAAGTGTCAGGAAGTCATTTCTGAAAGTATTCGTAGGGAGCGTAGCCATGTATGGAAGTGAAACATGGACGATAAATAGTTTGGACAAGAAGAGAATAGAAGCTTTCGAAACGTGGTGCTACAGAAGAATGCTGAAGATTAGATGGGTAGATCACATAACTAATGAGGAAGTATTGAATAGGATTGGGGAGAAGAGAAGTTTGTGGCACAACTTGACCAGAAGAAGGGATCGGTTGGTAGGACATGTTCTGAGGCATCAAGGGATCACCAATTTAGTATTGGTGGGCAGCGTGGAGGGTAAAAATCGTAGAGGGAGACCAAGAGATGAATACACTAAGCAGATTCAGAAGGATGTAGGTTGCAGTAGGTACTGGGAGATGAAAAAGCTTGCACAGGATAGAGTAGCATGGAGAGCTGCATCAAACCAGTCTCAGGACTGAAGACCACAACAACAACAACAGCTTATAAGAGATGCATTGATTTTAAATACAATTTCAGAATAGTGAGTGCTTGTGGGGGCCTCAGCTGGTGGCGTAGAACGTGTCTCTCCATAGATGGCTGCAACTGCACTTTTAGACAAACAACACGTGGTCGACTTTGTTCGGGGAGACTTGTCATTTATCTAGATTTGTTCCATGGCACACTGGAGTCGACGTCTATTGTGTATGAGTAGCATTTGTCTGCATCCAGAGCATGGGCCTCCGAAGTCACGTGCTCATGTGGAGACGCTGCCTCCGACCGCGGCTGGCTGAAGACTCCGTTCTCGCAGTGGGGCCTACAGTGGCAGGGGCTGCGGCAGCAGAGGTGGTGGCAGCGGCCCATTTCCCAACCAGTGAATGTTAGAAAAGCATACTGGAGAGTTCCCTGAAATTTTGTTGTTATTCCAGGGTGGCCAGTCTTTTCTGAGAAATACTTTCAATAGCTTGCAGGAAGCCTCCTGTTCTTGAGTCTTTTGTCCATCTGTGACATTTCTACGAACCGGAGACAGTATACCACTGTCACCAGATGGATCGCTTTGTGTACCATCAGTGACAGGATAGAACACGCCTGTATCCCTACCTAAGATGAGGAGAGTGAGGGTTGAAGGGTGCAAGGATAGGAGGTAAGACAGTTCTAAGCTGGTTAGTCCGTGACCGCACGTCGAGGTGAAAACACGTGTAGCTGCTGCCCCTCTTTCCTGGTGCGATTTTGGGGTCAGTTTTTCCTGTAGTTATATAATAACAACAATTTTTCTCAATTCTCAGTACATGTGTTGCATTATGACCTCTTGTTTATGAGTGCTGTTTTTCGATTTTTTTCATGACAATTTCGATGTGTATTTAGAACAATGAAGTATGGTAGAGTGTATTGGGCTTCCTACACTTTGGTGATGGTCTGCTGTTCTAACACAATTTAACTATATATCAGTGTACAAGTTACTCAACAGGTATACCAAGGTCACCTCTCATTGGCAGTGGAATAGAATGAACTTGTCGAAAAATAAAGAGAACACTGTTTATTTGAATTTCGAGCACCAGGGGTGCAAGGTGTTTGTTGAGTAGGACATACAGCTATGCAGCAGGAGTCTGCAAACTACGACATCAAGCAGCGATAGACACATGTGGTATTTAGAAAGGGATGGTGGTGGACACCTAAAGATGTCTGCTACACTGTGTATTGACTGGCCATTTCAGAAACATGAACAGCTCCAGCACAGGTTATAGTCTACAAGTTGTGAAATGCATCTTCAGTCCATCTCGCTGCATCACCATTATTTGCTGAAAAGTATTCCCGCTATGTTCATCCATTATCACCTCCTCTCATTCCTCGTATAGGAGTCTATAGACACAGTCCTCAGCCAAATACTTACAGGTAATGCACTTATTAATCTTCACTCTATTCAACACCTCATCAGTTGAATATGTTTTGTGCCAAGAATAAAGGCCATACCTTCCACTTCTGCCGTTTTCCCACCAATTCACAAATGGAGCACAGAGATTTATTTCGACCTGTAGGTAAAGGGATCATCCTTTGTAGAGTTAATATTTACTTTGATTACGTCTGCTACTAGTTTCGAGTGGCACTGTGAATTTTTTTCCAGCAGGATGACACCAGTTGTATGACATCGTCAATTTTTGAGCTGTGTTGCGATTTTAGGCACTCCTTGTGTAGCGCTATACATATAGATGTGTAATTAGGACCAGTCTTTGTGATTAATTATGTAATTAGGACCAGTCATTAGTTTCCCGCCCAAAATAAAGTACTGTAAGCTAACCTTCCTCTCCTGCAGATAGATAAATAGTGACCCTTTCCCTGTGTAGGGAAGTGCACTTGAGCTTTCTGCCCAGAAGGGCTGGGGTTTGAGACCAGAAAGGGTACCTGCCATTTTGAATTTCCTGCCAATTCCGGGGTGGAGCTTGGAGGTGTGACGTGTGCACAGCCTTGGAACAAAGAAATTCCCGCCATTTTTTTTAATTTCTTACCATCTTTTGTATTTTCCAAATGACTCGAAATTCCTGCAAAGAAGGCAGAGAGGGGATAAGTGAGGGGTTTGGGAAGAGGAAGGGACCCATGTGCTTGGTGAGGAAAATTCATGACGTCGTCAAGGGGTGGGGGTATTTAATTGATAAGTTAATTAATTTGCATAATTGATTTGATATCAATTCGATATCAAAAGTGCGCCGGAAACGGCCTTGCCCTACTACTTACGGTAATACGGTAGCCTATTAGTCTTGTAAGCAAACGGCCAATTGTTTTAATTAACAATCGTAAGTATCAGTTGCAACACAAAGTAGCACAAGAAGTCTGCGACCATTATGTCAATACTGAAGATATAGTTTCTTATGGCTTTATTCGGTCGCTTGAAAAGCTTTCATTCGAAGGGCGCACGGTCGAGAATCGGAATGCCAATCAGACAAAATCGCAGTAAGCGTTTTGGCAACCATCCTACCGACGCACCAGGTTGAAGATATCTGTTTGTTAAAACACCCTTGTCCCACTGCGCGAAGATGTCCGTAACTGCCTGCTGCACATCCTCGTCCAACAGGAATCGTAGACCATTGAAGACATTTTTTAAGTGACCGAAGGCGTGGTAATCGCATGGAGAGAGAACGGGACTAGAGGGCGGGTGTTCTCGAGTGTCTCCCATTTGAGTTGGCATAACTTCTGCGTTACGGCATTTGCGATATGGGGACGTGCATTATCAAGAAGCAGTAGCACATTTTGCCGCCCATCATTCCACAACCGTGGTTTGTGACAGACATGCAGCCTCATACACATTCTGCATTCTTCGATTGATGCCTGCCGGTGTTTGCCACACGGCGACAAAGAAAATAATAACAGCACGTTGGTTCTGAAAATGTTCAAATGTGTGTGAAATCTTATGGGACTTAACTGCTAAGGTCATCAGTCCCTAAGCTTACACACTACTTAACCTAAATTATCCTAAGAACAAACACACACACCCATGCCCGAGGGAGGACCCGAACCTCCGCGGGGATAGCCGCACAGTCCATGACTGCAGCGCCATGTCGGAAAGACACGAATGCCACACTAATCCCTAACCCGCACGTCGATACTTATATTCCTGCGTCGGACTTGTGTTACGTTGCACATAAATTACACCAACAGCTTCAAACGGAAACTTTTCGATCACCCCTTACAGTATCGTGTCACATGATTTCAATCTTAACATCGGTGCTCAATTCAGATCGAAATAATGTGATACAATTCTATGTTTTGTGAATAAAACTATTTAAATCGGTTAATATATTTCATTATTTACTACACCGTTTCGGCAACTGCCTTCATCAGATCAAAAATTGTGTGTTAAGTCCGTTTATATGATGTTGTAAAGATGAGCTATACATGAAACATGTAAAAGAATTTTTTTAACCGTAAGCAGACTGTTATTTTCAGCTGCCAAATAACACAGTGAGAAAATACGTGTTCCGTAGTAACTACCATAAGTTGCGATTGCGTTTTATGTGGGATACTGAAGTGTTGGTTTCGTTCGCACATTGTTGAGGAAGTCCTAGTTATAATCTGGTTGACAACGACTGCTATTAATGAATCGTAGTTTGACATAATAAATCAAAAGCATATGGATAGTGTCCACTCATTATAACACGGTCTGTCCATCTGTACAGTCGCATTCAGATCCCCAGATGTTGCCGTGGGTTGCTATGTGTCAATGCGACTTCCCGTTAATTTTTTTAGATTTCTTTTTGGACATGTCATCATTGAGCCCGTCATCAGAATGAAAGCAAAGTTATTTTCTTATTTCACTTCACTTAGCAGCGTATTCTAACAATTACTCCCCAATAATTTTCACATGAATATTCTGTTAACATAGAGACTAAAACAAAAATAAAATAATGACAGCTAAGACGAGGAGAACCGTCCAGCTAATTTCCAGTACTCTTAATTTATGTATTTCGGTTGGCTTCTACACACTTTCATATCAATGTCGTGTTTCAGGTATCTGTCAGTTTGGTGGCTTGTTTTGCTACATCTTTGAAGCGCAAGCTTTACTCTTGTATTGTTCACCCACTCAAGGAACACGCTGTCTCTGCAAACGTACATTTGCTGCTGCGAGTAAGACACTAGTTGGCAACATAGTAGGTGACATGTGAAAACTCTGTGACAGCTGAATTACTTGATGGAGTGACACACATGTATCCTGCTAAATTCACTTGATACTTTCGTGGTATTTAAATTAAATTTTCTGAATGATTTTCACTTCTGTCGTGTCACCTATTTATCAGATGTAAGTTTTCAATCTACGAAGGTCATACTACGAAAAAAACACAAATAATTTCGCCTTTTACACTGAGAATTAAATGTCTTAGCCATCACTAGGATAATGAAGAGGGGTTGAGTGCCACAGCTGGTCATTAGCTCTGTGGAAATTTCATCGTGCTGTAAAGCCAAAATTGCGTTAGTAAAAGGTCCAATTAGTGGAATACCGGTTTTTTGTTTTGCCTCTTCCTTGACAGAACCATAAGCAGCTACAGTGAAAATCAGCATGGAAGTCTTAAGAACATTTTAATATCATAAAAATTCTCGCTAAATTCAGTAACCAGTAGATCCAAAGGTAAGATTCATGTGATATTGCGGAATTCTTGTATAATGTGACGTACCTGTATTACTACAAATGTATGACCCAATAACATGTGGAAACTGGTGTTTTTGGGAATTGATGCTAGGTTGGTATTATTCAGATCTGGGTTTGATCCCCGCTTCAGGCGATTGTTTCTAATAGGCACAATGCGAAGCGGTGGCCTGTTTCAGGCCTTCACCTCATATTTTATTCTATTTGCTTACTAAATTTGCATATAAGAGCGTCTTGCTTCATTTAATTCCCGATTCGGTTTCTATTTTTCGACTTCTCACTTATTTTGCACGTTGACTGCATCAGTGACTAGGCCATAGCTTGTAGCAATGTAAGTAACTAGTCTCTCTTGACCTAATCTAACATTTCATTCTTGTAATAGTTCCTTTCTTTAATTTATCTGGTATTGGTCAAAGGAACGTCTCTTCCTGTGGACAGAAACAGATGAAACGTTTCGCACGCTCTTGAGGAGCTACCTGTCTCTCAAAGTACAGATTTCACGTTACTTGACCGCACGGCCTTTCAAAGATTTTCCTGCAACTGCCTCAAGCAATGCGCAGTGGAACAGTCGACTGGCGTCCTTCAGGCCTATAGCAGAACGGAAACCTAGTGGGGGGGGTGGAAGGGGTGAGAACTCCGCTTGTCGTAAAACGTTAGGTGGGGTCGTCAGCTGTTCACTTGCAGTTGTCCCACTGTGTTTTGGTCTCTAGACAGTTTACACAAGCTATGTGGTTGCACATAGGTACGCGATATTTCCAAACTCTGACCTTTCCGTGGGAACGCTCTGCGAAGACCTACAAAATTTTCAGAATTCTCGACAAACAAGTCTGGCCGTGAGAGCGGGGCGACCCTCGGTTCTTGTTTCATTTGCACAAATCTCATTCGTGGATACACCTGTTACGTGATGGTGTGGGCTAGTGAACGAACTAGAGAAGCACTTAGGCCCTTTCTGGGTCTGGCCAGAAAGATTTTGCCGGGTGCTTTTCCGAGGTATGAAAGGTGGCTGTAAAAATTTAGAGAGGTATTCTACTTTGGATTCTCACGCGGATGCTCATTCCGTTTCGTATTCAGATGTTGCCGCTGGTTTTCATGACTTCGTCCCCTACCAGTTTTCGAAGTTTTATTTTGAACTTACTGGCATCCGCGTCCTCGTGATCACATCACATTGGCCCATGCCAGTAACAGCAGGGTGGTGGACATTGACTTGTCTACAGCCATGCCGGGCGCGGTGGTCTCGCGGTTCTAGGCGCTCAATCCGGAACCGCGCGACTGCTACTGTCGCAGGTTCGAAGCCTGCCTCGGGCATGGATGTGTGTGATGTCCTTAGGTTAGTTAGGTTTAAGTAGTTCTAAGTTCTAAGGGACTGATGACCACAGATGTTAAGTCCCATAGTGCTCAGAGCCATTTGAACCATTTTGAGCCATCTCGACAGCAGCCACGGTGAAGTTCAAATGGTTCAAATGGCTCCAAGCACTATGGTACTTAACATCTACATCTACATTTATACTCTGCAAGCCACCCAACGGTGTGTGGTGGAGGGCACTTTACGTGCCACTGTCATTACCTCCCTTTCCTGTTCCAGTCGCGTATGGTTCGCGGTAAGAACGACTGTCTGAAAGCCTCCGTGCGCGCTCTAATCTCTCTAATTTGACATTCGTGATCTCCTCGGGAGGTATAAGTAGGGGGAAGCAATATATTCGATACCTCATCAAGAAACGCACCCTCTCGAAACCTGGCGAGCAAGCTACACCGCGATGCAGAGCGCCTCTCTTGCAGAGTCTGCCACTTGAGTGTGTTAAACATCTCCGTAACGCTATCACGGTTACCAAATAACCCTGTGACGAACGCGCCGCTCTTCTTTGGATCTTCTCTATCTCCTCCGCCAACCCGATCTGTTACGGATCCCACACTGATGAGCAATACTCAAGTATAGGTCGAACGAGTGTTTTGTAAGCCACCTCCTTTGTTGATGGACTACATTTTCTAAGGAGTCTCCCAATGAATCTCAACCTGGTACCCGCCTTACCAACAATTAATTTTATATGATCGTTCCACTTCAAATCGTTCCGCACGCATACTCCCAGATATTTTACAGAAGTAACTGCTACCAGTGTTTGTTCCGCTATAATATTATCATACAATAAAGGATCCTTCTTTCGACGTATTCGCAATACATTACATTTGTCTATGTCAAGGATCAGTTGCCACTCCCTGCACCAAGTGCCTATCCGCTGCAGATCTTCCTGCATTTCGCTACAATTTTCTAATGCTGCAACTTCTCTGTATACTATAGCATCATCCACGAAAAGCCGCATGGGACTTCCGACACTATCTACTATGTCATTTATATATATTGTGAAAAGCAATGGTCCCATAACACTCCCCTGTGGCACGCCAGAGGTTACTTTAACGTCTGTAGACGTCTCTCCATTGATAACAACATGCTGTGTTCTGTTTGCTAAAAACTCTTCAACCCAGCCACACAGCTGGTCTGATATTCCGTAGGCTCTTACTTTGTTCATCAGGCGACAGTGCGGATCTGTATCGAACGCCTTCCGGAAGTCAAGAAAAATAGCATCTACCTGGGAGCCTATATCTAATATTTTCTGGGTCTCATGAACAAATAAAGCGAGTTGGGTCTCACACGATCGCTGTTTCCGGAATCCATGTTGATTCCTACATAGTAGATCTGGGTTTCCAAAAACGACATGAGGTCATTAGTCCCCTTGACTTAGAACTACTTAAACCTAACTATCCTAAGGACATCACACACATCCATGCCCGAGGCAGGATTCGAACCTGCGACCGTGGCAGCAGCGCGGTTTCGGACTGAAGCGCCTAGAACCGCTCGGTCGCAACGGCCGGCGCCACGGCAAGGCTACATCTACAACGCGCACTGCTGACTTCTGTGATCGCGATATAATGAAGGGAGAGGAGCTCATTTTCATTTTCCACTCTCAGTATTCATAATTTGACCTACGCGCTTCACGCAATCTAAGTGTTGTTTCAGAGATCTTTTTCCGTAACCACTCATGTTTCGTTTCGGCATTGAGTTACTTCATTGGAGTTCACCAGTCCCGTCTAGCGGTGATTCTTTCTGTTACTTCCTTTACTCATTGATCTGTTGTGTGTGCTTTTCAGATTCATACTCTTCTGCTTCACATGTTTCAGAGATCTTTTTCCGTAACCACTCATGTTTCATTTCGGTATTGAGTTACTTCATTGGAGTTCACCAGTCCTGTCCAGCGGTGATTCTTTCTGTTACTTCCTTTACTTACTGATCTTCTGTGTTTGCTTTTCAGATTCATACTCTTCTGCTTCACATATTTATAAAGTTTTACAACGACGATTGAAAACGTATTTCGTGAACATTATGTGTCTGGGCACCATCTCGACTATAACCGTCCAGCATCATGCTGGTAACGACCCTAATAACCATTCATTTTCCTCATCATCGTTTTATTTTATTTATGTAAAATTCACTCTCGAGTTGTTTGCAATCTCAACGTTAATGTGTTTTGAGTAAATTGCGTATTGTTTCAATAAATCATAAGTTTACGAGATCAAACTGTGTAATTCAGCAACCGTTAAAGCAAATTATTCAATTGAAATGCCCAGGTCCTCCAATCACAAGCAACTGTCGACGCCCATGACGAGTTCAGGATCTTATCAAAAAACGTTTCGAATGTGCGCCGTAGTCGATTTTCAAGTAGCCGATTAACATCGTGGGGATACTCTATCAGTTTACTCGATCTGGAGTAATAGAATTCACATCAGTCTAATCTGCATATCCACGGAGTACCTGATGAACAAGTGATGGTGTCCACAGCACACGCGGCATCTGTTTTAATAGGCGACACCCTGCCAGTTCTTGATATTTTGGAGATTCAGTGGATCCGTGATCTGGTAACACTTTGCGATTTCTTAATGTTTTAGATTTCGGTGACTCGTAGGGAATATTCCGGCGACGAGTCAGGTAAATAAATATACGAATCGAATGCTCAGCTGAACAACAAATAATAGCATGCAACTGTTAATGAATAAATTTAACTCAAATGATCGAAGCGTAGGCAGATGTGTCGGAGCTTTTAGCGAATGAGGACTAGAAGCCAAACGAGACAATTAGGCCATATGGAGACTGTCAAAGCGTTCGTTCATGCGAAAGCAGGTGAAACTGTAGGTATGACTGTAGATATAGAGCATTT
Source organism: Schistocerca piceifrons (assembly GCF_021461385.2). NCBI lineage: Eukaryota > Metazoa > Arthropoda > Insecta > Orthoptera > Acrididae > Schistocerca > Schistocerca piceifrons. The sequence goes on along the minus strand of NC_060149.1, from coordinate 153,833,543 downwards.
TCAGGAGGAAGATAGAAGTAAAGTGGAAGATACTCTACCGGGTATAGATCAGGTTCAGGCAGCCTCAATAAATGAAGATAGTGACAAGATTAAGGTTCAAATGGTTCAAATGGCTCTGAGCACTATGGGACTTAACATCTATGGTCATCAGTCCCCTAGAACTTAGAACTACTAAAACCTAACTAACTTAAGGACATCACAAAACACCCAGCCATCACGAGGCAGAGAAAATCCCTGACCCCAAGATGGAGTTAATGAGAGTCAGGACAAACTGTTAGGCGAAACGGGTAGCATGGGGGAAGGCGACAAAGGAGAAATCACACAGTGTGCGGAAATGCAATCGAATCAGACAGCGATGACGATTTCACCAGCGGCAGGAGCAGCATGTGAAGGTGCGGACATAGTGAGCATGCCACGGAAAATCACGGCTGATGGTGACAGCAATAAGAATTAACAAAAAGAACGAGACGAGGAGCGAGATAGGAAGCACGAAAAGTCACAGAGACACAGGTGGAACTTGTTAAGAGGATAGAGGCGAAATTATAGGCATTTACTAGACGATACAGAAACAAGTGGCTCATAATACATACCAGAATACATAACAGAAGGCATAAAGGAACGCCAGAAAACCAACGAAGTTTTACAGATGAAACAGACAGAAATTAATAAAGGAAGTCTCAGGTACATTAGAGATCCACGCACAAACAATTGCGAAAGTGCCGAAACAGATAAAGGAATTCCAAGAAGTAGAACAGACAGTAACTGAGAGAGCACGGCCTCAGGGCATTCAAGAAAGCAGAATTGCAGGCGCAGTACAAGGAATTGAAGGGATGGAAGCGACAGTACGTTCCATTCCATGTGAAATAGAGCAGAAAATCAAGGAGGAGGTAAAGAATATAGAAATAGGATCCGACAGAACGTCCCCTGCGCCGGTTGCAACGCAGCAGAACTGCATACACTGTTACAGTTTGAATAAGCACAGGAAAAAATCAACAGGGTCCGAAAGCAGTACGAAGAAATAGTTACCAAGGAACTCAGACATCTGCGACTGAAAGTGTCGCAAGCGTTAGGCGCTGGGTAGGCGCCAGAACAACCGAGGACGGCATCCCGTCGGTACTTGACGTTACGATAAGTAGTGACCAAAATCAATCACACACTAGTAACAGGAGCGTGACATCGCGCACACCGGATGTCGCAGCATGCTGTGAGCCGTACCCGTCCTTCAACGAGGCCGCGAGGTCGGCGGAAGAGGAAGCTTCTGACCTTAACTCCTCCCTGAACGTTCGCAAATTTCAAGTGTTTCGGGAAAATAGTTCAAACTTCCGTCCCAAAGCTTTTCCGGAACAGTTTGTTCATTCATTCTCACCAAAGGGGTGTGTTCGCTCTCAACTAGACTTTGTATGCAGTTTTATCGAGGATGAAGCTGCGACAAAGATGTGAACAGTGGCACAAAGCCAATCTTAACAAGAGTTTAGCGAGACGTTCATCCCGATATATTGGTCGCAGGAGGCTCAGGCCTGTGTCAAACACGAGATCATGTTGGCTAATCTGGTTCTGCCACGGCAAGCTGCCGCACTCTCGTCACCAGACAGTAAGCAGTAGAATTTTTGTGGGGGACAACGAAGAAACATTCAAGACCATGCTAAAGTGACCTGAATATATTAGAGTGAGAGCGTAAATAACAACACAAAATACGTGGCAGGCTTGGGTGGCCGAGCGGTTCTAGGCTCTACAGTCTGGAACCACGCGCCCGCTACGGTCGCAGGTTCGAATCTTGCCACGGGCATAGATGTGTGTGATATCCTTAGGTTAGTTAGGTTTAAGTAGTTCTAAGTTCTAGGGGACTGATGACCTCAGAAGTTAAGTCCCATAGTGCTCAGAGCCATTTGAACCATTTCAACACAAAATACAACAACAACCAACACGTAGCGAAACCACATCGTAACTATAATGAACGTAGGAACGACAGGATCCGCTCACGGACAAGACAGCGGTACTACAGCAATCGTCACGACAGGGGACACTCGCGGAGCGGACACGGTAACATTAACAGTTACAACCACGGGTTTTAAAAAGCACACGGATGCAATCATGCGAGGCAAGGCGCCCAGATAGTGGAGGTGAGGGCAACCGATCCGCGGCCGCAAAACAACATAAACTGGCAACCGACAATGATGGGATCGACCACGGGTACGGAGCCGACAAACCAACCTTCCTAAAGTATCTTGTTCGTGATAGCTGGTAATTTTTTGTGTTTTCTTTTCGTGTTCTTGGATGCACTCAGCCCTTGTGAGACAAACTGAGGAGCTACATGATTGAGAAATAGCGGCTCCAGTCACGAAAACTGACAACGGCCGGGAGAGCGGAGTGCTAACCAGACGCGCCTCAATATCCACATCGAGTGATGCCTATCGGCTGAGGATGACACGGTCGTTGGCCGGTACCTTTGGGCCTTCCAAGGCTTTTTCGGACGAAGTTAAGTTTAATTTTCGTGTTCTTGTAGTTTGTTTGTGTAACAGTTTGATAAAGACGAAAGCTGGGTGGAATAACTTTTTTTTTTTTTTTTTTTTTTTTTTTTGCGAAGTCCTGGATGCCACACTGAGGAGCTAACGAATTTGGTGAAATCTTTTAATTAAAGAGGTAGGAGTTATTTGAGACGGCGTACAACCGCTCGCGTTTTCGTTAACTGGAGAGTGGGAATGGAAGTATTTCTGGGGCCAGTATGCGCATAACATACACCAACATTAGAAATGTGGCAGCACGACACAAGTTCGCTCTGCACAAAATGAAGCTAGAAGTTTGAAAACAGAACTTGATTCTGACAAACTGGAGTAGGAGAAGTAGATGAAATCAGTTGGAGCACATAGTAGGGTAAGAAGGTCGTAGCTGATCACCGTCGTAGATGAGGTATAAGGAAGGTGTTTTTTGGGTAGATGTCGAAGGAGGCGCCGACCACCACGAGGAGTTGGTAACGTTGATTTTTGTGCTCGTCAGGGTACGCCTGGACCATTGCAGTATTCGTGAGGGTCGATATTTATGTTCAGTTCACGTTGGGACTGCCAGTAGTTTTAAGATTATGGGCCCATCAGTGTATTTGGAGTTTATTCTGCGGCTGACTGACCCCACTGCGCGGGAGAAACGGTGAGAGTCCAGTGCTGCTACTTGCAACAGATATTAGCTATAAGCTATAAAAATAGTTGGATGATAACATTTGTGACAGCACAAATAAGCGTTTTTGTTCAAATGTTCTATTGTAGTTACGTTCTTAGAAGTTCGCTTCAGGGCGATAAGCAGCCCAACGCTATTGAGAATAATCTCAGGCGATGGAAAGAAAGACCCCAGCAAAGTCATGACGTCAGCTCTGGAGATATCCTAGGACGTATTATTGGCTCTGAGCACTATGGGACTTAACATCTATGGTCATCAGTCCCATAGAACTTAGAACTACTTAAACCTAACTAACCTAAGGACAGCACACAACACCCAGTCATCACGAGGCAGAGAAAATCTCTGACCCCGCCGGGAATCGAACCCGGGAACCCGGGCGTGGGACGCGAGAACGCTACCGCACGACCACGAGCTGCGGACAGGACGTATTATTCACGAGACTAGGAGGAAATAATGAGCAACCAAATTACAACGGACATGGCTATACCACACGAGAAAGGAAGTATCTTTTCCCAGAAGTTATTTAATCTTTTCAATGATTTTGAATCAGATATTTTGTACTATTTATGCTTGTGATAATCATTTCGTTTTTCAAGTAATTGTAGGTATCACAACTGTCCTATTTCAGTTTACAGTCTAATGTAGATATCATGCAGATGCGTTTTCGCCCTTGTTTAAGTTTTGTTCCTGATGCAGGGGAGAACGTGAAGTTATGTTATTGAAGGACGAGGTTGCTCGCGGCGATGTTAACAGTGGAAGGGAATAATAGTTAACCAATGCTGGCGGGACAATTTAACGCTCATGTTTCCTTTGAGATAAGTAGTAGGCATTCTTGAAGCATTTAGGCCTTACGCTTCGTGTAAGGCGCAACTAATTAAGAATTAGGGGAACGAACAATGGGGTACTACTAACGCATGTGATTACAAACACAAATCCGACACTATACATTTTGCAAGTAATGTTTTATTTGTAAATATTCTCAAGTTCTTTTCGATTAATGGCATCCAATAAAGCTGTATGTCAGGCTGATTACTGACGACACCCTATCATGGCGCCAAACACTTTGTTTGCTTGTCAAGTTAATTAAATTTTAAATTTAACTTTCATTTCATTTCATTTGTTTTTTTCTGTACAGCTAGCTACTCGTAGTATGAGACAGTCATCATGAGCGTCAATTGGTTAATTTTCTTACTTGTATATTTCACTAGAAGGATGGTTTTGATATAAAGTATGGACGTCAAGTTGTGTTTGTAAGATATCAGCGGCTCAGTCGATAATTAGTTTGTGTAAGTGTGTACAGGTTGTGGAAATCGGTACGAGCAATGGCGCACACGGACTAAGGTGGTGTCACGACGAGAGGCGAGCATCTGGGTTGGTAAGAGGAGGATCAACGCGTCTCCAGCAGGGCCCGATTCACAGACACAGCTGAGCTTCTCGGCCTGGCTCAGATAGCAGGCATGGCGGTGCGTGTCTTTACAATGGGTATCTCATGTCAACACAATAGGTTCGTTCGAGATAGGTTGCAACCATTGTAGCCACGCGAATGCCTTCGACGCAGGCATTCTCCCAGTTTCCGTGGTTTGTCGCTAGGTCAAAACTGTTCGAGGGGCGGCCAAGGGACGGTTGTAGCTAGTTTCGACAAATCAGAGGAAATTCTTCTGACTGCAAAGTGTTCAATAACGCTGTGCCACAGATATCAGCGTGCTCATGAGTATAGCTTGTTGGTTCAGTCTCATAGCATTCTCGTTGAAGAAAATAAGTACTAGGTTCCTGCTAGCCTTTTAAAGGAACGATACATCTCAACCTTGTGGAACTTGAAGACGTCCTAGTGTAATTTCAATCCCTTGGTGGATTTTTCTAAAGAATTGTCTGGGGGTATCAAAAGCAAAAGGAGCTTACTATCCTCTGTCAAAGTCACTTTCGAAATGAATAAATTTTCTCTCTTCCATACAAGGATGAGGAGACAAGTGCCAATAATTGTGGATGACATACTATACTCATTGCTATAAACGACATACAAACATTAACTTGGCTCACTTTGGACGGGAGATGGCATAGGCAGAAATAAGCGTGCTATATCGTTAAGTATATTAGTAAAACTAAACTGCGTGTCAGGTTCATCACGAGTAGACGCATTGAAATCGCTCCCTACCGACTAAACCGACGATATTTTTTGTTAAAAGTAGATAATTTACAGAATTTTTACAGTTTGGGCATTTAGTACATTGTAGTTTATTGACATTGTCACTAACTGTCTGCAATGCATTGTCAATCAGCAACAAAATTTGTGTTACCAAATTCAGTGAGACAATCTTATCACATAAATGCATACAGTCAAAATATGTAAAAGAATACAGCATAGTGATGAGGATAGTGGTGTCAGCAATAATTAAGAACGTATTCAGTTAACATTTTCTGTCATTGTTTCTCCAAGAAGTGCCTATCACAAGTGGGACACAGAAAAGTTTGGCTCAGTTCCATTTATCGATGTTCTTGGAAAGCCTGTAACTGTTTTTCCTTCTTTAAATAAAGAAACACTGCAATACTTAAGTATTTTTTCATGCTTAGCACGACGCATTTCGAGAATTTCTCATTGTCATGATCAAATATATTTTGTGTTTCCTGCCTTGCACTGTAGTAGTCTCTTTGAGGTTATAGGATACCGTGTTTCTTCCATTATCCAGAAAACGGCACACACGCAAACCATCCTCATACTGTTTGTGAAATTTCACACCACGTGTGTGTGCGTGTGTTTTTCTACAAAATGTAGGCAGTACAGTACGGTACCTTGCAACATCAAAAAGACGACAGTACAGTGCAAGAGAGGCACAAAACATATATAACAGCACACAAAATACTAATGTAAATATTTGTCCTTGAAAATGAGAATAAATTCTCGAAACGTCGAAACGCGCTGTGCGGAGTATGAAAAAAAAGTACTGGGTGTACTGTTTCATTATTTAAATCATAATCATTTGAGCAACGCAAAGAGAGCAAAGCTGTCAACTAGCGCTGAAGGTGGACAAACAACGAAACTCGTGAAATACGCGTTCGTGTAAATTAGAGAGCCTGGTGTAAACCCAGAGGGTTCTGATGGTCGAAACTAGGATAAGCTAAACTGCGATTCGGTCGAAACTAGAGATGGGCTAAACTGCGATTTTCGGATATCAGTGATATCTGTGAATGCCCCTTTCCAGAACTGCGATTCTTAACTGCGACAAATCGCTATTGAGACTCGCAGTTAACGAATTCACAACTTGTATCCCTCCGCTATTTCTCCGATTTCTGCTATTCTGCGATTTACGCAATTTCTGCGACTTAAGCGATGTCTGTGACTTCTGTGAATTCTGCGCTTTACACGATTTCTGCGATTTATCACCGCAGATGTTACGCTGTCATTAGGTGCAAGTAAGAGGTGAACTGTGTCAATGCAACCGAGAAGTATATTCTCGCCTGTATAGGCGATTATTTGTGAGGGCCTAATGTAACGTTTCAGTAACTGACAAAAGTTACCTGAAATTGTATTATTAATATTTCCAACGATTCTTCCTCAGTTGTTACATGACATACGAAAGAAACGCTCGCCACAGACAAAATTTCGTCTCAACAAAACAGTCAGTATTAAGTATGTTTTACGTATGTTCCTCCTTTGGCTTTAGTTTTATATTAATGGAACAAGTGTGAAAATATTGATAGTGTTACGTTGAGAATCATAACACAAATACTAAACAGTACCACAGAAGTTTATGTTAAGAATACGGATTCTAACCACGTTGTTATGTTCACAAGTATCTGAACCACATTGTCAGTCACTCATTATAGCAATAATTCAAAATATCAGTGACAACAGAACTGGAAATATTTCTACAGCGTCTTTACAACGTCTTCGTCAGAAGTAAGGTTAGTTTCTAAGTTCGTAGATGGACTCTGCAAAGTGTGAGGCCTCCGAGCTCCCCCCCCCCCCCCCCTCCCCGACTGAATTCCCAGAAGTATCAAGTATCAGCACTGGCATAATGTGAATTATATTGCTAGTAATTAGTAGCAGTATAAAAGTTTAATAATCCTCGTGATTTTCCAGACGCAGTTCCCATTTCGATTACTGACTACTCTATGTACTCATCCACAGCTAGAAGAGACAATCGTGAAGATTCTAAACGACTCTTGAAGAATTCGTAGCGTATAAAAGCCATACTCGGTAACACAAGTGTGCAAAATGAGTATTGGTACAGTGTGTCATTGAAGTCACTATGTGATTTGAAAGGGATGATAAACCAATGTGAACTACACTGTGAGTGAATTATGAAAATTCCATTCTGACTTTTCATCCCATACCCCAGAATTTTCTGCCGTATATTTAGTGATAAAGACTTGCCAGTGTGTGCTACTGATCCATCCACCTCTCCCGTCTTGAATGTTGGCTGTGATGACGACTGACCTGACTGACGTCTAGGTTAGGTTGGAAGGTTGCGTGTCTTAAGGCTGATGTCGTGCAAGTGAAAACGGTGCAAAGCACTTAACTTACAGTTACAGGTTGACATTGGGAATAGTACTAAAGCACTATTTGAAAATACAGACAAAAGTTTAACTGCATATTGTACTGTCGGAGGAAATATCCGTCTTGTGAATACAGTTGTTAAACATTTGGTAAAACTTACGTAGTCGGCACCACATTGCATTTTTAGTAGCTTATGTACGATATATGTGTGTAATACACATCAAAATACTCATCGCAGCCTTATCCATTATCTGTTTTTGAAATTACCCTACATCTTTAGCTCTAATAATGAAAAACGTGTTTAAATATGTTACGAAAATGCCTGGCTACGCTATAGGTTTGTCTATTAGCAAAACATTTATTCGGCCTTCACATTTCTCGGCTGCACCAATTTTCAACCGAGTATAAAATTTTTCTCAGAGCAAATTGGCTTCTTGGTTCATTTCTTCTACCATAAGCATCCATATCGTGAGACACAAGGTTCTTAGAACGAAGCACGGACGTAGGACAACAGATAGGATACGGCATCTAATATTAGCTGCGTTTGTTAGCTGCTGCTTTCAACTTCTAACTGCGACTTGTCACGGAAATTGCAGTTAGACTCGATAGCGTGTAACAGAGAAAAACAATAGTACGAACTTAGCCCGTCAGATGGCACACGGCGTTCAATGTTAACTGCACTTTTTAGTAGTTACTTGCAACTTCTACTTGCGACTTGTCACTGAAATCGCAGCTAGACAAAGGTTCACAGACAGGAGTACGATATTCGGTCAACAGATGACACACAGCGTGGAATGGTAAAGACTACTTGCCAGACTTTTAATGCATTGCCTAATTATATTAAATGTACAAGAGAAAATGAAACGCTGTTCAAAGGTATGTTAAAAAAAATACCTGCTTGACCATCCACTGTACTCGTTAGATGAATTCTTTTCCAGAAGTAATGCCCTCCCTTAATAATAGATGTATTTTGTCTCTTAGTTATTAGATGGACGATACAATATTATGTTAATGTTGTACTGTTAATGTTATAGTTATAATGTTATATTGAGAATTGCTATACTAGTTAAATGACAGCTTGTAAATGAGAAAAAGTGATACTTATTAATATCTATATCATTGTATTATATTACTATTCTGTAACATTAATTATATTTGTACAATTGTCTTGACATGTTCCACATCCAGGCGAATCACTCGCATGTACGGATCTATGGAATACGCATACCAAATAAAAAATAAAATAAAAATAAAAAAACTCCTAATTGTGACTGAAATCGCAGCCAGATTCTGTAAACTTGTTATTTTGATACCTGTGACTTCTCAATCACTGTGATTTATAACAGACACGAAGCAGCGCGTGTGAAATATAGCCAGTTTGAAGACTTCATTCTCTTGTGACACCTTTACTCGACGAACCTAATGAGAACGACCCGCTCTGCGCTGACGCACGCTGGTAACGAGGGTGAATGAACATGGGTGAAGGACTTGTGGACCTGTCGACATGACATTTAACTGCAACCGCTCGGTACTCCCAACAATTCCCCAACAGGCGTCAAATGTCCACGTCAATGAATCAATTGTGGTCGCCACGCAGCACCAAAGAAGAATCCTTGTTGTCTCATAGTGAGATCACGGTCCGTGTTACTCGTCATACACAGTGGTGAAGCACGTAGACATACACTCCTGGAAATGGAAAAAAGAACACATTGACACCGGTGTGTCAGACCCACCATACTTGCTCTGGACACTGCGAGAGGGCTGTACAAGCAATGATCACACGCACGGCACAGCGGACACACCAGGAACCGCGGTGTTGGCCGTCGAATGGCGCTAGCTGCGCAGCATTTGTGCACCGCCGCCGTCAGTGTCAGCCAGTTTGCCGTGGCATACGGAGCTCCATCGCAGTCTTTAACACTGGTAGCATGCCGCGACAGCGTGGACGTGAACCGTATGTGCAGTTGACGGACTTTGAGCGAGGGCGTATAGTGGGCATGCGGGAGGCCGGGTGGACGTACCGCCGAATTGCTCAACACGTGGGGCGTGAGATCTCCACAGTACATCGATGTTGTCGCCAGTGGTCGGCGGAAGGTGCACGTGCCCGTCGACCCGGGACCGGACCGCAGCGACGCACGGATGCACGCCAAGACCGTAGGATCCTACGCAATGCCGTAGGGGACCGCACCGCCACTTCCCAGCAAATTAGGGACACTGTTGCTCCTGGGGTATCGGCGAGGACCATTCGCAACCGTCTCCATGAAGCTGGGCTACGGTCCCGCACACCGTTAGGCCGTCTTCCGCTCACGCCCCAACATCGTGCAGCCCGCCTCCAGTGGTGTCGCGACAGGCGTGAATGGAGGGACGAATGGAGACGTGTCGTCTTCAGCGATGAGAGTCGCTTCTGCCTTGGTGCCAATGATGGTCGTATGCATGTTTGGCGCCGTGCAGGTGAGCGCCACAATCAGGACTGCATAAGACCGAGGCACACAGGGCCAACACCCGGCATCATGGTGTGGGGAGCGATCTCCTACACTGGCCGTACACCACTGGTGATCGTCGAGGGGACACTGAATAGTGCACGGTACATCCAAACCGTCATCGAACCCATCGTTCTACCATTCCTAGACCGGCAAGGGAACTTGCTGTTCCAACAGGACAATGCACGTCCGCATGTATCCCGTGCCACCCAACGTGCTCTAGAAGGTGTAAGTCAACTACCCTGGCCAGCAAGATCTCCGGATCTGTCCCCCATTGAGCATGTGTGGGACTGGATGAAGCGTCGTCTCACGCGGTCTGCACGTCCAGCACGAACGCTGGTCCAACTGAGGCGCCAGGTGGAAATGGCATGGCAAGCCGTTCCACAGGACTACATCCAGCATCTCTACGATCGTCTCCATGGGAGAATAGCAGCCTGCATTGCTGCGAAAGGTGGATATACACTGTACTAGTGCCGACATTGTGCATGCTCTGTTGCCTGTGTCTATGTGCCTGTGGTTCTGTCAGTGTGATCATGTGATGTATCTGACCCCAGGAATGTGTCAATAAAGTTTCCCCTTCCTGGGACAATGAATTCACGGTGTTCTTATTTCAATTTCCAGGAGTGTATTTGGTTTTGCCACAAGCACAACCAGAAAGAAACTCATTCCACATTGTCATCTGCTAGCGAGATCGCTAAGTAGTAGTCATGCGTAGTGGCACACAGTCGCACGCTTGGTTCACAACTGTCAGCCCGATATCAATCCTGCAACTTCTGACGCATGTTACAAATAACCATACCATACTGCCATCCTTATAAACGAGCTGCCACACTTATTTCTGCAAAGAAGAGGAGAAGTCTGGGTGTCCAGCTGACATCGCCAGACGTCTCTCATCAGATGTCCTCAGCCGCTCGCATGATCCCAGCAACAAAGACCAGAATGTTCACCACAAAGTGAAGCATGCGTTTGCAGTGCTGTTTCAGTCAATAAATCGCGTACCTGTCTTCAGACGCATCTACGTGGGTTTCAGAATTCAATATTGGGCCTCAGTGAAATGGAATTCTTGGCCCTCATTCTGAGGATTTACTGCGAGGCATTACAATTTTTTTGTTCTTTTCAATTCTTTTCGTGCTGTTCCACGCACTATTTTAAAAGCAATCGTGCTAAATTTTGGTCCTCACTGCGAGCCATTACAAGTTTTTCCGTTGCTTTTAATTCTTTTCGTGCTGTTCCACGAACGATTTTCAAAGCATTAGTGTACTATATTTTTTTCTGTAGTCTTGCGTCATCTTTTATTATTCTTACATTTGTTCATTTGATATGTTCGGTATTCTTGTTGTTGCTTATGTCTGTGCCACATCTTGTCACAGTTAATTGACATTAGTCCAGATACACGAAAGTATGTTATATTTTTATTGACAGTATTATTTAGTTTTTAACATGGTTTCACACATTTTACACATGTGTTCGCATACAGCAACACACATAACTTTGTGTGTTGTTTTAGTCCATCACAGATGTGTTACATCTGTTCACAAGCTCCTTTATTATGTACAGTGATGCATGTATATGTGAAGCATGTATCATCAAGCGTTCGCACTTGCTAATTTATTGTAGATGTGCTGAGATTCGTATGTCTTACGACTTTTGTACACTATTAAGGATTTTTCGTATTTTGTGAATTCATTTGTTTTTGAAGATGCACAATAACTGCTGAGTGCACCGTTTATCCATAGTGTTCATGTTTTAGTTGCAGGATGACACAACCAGCTACAAATACTTTTGAAATGTTTCATTTTAGTGGCATAAACGGTACTGAGCTATCATGCCCATCTTCAGATGGCTCATATTTTTCATTACATTGATGTTTTGATCCACAGTATATTGTAAGCTTCGCATTGCATAAGAATATTTGAGTATTTAGTGCCACTTTACAGTTTTTTCATTAACAAAAGTATGCTAAACTGCTTGCAGTTTTCTTTATACGATGCAAAAAAATTGTGTTGACTTACATATATTTCAGTAGATGGCGATTTATTTTGTTGTGGTCCATGTGACTTTTGTAACTCGGTGTATATGTTCTTGAATTTCACCACAGCAAACATATTGTAAATAAATTACTGTGGCATACTTCATAATATTCTTAAAATGCACGTTGAGCATCACACATGTGTTATACACTAGATGTTTTTCTTAATAATGCAATGATTGGCATTAAGCAAAGATAGAGAGATATCATTCATTAAATATTGATCAAGAGTGTAATCGGAGCAATGATGATGTGTGGAATGTGCATAATTTAACATGTTTTTAACAGACAAGTGTTTGCACCTTAAGCGTAAACTTATTATTAAAAGACAGTGGGATAAATTGTCTTTAGGATTTTTTTATTGTCAGTGGAAACTGTTGAGGAAATACTTCAAAGCCAACCGACTGCATATTATAAAGCAGAAATATATTTACATAAATTTATACACACAGATATCTGACTATCACTACAGTTCAGAAGTTAATTGCAGAAGATACACAATTAAAAAGTTGGAGGGTGGAATGAGAGCAACACATTTGTTCATCATATTAGTTTATATTTATACAGTTATATACAGGTATCTTAAACTGCAGTGGTGTGACTCTGTGTGGTGCAATTTGCGCTTGATTTCTGTGAACAGCCCAAGGAAATTATTTAGAAAATGTTTATTGGCTAGCTCCAGTTGTTCATTTAGAATGTATTGGAGTGAGCTGAGGGTGTGAATATATATTTCTACTTCCTCTAAGAGATCCATTTTCTTGCCATTGTTAGTGGTATGTCATATCTGTAAGTTATCATTAATGTTAGAAACACTGTATCCATATTGGTTCATGTGAGTTGTAATTGCGTATTTATTAATTTTTTTAGTCTAACTGCATCCATGTCTTCTCGATATCTTATACTGAAGCTTCTGCCACTCTGTCCAAGATAAAAGCTGGTGCATTTATCCGAAATAATCTTGTAAACTCTTGATTTTTCTAGGCCTAGGCTGTTGGTTTTGGTGCAGTGGATACTGTTATGTTGCACAGTGTTATTGGAACAGAAACTTATTTGAACTGCTGTCCTCTGGAGAGGATTGGCAACTTGGTATGAGACTGAGCCTGTGAAGAGAATGCATGCAAATCGTTCCTTTTCTGCTGCTAGTTGTGAATTTACTGCAGGTGATATACTATGTTTAATTTTATCGTGTAGGTGGTAAATTATTTGTGGCTTATAGCCATTATTTTTAGCTACTGTTGTAATAATATTGATTGGCAGATGAACTGAGGGGAATTTTATATATATGGTTTAACATGGATCTGAAATAGACCATTTTGTCCTGTGTAGGGTGGTGTGAAGAACTATTTATAATTACATCTGTGGTGATTGGTGTTCTATGAATTTCACAAGGCATGCTTTTGATTCAGCTTTTTTATTCTAAGATCAAGAAAACTGATATCCTCTTCTGTCTGATGCTCAACAGGAAATTTGATACTGGGGTGCATGTTACTCATGGCATTTGCAAATGATTCTGTGTCATCTACTGTACTATTGAACAAGATGATTGTGTCATCAACATACGTTTGTAACAAATCGGTTTATCTTTAAATGGGTATTGGCCCTGAAAAATTTATTTTCTAAATGGTTAATGTAAATGTCGACTAATAGACCTGCAATTCTGCTTCCCATTGTTTGGCCATCTGGCTGCACATACATTTGTTTAGTTGAATGAGAAGCAGTTATGTGCTAGAATTAATTCTAATATCTCTATGAGTTCATACGTCTCTGCCTTGCAAAACTGTTTGCTTTTTACTAAATTGCACTTTATCATTTCAATAGTTTGCCAGGGCACGCACATGACTTGCATCATTAATAAATGTTAAGTGATTTCTGATAGAGAAGTTGTCTTCAAATGTGTAAAAGTTGCTAAGAAAATCTTTGAACTTTTTAGAGATGCATTATGCAGGACTGTTCCTTGAGTTAACAACTGGACATAATGGACTCTAAGGTTTACTTATTTTTGGTTGAGATGTTAGTTTAGGAGGTTCAGGGTTCATGGCTGTGCTATGCTGAACGTCAGCATCTGATAAAATGTAAGTGGAAATCTAATTAAGTTCCCAAGCTGTGTTTGATTTTTAGGTGTGGGGTCAGTCTTCAGTTCTTTTATGTTGTTTTGAAGAAAGAATTGTAAGGTTATGTTGATGTAATCTTCTTCATACATAACTACTACAGTGTTACTTTTATCTGCATTAACAACAAAGGCTTTGTTATCTGTAAATTTTTTATTCATACTAGTGAGTATTTTTGAAGCGGTTATCCCAGAACTGTGTGTTGACTGTAGATTTCTTGCAACAATTTCTTTGGCTTTTGAACTTACAATATTTTATGAATGTAACTCCACTGGTCGCTGAACCGCATCATAACCCTGGGTTCCGTGTGGGACGGCGGTGGAGTGGCTGGACTGCTGTGGTCTGTTGTGGGGTTGGGAACCACTGATGGCTACGGCGGGATGAAGTCTCTCCGTCGTTTCTAGTACCCGGTTCTATATACGATATGTTACTAGCTGTCGATGTGGACTTCGCTTTTTCACGAAAACTATTGTACATAGTTATTACTGTAAAAAATTTTTCCTTACAATTATGGGCTCAAAAGAGCAAATTATTTTTGTTCAAATTATGGTATAACTTTTCTGCCATTTATGCCAACTTAGCTTGCTAATGGTCATTTGACCGAAACTAGTAGCGTATTGTGCAAAATAAAGGGCAGCTGAAGCTTCACCATGAATTTTAACAGTAAATTACCAGCCACAAAAAGAGTCAGGAACACCAAAACATGACGAACGTAGAGAACGTACGTGAACATGAAAAAACACCGCGTTGTGCGTTCTAACATACAGTAACAGATGCGTCGATTGTGAGGGAAACGTACTGAAGAGACAAGGACTACAAATGTACTACACAAACAACACCGTACGAAAAAATCTCATTGCTAACAATACTTCTACAAACAAATTTAATAAAACTCAAATGTCCCAGTTAACTGATAGTTCATACCAGTCTGTCTACATAGGCCAAACATGCAGTGATTTTAAAATTACGTCTTCTGAGCACCTCTGACACTATAAAGTGACAGTGCACGCTCCACGTTTGAACATAATCTCACAGAGGAAAATCACTACCCAAATAATATGGAAACTAATCTTAGGATCATCAGAGAGAGCAATACTCTCTATCAAAAACTTACAATATTAGAGAACTACATATACAAAAAGCAATAATACAAGGAAATAAAGTTTTTAACGAATACACAACACTAAGCAGCGAAACACTTCATGAATTATACAAATTCAGGTCAGCAAAGAGAACATATTCTATCAAATACCCTTGCGTATCTAAAAACACCTACTTCTCAACTCGCCTCCTGCTTCCCTCCATCTCTCTCTCTGGTTTCTTTTATCTGTACTGTAAAACCTTGCTTCTTGCCAGATTCCATGGTTCTAGGTCAACAAGAAGTGCGACGCAAGTTTTGACGAGTGTGTTTTCGAGTATCAAAATATGTATTACAAATGACCATATCTTTTGACTCAACTGACTTAGAAGCTTATAATTTTCTCTCTCTCTCTCCCTGTCTCTCTCTCTCTGTCACACACACATACACACACACACACACACACACATACACACACACACATACAAACACACATACACACGCAAATCAAATGAGTTTTCATCCACAGCAGATACACCCCAGAAACTCACATTATGCAATAGAAATTAGTACAACACTGAACGAAAAGAAAAATACGTACAACTGAGTGGTGACAATAACAAAGCATTTCTCGACGAATATGACGATATAAGTTTACACCCAAATCTCGTTTTTGTGTGCGAAAAGTGAGTAAAGTGGAAAAGCGGTGACAAATAGTTTGTGTAGTTATAATAATAAAAATTTGGCAAAGTGCGAGTATGTCGGGTACTGAGCATTCTGCGCAAACATAACTATAGTACATCCGCCCACGTTTGCGTGCGGTAATTGCTGTCTGTTACGCTTTTGACGGATGATGAATGTAATGGCGTAATATAAAAAAGATATTTCTATGGGATATAATTAAAATTTAACTATTTTCAGATTGACATCTTGGGTTGTCGGGTGTTCTGCCGGATATCAGCGTCGTACTTGCACGATATTTCGGTCACGTAGCTCGTAACCTTCATCAGGTGCGACCTGAGACTGCTCCTCGAGTGGACCTGGTCCAGTATTTATGCCTATGGCCTTCCCCCTCCACCAACGGCTGCAGGCGCTTCCTCTGTGGTCCGCGCCCATTCCCTACGACCTGCTGGAGATTTCCTGCTCCGTTTTCCGTCCGCTGCGGTTCTAGGTGTTCCCTCTGCGGTCCGCGCCCACCAAACCCGCTCCTGGGGGTTTCATCTACGGTCTGGGATACCAAGCGTTCCCCCAGCGGTCCGCGTCCGCTCACCACGACCTGTTGGAGCGTTGCCGCTCCGTTTTTCGTCCGCTGCGGCTCTGGATGATCCCTCTGCGGTCCGCGCCCACCAGTCCCACTTCTGGGTGTTCCATCTTCGGTCTGGTGCGCCTGGCAGTCCGTCAGGGGCTCGTTTTCCATCTCCATGTCTCTGGTTCTTCTGTTTGTGTAGTATTGCAGCTGACCCCGTTGCTCCTTTAATAATTCCAGAGCCAGATCCCAGGCTCTGCTTAGCTGGTACCCTGTGTAACGGTTCATAAGATCGTCAGCCATTTTGATTTCTATCGATTCTCTTATAACACTGTCCCAAAATCTGGGTGTTTGTGCTTGAATCTTGGTATCCTCATACTTCATGGCATGATCTAGTTCTAGACAGTGTTCAGCAATGGCTGACTTAGTCACCTGTCTTAATCTAGTGTGCCTCTGATGTTCTTTGCACCTGATCTCCACAGTTCTTGTCGTCTGGCCAATGTAGGACACGCCACATTGACAAGGTATATTGTAAATCCCTGGTTTTCGTAACCCCAGGTCGTCTTTGACACTCCCCAGCAGTCCCCCAATCTTGTTGGATGGACAGAAAACACACTTGATATTGTGTTTACGGAGGATCCTACTGATTCTGGCAGAAATAGAGCCAGCATAGGGCAGATATGCCACCTTCTTTGCTTCATCTTGGTCTTCTTCAGGAACCTGTGGTATAGTGGCTGGTTCGAGTGCCCTGTCAATTTGTCTGTCTGTGTATCCATTCTTGGAGATAACTGTTTTGAGACGTTCTATCTCTATAGGTAGATTCTCTTGGTCTGACAGGGCCCGTGCTCTGTGGACCAAAGTCTTCAGAACCCCATTCTTCTGTGCAGGGTGGTGACAGCTGTTGGCCTGCAGATATAAATCAGTGTGTGTTGGTTTTCGGTACACACTATGGCCAATTGATCCATCTGCTTTCCTCTGGACTAGTACATCCAGAAATGGCAGCTGGCCATTCTTCTCCAGTTCCATGGTGAACTCGATATTAGGGTGGCATGAGTTAAGATGTTCAAGAAACTCATTGAGCCTGTCCATCCCACGTGGCCAGATCACGCAGGTGTCATCCACATATCTAAAGAAGCATGTGGGTTTAAATGTGGCTGTCTCCAATGCCCTCTCCTCAAAACTCTCCATAAACATGTTGGCAACCACAGGTGACAGTGAGCTGCCCATAGCTACACCTTCAGTTTGCTCATAATGTTGGTTTCTGTACAGGAAATACGTGGATGTCAGTGTATGACTGAACAGGTCCAACAGAGCACCGTCAAATTTCTCTCCAATCAGTTCTAGTGAGTCCTTCAGTGGCACCCTGGCGAACGGCGATACCACATCAAAACTAACCATGATGTCCGAATCTGTGATGTGCAGTTGCTTGAGGCGTTGCAGGAAATCTTCTGAGTTGCAGATGTGGTGAATACATTTCCCCACATATGGAGACAGGAGACCTTTCAAGTACTTGGCTGTTGTGTACGTAGGTGCCCCAATATTACTGACAATTGGACGTAGGGGCACGCCCTCCTTGTGTATTTTAGGCAGACCATACAGTCTAGGTGCCACTGGCACTTTTTCCCGTAGTTGTCTGATGATCTTATCGGGCATCCCTGTTTCCTTCAAGAGAGCACTAGTCTTCTTGGCCAACTTGTCTGTGGGGTCACACTCCAGAATTCTGTATGTAGGGTCCTCCAGAAGTTGGCGTACTTTCTCATCATAATCCACCTGCTGCAAGATGACAGTGGAGTTCCCTTTGTCTGCTGGCAGTACCACAATGCTGTTGTCTTCCCGGAGTTTCTTGAGTGCAAGCCTCTCCTCGGTTGTGATGTTCGATTTCGGCTGCCTGGCCTTGGTGAGGGCCCTGCAGGTCTCTCGGCGGACTTACTCCGCCACATTAGGTGGAAGTGTGGCTGCAACTTGCTCTACTGCACTGACGAAACCTGAAATGGGTACGTTTCTAGGGGTCGTAGCAAAGTTGAGACCCTCGCTGAGTACCTTTAAGGTTATATCATCAAACTATATGCCACTCAGATTCGTCACAGTGCGTGTCTCTTCCATCTGCTGTGCTTTCTTACTCATGCGGTCAAACTTTGCAGATTGGCAAGATGAGGCATTCCTTCTAGCACACTCAGCTAAAGACCAGGAGGCACGGTCTACCCAATCCCAATCTTCTCTTGTTAAGGAGGCTGCCATGTACAGGTGAATGTGTAACAGCTCCCTGGCCACAACCTCTAACCTGCGGCGCATATCTCGAATCCTCTCTCTCACCAGTGCCATGCTGGCTCTGCGTTTAATCTTGTTCGCCGCTCTGGAGTTGATGTGATGTTTAATTCTGGCAAATACTGGTACCACATCTCCATCTCGACACCTCAGCAAAAAACTGACAGAACTCAGCATCTTCCCTTTCTTCTGCCGAAGCTTGTCCAGCTTCTTGTTATTCTGATACATCTCCTCTCCATAGAGACTTTTGATGTAACTCTTCAGACTTTCCCGGCGATCTAATGACATCTTGGGTTGTCGGGTGACACAGGGTACCAGCTAAGCAGAGCCTGGCATCCGGCTCTGGAATTGTTAAAGGAGCAACGGGGCCAGCTGCAATACTACACAAACAGAAGAACCAGAGACATGGAGATGGAAAACGAGCCCCTGACGGACTGCCAGGCGCACCAGAACGAAGATGGAACACCCAGAAGTGGGACTGGTGGGCGCGGACCGCAGAGGGAACATCCAGAGCCGCAGCGGACGAAAAACGGAGCGGCAACGCTCCAACAGGTCGTGGTGTGCGGGCGCGGACCGCAGGGGGAACGCTTGGTACCCCAGACCGTAGATGAAACCCCCAGGAGCGGGTTTGGTGGGCGCGGACCGCAGAGGGAACACCTAGAACCGCAGCGGACGGAAAACGGAGCAGCAACGCTCCAGCAGGTCGTAGCGAATGGGTGCGGACCACAGAGGAAGCGCCTGCAGCCGTTGGTGGAGGGGGAAGGCCATAGGCATAAATACTGGACCAGGTCCACTCGAGGCAAATTGTCGTGTTCCGCGCCTCGCAGCATGGGAAAGAAGGGTGCGCAGAGGAAACCTGCCGCTACGAGGGGTCCTTCGGTTGTACAACTCACCGAGTCTGCCGACCGTGCAAGGAACTCCCGAGAAGACGAGTCGCAGCCTGTTCCCCCTTTGTACGTCAAGTGCAAAGGCGGGTGGACAGCGCTGTTGGACACCCTGACGAATTGCGCTCGGAACGAGGTGGTCTACGAGTCTGTCGATACAGACTCGCTGATCTGCGTTCGAGCCGCAAACGTGGCCGACCACAGGGCGATCAAGGTCGCAGTGGCCGACCACATCGTCGACGCGCCGCCGGCGCGTGAGAAGGCACCTTCCGTAGGAAGGATGAAGACGACTAAGGCACTCCTCAGGGGGTTGCCTTGGTGCTGTGATGAGGCAGCGGTCCGGGAAGGGCTGCTGCGAGCCGGGTTTGGTAATGCAGCCGCAAGGTTGCACAACCGGACCAACAGGAAGAGGGCGCCGCTCTATGCCGTGACCGTGCAAACGGTCGACGGCGGGAGCGACATCTTCGACTTGCGGAAGTTGCTGGGCTTCCCGGTTACGACGGAGGCTCTCCCGACCGCCATGAACCCTCAGCCCCAGTGCTTCAGGTTCCAGGGCGAGGGCCATGTTGCGAAGTATTGCCGCAACGCGGCGCGGTGCGTCAAGTGCTCAGGTGAGCACGACAGCCGCGCCTGCGACACGCTCTGCCGACTTGTGTCCGGTGTGGCGGCCCGCACGTCGCCAGTTGGCGCGGTTGTTCTCAAGCCGCAACCGTGCCGGGGGCGGCGAAGCGGCCGCGACCGCACCGACGCAGCAGCAGAAGAGAAGACGACGTCGGAAACGGCGTAGGGCGCAGAATAGCCCGGTGCAGCTGAGGGACGGCGCAGCAGCAGATCCACCTGCCAGGGGCAGGGACGGCCGCTCGGAAACGGGCAGCCAGGACGCAGCTCGTCCTCCCGTGAGGGGAGATGTGACCTCGAACTCGGCACCGCCGTGAAGGAGGCCACAGCAGCCCTCAAAGCCGTCATGGCGGCGGAGAGGGCTGCCTTCGCAGCCGCCGTGGCTGCAGAGAAGGAAGAGGCCTTGAGGCAACTGCGAGCAGTCTTCGCCCAAGGCCTCAGTGCAGTCGTACCTACGAACACTCCTGCGACCTCGCAGAAGGACGTTCGCGCGCCTATCCCAGCTTTTGTTCCAGCAGCACCGCAGGTGAGAGGCGCGAAGAAGACTACCGCCGCCCCAGAGGAGCCGGTGGCGACGCCGCCCCCAAGGAACCGAGAAGACAGAAAGGCAGCCGTCATCGCGCGAGCGAACGGCGTGCATCTCTCCGACGCTGAAGCGGCGCGGATCACTAGACAAGCGGATCAGCTCACAGCTGCAATGCAGAAGGGCTGCGCCGTGCAGTAGAGGAGGACGCTGTACGGTAGCCGATCGCCGTCGTTCTGCGCCAGCCTGATGAAGCTGCACCAAGTCACTGACGACAAGGCGCAGTAGAGGGCCTAACAGCAGCGCATCCGTTGCCGCGCCGAACTTTTATGTTACAGGGAGGAAGCCACTGCGGCCGGCCCAGGAGACTACAAGCGAGCCCAGCCGCAGCACCGGACTGACCCAGCTAACGACCACGCAGTACATAGGTAACGTCGCACGATACCTCACGCTAACCACCCCTCACCTTGCATGCTCTGTCGCAGCTAGCAAGCCGCTACTGCCCTTACTACCCGTCCTATTGTCACAGAGTTTTTTTTCCCTTGGCGCTGGCCTTGGCACTTTTTTTCCTCTGCCCTTACAACCGCTACCCTTCAATCGTTTTCGACCACTTCTATCTCCTGATGGACCATGTTAATGAGTAATCCTACCCAGACGCATGGACAACATCACAGCCTGCATCCTGTGACGCCTGATTCAAAAACTAACATGTTTATGAAGGTGACAGTAGAACTTTTGTGTAGGTCACCACGTTGGTGAGGGCGTGGAGGGGCCCCATCCTTTGTTGTTCTTGTGTGACTCGAGGAGCAGTCTCAGATCGCACCTGAAGAAGGTTGCGAGCTACGTGACCGAAATATCGTGCGAGTACGACGCTGATATCCGGCAGAACACCCGACAACCCAAGATGTCATTAGATCGCCGGGAAAGCCTGAAGAGTTACATCAAAAGTCTCTATGGGGAGGAGATGTATCAGAATATCAAGAAGCTGGACAAGCTTCGGCAGAAGAAAGGGAAGATGCTGAGTTCTGTCAGTTTTTTGCTGAGGTGTCGAGATGGAGATGTGGTACCAGTGTTTGCCAGAATTAAACATCACATCAACTCCAGAGCGGCGAACAAGATTAAACGCAAAGCCAGCATGGCACTGGTGAGAGAGAGGATTCGAGATATGCGCCGCAGGTTAGAGGTTGTGGCCAGGGCTGTACATGGCAGCCTCCTTAACAAGAGAAGATTGGGATTGGGTAGACCGTGCCTCCTGGTCTTTAGCTGAGTGTGCTAGAAGGAATGCCTCATCTTGCCAATCTGCAAAGTTTGACCGCATGAGTAAGAAAGCACAGCAGATGGAAGAGACACGCACTGTGACGAATTTGAGTGGCATATAGTTTGATGATATAACCTTAAAGGTACTCAGCGAGGGTCTCAACTTTGCTACGACCCCTAGAAACGTACCCATTTCAGGTTTCGTCAGTGCAGTAGAGCAAGTTGCAGCCACACTTCCACCTAATGTGGCGGAGTAAGTCCGCCGAGAGACCTGCAGGGCCCTCACCAAGGCCAGGCAGCCGAAATCGAACATCACAACCGAGGAGAGGCTTGCACTCAAGAAACTCCGGGAAGACAACAGCATTGTGGTACTGCCAGCAGACAAAGGGAACTCCACTGTCATCTTGCAGCAGGTGGATTATGATGAGAAAGTACGCCAACTTCTGGAGGACCCTACATACAGAATTCTGGAGTGTGACCCCACAGACAAGTTGGCCAAGAAGACTAGTGCTCTCTTGAAGGAAACAGGGATGCCCGATAAGATCAGACAACTACGGGAAAAAGCGCCAGTGGCACCTAGACTGTATGGTCTGCCTAAAATACACAAGGAGGGCGTGCCCCTACGTCCAATTGTCAGTAATATTGGGGCACCTACGTACACAACAGCCAAGTACTTGAAAGGTCTCCTGTCTCCATATGTGGGGAAATGTATTCACCACATCTGCAACTCAGAAGATTTCCTGCAACGCCTCAAGCAACTGCACATCACAGATTCGGACATCATGGTTAGTTTTGATGTGGTATCGCTGTTCACCAGGGTGCCACTGAAGGACTCACTAGAACTGATTGGAGAGAAATTTGACGGTGCTCTGTTGGACCTGTTCAGTCATACACTGACATCCACGTATTTCCTGTACAGAAACCAACATTATGAGCAAACTGAAGGTGTAGCTATGGGCAGCCCACTGTCACCTGTGGTTGCCAACATGTTTATGGAGAGTTTTGAGGAGAGGGCATTGGAGACAGCCACATTTAAACCCACATGCTTCTTTAGATATATGGATGACACTTCGTGATCTGGCCACATGGGATGGGCAGGCTTAATGAGTTTCTTGAACATCTTAACTCATGCCACCC
Source organism: Schistocerca piceifrons (assembly GCF_021461385.2). Lineage (NCBI taxonomy): Eukaryota > Metazoa > Arthropoda > Insecta > Orthoptera > Acrididae > Schistocerca > Schistocerca piceifrons. Next base: position 153,810,258 of record NC_060149.1, on the reverse strand, counting down.
TAATATCGAGTTCACCATGGAACTGGAGAAGAATGGCCAGCTGCCATTTCTGGATGTACTAGTCCAGAGGAAAGCAGATGGATCAATTGGCCATAGTGTGTACCGAAAACCAACACACACTGATTTATATCTGCAGGCCAACAGCTGTCACCACCCTGCACAGAAGAATGGGGTTCTGAAGACTTTGGTCCACAGAGCACGGGCCCTGTCAGACCAAGAGAATCTACCTATAGAGATAGAACGTCTCAAAACAGTTATCTCCAAGAATGGATACACAGACAGACAAATTGACAGGGCACTCGAACCAGCCACTATACCACAGGTTCCTGAAGAAGACCAAGATGAAGCAAAGAAGGTGGCATATCTGCCCTATGCTGGCTCTATTTCTGCCAGAATCAGTAGGATCCTCCGTAAACACAATATCAAGTGTGTTTTCTGTCCATCCAACAAGATTGGGGGACTGCTGGGGAGTGTCAAAGACGACCTGGGGTTACGAAAACCAGGGATTTACAATATACCTTGTCAATGTGGCGTGTCCTACATTGGCCAGACGACAAGAACTGCGGAGATCAGGTGCAAAGAACATCAGAGGCACACTAGATTAAGACAGGTGACTAAGTCAGCCATTGCTGAACACTGTCTAGAACTAGATCATGCCATGAAGTATGAGGATACCAAGATTCTAGCACAAACACCCAGATTTTGGGACAGTGTTATAAGAGAATCGATAGAAATTAAAAAGGCTGACGATCTTATGAACCGTGACACAGGGTACCAGCTAAGCAGAGCCTGGGATCTGGCTCTGGAATTATTAAAGGAGCAATGGGGCCAGCTGCAATACTACACAAACAGAAGAACCAGAGACATGGAGATGGAAAACGAGCCCCTGACGGACTGCCAGGCGCACCAGACCGAAGATGGAACACCCAGAAGTGGGACTGAACATCAAATGAGCTTCCTGCAAAGCAGGGAGCTCATAAGAAGAAAGGAGGAAGCCCTAGAAGAGCAGTTCCGAAGACAGAGAGACGAGCAAGAGGCGGAGCGTGACAGAAGACGCGAAGCCCGCCGTGATCGCCAGCGGCAACGCTGGCAACACGGAAAATAAAGAGAAGGCAAGACACAAGCAGTTCTGGCCGGGTTTTGCAGGTTTTCCTTGGCCGCTAAGGTAAATACCGGAACTGTCCCCTATAAACTCCTGCAAATAAATTCCCAATTGGCAGAAATGCCCCCCCCTTCCTTGCACCCCAGCAAAAAAGAATAAACAGAGCCAAAGCAGAATAACCAAACCAAATGGCTGAAAAGAGCATCGCGCGCTCTCAAGCAGCCCGCCCTTCTCCGTCTGAGAAGGGAATGAAAAGTGCAAAAAAAAAAAAAAAAAAAAAAAAAAACTCGAGGAGCAGTCTCAGGTCGCACCTGATGAAGGTTACGAGCTACGTGACCGAAATATCGTGCAAGTACGACGCTGATATCCGGCAGAATACCAGACAACCCAAGATGTCATTAGATCGCCGGGAAAGTCTGAAGAGTATTTTCAGATTTTTTACTTAAGCTGTACAGTGAAACTCGGTTTCTTGCCAAATTTCATCATTCTACATCAATGGGAAATACCCTAAAGGTTTTGATTAGTGAATTTGCGAGTATCAAAATATGTGACATAAATGCCTGTATTTTTTGACTGCATTGCCTTAGGAGATTAAAATTTTTACCCCGCCAAGGGACTGTAGAACTTAGTATGTGACATAAATTTGAACTTGATGGGACAACCTGTTCACGAAAAAATTGGTATTAACAGACGTGCAGATAAACAGATGGATAAAAAATTTCAAATATTTGTTCGTGTTATATAATTACTGATTAACATTTTTCAGATTTTTTACTTTATCTGTACTGTGAAACCTTCCTTCTTACCAAATACCATGATTCGAGGCCAATTGTTTTCATGATTCAAAAGTGTATCACGCAAATGCCCGAATCTGTTAACTGAATTGACTTGGAAGCTCAAACCGTCAAGGGATAATAGACTTCAGTATGTGGCATAAATTTGGACTTGATAAACCAACTGTTCCAGAGAAACAGGGGTCTTAACAGGCAGAGAGATGGGTAAAAATGATAAAAACTATTTTTTCGTGTTATATAATTACAAATTCAAAATTTTCGAATTTTTTTTCTTTTGCTTGTACCGTGAAACCTTGCTTCTTGCCAAATTTTATGATTCTAGGTGAACAGGACGTGCCCTGTAGGTTTGACGAGTGAGTTTTCTTAAGTATCTTTTGGTTGAACTGACGTAAAAGCTTATACTTTTTATACCTCCATGGGACCTGTACGTGAGATAAATTTGAATCTTATATGCTTACCTGTTCCTGAGAAAAAACTTCTTAACAGTTGGACAGACTGACAGACAACGAAGCGATCCTATATGGATTCTATTTTTACAGACTGAGGCACGCAGCCCTAGAAATCACTCTAACTATATTCACCAGAATGGAAAACATAAGTAAAGAACATACACCACTACAATTATCGGAAAAAGTGTCTCAAAATTAATAACTCTGTAAGCAAATTCTTCGACTACCCTGCAGGTGACATGCCGTCAGCCATAAAAAGGATTCAAAGCAAGCCAACCTGTACAAATCCACATTCACGAATTTCAGGTGAGTAATTAAACCATAGTAAAAAATGTACATGTCACGGCTTTTAAGCCTAAAGCAGAAAAACAATCAAGAATTTTGCATGATATTTTTACAGGAATAAATCGGGCCCACAGAATGAGACATTGATGTCGAAACACGTTTTCATTAATAGAAAACGAAAATATACCCTGTGGCAAAAAAAAAAAAAAAAAAAAAAAAAAACGCACAGGAAGGAATTATCCGAATGGAACATAAGTCGTTAGATGTGATGTACACGTACAGAAAAACAAATGATTACATTTTCAGAACAACTGGATGATTTACTCACAAACTGAGAAAATCAATAACGCGCTGGTTCACCTCTATTTGGATTCAAGACATTAGACGATTAATCTGGCATTTTTCAAAAATGTTGTCTTGCTGTTGGCTGATGTCCTTGAAAATTTCTGCGCACTCTGTCGCAAAATATACGAACAGGACCCAGCCTATTATGTGACGTCACATGGTTCAAGGATGGCACGTTTTGCTGTAAAACACTAATGTAAATTTCCACCTTATTGTGGACATTGGACAATTACAATTTGTTGAGCGTAACATTGCAGGTGGTATTGTTGACTGTTCGCATAGACACGCAGTTGTAAATAATAGATTTATGGCCGGTTATAAAGAAAATAACGATGAAACTTATACATCTTGACGATAATAGTCTCTATGGCTGGTCGGCGATGCAATACCTAGCACACTTTGATTTTATATTGCTGTATGTGGACAGTTCCTAAAACAATGAGAATAGCAGATAATTGAGACAAAGGTTACGTTTTAGAAGTAGATCTTCAGCATCCAGAAAATATCCATGAACTTCACTCCGATCTATCACTACGCCCAGAGAAAATGATACCACCACCAAGCATCAACAATCCAGGAGTTCCAAAGCTGATTTCAACATTTTGCAATAAAAGATTAGGTGATTCACTACAGCTATTTGAAGCAGTCACTGAATATCGATATTAATCCTGAGGCAAGAAGTAATGCAAAATCTTTTGAGTAACGTTGTTTTTGATAAAACTATGCAGAATGTCGGAGAATGAGTGATGTGAGGACAGTAACTCGTTCGGACGGTAGATACGGATCTGCTGTTCTGACTGCAAGACCAGTTTCAAAAAAATGGTTCAAATGGCTCTGAGCACTATGCGACTTAACTTCTGAGGTCATTGGTTGCCTAGAACTAATTAAACCTAACTAACCTAAGGACATCACACACATCCATGCCCGAGGCAGGATTCGAACCTGCGACCGTAGCGGTCACGCGGTTCCAGACTGAAGCGCCTTTAACCGCACGGCCACACCGGCCGGCAGACCAGTTTCAAGTTCGTTGTTGTAGTTCAGGAGAATTTCGTTGCTACTCAATTAAATAACCTTAACCTTGTCTTTTATAAACCAACAGCTGTAGGAATGGCTATTTTAGGTATTTCTAAGATGGCCCTCGTTTATTTCCATTACGGACATTTGTTGAAGAAATCTGAGGCAAAAAATATTAAAATGTGTTACACAGGCACAGACAGCGTAATATAGCATATAATTGTCACAAAATTATCGTGTTATTAAAATTGACATGCATAGGTGATGTGACACTTCAGGTTACCCCGATAATAACATTTATAACACACCATGTGTCAATACAAAGAAGTGGAGCCGGCCGTTGTGGCCGAGCGGTTCTAGGCACTTCAGTCTGGAACCGCGAGACGTCTACGGTCGCAGGTTCGAATCCTGCCTCGGGCATGGATGTGTGTGATGTCCTTCGGTTAGTTAGGTTTAAGTAGTTCTAAGTTCTAGGGGACTGATGACCTCAGATGTTAAGTCCCATTGTGCTCAGAGCCATTTGAACCATTTGAAAGAAAAGGACATTAATGAAAAATGAACTATCAGGGGAGGCTATTACAGAAACCATAGGACCGAGAGCAAAAATGTACATTTTTTTTTCAATTAAAACGCAGCGTGTAATGTGCAGAGTGAAAGATATGAAATGTTCAATCAGCGAAGGACCCAAGCATTGACGATAACCAAGAATATGTGTTTAATGATTCTGATAAATCGACTGTTCAGTACATAATTCGATCTAAGCTACATACAGATCAGTAGGAAGCGGGATATAAGGTATTGGGTTTTGTGTACTGCTTCGTATACAATGGTAAGGAGAGATGGACTACAGATGCTTGATGATGATGTTTGGTTTGTGGGGTGCTCAACTGCGCGGTCATCAGCTCCCGTACAAAGTCCCAATTGTTACACTGTCCAGTTTTTTACACAGTCCAGTCTAGCCACTGCCACGAATGAGGATGAAATGATGGGGACAACACAAACACCCAGTCCCCCGTCAGAGAAAATCCCCAAACCGGTCGGGAATCGAACCTGGGACCCCGTGAATGGGCTACAGAGTGGTGCAGTGCTGTCACCATAGAGAAGCTGGACAGAAGCATAAATGATTAGCGAAGACGTAAATACAGTAAACAGAAGTGTTACTTAACTTGTAGTTTTCTCCAAGCGTTGCGAAAAATTTTTACCAAAGAACAAAGAGCAATAATGTACAACTATTACAAGAAGCAAAACGGCGTCGTGCAGTGTGAGGCTCCCGATACTAATGCACTAGCAAACTGTCGAAAGCTAATTGAGGACTGAAACTAAGACTGGGCCGTCCGTGTAGCCGCCGCCGACCACCCTACATCGCGGCGATGGAGGGCGCTCGTAGTCTGTGCCACTGAAGGCGTGGTGAAGCAGGTGAGCATCATTGGATTCGCCGGGTCCTCGTGCGACCGGTATCGGAGTCTGTCGGAAACGTGCGGTTTCGTTGCCAGCTGTGAGACGCCGGCGATGGTGGTACCGATCTCTGTTACTACATTGGCTTCATGAAAATAGTGTAAGGATATGCTTACCTGTAACTTGTGCTAACTGTGAATTCGAATGCTATCGTTAGCACACCTTTCCCATTGCTTGGAGTATCCTGCAGAAACACATTGCTTGGCAAAGTCATGATTTTCTGGTTGATAGCAAAGAACGGAAAATGCATTCAAATATGTCGCTATCCGATCAGCAGTGATGTACTCAGAACAAAAATTACGTCTGCACTGACTTGAGATTTCCATACCGGAAGAAACGGCTGCGAAATTGCTCTCTTGCTAGCCGATACTTCTACACCACACTGAACATGAGTTTTGACCACGGTACAGGATCTCGTGTTTATCACTATTAGTAACATCAGATTGCACACCGCACCCACACTGCTGACAGCTATCATAATTTGTTAATATCATGCTCTTGTTACTCAGACCTACAGTGTTACTCTGGCTGGTAGTGGTCTACTACACCGTAGTTCTCATCATGATACCATAGCACCAACAACTAAACTCTCATTTCAACAAGAGTATATTTTTAACGTGAGCTTGAATCCATTTTTTTCTACATATTGAAAAACATAACCACGATAACTGGACCACACCACCCAATATCACTGATAACAGTCTGTTACAATCAATCGACCAGCTTATAGCCCATAAGAAGGGACAAATTAGTTTGCATATTGCCGTTTTACATTTCAATGTCAATGAATGGCATCGCCGGACATACGTGATGACCATAATGCTATCTACACTATGTGATCAAAAGTATCCGGACACCTCCAAAAACATACGTTTTTCATATTAGATGCGTTGTGCTGCCACTTACTGCCAGGTACCCCATATCAGCGGCCTCAGTAGTCATTAGACATCGTGAGAGAGCAGAATGGGTCGCTCTGCGGAACTCACGGACTTCGAACGTGGTCAGGAGACTGGGTGTCACTTGTGTCATGCTTCTATACGCGAGATTTCCACATGCCTAAACATCCCTAGATCCACTGTTTTCGATCTGATAGTGAAGTGGAAACGTGAAGGGACACGTACAGCACAAAAGCGAACAGGCCGACCTCGTCTGTTGACTGGCAGAGACCGTCGACAGTTGTAGAAGGTCGTAATGTATAATAGGCAGGCACCTATGCAGACCATTACACAGCAATTGCAGACTGCGTCAGGATCCACTGCAAGTACTGTGGCAGTTAGGCAGGAGGTGAGAAAACTTGGATTTCATGGTCGAGAGGCTGCTCATAAGCCACACATCACGCTGGTAAATGCCAAACGGCGCCTCGCTTGGTGTAAGGAGCGTAAACAGTGGACGATTGAACAGTGGAAAAACGTTGTGTGGAGTGATGAATCACGACACACAATGTGGTGATCCGTGGGCATGGCGAATTCCCGATGAACGTCATCTGCCAGCGTGTGTAGTGCCATCAGTAAAATTCAGAGGCGGTTGTGTTATCGTGTGGTCGTGTTTTATATGGAGGGGGCTTGCACCCCTTGTTGTTTTGCGTGGCACTATCACAGCACAGGCCTACATTGATGTTTTAAGCACCTTCTTGCTTCTCACTGTTAAAGGGCAATTCGAGGATAGTGTTTGCATCTTTCAACACGATCGAGAACCTTTTCATAATACACGGCCTGTGGCGGAGTGGTTACACGACAATAACTTCCCTGTGATGGACTGGCCTGCACAAAGTCCTGACCTGAATCCTATAGAACGCCTTTTTTTGGAACGCCGACTTCGTGCCAGACCTCACCGACCGACATCGATATCTCTCCTCAGTGCAGCAGTCCGTAAAGAATGGGCTGCCATTCCCAAGAAACCTTCCAGCACCTGATTGAACGTATGCCTGTGAGAGTGGGAGCTGTCATCGAGGCTAAGGGTGCACCAACACCATACTGAATTCCAGCATTACCGATGGAGGGCACTACGAACTTGTAAGTCATTTTCAGCCAAGTGTCCGAATACTTTTCATCACATAGTGTAGCTCCGTCTCCATTCCTCTAGCTTTGCTTTTAATCACAGTAGCTGTGTGGCTCTTGTATAAAAAATGATGTTGTAATCAAAGCTGTGACTCACCCACGTAAGTCATTCTTGAGATACAACCGACAGAAAATTATCATGGATAAGTACTACCTGAAGAACGAGACACGCAGATTCATACCCAATGTATCCGAACGACCTGAAATGCGTTTCGCCTGATTTGCGTAACTGTCTTGCAGGTACTCTAATCTCTTTACAGTACCGTCGTTTGACTACACAAAACGGATACAACAAGAGGCCACTAGAGAACACCGTTTTTTAAGGTAATCAGTCGAGATGTAAATCAAAACCACGATGTTGCAAATACTAGGAAACGTGTCATTCGAGATGAGCAATCCTTAACACTTGTAAACTCGATTTTATTACAGTAAGTGACATTTCAAGATCACTACCACACTCATTAGAATTTCAATTAACTAACTCCGTCACTTAAATCAATCCAGGAATCTTTAGTCAACATTAAATGTTTTTATGAGCAAGATATATTTAGACGATACGTGGACCCCTAAAGTTCTCCGACAATCCAAAGTATTTTTGATCTTTGAAAGGTTTTCCCACATCTGTGAAACGTCGTTTCTAATAACAGTGGTTTGCCATAAACTGGATGTTGAACTAATCAGTTAAATGCAGTGCGATTAGTAGCGGTAAGCACTCAATGGAATCCTCAAAATTAACATTTTTTTCATCAGTAATTTACCTGTACTCATGATTAAGAAATTAGTTGTCTACATGTCTGAACCTTAAACGACATGACGAACTTTTTTGTTCTGGATCTGGATTGAAACCATAGACATATAGCCGTTGAAATAAGCGAAGCTTTCGTTCCTGACTGAGACTCGGTCAAAGCAACGTTCGTCACTGGCGACTAGTCATCAAGAGTCGTCAAATACTGAAGTTTTCACCAGTACCAGTTTGCAAATTTGAACTTTAAAAGTTTTTTGCACTGTCTGGAAGCCCATCAAGACCATTATCTCTCTGTTAACTAACAACGGAAAACGTTTACTATAATCTCAAGTAACACATTTTGCACGTGTTTAATACTAAATGCTATGATGTAAAAATTTGTGATGGGGCCTCGAACCCAGCACGTAATCAGATTGTTAACTAAGTAAAATAAGATGTTAGATGTCGATATTTTTCACCAGCAGCGAGATGTTCGAATCTGAAATGTGGACACAACATTTTTGCCTGACCCAAAATCGAACCTGGCACCTAACGCCGTTGTTTTCTATCCCCTAATTTGGCCAGTAATCGCTTCACAAACCGTTATTTACTGCTGTGAAGAAGATGCTTTTAAGGTAGACATAGGTGAAGTCATTTAGTTTAATCTTAAAACACATTAAGTGGCAACATTTGCAAACTTACTGAATAAGAAAAGTTTATTGTCAAGATAGGAATAGGTTTAAAAACAAAGTCTGCACAGTCTGGGCTAGGTCGACCTTTTCGTCCGATAGCGCTGCATTATAGTTTTCCTAAAAGGTATCACACGTTATGTTCCTGTAACTGTGGAAATCATTAGATGAAACCGAGTTTAAGATCTAAGAGTATGGTACTGCTAAAAATACGAAACGATTAACAACCGAAGACAGTGTTCATCCTCAAACTGTGGTGTATTTGTAACGGGGTATCCAGGGATACCGTTTGTCCTCTCCTTCCTCCAGTGAGCACTAGAAGTCATATATTGAAGGCCATGTCAACCACCGTCGTTGCCGTGGGCGTCCACAGGCTATCATGGAGGATCAAGGCGACAGTATATTCCACTGCAGTGATCAAGACCCTTTCAGGACAAGCACAGAAATTAGGAACATCCTCCAGGTAAGTCTCAGCACGTCGACCATTCGTCGTCGTCTCAACGAGAAAGGAACGTATGGACGAAAATCAGCAATTAAGGAAATGTTGAAGAGGCAACATAAGGCTGTAAGATTAAACCGCTTTCATACTGGCAGCAAGTTATATTTACCGTAGAGAAGGCTTTTCCTACTGCACCAAATACTTCAGTCTATGTATATCGACCAAGTGGAGCGAGATGCAACAGAAAATATATCCATCAGTGGCAAAGGTGTGGCCGAACTGCTGTCACAATTTGGGGATGGGTATTAGCAGGTGTTTGTGGCGTTCTGTGGCAACTGGACCGTCCGTTTTCTAGTCATTACTGCTGTGAAATACTGGATAACGTAATGCTTACTTCTGTTCGTCTGAGATTTTCGGGGGGCAGAATAATTTTCCAACCTTTTGTCCTCCTTTACACACAGCGAACTGTGTAAAACACTGGTTTCAAACGAACGGAAACGTTGAGCTGTTGGATAGGTCTCCCAAAGGTGCTGACCTAAGTCCCATAGTTCACGAAATGTATCTGGAATTGGGAGTAGGGACAACCACCAGCTGCCCCCTTCCTGGTGGAATGACTGGAACTGATCGGCTGTCGGACCCTCTCCGCTGCTCATGCATGGTTCTTGACATTTTTGGGTGGGTTTAGTGACATCTCTGAAGAGTCAAAGGGACTGTGTCTGTGATACAATATCCAACGTCTGTCTTCAGGAGCTCTGGGAACCGGGGTGATGCAAAACTTTTTTTTGATATATGTATATTCCCGTACAGGCGACACTTTATTTGGAAGTCGCTTGCCTGGTGTTGGCGAATAAATACGAAATTGCAGTGCAATGTTCCTCGGTGACTACGGCGAATACATGAGATGTACTCGCAACTGCGAATATGGACAACCAACAGCTGTCTAATGTAATGACGACAATGAAAATTTGTGCCGGAAAATTTCATTGTAATTCGGAATAATACTGGCACTGTAATGTCGTATCAGTCCCATAGAGCATGTACGGACAGAGATAAAGAAAATTTTAGGCGTAGGAGACCTGCACCGACAACCAAGCCAGCGCTATCCGCAGCAGTTCATGACGCATGGAAAGAGCTGTCAGAGAATAACAGATTCCTCGGGAAACTTGTTGCCTCGGTTCCCCGGCGGTTAAATGCAGCTGTAGAGAAGTATGGAAGCTGGACACGTTATTGAATTATCACGTTGTTAGGGAGAAAATATTGTTTATGAGAAATGAATGTTTTCCCTCGAAGAAGAGAAAAATTCGTTTTTTTTCTGTTTATTTTTTTAAAGGGTCGAAGATTACGCATAAAAAGAAGGCTGTCTATTTCAATCTTTTCAGTCGTTAAACAGACTCATGTCACATGGCGCATGACGTCAGTGCCAATGAAGGCATCACAGAGACAGTATTTAGTTTTCTTAAGTCGAGAAAAAGCAACATATTTATTTGTGTTCTCTTTATTTACATGCTGGCAGGACGCCAATACCGATGAAACGACAAAGGAGATATCATTTTCTCTTAATGCCAAGCAGAAATCACGATACATAAAGAGAAAAAGTGGTGCAAGATCGGCGGTGTAGACGTAGTCGAGCATTTGAGCCCTCTACATCCTCTAACATATACTTACGAATTCTTTAAAATTATAAATACTTGTGTCGTTGACCTCCTAACCTAATTTTTATTCACGTAGGGGAGGCATGGAGGGGAGGGCGGGGAGAGCAGAGTGGGCAGGGGTCGTAACCCCAGGCCTGGCCACAATGTCCCCCTCGCCGTCAAGGTATTTGGAATGATGAGGGGAAATCAATAGTGGGAAATTCTTTTTTTAAGTTATATATATATATATATATATATATATATATATATATATATATATATATATATATATATATATATATATATATATATATATATATACCTAACATTACCGCTGGATATATTTTGTAAACCACATCAAACACTGACGAACCGATTCCACAGACCGAACGTGAGGAGGGGGGGTAGTTTAATTGTTTAATACAAACCAAACAAAAATGCACGGACGTATGTTTTTTAACACAAACCTACGTTCTACGTTTTTTTAAATGGAACCACGTTAGTTTTGTTAGCACATCTGAACATATAAACAAATACGTAATCAGTGCCGTTTGTTGCATTGTAAAATGTTAATTACATCCGGAGATATTGTAACCTAAAGTTGACGCTTGAAACCTCCGACGTTCAGTTGCGTGTTGTAACAAACACGGGCCACGGTCGGTGAGCAGCATCTGCAGGGACATGTTTACGATGACGACCGTGTTTACGAGTGTGGCTGTAGTGCACTGTTGTGGTTTGGTCTAGCTGTCGCAGTGTCCGCATGTAGCGATTGTTGCTATTGTTATTTTGCATTCGTCTCCGCACGCAGACCAACTGTGTTACCAGACGTCTGTGATAGTGTAGTGTTGTAGGAACTGTGAGCATGGTGTATTCGAACTCTGGAAAGGCGGAGATGATACCCATCTATGGCGAGTGTCGACGAAATGCAGCTGAAGCCTGCAGGGTGTATGCAGAACGGTACCCGGACAGAGAACATCCAACGTGCCGCACATTGCAAAACATCTACCGCCAACTGTATGCAACAGGTATGGTCGTAGCACGCAAACGGGTCCGTAACAGGCCCGTCACAGGAGAAGCGGGTGCAGTTGGTGTGTTAGCTGCTGTTGCCATGAACCCACACATGAGTTTACGGGACATTGCGAGAGCCGGTGGACTGAGTCAAAGTGGTGTCATGCGCATACTGCATCGTCACCGCTTTCACCCGTTTCATGTGTCGCTACATCAGCAATTACATGGTGATGACTTTAATCATCGAGTGCAATTCTGTCAATGGGCATTAACAGAGAATGCGTTGCAGTTCTACCTGTTTACCGTTGAAGCGGGTTTCACAAACCACGTGAAATATTACTGTATCTCATTGCTACCTATCAGAACCCCTCGGAGAGCATTAAAGATAAACACAAGTCCTAATTGCCCAATTGTAAAGTGACCTGTTTCCAAATTACATGCAAAAATAACCACTCTTTCAGTATACATATAATTCGAAAACGATGCTTTGCTGATTAACATTGTTCTTATGTGAAAAACACAATATAAATGTAAAATTAATACTGTAACTAATCGAAAGAAATGTAGCACATGGTCAGGATGTACCAGTAAACCTATCATTATAAAATTACTACAGCAAATTAAATAGAACATATAAATAAAGCATGTTAATTGAATCTCCGATATATGTTAGCACTAAAATTCAGGCACTAGTTGATTTTTTATAAACAAATTTAGAAATGTAATTGTTACCTGTAACATAATTAGTCAGAAAATGTTATATTAACTCGTAACTAAGCTGAAAATAGGTACACCTTGTTCAGTACTGAGATTGTAAATTTTTAGCAATGTGTATCTCATATTCGGCTTAACTTTTAATTGTGATTTTATATAAAATTGTAATTTTCATTGTCTGTAATTGCTAACAAAAGTATAACTAGAGGTCACGCAGGCGTCTTGGGGCACTCCTTTTTTGGCTAGGGTTGCGAGCAAATGTATTGTAGACTCACTCGTTTGTTGATTGTTGTGAACTCTGTGTCGATTGATGTCAACTTTGGGTACATGTGATGTAACCGGTACAGTTCACCAGGCTCGGACACCAGAGTCCTGGAAATATATTGGTGTTAAAACTGCACTGTACTTCGGAATTTATTTGGGAGTCTTCCGCAATCCTTTTCACAGGCTGCACAACGACGAGACGAATCCAGGAATTTTACAACACCCCGAGAACTAAACAACTCTCACTGTCGGTAGAATTGACGTGAAAACAACAGCACATAGACTGGGCATTTCACTCAAAAGTCAAAGCATTTGCAACGCGGAGGTGGGAAAATATAAACATCTCACACGGGGCAGTGAATTACGGAACATGCATTACTGGCCCGTGGACAATCCTCGCTGGCTCAGACAGGTAGAGCGACAGCGACCGTGGACTGTAAATGTATGGTGCGGAATCATTGGCGACCACCTCATTGGTCCTCAGTTCATTGCAGGGGCCCAAACAGCCGCAACATACATCGCGTTTCTACAGAATGATCTGCCATCGTTGCTCGAAAATGTCCCACTGGAAACGCGTCGGCGTATGTGGTATCAGCATGATGGTGCACCTGCACATTCCGCAATTAACACTAGGCTGACCCTTGACAGGATGTTCGACGGGCGTTTCATAGGACGTGGAGGACGCATAAATTGGCCAGCCCATTCTCCTGATCTTACACCTCTGGATTTCTTTCCGTGGGGTACGTTAAAGGAGAATGTGTACCGTGATGTGCCTACAACCCCAGAGGATATGAAACAACGTATTGTGGCAGCCTGCGGCGACATTACACCAGATGTACTGCGGCGTGTACGACTTTCATTACGCCAGAGATTGCAACTGTGTGCAGCAAATGATGGCCACCACATTGAACATCTATTGGCCTGACATGTCGGGACACACTCTATTCCACTCCGTAACTGAAAACGGAAACCACGTGTGTACATGTACCTCACCCCTCATGGTAATGTACATGTGCGTCCGTGAAAAAGACCAATAAAAAGGTGTTAGCATGTGGACGTAATGTGCTGTTCCAGTCTCTTCTGTACCTAAGGTCCATCACCGTTCCCTTTGGATCCCTACGTAATTAGGTGCTCTCCGATACACACGATCGAACAGCGGAGGAGTGGTACTCAAACGTCAACTTTAGGTTACAATATCTCCGGATGTAATTAATATTTTACAATGCAACAAACGGCACTGATTACGTATTTGTTTGTATGTTCAGATGTGCTAACAAAACTAACGGGGTTCCATTTAAAAAAAACGTAGATTTGTGTTAAAAAACATACTTCCGTGCATTTTTGTATGGTTTGTATTAACCAATTACACTAGCCCCTCTCCTCACGTTCGGTCTGTGGAATCGATTCGTCAGTATTTGATGTGGTTTACGAAATACATCCAGCGGTAATGTTAGATGACTCACCCTGTATATATATTTTTTGTATTCCTTTATACAACACATAAAATACGTGTATCTAGCACCGCAGCGTGCAATAAATAAACAAGTATCTCGGGCATTTACTAGACCGAGGTAATATATACGGGGAAACGGAAAATGTGCTTCGTTCACGATGCAGAAGGATGCGCCGCTACTGTCCTTGCACTTCATCATTCAGGTATGTCTTCACGCATGTCGTATCTCATTCTTGTCAGCCTAGTCAATGGGTATCTTCTCCTACCTGTTGATGATCGAGCTGCTTAGAGGATCGCGTAGGGCACTCTGTAACTAATTAGGAAAATATTATCTATATTTTGGGTTCCGTACAATCTTGCAATGACGTTCTTGTAGGTAGTTCCAAAAGTCCATTACGTTTTTAGGTCCATCGTGAAATAAATACCGCACTGCGTGCCCACGGACCCACGTGACTGCTTTGGTCTTGGTGCGCGGGAAATACAGTTCATCCGGAAAAAGTAGAAGACGAGGCGATATGTTCCGGGGTCACCCGTAGAAAGTACGACAAAATTTGTCACACCAAGCGCCATAAGTCTTCTGCCGCGCCACATCTGAGTCAGTGCTCGTCAGTGTCTTGTACTAAAAAATGGTTCAAATGGCTCTGAGCACTATGGAACTTAACATCTGAGGTCATCAGTCCCCTAGAACTTAGAACTACTTAAACCTAACTAACTTAAGGACATCACACACATCCATGCCCTAGGCAGGATTCGAACCTGCGTCCGTAACAGTCGCGCGGTTCCGGACTGAAGCGCCTAGAACCGCTCGGCCACCGTGGCCGGCTGTCTGGTACTCCGCAGTCTGCACATAGAGGTGAGTCCGCCATATTTATCATGTAGAGGAGTGACCGAGTGATCTGTTTAGCGTTGACTGTGATGTACCATGTTGATCGGGCGTCTGTATCCAGTGTAACCGCGTGTATCGTCAGCCACACCACCTTCCAGCTAACATGAGGGTTTTGGTCTCCACAAAGTTTGCTGGACGTCTCTGTTGTAGGACGCGGTATATCTCCCACGCCGTCACCTATTTCGTCGGTGGTACAGCGATATGGACATAACGGTGTTCAATGTAAAAGTGACCGAAGTAGTAGAAATGTGGAGTTATTTTTTGAGTCGTGCTCCCTCCGTCGGTGGTTTGAGTCCTCTCTTGGGCATGGATGTGTGTGTTGTCTATAGTGTTAGTTAGTTTAAGTTAGATTAAGTAGTGTGTAGGCTTAGGGACCGATGACCTAAGTAGTTTGGTCCCATAAGACCTTAACACAAATTTCCAGTTTTCTTGAGTCGTCAGTGGGAGCGTAAGGAAGGGGGGAGCTAAGGACTCTAGCAGCAAATGTGTCAAACTTTCCTGGCGGTGACGCCACAGTTTGATGTGCGAGCTGGCAAACAGTGCCACCTCTCTGTTGCACTAGGCCAAGATCTCCTCTATCTGGGGGAGGTGTCAGCGACTCATAACTGACTTTGAAGAGCATGTGTGTACTGACGTAGGCTCCGAATGCCACTAATATATGGCGAGCCATCAGTACCAGTATTGGGAGGACACGTGCAATGTGTGGAAGGCGTGATGCTAGGTAAACATTGACGAAGTGTGTCCTATGAAGAATTTAAAGGGTCCGCAGACGAAGGTTGGAAATCTGGACCCGAATTTGTTGTAATAAGCGGCGGTAATTAAGGCCCGCAGTGCGCCGTATGTCGTCGTGAAACTATACTGCAAGATATTTGATAGTACCACTAAGCTGTAGGGGGTCGACACACGCTGAGGTCAACCCGCCTCCTATGTTCACGGCCACTGATTTGGTGACGTTGAGGCAGCTGCCTGAAGCCACACCGTATGTGACAATCCATTCTGATGCACTGGTTAAATCGTCGCGGTTGGGGAGCACGAGAACCAGGTCGTCTGCCATATGCTGTGCAGCGAAATGTGATTCCGCGTAAGGTGAGACCGGTGAGGCGTTGACGGAGGCCACAAAGGAGCGGTTCCAGTGCCAGAGCGTTGAGTAAGATCGACTGGGGGCAGCCTTGACGCACCGATATGGAAATCTGGAGGGACTGCGTGAGACGCACGTTAACGAGCACCTTGGAGGTCACCCCTCGGAGAAGGTGCATCACGACGTCTATGAATTGCTGTGGGTACTGCATTTGTTGGAGAACCGATGTCAGGTACACACGATCCACTCGATTGAAAACTTGGCTAAAATCTAGTGATAGCGCTCCCGGGATGTGTCATGCCCTCCCTAGGGCGATTATACCACGGTATCGACACAGTGTTGTGTGGATGTTATTGATACCCCCTAAGGAAGCCTGATCTGGTGAGATGATGTCAGGCATGATCGATCGTACACGGTTTGCTAATGGTCTGGTGAATATCTTCATGTCGCAGTTGACGAGTGTCAGCGTGCGGTAATCATGTATTCGAGCGCCACCTGTCGGTTTGTGAAACGGTGTACTCATTCCTTCCACTTAAGTTGCGGGGAGCGGCTGGGGACATCAGCTCCCGACAGATTTCCGTCAACTTGGGAGCCAATAAATACTGAAAAGGTATATAAAAATCCAAAGCGAGCCCGTCGGGCCCAGGGGACTTTTTCGACGCTCCTTTACCTATGGTGACTATAACTTCGTCTTTCGTAATTTCGTTCAATAATTCAGTTTGTAAGTCATGTGGAACAGTGTCATAAAACAATCCTTATGGTTCAAAAATGGTTCAAAATGGCTCTGAGCACTATGGGAGTTAACTTCTCAGGTCATCAGTCCCCTAGAACTTAGAACTACTTAAACCTAACTAACCTAAGGACATCACACAAATCCATGCCCGAGGCAGTATTCGAACCTGCGACCGTAGCAGTCGCACGGTTCCAGACTGTAGCGCTTAGAACCGTTCGGTCACCCAGGCCGGCAAAGTATAATGTAATGAAAGAAAACTATGCGTTTCAGTCACAGTTGTGAAATGATTCAAGTATGTCACAGAGTTATCAAAATGCATATTTACAAGGAAAGCGTATCTCTTCTGATGCCGATACAAAAAAAAAAGTTTGTAATTCTGCCATTAATATATTTTTCACCTCCAGATCACCTCAGTACGTTCATTGTTTCCATATCGTTTGTCTCGGGTTACGGTTCCCCAAATGACAAACAATAGACAAATTACTGCCATTAATAGTCCATTTGAGACGTTTCTGAGTCTTTCTTATGAAGTAAGTTAGTATTTGCTAAGCAGACACTTACTCTCACTCCTACAATGTATTGAATGTAAGTTCCGAGAAGGCTTATGATGCGGAACTTGTCTTATGATTTAGTCACCGAATTTCGTTCTGGCCGTTGGCAGATAGAATAAAAAAAAGCGACGGAAAGACTTTCAAAACGCATCGTTTCTCCAACGATATCCGAACCGATTTCCATTATGAACTAACGGACTGTAAATTGAGCACGCTACCGCTAGGACAACATGACACTGGTGTGGTGTAGGTCACTGTGTGACAGGCGAGTGCTTTTGGACAAAGCACATCATAAAAAGACTTTTTTACTCCAAACTTAAACGATTTAGCACATTCAGGGAGCCTCCATGACAGACATTATGTGATGAAGTGCGACCATTTAAGTTCCGTGCAACATTTGCGTTCGATAGGCAAGGTTTAGAAGCCGAGAGCAGTAGTACTGCATGCCCTAATTTAAAACAACAAAAATGAAAGGGGTTACTATTATTGCATTGTTGTTTGATCGTCATCAGTAGCCTTGTTGAGAATTCCAATGCAATATTTCTACTGGTGACTACTTATGACGTCATTATGTTAACTTCTTAAGAAGAATTAATGACTAGGTCCTAACAAAAGGCAGTGTGAACGTAATATTTTATCTCGGGTGGCTTAAAAAAGGTGTTTTGCATTACAGAGAGCTTCCCAGGGGAGAGCATACCGCAGCTAGTATTTTTTGCCAACAACTAGGACATGTACCAGTCACTGTATAAGAAAAGCGGCCCATAAAACTTCATCGCGTGTTGATACGACACGATAACGCACTCTAGCAATCTCACTAACAAAACTATCCAGGACTTTGAAAAGACATCCCTCACGCACTTATTCCTCTGATATTATGCCTTCAAATATTTACCTTTCAAGCTCTTTATCGCGGAACATTGCAGTGTGGTGCTCTTCCATGCTGCTCCAGTGCTCTGGCTATAACAGATAAACTGGCAATTTCCACATCGAATGACTTTCCTGGACTCAAAACCATAGATTGATAACTTTATTTCACACTTTACATGAAAACCACTCAGATTATTTAATAGAAATGATAAGAATATATCAAGTGAATTTTGTAGACTACTTCTGTGTCATCCAGGAAGTAACTCTTTGGTCACAAGGTTGCCAAATATGTCCTGTGTTGTTGTCAACATTCGGTTATACTTCTAGCAGTAAGTATACCCGCCTTGAGAGGTCTAAGAAGTGACTACTGTTCGTGTCTCAAAAACGTGGCGGCTGAAATACCCAAAGTGTATGGGTTTTTGGAGTTAACAGCTATGATCAAATCTTCCATCTGCAATATGTTAAGCACTGTTCTGTCTACTGAGTGGGGTTTTAGACACACTTTCTCGTCTTGTTTCTATCTTTCATTTGGTGTCATTTTCTACTCTGTCACTTCGTTAACTGAGATTTAGATATTTTGTGGTCGTGAAATAATTTTGCTACCTCTGGCTCAGCGCCATGCCGGCACTCTTGTATCGGGACGGCACCACGGGAATGACGGTGAAATTAAAGTCTTACTTCATGTGCAGTATGTGTAGTAACAGTAAGTTTAATGTGAATTTGCACCGAGTGACGCTTAAAACTGGTGCGCGTTTGGCCTGTCATATCTCACTACTGCTATGTCTCAGTATTGTTATGTCGGTGTATTTTTATTACACCTTATATACTTTGCCCTTGTATGAAATTTCCCATCATCCTACGATCACAAACGACTTGGATAAGAATTGGGTCAGAACATGGAAGCATGTCTCTTTGTCCTCCCAACTGTCGAAACAGTTTGGCTTGACGTAGTCACATTTATTCCAGCGTCCGTCTCCGATAAGTGTAACTTCTTAAAATCATGTGGACTTCCTCTCACACAATAGAGATTATAGATATTTTTTCAACCAGAATGGAAATTTTTTCGACATGCGAAGCACAATGCTTACACTTGGTTAGCGGGACACCTAACCCAGCATATTACCAACTATGACGAATCGAATGTAGAAACTTCCTTCCAGTACTTGCACGAAAAGCACTGGCATCTTCAAAAGCATACTGTTGAAAATTTTTTATTTTTCTTCCACAACTATTATAATGCAGTACTAAAAAGGCTAACACTAAGATAGATGAGAGGGACACATAAAACAAACGGGCATAGACTCAAGGATTGTATTCATACTCGTACTTGCAAACCGACACAGGTGCATACTGTGAAAATCTTCTGGCAATGTTACGGCAGGCTGTCGACACGAAGCCTCACGGGGCGCTCTCCAAAGGGATGTTTTTGCTCCACGGCAACGCTCCTGCTAATTCTGCACAAGACACAGTCACATATGTTGCTTATTTGCGTTATCAAATTTTGACTCAGCCGCCGTGTGCTCCCCTCATGGCACCCAGTTACTTCTTCCTCTTTTCTCAGATGAGGGAATCTATTGCCAGGTATTTCCAGAATTATGGCGAGGTGATTTTCTAGGAGAAACGATTCCTGGGCAACAAGAATGAAGACTTCTATAATCAGTTCATAGTTGGGAAAAATGTTTCCCATTGAATGTTGACTGCAAAGAAAAAGATTAACGCCCTCATCAAGTTTCATGGTAACAGCTTAATTTTTCTGGGTGATAATTAAAACTTTGTGGCTGCTCATTGTATGTAGATACAGACAGTTCTTCTAATATATTGCATTCTATGAGAGAAGAGCTTTTCTCTCTCTCTCTCTCTCTCTCTCTCTCTCTATCTATCTCTCTTTCTCTCTCTGCCATGTTACAGTAGGTTAGATGGAACAAACAAAATTGCATGAGTAACACTGGAGTCCTGACGTAGCCACATACGAGACACATAAAAACATTATCTGCTTGCGTAACTACACAAGCATGTTTACTGGTCAGAGGCAGTAACAAAAACCATGTTAGTTGTGTTCGTCAACTATACAATATTCGAAGTTCTTAAAACTGTTTTTCAAGGCTCACTAGCGTCACGAAAAGCATCTAGTAATTGTGATGTCCTAAGAAACTGCGTCATTACATTTACTGTGATTTGAAACCTTTGCCGGCCGGTGTGGCCGAGCGGTTCTAGGCGCTTCAGTATGGAACCGCGCGACCGCTACGGTCACAGGTTCGAATCCTGCCTCGGGCATGGATGTGTGTGATGTCCTTAGGTTAGTTAGGTTTAAGTAGTTATAAGTTCTAGGGGACTGATGACCTCAGATGTTAAGTCTCATAGTGCTCAGAGGCATTTGAACAATTTGAAAGCCTTGACGACGTCGAGCAAAATATTGCGTTTCATTCAATGCTCAATTGTGTGTGTCGTATGCTTGATACAAGCATTGTGAAATTAATTGACGCATATTACAAAAGTGGATGTATGTATGTATGTTCCCTCTCTCCTCCTAAACCACTTTATCGGTTTAAACTAAACTTGATATACCTATTGCCTAATGTCTGGAAAGAAACACCGTGGAGGTAAGAACTATCTACCTCCCATGAGGGGGGGAGTGGTGGTGAAAAAGAAACATAGCTCATGGCTTGCAGATAGCCAGGCTATATTCATCCAGTATTTAAGAGTGATAGCACTTAATGAGTTGGAACCAACTTACACATAATTTCCGACCTTTACGAGAATTTGTCTCGCTGGCACCACCTACCCCCCCCCCCCCCCCCCCCCCCACTCACCGACACAGAATGATGGTAGGGAAAACGTCTTATCGCTCACTACATTTGCGCTGTTCATGCAATAGTACTGCCACATCAGGAACGATCTTCTAATTTATTATTTCTTTACTGTTAACTCTATCCGCAACACATTTCGCAGTCAGTAGCTGCGTATACCACAGGATGTACTTGTAAAATTTTATCATTTTACGATACATAGCTCAGGAGATATGGCGTCGGCGTCATAAACAATCAACTGCGTAAAAACGAAACTGCTGGGCGAAATTCGCTAGACACACAAGTGAAATATGTGAACCAATATATGTAACGTACGTCAAATATACAATGACGGGAAAAAAATCACACTGACAAAAAATAATTAGAGTAATGCAGTTTAGAAAATATATTTGTCTAGGTAACATATATAAGGGATTAACATTCCAAGATCAGAGGTTAATGTAGGCGCGAGATAAACCATTGCAAATGTGAAAGGCTGGTACATTAATAACCGGTGTACTCTCCGGAATGTTGAATGTAAGAATGCAAATGTTCATGCATTTTGTTGTACAGGTGCCGGATGCCAGTTTGTGCGAAAGAGTTCCATGCCTGTCGCACTTGGTCGGTCAATAACAGGACTGTAAATGTTGGTTGTGAATGACGCTGGAGTTGTCGTCCGATGATGTCCCATATGTGCCCGACTGGAGACAGATCTGGTGATCGAGCAGGCCAAGTGAACATTTTCACACTCTGTAAAGCATGCTAGGTTACAATAGCGGTATGTAGGAGACCATTATCTTGTTGGAAGACCACCAGTGGATTGTTGTTCATGAACGGCACAACAAGTCAAATCACCAGACTGACGTACAATTTTGCAATCAGGGTGCATGGGATAACCACAAGAGTGCTCTTTCTGTCACTATGTCACATGAAATCGAACCCCAGACGATAAATCAAGGTATAGGTCCAGTTAAATGGAAATACCGTGTGGCTAGGGCCTCCTGTCGGGCACACGGTTCGCCTGGTGAAAGTCTTTCGAGGTGAAGCGACTTCGGCGACTTGCGTGTCGATGGGGATGAAATGATGATGATAAAGACAACGCAACACCCAGCCCATGAGCGGAGAAATTCTCCGACCCAGCCGGGAACTGAACCCGGGCCGTTAGGTATGACATTCCGTCGCGCTGACCACTCAGCTACCAGGGGCGGACATAGGTCCAGTGTGCCTGCCCCAATACAGGTTGGTTGCAGGCCGTCAGTTAATCTCTTCTAACAAACACATGGCCATCACTGGCACAGAGGCAAAACCAGCTTTCATCAGAAAACACAGCAGACCTCCACCTTGCCCTCCAATGAGCTCTCGCTTGACTCCATTGAAGTCACAAATGGTGATGGTTTGGGGTCAGTGGAAAGCACGCTACAGGACGTCCGATTTTTAACAGTTCGTTATGTCATTGTGGTGCCAACTGCTGCCCAAATTGCTGCTGTGGGTGCAATACGATGCGCCAGGGCCATACGCCGAATACCATGGTCTTCCCTCTCGGTAGAACCACTTGGCTGTCCGGAGACCAGTCTTCATGCAATCGTACATTCTCGTGACCACCACTGCCAACAATCACGTACAGTGGCTACATTCCTGCCAGTCTCTTTCTGCAATACCGCAGAAGGAACATCCAGGTGTTCGTAGCCTCATTACACGACCTCGTTCAAACCCAGTGAGGTGTTGATAATGGCGTCTTTGTCGCCTGAGTCATTACTGACTAACACCAACGCACCACGTCCAGTATTAATACTGGAAACGTCTACCAACTTTCGTTTATGTCGCATAACTTCTTCTTGGTGGTGCAAATGGCTTTCCATTAGTGTGTATGAAATATATGTGACATATACTGGATCGATTTCAACCAAACTTGGTACATCTGTTACTTACTGTCTGTAAGAAAATACCATTGGTGTAAGAACCAGCGATCTCCTGTTGTATTAATGGTGATAACATAGAAAGAGTATTGGGGAGGAGGAGATTTACAGACAGACAGGGGGAAGGAATACATGGATATAGGCAGTGGGGAGGAGGTGTTGGACAGATAGAGGTGGAGGATGAAAGGGACTGATAGAGGGAAAGGAGCAGGAGAAGGACAGAAAGGAGGGAGGAGGAGAAGGGCTTAGACGGTGTGGGGAGAACATGGAGGGGAGAGGACGAGATGGACTTAGAGGATGAGAGGAGGAGATATACAGAGGAGGAAGGCGCAGATGGACAGAGAGAGAGAGGGAGAATCAGATAGACAGAGATTGAGGGAGGAGCAGATGCACAGAGAGGGTGGGGGAAGCAGATGGACAGAGGGAGGAAAGAGGAGGAAGTGGACAGAGAGAGGAAGAGGAAGAGTCGACAAAGAAGGGGTAGGAGGAGGAGGAGGAGGAGAATAGAAAGAGAGGGGAGGACTTAAGGGCGGGACCAGAAGATGGGCAGAGAGGGAAGGGGCAAATGGACAGGGATAGGAGAAGCTGAACAGAACAGGCGGGAGGAGTAGGTGGACAGAGGGAATGTTGACGAGCCAATGGACATTCAGAGGAGAAGGAGGAGATGGACAGATAGTGGTGGATGGATAAGCTGGAAGAGAATGGGTGGAGGAGAAGATGGACTAACAGAGATGTGGAATAAATACATACCAGGGCAATGATGAGTATCTTTAGAAATTCCAGAATGAAAATGGCGTGTTACAAATAGTGCTGTATTGACTAGTGTAGGTATGTTATTTTCTATGTTTATTTAATTTTACATCAAATTAAGTACATTGTAAATTCATCAGGTAAACCATACTGACTAATAAAGTTAGTACATGGTCAGGAAGGATTACAGAGATGTTGCACAAGACACTTCTATGAACCTGCCTCCGTAGCTGAGATCAATAACGCACGCCTGTGGGGTAGCTCTTGACTCGGAGGTAAGCCAGTTCTAATTCTGGTGGTGAGAGAAATTTTAACTCCGAGTATTTAGCTACCAATGGCAGAAGAATTGGTAGTTTTAGGTTCTTGATCACCAGATATTGCGCCCATGTGCTGTCTGCAATGTGTCATGTAACACTGATGATGGTCATCCGTCCATCGGATATGGATGTCAAGCTCAGCAGCCCCCACCATCCTGTCCCAGAGCAGTTGGTGATGTGTCTGCACCGGGTTTCATCCTTTCCCTTCTCTCATCATGATCATCGTCATCATAAAACACAGACACATCACTGCACTACACACACATCCATTACAATAACCAACACCCCCAAAATGCTTATACAACACAACTCTCACATCCCCTCCCCCCTACCCCCTCTGCTGTGGAAGGGGCTAGAATAGACTAGCGGCCCTTCCTTGCCTGTCATAAGAGACGACTTTCATTGGGTGAAATTTTTTACCTTGGTCTTATGATTATTTTCGGACTTTTGTAGGTTTTGCTATTTTCACTGTTTTTCTTCTTCACGCTATTCCTCCACATTTTTTGAGTTTTTAAATTCTGCTTCCCTTTTTGGGCTTGACCTCCACTCTCCAAATTTTACCAAAGTGCAGGCTGTTTCGGGAACGACGCCTTACTGTGGTGCACTACATCTCCACTGTGCACTGTTATCTTTTGCACCTACCAGTCAAGTGGATCTACCTCTGCACCCGAAATCCAGTGTGGTAGCCACTCCGTCGTGGTGGGGTTGTCACATTCCCTCTTGGTGGTAGCCTCCTGACAACACAGCGATCGCATTTCCAATGACTGGGCTGTGACATCCCCGTGTCAGCCAAGGAGTAGGTGGCTGTGCACATGGGGCTACAGGGCACTGTGCCAGGTGGCCTTTGCCTTGGAGGGGGGGGGGGGGGCGCCCTCAGGAAGAGCCTCTGACCAGAGTGAGTGGTATCAGGGCGGGATCCGCAATGAAACGGATCAAACTTAGTGGTGGCCATGCCAACATGGCCGTCTCATCAGTCAGGAACTGTGATTTTAATGCAGAAGTTTACAATCCTACGGCATTCCCGTGATTGACCGTGACTCAAGACGAGAGCCAGGCAAGGAGAAATGGAAGTGGACAGTTTGCTGAGTCCATGGTTTGTTCCCGCACTGATGGCAGCTCTTTCGATTCAACAAAGCCAATGTTTTTCGTTGAAAATAGTGAAGATCTGTTTGGGGAGGTTACGGCAACAGAGATGATGAGCAATGGATCCTTGTTGATCAAAACATCACACGCCAACCAATCACAGGCACTTCAGGCCTGTGTCAAGTCAGGAGATACACCAGTCACCATTTCTCTCCACAACAAGCGCGACAGATTTCAAGGTGTTATTTTTCATTGGGACCTAACACTTCAAACTGATGAAGAGCTGTGTACTAATCCGGCACAACGTGGAGTCCTTTTTGTTCACTGCATCCAGAAGGGATCCAAGGATAATAGAATGGACACTGGAGCTTTTATCCAAGCCTTCGATGGCAACATTTTACCAGAGAATGTTAAGGTCATGGTTTATAGGTGTGATGTCAGGTCTTACTTTCCTCCTCCGATGAGATGTTTTAGGTGCCAAAGGTTCAGACACATGTCCCATGAAGGCAGCAATTGTGACCAACCCCCCCCCCCCCCCCAAATGTGTCAACTTCCCAGAAGTGAACCCTCCTCATTCATGTAATGCTCAGTATTCATGAGAGTAAACAAAATTCAAGAGTATAAAACACTTGATCGATTGTCATACCAAAATGCAAGGAAAAAGTTTGAAAGCCTTCACCCAACTGATATGGTCTCCAATTTTGCGACTGTCATGTCACACAATGACAATGTCTCACACGGCACCTTCAGGCACTGGTCATATTCCAAGACCTGCCCTCCAGTTGGGGGAGAGGCATCAGCTCCTTCTTCCCCTACACCTATAGCACTGGTGGTTCTCACACCATAGGTGTGGCATCAGAGATGAGGAACATGTCAAGGTGCCCCCTTCTCAAGACAAGTACCAGCATCTGCAGGCCATGGGCTGAAGAAAAGTGTGGTCCTCTTCGTTCCCAATAGATAAAATGGGGAAATATTCGCAGAAACTAGGTCTCAGAATGATAATAAGGATAAGCAGAAAGGTAAACTACTTTCTGAGGCTTCGGACATTCTGCTCTCGAGCCATGCAGCAGTTGAGCCTATGCACACGGATAACGGACCATGCAGTCTGGTGGACCACGACCTGGTAGCAAAGTAAACACACCCATATTTTCCATTCCCCACTTTCCCAGACCTGACACCGACGCTCCTTCATTGGAACTGCAACGGCAGAAATCGCTATTTGACTGAGCTCCGTCATCTAATGACTACTTATTCCATAACCGGCACAGTACTTCAGGAAACACAGCTTATGGCAACTCATCTCCCTGCTGTGAAAAACTGACCCCGTTACTGTACCAAATTTGTTAATGTCGAGAGAGCTTCCGGTGGGGTCTGTACCTTCATATGCTCTGATGTTTTCGATGAGCAGGTGGTCTGAAAATATAGCCACAGCTATCAGGGAACGCCGCAGGGCTCTTCAATGGCAAAAGCACCATCCCTCTATGCACAATTTAATAGCATTCAAGAGACTCTGGGCGAAAGTGGGATTTTTTTTGTAAAAGGAAGCAGGAATGTTGGGAGCAACATGTCTCAACTATGCGATACCATACCCATCGTCCCAAGTATGGACTAAACTTCGCTGCATTTGCGACCATCCACCACCCATGGTAGTTCCTGGCATCCTTGTCAATGGTAACATCTGCGTTGGTCTCATGGTACTTGCCGAATGTTTTGCAACATACTTTGCTGAAGTGTCTGCTTGCAGTAATTACCATCCTCTTCTCCTGGCCTGGAAACACCTATTGAGCGCCACCCGCTATCTTTCCATGCACATGGATTCCTATCATACAATGTCCATTTTAGTGAATGGGAGCTTCGCAGCTCTTTGGCAGGGGGTCGCGATACAGGCCCTGGACCCGACGAAATCCACAACTAAGTGCTCAAATACCTTCGTGCTGACAGCATGAAATATATTCACTTGCTTTTTAATCGCATTTGGCGGGAAGGAGTATTTCCCTCTCAATGGTGGGAAGGAATCATTGTTCCTGTCCTGAGTCCAGAAAAGGACCGACATATTTTCACTAATTACCGGCCAATCCCTCTAACGAATAGGTTGTGTAAACTACACGAACAAATGGTCAACCGCCGTCCTCGTTGGTGCCTTGAAGCCAGAGGGCATATATCACGATTCCTAAGCGGCTTTCGGGATCCGGTCCACCACAGATCACCTGGTTCGTTTGGAATCCGCAATGCACAATGCTTTTGCGCATCGCCAACATCTGATTACTATGTTTTTTGAACTACAGGAAACTGGAGTCCCTCAGGGATCGGTTCTGAGTGTAATGCTGTTTGCTATTGTCATCAATGGTATCGCAAATGCAACGGGTTCCGCAGTCTCTCCGTCACTGTATGTGGATAATCTTTGCCTGTACTATGGTTCTGCATTACTACTCTCCGCTGAGCGCCAGCTACAGGGGGCTGTCTGAAGAGTCCATGACTGGACCCTGAGCCACAGCTATCAATTTTCACCTGCAAAACCACGAGTTATACATTTTTGTCGACTCCGGACTGTGCACCCACACCCAGAAATTTATCTTGGTGGCAAGTTACTTGAAGTCATTGACACTTCCCAATTCTTAGGTATTTGGCTGCCCTATGTACGCCAGCTCAAGACAACTCGCATGGAGAGGCTGCATGCTCTCTGTTTTCTTATTCACTCCTCGAGGGGTGCAGACCGCACAGTTCTTCTGAGATGTTACAAAGCGCTGATTTTATCCTGCTTGGACTATGTATGTGTTGGATATGGATCGGCAGCACTGTCTGTACTGAGCCTACTGGACCCTGTTCACCACACTGGCATGTGGTTGGCAGTGGAGCCTTCCGTACAAGCCCTGTTGACTGCATACTGGCGGAAGCCGGTGTACAGCTGCTGTGGGTTATATGACAGCGGCTTCTGGCAAGTTACACAGTCACTGTCTGTCAGATTCCTACTAACCAATGTCACTCAACGCTGTTCCACAACCAGCAGTTCAGACTATTTGCGCATCGCCCAAAACTGGGAAGACCAGCTGGGATCTGATTCGATTTTCTGCTGAAGGGCTTCCAAGAGCCTTCGTTAGTCTGGGTTACTAGAGCTCCCTCTCGACATCCCCGTGGGCTGTACCAAGTCCTGTGATACTGATGGACCTCTTTTGTGGCCCCAAGAAGGACACTGATCCTAACGTTCGCTGACATCCGTTTCTTTCAATCCTCCACGATTATTTTAACTCAGTGTGCATCTACACAGATGAATCGAAAGTCCACGACAGGGTCGGTAACGCTTTTGCACATGTAAGGGGACACGAGATGCACTCTCTGCATTATATACACTGCTGAGTTGGTTGCCATCTCTCAAGCGCTACGGTACGTCAAATCCCAGGCCATGACGAACTTTCTGATGTATAGCGAGTTGCTTAAAAGGCATAACCCTTCGCTATCCCAGAAATGTTTTGGTCGCAAATATCTAGGACCTGATCTCTACTGCTCTGCAGTGACTGTGAGCTTCATCTGGACACCGGGCCACATAGACATTCCAGGAAATGAACTCGCCTACCGTCCAGTAAAGACGCAACTACAGGAGATCAACTTGGCATCGGGATACCGGGTCCAGACTTAAGTATACAACTCCGAGACCATATTTTGGGGCTCTCAGAATTGGAATGGCAGGCTACTACGACCCTAAAGAAGTTGAGAGCGATTAAATGGTTCAATAAGGTGTGGCATACATCTTTCCAGGCCTCTCAGAAAGATGACATTGTGTTGGGCGGACTACGTATTGGCCATGCGAGACTCACTCATGAGTTCCTTCTGCGTCGGGAAGATCCTCCTCACTGCAGCTGCGGCAGTCTACTGACGATAGACACGTTCTTGGTGAGTGCCCCCTCCCGCCTGATACGCGGCACGCTCTCAATTTGTCTACCTCACAACCTCAGGTGCTTGCGGATGAAGTGACAGCCACTACCATAGTGTTGCATTTCCTGAGGGAGAGTGGGTTCTACTCTAACCTATAATACTCTTCCACTTCCAGTGTTAGGGGGGGGGGGTTGCAGGGACGGGAGCGTCCCCCTGTGGCGGGTACCCACCAAGAAACCGCAGATTCCTTTCTTCCCCGCACACCTTGTTGTGTCTTTAGCCCCCCTTGTACAAGATGCTGCCTGCTATATCTCTTTTCTTTTACCTACTTTTTACTTACCGTATGTACAACTACTGTCACGCCCTTTTAAACTCTTTGACTTGCTGTATAGTTTGAGCAGCCTAGTCCCTATTGTTTTCGCTTTTCACCTTTTCACATGCTCCTCTCATGATAAGGAGGGACTGATGACGCTGTTGTATAATCCCTTAAACACACAATGTACATCATCAGCTCTCATGTACCCGTAAAGAAAGGGGCTAGAGTGCACGGAGGTGAAACATCTGAACAGCTGAACCCACACAATGGGATATGTAGCTCTGTTTCAGCTTCAGATCCTCCTGTCTAGGGTTCTGTCAGTGAGATCACGAATTAAATTTCTAACAACATAATTCTTTCCTAGTTTTAGCTAAATTTGTACTAGTCATGATTGTTACAGTTGGAAATTATTAACACAGTGTGTCATGTCACATTTGCATATCGCATTACTACATGGATACAAGCACTAGAGATGTGCAATTTTTAAAAAGTTAACACAGTTTTCATACTTTACAAATATTGTAGAAATATGTCGTTACATTTCACGTAATGTACACTCCTGGAAATTGAAATAAGAACACCGTGAATTCATTGTCCCAGGAAGGGGAAACTTTATTGACACATTCCTGGGGTCAGATACATCACATGATCACACTGACAGAACCACAGGCACATAGACACAGGCAACAGAGCATGCACAATGTCGGCACTAGTACAGTGTATATCCACCTTTCGCAGCAATGCAGGCTGCTATTCTCCCATGGAGACGATTGTAGAGATGCTGGATGTAGTCCTGTGGAACGGCTTGCCATGCCATTTCCACCTGGCGCCTCAGTTGGACCAGCGTTCTTGCTGAACGTGCAGACCGCGTGAGACGACGCTTCATCCAGTCCCAAACATGCTCAATGGGGGACAGATCCGGAGATCTTGCTGGCCAGGGTAGTTGACTTACACCTTCTAGAGCACGTTGGGTGGCACGGGATACATGCGGACGTGCATTGTCCTGTTGGAACAGCAAGTTCCCTTGCCGGTCTAGGAATGGTAGAACGATGGGTTCGATGACGGTTTGGATGTACCGTGCACTATTCAGTGTCCCCTCGACGTTCACCAGTGGTGTACGGCCAGTGTAGGAGATCGCTCCCCACACCATGATGCCGGGGTTGGCCCTGTGTGCCTCGGTCGTATGCAGTCCTGATTGTGGTGCTCACCTGCACGGCGTCAAACACGCATACGACCATCATTGGCACCAAGGCAGAAGCGACTCTCATCGCTGAAGACGACACGTCTC
The DNA here is from genome assembly GCF_021461385.2 of Schistocerca piceifrons. NCBI lineage: Eukaryota > Metazoa > Arthropoda > Insecta > Orthoptera > Acrididae > Schistocerca > Schistocerca piceifrons. Next base: position 153,779,394 of record NC_060149.1, on the reverse strand, counting down.
CATTCGTCCCTCCATTCACGCCTGTCGCGACACCACTGGAGGCGGGCTGCACGATGTTGGGGCGTGAGCGGAAGACGGCCTAACGGTGTGCGGGACCGTAGCCCAGCTTCATGGAGACGGTTGCGAATGGTCCTCGCCGATACCCCAGGAGCAACAGTGTCCCTAATTTGCTAGGAAGTGGCGGTGCGGTCCCCTACGGCACTGCGTAGGATCCTACGGTCTTGGCGTGCATCCGTGCGTCGCTGCGGTCCGGTCCCAGGTCGACGGGCACGTGCACCTTCCGCCGACCACTGGCGACAACATCGATGTACTGTGGAGACCTCACGCCCCACGTGTTGAGCAATTCGGCGGTACGTCCACCCGGCCTCCCGCATGCCCACTATACGCCCTCGCTCAAAGTCCGTCAACTGCACATACGGTTCACGTCCACGCTGTCGCGGCATGCTACCAGTGTTAAAGACTGCGATGGAGCTCCGTATGCCACGGCAAACTGGCTGACACTGACGGCGGCGGTGCACAAATGCTGCGCAGCTAGCGCCATTCGACGGCCAACACCGCGGTTCCTGGTGTGTCCGCTGTGCCGTGCGTGTGATCATTGCTTGTACAGCCCTCTCGCAGTGTCCGGAGCAAGTATGGTGGGTCTGACACACCGGTGTCAATGTGTTCTTTTTTCCATTTCCAGGAGTGTATTTGTGTTCCAGAAAACCATCTCTATCTTTTTTCACAATACTTTGACAAATTGCTTCGTTTTATCATCTAATTGTGAGTATTGTAGGGTTTGAGATCAGGTACTATTTGTGACATAACCTTCTCCTTTTTCATTTCATTCCTCGCTAACATATCATCATCATCACCATCATCGTCATCATGAAACTCATCATCATCGTCATCATCACGAAACTCATCATCATTATCATTCACATCTCCATCTTTACGAAATGTCTATATGTGTGGTGAGGACGATGGAAGTGACAATATCTCGACTAGAAGTATAAAGGAGAAAGCAGAAGACGCAAGTATACCACACAGTCTCATCTAAAATCTGGTTCATAGGCTTTACATTGCAGGGTTTATGCATCGTCACAATTTATGGTTCAAAATCGTTCAAATGGCTCTGAGCACTATGGGACTTAACAGCTGTGGTCATCAGTCCCCTAGAACTTAGAACTACTTAAACCTAACTTACCTAAGGACATCACACACATCCATGCCCTAGGCAGGATTCGAACCTGCGACCGCAGCAGTCGCGCAGTTCCGGACTGAGCGCCTAGAACCGCGAGACCACCGCGGCCGGCGTCACAATTTATATAATGTATTTTTTTCACTGTTGTTACCCCTCCCATTGGCATAGAATGAAATCACAGAAACATTCTGTAAAGTTATCTTGCGGCAATCGGAGTTCCACACATTATGATCTTCGAAGGTGATGATTCTCCTTCTGGTTCAGATAGAGTTGTATCCTCCTTAATCTGAAAATGTACGAAATTTTTTCTACACTGTTTTAGCTGTCTTCTCTTTTTCCCTTTGGAGATATCTTCCTCTACCACTGGCAACAAGACCGTCGACACTTTAGAGGCCAGCGAGCTGGCGTGATGTTACCACCTCCAGTAAGGACGGCGTCGGGAGAGAGTTCAGTTGCCTGTGGATCAGTCGGCTTGACTACTTAGGCAGACTTCATCACTGCCTCGGAAACCTGCTGCAGTGTCTCACCAAGGCGTGAGACTTTGTCAAGGACTGCAGTCAGCGGCGACTGTAATATGCCAGGGCGCTTCTTTGAGACGGATAGCGGCTGTAGCGTTGCCGTTATTGCCGCCTGTAACTATGTTGTTGACCACACTCTTCGGAAGACGGCGAAACCCTTGGAAAGATCTTCGTGCTGCCCATCTGGTGTGTTGGCTCTGACTTCCTGGCATGCACATGCCGTCCTCTGCTGCCTCCTGGAGCGGGGTCATCTTCGATAGCCGGCATCGCGGCGATGCTGGCGATGTCAGCCAGTCATGTTGTCGGTGCGCCTGGGCGCGAACATGGCGCGTAGCGCTCGACCTTCTGCTTGTACTGCAGGTCGCGCTGACGAGTTTTCGTGGCCTTGAACTTCTCACAGTCCCGGTAGCTCGCAACGTGATCGCCGCCACAGTTGTTGCTGCACTTCGGCGGGTACGTTGGTTGCTCGTGTAGTCACCCGCGCACTTCACACATGCCTCTGGGAGTCAGCAGTGGCGTGCCACAAGACCACTCTTTGGCAGCGGAAGCAGTGAGGCGAACCCCACTTGCTTCAGCGGCTCAGCTGTGACCACTTGTTTGCGGCCCACATGCTTCCTGTTCTCCACTCATATCTGTAGTGATTAATGAGGACACACGGGGAATTTTTCTGTGTCTTGGGTGACTTAACGCGCAACCTCAGGAGAACACCTAAGCCAATGTCCTCCAACTCTTGACAGGAGAGCCATGAACTAAATCTCTCTATGTCTTCTACCTCGTTCCTGATATCCGCCTCAAGGCGTCCCATTAGGGGACACGGAAACGTTCGTGGACGAGGATCTGGTGTCTTCACAGCGTGGGATTCCACTTTCCGCTATATTGGGAAGCGTGAAAGGAAAAATGTGCAATATCAGATTTTTGTCTCTTGGAGAGGAACGTGGCCAGTGAGAGATCGGTTTTACTTCACAAACAGAACTTTGGAGACGCCATATTGTATTAGCCCACAAGGATTTGAACTCAATATTTGGTGTTTTTTTTATATTTTAGTGTAGATGGTATGAGCTTAAGCTCTTTCTTAGCACTAGCACATTCAGGATCTCTCAAAAATGCGTCTTTTTTGGTAGAATTACTGTAATAAAATGACAGAAAACTACATAACGGTAGTTAAAGACTTCTTGTATTTGATGCTTTATGTGTTATAACTTGCATGTTATGAAGGTATACCGTTTCAGTGGTATGGCACAATGATTTATTAAAAGCGCTTCGTTATTGTTCAGTTTCTCGTACTTAAATGCCAAATTACGACATCTGTGGTTATAGTCAATGATATCTGAAAAAATTGTGTACCATGTAACTCAGATGCCACTATCATGTTTAAACTGAAGTGTAATAGATAGTGTCACGACCCGTGACGGGAAAGATAGCTGGTTCATGTTTGGCTACCACCAAACTTCTTTTACCACATGTTAAATTTATATGTTAACCTAGATGTACTGAATTTTATACGTTTATTTCGACCAGTTCGGTTGTCAGCCATCATCCATGGACTATACCAAACAGACAGGAATCAACAAAACATACTACTGACGAAAAATACGCAATTCATAGTCGTGAAGTACTAAACATGATACGTAAAGATAGTCAAAAAGAAGTACTTACAAAGCATATGTATATAGAGTTTTACATTTCATAAAAAAATGAAATGATCGTATGGCATTTATTGGCCGGGATATCCCCTTCGGGGTTCGGCGGCCGTATTGCAAGTCTTTTTAGTTGACGCCACTTCGGCGACTTGCGTGTCAGTGATGATGAAAATGATGATGAAGGACACACAACACCCAGTCCCCTGCCGGGAATCGTGGTAGACGGTAACGCTACCGTTGCGCTATGGAGGTGGACTACATTTCATACATTAATGCTCCAGACGGATGCCATACTACAGGGCATACTATGATGTACACCAACGCCTCTCAGCGAAATATTCAACCGAGATACAGAGACTGAGCATCAAGGATACTTATAGAATCACAGTAAACATATGGCGCCACACCAAAGAGTGTAAACCTCAAGGATGTTACAATCCAAGAAACAAACATGATTTACAATTATTGCTAAATTACTAAAATATCCAATGTATAATATAACATTTTAATACAATATATTCACAAATTGACATTCAGACGTGAATTTGTGAATATATTGTGTTAAAAATATTATATTATACGTTGGATATTTCCATAATGATCCATTGTCAATCACGTTTGTTTCTTGGATTGTAATATCTTTGATGAGTACACTGTTTGGAGTGGCACCATATGTTTGCTGTGTTTTTACAGGTATTCTTGACGCTCAGTCTGTGTATCTCGGTCGAATGAGTCACAATATTTCGCTGATAGCTGTTGATGTGTGTCATGATAGGCCCTGTAGTATGGTAATCGTCCGGAGCATGATATACAGGTTGAAAAGTATTTAAACCGACAAACTTTGGGAGGTTGTAGGGGACACCAAAACAAATATTTTTCCTTAATGTCATTTTTTCCTATGAGGAGTATTTAAACCGGTAGAGGAAGATTTCTCTGCCGGCAAATTAATTAAACCAACAAAAACTTTTCCATTTTTTAATGACCAAGAGACAACACATTAACACAACTCAATTTCAGTTACAGTAGGTTTTCAAAAATGCCTCCAGTGACACGTAAACAAGGTTACACCGTCGGATCATGTTCTGTCTGACACGGGCAAAAAACCCCAGGAGTATCCTGAATTGTTCCTGCTGCTGCTACTATCCGGGCAATCAGATCCTCTTCTGATGCAACAGGAGTTGCGTAAACAAGGTTGCGCATCTCTCCCCACACAAAGAAGTCCAGAGGGGACATACCTGGGGATCGAGTAGGCAATGGTACAGGACCACCTCTGCCAATCCACGTTTCTGGGAACCGTCGGTCCAGGAATCGACGCACACGAAGACTGAAATATGCCGGCGCCCCGTCATGTTGGAACCACATGCGTTGTCTTCTAGGGAGCGTGACGTCTTCCAGCAATTCTGGCAATGCTCTGGCCAGAAAATTGTAATAGTGCCTGCCATTTAATGGCCTAGGTAGCAGATACGGCCCAATTAAACAGTCCCCAACAACACCGACCCACACATTAACGAAGAGCCGCACTTGATGAGCGGTAGTAACTGTGGCATGTGGGTTATCCTCACTCCACGAATTGTGCATGTTGAAGACTCCATCACGCCCGAACGTTGCTTCATCGGTAAACAACACAGAGGATGGAAATGTAGAATGCATTTCACACTGTTCCAGGTACCACTGCGAAAACTGTGCTTTGGGTAGATAATCAACTGGTTCCAGGTTGTGGACATGCTGTAAGTGAAGTGGACGTAACAATTGCTCTCGAAGGACTGTTCTTACATTCGTCTGATTCGTCCCCATGTTACGTTACAGAGACAATGCACTACTACACTGGTGGTCAGCAGTTGCCTACAACTGAAGAGCGTAATACGGCCTCTAACAACTGAAGATCCTGATACGGCCTCTAACAACTGAAGAGCATAATACGGCCTCCACAGGTTTCAATAATCCTCATAGGAAAAAATTACATTAGGGAAAAATATTTGTTTTGATGTCCCATAGAACCTCCCAGAGTTTGTCGGTTTAAAAACTTTTCACCCTGTATGAAATGTAAAAGTTGTACTTTTTTGTTTTCCTTTGTAAGTACTTCTTATCGACTATCTTTATGTGTGATGTTGAGTACTTAACGACTATGAATTGTGCATTTTTCGTCAGTAACATGTATTGTTGATTTCTGTCTGTTTGGTACAATCCACGGATGATGGATGGTTGACAAACGAAACCGATCAGAATAAATTTATAATACGTATTAGAAATTATTATTGGTGGATGTACATGTTTATTGCATGTGTTTGTGCATGATACATATCAGTCTCACTCCTTCCTTTGCAGAAGTATTAGAGCAGTCCGGAGGGGGACTTTCTATACTGCCGATGTCGATGTGCTCATCATCATCATCATCATCATCACCCCAGGCTAGGCTATCAAACTGTCAGCTACAAACATCTCATGTGATAGCTCTGTAATTCCAACCAAGACTACTGACGTAGTCATCATCATAACCCCAATATGGGTCGTCAAACTGGCGGCTGCAAACAGCATGCACAGTCACTCTACTGTCTCAGCCTGGACTGATGATGTGCTCATCATCATCATCATCATCATCATCACCATCAACGCAGCCTGTGCCATCAAATTGGCAGCCTCAGACACCAAATGCGGTAGTCTGGTCGCCAAGGTCCAGGTCATCATGCTCACTGTGGTCACCACTTGCAACCCCATCGCCACAGCCGCTAACACCACATGTAGCGGCCCACTCTCCGAGCCCAGTCCGTCAAACTGGCATGGACCATTGACTCCAGCGTATTTGTCGTGGATAACACTACTTGCAGCTCCATGACTCCAGCCTAGGGTGTCACATTCACCATGCTCACCTTGCAGTCTATCATCAAGGCAATGTCCTTGTCCTAGCAGCAGTAAGAATCACCAAGTCAGCTCAGTTATTGATCCCCAGCCATATTAGACAACTTTGTGCAAAGAAAGGTATTGTCGAAATATGGGAGAAGGATGGTGTCATATTATGGGGCGAGTCAATTGCAGAGTGGTGTGGAAATTTTACTGAGAGTGTCATACTGAGCTGTTTTTCCAGTATGGAGAAAAGGCAGTTTGGTAAGGTGCTCAGATGTGTACTCCAGCTTGATATGTACCAGGGCGTCCAGTTCCATCTCTCTTCCAGAAGATATTGCCGCTAATAAAGCATGTATTATTGTCCATTTTCCAGATGAGGCGGCTGAATATAGCTTCGCATGGTCGCTTCCGACTTGTGATAAAAATTACCTCAAACATGTACATCTTATGGGTACATACAAGACTTGTAATGTCTGCAAGCATTATTACTTCAGAGGAGTCTCATTCCCCATTACAGTACCACACCAACCAAAATTCGAGTGGCAGAACCCTAATTATTCGGTTCACATGTATGATTTGGATATTTATAAGGAAAATCAAGACAGGATATGTTATAAATTTGTCGCACCACTCTACTTTTCCCAAGTAGCCAGTCAGCGTCCCAAACACGTAAATTTACTGCTATTCACCAAAGAGGAGAAGTTTCTGTATGTCCATCCTTTTAGCAGGAGATCTCTGGGACGACGGCCGTTTACTATCGTGACAAAAAATAAAAACACGTACAGCCGTCCTGATGATTTTATTTTATTTTGTCGCTACCACTTTCAACGCTTCATTGCGTCGTACCGCATGAAAAAGAGCCTGAAGATAACGCAATGAAGCGTTGAAACTGGCAGCGACAAAATAAAATAAAATAATAATGACGGCTGTAGGTGTTATTATTTTTTGTCACAGAAGGGGAGAAGCGTCCCAATGTCTGGATCAAGCCTACTTTCCTTCCAACTGAGCAAAATTTTGCAGCACATGTCTCAATTCTTTCACCACAAGTGAGTATTTAAAAAGACATCTGATTGACTACTCGAGCCAGAATTCAGTATGTGTGGAAATGCCTACTGGGGACAAAAAGTTCTTAAAAATTAAGAATGCCCACCACCAGGAATGCTGTCCCTTCCTTCTATACACTGACTTTGAGTGCTTAGTAGTTCCTGTGGAGCAGTGTGGAGGTGATCCCATAACCTCTCAAATCACTTTCACAGTGTGATACTGACCATATGTGATAGCATATCAATTTGTAACTCATATGACTCTAATCTCAACAAATTCAATTCATAATTTGGGGATAATGTTGCAAGATGGTTACTTTCTGAGCTCGAAAACTTGTGTTGAGTAATGATGCTCTTTGTGAAAAAAACAATCCAATGACCAAATACCAGGAGAACGATGCTTTATATCAGGTGCATATAACCAAATTTACAGTGTTCCGAGTGCTGCAGCGTGGGTTCTATGCATCATAGGACACTGAAACCTCATAGATATGTTCGTTAATCGGTATGCTCACGTAGTATGCTGAAAGAATAGTAGTTCCACTTTCTGCCAGCAGATGAAAATATAGCGCTGTAAGCAGTCAGAATGCAAAATGTTTTCTACACTCCTGGAAATTGAAAAAAGAACACATTGACACCGGTGTGTCAGACCCACCATACTTGCTCCGGACACTGCGAGAGGGCTGTACAAGCAATGATCACACGCACGGCACAGCGGACACACCAGGAACCGCGGTGTTGGCCGTCGAATGGCGCTAGCTGCGCAGCATTTGTGCACCGCCACCGTCAGTGTCAGCCAGTTTGCCGTGGCATACGGAGCTCCATCGCAGTCTTTAACACTGGTAGCATGCCGCGACAGCGTGGACGTGAACCGTATGTGCAGTTGACGGACTTTGAGCGAGGGCGTATAGTGGGCATGCGGGAGGCCGGGTGGACGTACCGCCGAATTGCTCAACACGTGGGGCGTGAGGTCTCCACAGTACATCGATGTTGTCGCCAGTGGTCGGCGGAAGGTGCACGTGCCCGTCGACCTGGGATCGGACCACAGCGACGCACGGATGCTCGCCAAGACCGTAGGATCCTACGCAGTGCCGTAGGGGACCGCACCGCCACTTCCCAGCAAATTAGGGACACTGTTTCTCCTGGGGTATCGGCGAGGACCATTCGCAACCGTCTCCATGAAGCTGGGCTACGGTCCCGCACACCATTAGGCCGTCTTCCGCTCACGCCCCAACATCGTGCAGCCCGCCTCCAGTGGTGTCGCGACAGGCGTGAATGGAGGGACGAATGGAGACGTGTCGTCTTCAGCGATGAGAGTCGCTTCTGCCTTGGTGCCAATGATGGTCGTATGCGTGTTTGGCGCCGTGCAGGTGAGCACCACAATCAGGACTGCATACGAGCGAGGCACACAGGTCCAACCCCGGCATCATGGTGTGGGGAGCGATCTCCTAAACTGGCCGTACACCTCTGGTGATCGTGGAGGGGACACTGAATAGTGCACGGTACATCCAAACCGTGATCGAACCCATCGTTCTACCATTCCTAGACCGGCAAGGGAACTTGCTGTTCCAACAGGACAATGCACGTCCGCATGTATCCCGTGCCACCCAACGTGCTCTAGAAGGTGTAAGTCAACTACCCTGGCCAGCAAGATCTCCGGATCTGTCCCCCATTGAGCATGTTTGGGACTGGATGAAGCGTCGTCTCACGCGGTCTGCACGTCCAGCACGAACGCTGGTCCAGCTGAGGCGCCAGGTGGAAATGGCATGGCAAGCCGTTCCACAGGACTACATCCAGCATTTCTACAATCGTCTCCATGGGAGAATAGCAGCCTGCATTGCTGCGAAAGGTGGATATACACTGTACTAGTGCCGACATTGTGCATGCTCTGTTGCCTGTGTCTATGTGCCTGTGGTTCTGTCAGTGTGATCATGTGATGTATCTGACCCGAGGAATGTGTCAATAAAGTTTCCCCTTCCTGGGACAATTAATTCACGGTGTTCTTATTTCAATTTCCAGGAGTGTATTTTGACGTCAGTAACTTGTTTGTTGCTTGCGACGCCTGTTGATTTCTTTTGTGAAGTACCTGTTGAAGTGAAAGGGTTAAGCAGGCTGAAGTTTTCGTACAGAAAGCAATGGCTATTGAGAAGAACTTGTTTGTCAGAAAGACAGCAATAGCAGCGCTGCATTGCAGGAATACTGCTGTTAGAAACAGCTGCAAGGAGGCCCCTTGTCAATAAATGGGTTAAAGAATATAATGAAGCTGCAAGAATGCCCCTTGTCAATAAATGGGTTAAAAAATATGATGAAGACGTTTGAAGAATCAGGTGAATTGCGTGGAGCAGCAGGCAAAGGGAAGCGGCCCGTTTCCATGGCAGTTGCTAATGAGGACGCTGTAGTTACAACGGCCGGCCGTTGTGGCGGTGCGGTTCTAGGCGCTTCAGTCTGGTACCGCGTGACCGCTACGGTCGCAGGTTCGAATCCTGCATAGGGCATGGATGTGTGTGATGTCCTTAGGTTAGTTAGGTTTAAGTAGTTCTAAGTTCTAGGGGACTTATGACCTCAGAAGTTAAGTCCTATAGTGCTCAGAGCCATTTGAACCATTTGTAGTTATAACCGACCACCCAGCATATGACTTAAAATTCTGCAGGTAGGGCTCGAGCTGTGTCATGGGGACCATGCCCTCCCCTGCCCAGCAGTTCAAACTATTTTTCAGTGCATTTTACACTGGTATCTCTACAAGATTCCTAATGTGCACCAAACGAAGCCCCAAGAAAGGCTACAACGCCATGACTTTGACTTTCGTTTTTTGGTATGCCTGGAAACAGATGACATGTGGTCAGGAATATTCTTTGAACGGACACATTTTATTCTGCACAGTGACGTGAATGCACAGAACTGTCGTACATGGGGCTCTACTCCGCCGCATTTTGTACAGGAACATCCATTGCACGCAACTTATGTGACGTTGTGGTGTGATTTCACAAGCTCCTTCATTCTCGGTCCAGTTTTCTTTAAGGAAATGACACCTCGCAGGCCTGTTAGATGTACAATGACACATGCACGTTATAAGGACTTCTTTGTGCAACATGTTATTCCAGCTTTGCAAATACACGACAGTGTCCACACCACTATTTTCATGCAAGATGGGGCGACACAACATGTTGCTTGTAAGGTGGAGATTAGCTTCGAGAAATCTTCAGTAGCGATTGCATCACATGTAGGCAATTTCAAGATGTTTGGCCTTCCAGATCCTCAGACCTAAATCCATGCGACTTGTCCTTGTGGGGGGTTGTGTCTGTCAAGGATGTGTCCAGACTCTTCTGGATCTGACACATAGCATACGATGACATATCGCTCTGATTACATGAGATTGCTGTGATCGCCAGTCGACCATGCTGTGTTACGGACGCAGCATGTTGCTAACTCGGGACACCAAACTAGACACATGTTGTAACTTGTGGCCAAATCATAATAAACGTGCTAGAACCACCGTTATCATGTATTCCCGTTCCTGTTCCTCTCTCGGTACAACTACGAGATTCACTTCCGCCCCAAGGCTAAACATGCGAATGCTGATGCGATCTCCTGTCTTCCAGCCGTTCATGACTCAGTTTTTGATTGGGAGGAGTTACTCTGTTTCCATGTTGATGAATGCACTCAACAAATTGTCGACGGTTTTCCAATCGCTAGTGCTCAGGTCGCGCACGATAGTGTTACCAATCCGATTTTACAGAAAACAATACACCGTGTACAATCTGGCCTGAGTCACCTAAATCGCGAACATCCGATCCCTTCCGTAACTACTACGTGTTCCGGCATCGTTTTTCTGCCGTTGAAGGTGTTCTACTCTTTGGCACGAACTATTCAGCTCCTCACGTAGTGGTTCTCTTGGCTGTCCGTGCGGAGATCCTGCAATTGCTGCACGCTGATCACTGGGGGGTATCACGCACCAAAGCGTTAGCCCACCGTCATATTTTCTGGCCTGGTTTGGACGGCGACATCACTCGTTTGCTTATGGCATGTTCCTAAAGCGCATCGCAGCAAGCTGCCCCGCGGGCAACGTTGTCTCCGTGGCCACAACCTTCGCAGCCCTGGGACCGTCTCCACAACGATTTTGTCAGCCCTTTCCTTAATGCATACTGGCTGACAGTAACTGATGCATTCTTTCGGTTCCCATATGTTGTCCGTTGCCCATTAACTTCGGCCTCTGCCACAGTGGCAGCCATGTCGAAATTTTTTTCCATCGAAGGACTTCCGACAACGTTGGTCTCTGATAACGGCCCTCAGTTTGTGTCCCAGGAGTTTGCCTCCTTTTGCAACACCTGTGGGATTCGCCACATTTTCACCCCGCCCTTGCACCCACGGTCCAAATGCGAAGCCGGAAGATTAATTAGAACATTCAAAACGCAAATGAAAAAGTATGGGACTCGATCCCTGTCCAACGTTGCCTTGTATCACTTTCTGTCTTCCTGTCGGTTCACGCCGTTCGGTGAAAACAGCCCCGCCGAACTGCTCCACGGGCGTCAACACTGGACGCTCCTACATCTCCTGCGGCCTGGTCAGGGACGCCACCCTGTGCTGCCATCGTCCCGTTTCTGCCCCAGGATGGCTGTCCGGGCACGAGCGGTTTGGTCGTCGCCCAAAATGGGTTCCCGCTGTCATCTTCCGATGCCGCGGCCGCCGTCCCTGCGACGTCCGTACGGAGGAGAGCTTCTGTGCACGTCATTACGACCAGCTGACCGGCGCGCGAATGACCGGAAAACCTCGGCAGGAACACCGACGTCGCCACGACAGTCTGCATCGCTCGAAGGTTCACCTGATGCGGCTGTGTCCCTGCCGCGACATACGAGGGGCGTTTAAAAAGTCCTTGCAAAGTCCGAGAGATGGCACCACCGGCGCGTATTGAGGTCATTTTTAGTTAGTAGCATCTTTGGAAAGAACGCACACCAAGTTTCAGCCATATTGGTCTATTTCTTTGTGTTTGGCATTTGTGTGAATCAAGGAAATCGAGTGATTGTGGACGAAAAAGAATTTCATGTGGTGAACCGCGCGACCGCTACGGTCGCAGGTTCGAATCCTGCCTCGGGCATGGATGTGTGTGATGTCCTTAGGTTAGTTAGGTTTAAGTAGTTCTATGTACTAGGGGACTGATGACCTCAGATGTTAAGTCCCATAGTGCTCAGAGCCATTTGATTAAAGATACCTTATGAAAGGCAAAACGCCTTAGGAGAATAAAGAGTAGCTTGATAAACATTACGGTGACTTTGCACCTTCGATTAGAACAGTTTATAAGTGGTTTCAAAATTTTCGGAGTGGCCATATGGACGCCCTGTGGATGTTACGACTCCAGAAATCATTGATGAAATCCATGATACGGTGATGGATGACAGAAGAGTTAAGGTGCGTGAGATTGCTAGTGCTGTGGGCATCTCGAATGAACGGGTACATAATATTTTGCATAAACATTTGGACATCAGAAAGCTATCCGCAAGATGGGTTCCGCGATTGCTCATGCTTGACCAAAAACGGAATCGTGTGAAGTGTTTCAAGGATGGTTTACAGCTGTTCAGGAAGTATCCTCAGTACTTCAAGCACCGTTTCGTCACTGTGGATGAAACATGGATACATTACTATTTTCCTGAGACCAAACAACAATTTAAACAATGGGTTACCAAGGGAGAATCTGCAAAAAAGGCGAAGACCATTCCTTCGGCCAGAAAGGTTATGGCGACTGTCTTTTGGGATTCGCAAGGGATAATCCTCATCGACTATCTGGAAAAGGGTACAACTATTACAGGTGCATATTATTCATCGTTATTAGACCGTTTGAAAACCGAGCTGCAAGAAAAACGCCGGCGATTGGACCGCAAAAAAGTCATTTTCCATCAGTGCACCAGCACACACCTCAGCAGTTTTGGTCGCAAAATTAATGGAAATAGGATTCCAACTCGTTTCACATCCCTCTTATTCTCCAGACTTGACTCCCTCAGACTACTATTTGTTCTCCAATTTGATGAAATTCCTGGCGGGACAAAGATTTTATTCAAACAATGAAGTGATTGCAGCAACTAATAGCTATTTTGCAGACTTGGACAATTCCTATTATTCGAAAGGGATCAACAAATTAGAGCAGCGTTGGACGAAGTGTGTAAGAGACTATGTCGAAAAATAAAAAAGGTTTACCCCAAACACGTAAGTAGTTTTTATTTTTGCACGGACTTTTCAAACACCTCTCGTACAAGGGATCCCCAATCACCGGTGTACGAACCCGGTGCAGCTTCTCCAACACCGCTACCAGTGACAATGCAGCCGCCGTCCACGCCGCAGCCGTCTCCTCCGTCTCATCAGCCAACTGCGGCGTCACCACCGCCAAAAGGCCGAGGACCTGATGTGGACATGGAGCTCGCGTCGACGTCACCCATCCTACCATATGAGTTGACACGAGAAGGCGGATTGCGATGCTGCCCACGCCCTATCGTACTTCCGACCATACGCCCCAGTATCAGCACGTCAACTCAGTCTCGCCGAGGAAGACGCTATTGACATCTCACGAAACCGAGCTATTCCCCAAGGGAAGGCGAATGAAGTAATGGGCGCACTCTTGAAAGCCGCGCGCATTAGCAGTGTGTTGTCATCCGCGAGAGTGCGCCGCGAAAGAGCAATACTGTGAACTTCCGATAGAACACGCCACTGGCGAGTGTATATCTAAATCCTACCGCTCTACGCCCGCGCTCAGTTATCATGTTATTACTGCTTGCATACATTTGCCTTCTCTTATTGTGCTCCCTGTTTGTTGTGGTAATAGGCTTACATGCCACAGTCTAATGAAGTTGGACTAACATTCTTGGTTGTATTGTGTGTCTCTTACAACAACAGCCTTTTCAATTTGTGCGATTTACCGTGTAACCGAAATTTAACAGATTTCTTTTCGTATCCATGTGGATGACCTCATACTTTGCCACTTTTCACACTGTACACATATTTTGTTTAAATCAATTTGCAATTGGTTTTCATGTTCTGAAGAGTTTACTAGACGGTGAACGACAGCATCATCTGCAAACAGTATACTAAAACGGCTGCTCAGATTGTCTGCTAAATCCTGTATATACGTTAGAAACAGCTCCGCCCCCGGTAGCTGGGTGGTCACCGCGACAGAGTGTCAATCCTAAGGGCCCGGTTTCGATTCCCGGCTGGAACGGAGGTTTTCGCCGCTCAGGGACTGGGTGTTGTGTTGTCCTAATCATCATCATTTCATCCCCATTGACGCTCAAGTCGCCGAAGTGCTGTCAGATCCAAAGACTTTCACCCGGTGAACGGTGTACCCGATGGGAGGCCCTAGTCACACGACATTTATATTTTTATTAGAAACAGGAGAGGTCTTATAAAACTTCCCTGGGCAGTGCCCGATATCACCTTTGCTTTAGTCGATGACACTCCGTCATTTACTACGAACTGTGACCTTTCTGACAGTAAATCACGAAATCACTCGCACAACTGAGACGATAGTCCACAGGCACGTAATATGATTAGAAGTAGCTTGTGAGGAACGGTATCAGAAACCTTCTGAAAATCTAGAAATATGGGATCAATTTGAGATCCTCTGTCTAAAGCACTCGTTACTTCCTGAGAATAAAGTGGTAGTTATGTTTAATAAGAACGATTATTCTGAATCCGTGCTATGTATCTATAGATCGTGTATAGTATATTCCAGTTTGAGTCAGTCCTTCTTTTAACCATAATCTGTCATAGATCCCTCGAACAAAAAACAGTGTTCAGTGATTGGAAGAACACACCCATCTACAAGAAGCGTTTCAGAAGTGAATCACAAGACTATCTTTTAATATCCTTTAGAGCCATTTGTTGTTGAATTTTAAAACGTATTCTGAGCTGAAAAGTTATGAAGGATCTCCTTCATTGCAAACAGCGTAGATTTTGAAAACATCACCATTGTGGAAGCCAACTCGCTGTTTTTTCACAGCACTTCCTGAAAGCCATGGATGGTTCAAATGGTTCAAATGGCTCTGAGTACTATGGGACTCAACTGCTGAGGTCATTAGTCCCCTAGAACTTAGAACTAGTTAAACGTAACTAACCTAAGGACATCACACACATCCATGCCCGAGGCAGGATTCGAACCTGCGACCGTAGCGGTCTCGCGGTTCCAGACTGCAGCGCCTATAACCGCACGGCCACTTCGGCCGGCGAAAGCCATGGATGAAGGCTGTCACTTAGAAGCAGTATTTATTGCTTTCCGAAAAGCATTTGACTCAGTACCTAATCTACGCTTACTGTCAAAAGAAAAATCGTATGAAGTCTCAAGCGAAATCTGTGACGGGACTGAGAATTTTTGGTAGGGAGGACAGCAAGTTATCTTGAATTGGGTTTCAGTGTGCCACAGGGAAGTGTGTTTGGACCTCTATTGTTAATGTTGTATAATAATGACCTTCCAGACAATATTTTAGTAACCTGAAACATTTCGCAGATGATGTCATTACCCATAATGAGTACTAGTTGAAAAAAAGGTGCATACATATTCACTTAGATCTTGTCACGGTTCCAGAATGGTGCAAAAATGTGAATTGTGCACTTCAAAAAACGAAAACAATGTGGTGTCCTATGATTAAAATATCAAAGAGTCACAACTGAGGTCAGTTAACTCATACAAACACCTGGGCATAACAGTTCGTAGAGGTACGAAATGGAACGATCACATAGACTCAGTGGTAGTTAAAACAGATGGCAGACTTCGGTTCATTAGTAGGGTCCTAGGGAAATGCAATCAACCTACAGATGAGAAAGCATACAATAGACTCGTGCCACCTATCCTAGAATGCTGCTCCGGTATGTGGGACCCGTACCAAATAGGACTAACGGGGGATATTCAGCAAAAAAGGGAAAGACAGTATTAATGGTACAGTTATGACCAGTGGGAGAGTGTTGCGGAGATGCTGATGAAACTGAATTGGCAAATGCTTGAAGATTGAGGCAAACTGTCCCGAGGAAGCCTAGTTAGTACATGTCAAGAACCACTTTAAATAATGAATCTAGCAATATAGTTCAACACCCAGATACCAGTCCTGTAGGAATTGCGAGGATAGTTTAGACCAATTACACTGCCCGCTGGGGCGTTTAACCAATCATTTTTCCCGCACTCCTTACGTGGATGGATCGTTACGAAACTTGACAGGTACTATGGGAAGTACCCACTGTCAAACACTTCACAGTGGTTTCCACAGTCTGTATGTAGAGGAAGAAATTGCTATAAAGAAAACTGATTTCATATTTTTAAATCACATACGGAGGATGAGCGCAGGTAGCGCTAGGAATTCGAGAAGAAGCTAAATGCACTAGTGTCCAAAATTAAAGCAACAAATTGCTGTTTCCCCGTCCTGCACCTAAATCATGATGTAATCATACAAACTGTCAAGAGATGTCCATAAGATCGTGTTCCTCACGGAAGATGGCATTCCGGTCAATGGACAACCACGCCAACGATAACGTCAGGGCACTCATCAAAAGGGGGATGTTTACTGGGTAGTCCCATATCAACAGTCGCTATGTATGCAGTCCCACACGGTGCAATATGGCACAGAGGAGACGCCTATTAGACTCCCCTCTGTGGTGAAGGGCCATAGGAAGAACGGAAGTAGCACAGTCGCAAACTGATGTGGCCCGACTGCTTAATATGAATCTTTCAGTTGTTTCTCGAATGTGGTGACAGTTTATAGAGATCGAAGCTGTACCCTGAAGACCAGGGCAGGGTCGATCACATGTGACATCAAGAAAGAGAGGACCGTTATTTAGCCACAATTGGCATCTGACCTCGCAGCATCGACTGGACGTGTTGTATCGAGACAAACGGTGTACTGAAAGCTTCGGCAGAGTGGCCTTTATTGTCGGAGTACCTTTGACGCGTCTTCACAGAAGGGGACGTCTAGAGTAGAACCGTCAACATGCCACCTGGATGGTCCAACAGTGGACCAGTGTTCTTTTCACAGGTGAGTCCCGATTTGGGCTGAAGAGTGATTCTCGACGGATTCGCATGTGGAGGAAACGGGGAACACGATTTCGGGTCTCAAACCTTGTGAAAAGAGGCCGATATTGAGGAGGATCCGTAGTGGTGTGGGCAGGGATTGTGTTGGCCGGTCGAACACCTCTTCATGAAATTTTGCCGGTGAATTGGCAAGGTTTCATTGCTGTTAGGTATCGCGAAAAGATCTTGGAACCTCATGTGCGGTTGTTGTGAGATGCTGTGAGCCCAAGACTTCCTATTCATGGACGATAACGCTCGACCTCATAAAGCACGGGTGGCTGATTTATCTCGGAAATGGAAGATACTGCACACATGGCGTGGCCTGCTCATTATCTCGATCTGAATCACATAGAGCATGTCTGGGATGAATTAGGGAGACGGGTTGCGTCACTTCAACATCCACCAACCACTCTCCAAGACTTGAGAGCTGCTCTGCTGGAAGAATAGGTGTTATTACCTCAACATGAGATTGATACATCACTAACAGCATGTCCCGTTGTTGTCAGGCCTGTATTGTTGCCAGGGGAGGTCGCACCCCATACAGAGCACCCTGAGCAATTGTCTGAATGTGTGTGCAAATCCATCAAGTTAAAAGAAACGAAGAATATTTTTTTCTACCGTTATGCATGTTACAGTTGTTTACGTTGTGTATTCTTTACAATGTTTCTACTTTACTGTCGCCACTTTATACTGTTTTGTGGCAAAATAAACGCAACCTTGGAAAATTTCCGTTTATTGCTTTAATTTTGAACACCTGAGTACAACTCACGTCACCTATAAAGGGTGAACCGGAACTCCGCGACAAAATTTCGGAGGTTATTCAGGGATATTTTCTTAGTATTTTGGTATAAGGGCTTCGTGGTCTACGGTGGCTCGTTACAAAGTAACAATGTAATTATGACTTATTTGGCATTGTTACCAAAACCGTCTTTGTTCCTGTGAAAATACTTTCATAACAGCGAAAAATCCTGTAATATCGAATAAAAAACCTAATGATACAAAAGGGTCCGGTTATTCATAGTTATTGTTATTTTGTTGAATTCGCTGCGGGAACAGCTGAGCATATCGTCATCGTGTTGTCTTTCCGTTGCATTCAGTGAAACGATAGACGATTCTTCATCAGTAAGCCAATCCTTACAGTTGTGTATCATTTTTAACGTACAACCAACACTGCTGTAAAAACCAATGCGAAACTGGACCGAGCAATAGTGAACGCAAGCTTGAGGGCGAAGAGGAAAGTAGGCCTTCCTATTGTCAAAAGCGAGTACGGTGAGTGAAAGGAGCAAGTTTGTTTTCCTACATGACGCACAGAGCACATCGTTGATATCTTCACTGTTGTGCAACTATTTTCAATGCAATAGCGATATAAGGGATAAGAAATCAAATGATATGTAATTACCGTCTAACGAGCGACCGGAAACCACCGGTCCATTACAGCAAACCATTCGGAAAATATCCCTGAACAATCTCTGAAATTTTGTCGGTGGAGTTTTTGTTCATCTTGTGTGCATGTATAATGGCCTTTTCGTTAGAATGACAACATATCTTATGTACATTACACGTACCACATGCTGATCCACGGGTATAAGGCCATATTTTATTTTAAAGCACACTTTTTTGAGCAGAAGACATACGATTTTAAAAATCTGTGTTTGTAATTCGGTTTTAATGTTTTCCGCTGTATTTCCTAAAGATTTGGTCGTGAGTAAAAAAAAAAAATTAGATCCGACAGATAATACCAAAAGTATGATCACTCCCAATTGTACAATTTAGGCGTTACAGTTCTTGTTCGAGCATCTCCAGTCTCTTCATCAGCACACCAGCTAAGGACTGGCTGGGGCTGGCCTTCAACGCCTCTACCCTCCGGGAAAACCGCGGAGTTGGGGTGGGGGATTGGTGGACCCTTCCTCGATCTTTCCTGGGGGCAAATTTCACTGGGTGCAGATTTCACTGGGTGTAGCCTACAGATCAACAACTGAACCCCCTTCACCGTTCCACTCGCGAATGGCGCTCGGGAAGAATGATTGTCTGTAAGCCTCTTTATTAGCTCTAATTTCTAGAATTTTCTCGTCGTGGTCATTTCGTGAGATGTATGTGGAAGGAATTAATATGTTGTCCTACTCTTAGCGGAAAGTGCTCTCTTAAAGTTTCAGTAGTAAACCTCTCCGTGATGCACAACGCCTCTCTTGTAATATCTACCACTAGAATCTATTGAGCATCTCTGTAACGCTCTCGTTTACGTGCACGAAACCGTGACGAAACGCGGCTCTCGTCTTTGGATCTTCTCTATATCCTCCATCAGTCCTCTCTGATAAGGGTCCTATATTGATGAAGAATACTCAAGAATCGGACTAACAAGTGCCTTGTAGGGCACATCTTTCGTGTATGAGTTATGTTTCCTTAAGATTCTTCCAGTGAATCTCCGTCTGGTATCTGCTTTTCTCACTTTTTTTTATGTGGTCGTTCTACTGAAGGTCGCTCTGGATAGTTACTCAGAGACATTTTACGGTAGATACTGTTTCCAGAAATTTTGCATCGATACTGTATTGTACAATAGCGAATTTCTTTTCCTATGTATCCGTAATATCTCATGTTTGTTTACGTTTGGGGTCAACTGTCAGAGCCTTTATCATTCATCAATCGCCTGCAGGACATTTTTTCAAATCGGTACTGCCTTCTGGCATTACCACTTTCTTATACACAACCGCATCATCTACGAACAGTCTTAAAGAGCTTCCGACGCTGTCTACAAGATCACTTATATACATTGCAAACAGTAACGATCCTCACATACTTCGTTGGGGTATTCCGGAAATTAACTTTAGGTCTGTGGATTTTTTTCCGTTAAGAGCGACTGAAGTAAGTCTTGAAAACCAAAATCATTTACGTCTTTTTACAACGCTTTCATATATTCCTATGTTTTCTCACCCTTTTGTGAGTTTTATGATGCATGTGATCAATGTTCAGATGTACTAAAACCCTCTTCTTTTCCATTTCGTCCCACGTCATTATCATCATCATAATCATCATCGTCATCATCATCGTCATTGTTCCTCACATCCTTATCTTCATCAAGTGTACTGGAAGTCTGGAATCTCGACTTGAAGTTCCATCGTCTATCATGGGAAATGGAACTACTGTACCAGAACTCTCACTACAATATATACGTTTCAAATATATACGCTGAAGATTGTGTAGAATGAGTCTATTGGTACACATTGCTCTAAGTAAGGAGATTGCTCCAACATCCTCGAGAATAGTATATACGCTCAGCTGAAAATCATTATGATGCTAGAGACAATTGAATTTTTCACCAGCAGATGTAATTAAGACTGTTACAACTATTCCTGTAACAAAAATTTTTATCATTATACATTTTACTGGTAGACCTTGAAGTCAGAAACTGGAGAGAGAAAGAACTATTTCAATACAAAAATAGTAGAGGTACTTATTGCATTTAGAATGTCCAGTAAAGCAATAGAATTTGCTTTGGTGGAAAGTCGTTGCTGAATGACAAATGATGAGAAAATTGATTAACTAGGAAGGGAAGCAACTCAGAATTTATGCTTCAAATTTAAGCTTCTGCTTAAAGTGTTTTATTGTTATCTGCCATTGATAATTGAGTATGAACAGCAAGAACAAGGAACATGTCAAGTGCCACTAGAGGAGAACATAAAGCGCAAGAAGAACATGCAGCCACATCTAAGTCCTGCTATAAAGATTGTAGTTTGTCAGAATAAACAAACACCGCGATTTTGAAAATGTGATTCGTTCATGGGTGTTTTCGCCCCCATATGTATAGAACAAACCCACGAAAACGCCGTTCTGTGACGGTGATGATAAGGCTGTGAGAATAATTTAATTCAACAACAGAGAACATGAAATGTTCAGATATTATAAAATGTTAGATCAGTCTTGAGTCAGGATCATCAGTGAGTTCTTACAGTGCTTTCTGAATTGCCACTGAGGTGACAAAAGTCATGCACATACACAGATGGCAGTAGTATCGCATACACAAGGTGTAAAAGGGCAGTGTATTGGTTGTTGTTGTTGTGGTCTTCAGTCCTGAGACTGGTTTGATGCACCTGTCCATGCTACCCTATCCTGTGCAAGCTTCTTCATCTCCCAGTACTTACTGCAACCCACATCCTTCTGAATCTGCGTAGTGTATTAATCTCTTGGTCTCCCTCTACGACTTTTACCCTCCACGCTGCCCTCCAATGCTAAATTTGTGATCCCTTGATGCCTCAGAACATGTCCTACTAACTGG
Source organism: Schistocerca piceifrons (assembly GCF_021461385.2). NCBI lineage: Eukaryota > Metazoa > Arthropoda > Insecta > Orthoptera > Acrididae > Schistocerca > Schistocerca piceifrons. The sequence continues at coordinate 153,757,863 of NC_060149.1, read as the reverse complement.
TCCCTTCTTTTTGTCAAGTTGTGCCACATACTCCTCTTCTCCCCAATTCTATTCAATACTTCATCATTAGTTATGTGATCTACCCATCTAATCTTCAGCATTCTTCTGTAGCACCACATTTCGAAAGCTTCTATTCTCTTCTCGTCCAAACTATTTATCGTCCATGTTTCACTTCCGTACATGGCTACACTCCATACAAATACTTTCAGAAACGACTTCCTGACACTCAAATATATGCTCGATGTTAACAAATTTCACTTCTTCAGAAACGCTTTCCTCGCCATTGCCAGTCTAAATTTTATATCTTCCCTACTTCGACCATCATCAGTTATTTTGCTCCCCAAATAGCAAAACTCCTTTACTTCTTTAAGTGTCTCATTTCCTAATCTAATTCCCTCAGCATCACCCGACTTAATTCGACTACATTCCATTATCCTCGTTTTGCTTTTGTCAATGTTCATCTTATATCCTCCTTTCAAGACACTGTTCATTCCATTCAACTGCTCTTCCAAGTCCTTTGCTGTCTCTGATAGAATTACAATGTCATCGGCGAACCTCAAAGTTTTTATTTCTTCTCCATGGATTTTAATACCTACTCCGAATTTTTCTTTTGTTTCCTTTACTGCTTGCTCAATATACAGATTGAATAATATCGGGGAGAGGCTACAACCCTGTCTCACTCCCTTCCCAACCACTGCTTCCCTTTCATGCCCCTCGACTCTTATAACTGCCATTTGGTTTCTGTACAAATTGTAAATAGCATACCGCTCCCTGTATTTTACCCCTGCCACTTTTAGAATTTGAAAAATAATATTCCAGTCAACATTGTCAAAAGCTTTCTCTAAGTCTACTAATGCTAGAAACGTAGGTTTGCCTTTCCTTAATCTTTCTTCTAAGATAAGTCGTAAGGTCAGTATTGCCTCACGTGTTCCAATATTTCTACGGAATCCAAACTGATCTTCCCCGAGGTCGGCTTCTACCAGTTTTTCCATTCGTCTGTAAAAAATTCGCGTTAGTATTTTGCAGCTCTGACTTATTAAACTGATAGTTTGGTAATTTTCACATCTGTCAACACCTGCTTTCTTTGGGATTGGAATTATTATATTCTTCTTGGAGTCTGAGGGTATTTCGCCTGTCTCATACATCTTGCTCACCAGATGGTAGGCTTTTGTCAGGACTGGCTCTCCCAAGGCCATCAGTAGTTCTAATGGAATGTTGTCTACTCCCGGGGCCTTGTTTCGACTCAGGTCTTTCAGTGCTCTGTCAAACTCTTCACGCAGTATCGTATCTCCCATTTCATCTTCATCTACATCCTCTTCCATTTCCATAATATTGTCCTCAAGTACATCGCCCTTGTACAGACCCTCTATATACTCCTTCCACCTTTCTGCTTTCCCTTCTTTGCTTAGAACCGGGTTTCCATCTGACCTCTTGATATTCATACAAGTGGTTCTCTTTTCTCCAAAGGTCTCTTTAATTTTCCTGTAGGCAGTATCTATCTTACCCCTAGTGAGATAAGCCTCTACATCCATTCATTTGTCCAGTAGCCATCCCTGCTTAGCCATTTTGCACTTCCTGTCGATCTCATTTTTCAGACGTCCGTATTCCTTTTTGCCTGCTTCATTTACTGCATTTTTATATTTTCTCCTTTCATCAATTAAGTTCAATATTTCTTCTGTTACCCAAGGAGTTCTACTAGCCCTCGTCTTTTTACCTACTTGATCCTCTGCTGCCTTCACTACGTCATCCCTCAGAGCTACCCATTCTTCTTCTACTGTACTTCTTTCCCCCATTCCTGTCAATTGTTCCCTTATGCTCTCCCTGAAACTCTGTACAACCTCTGGTTCTTTTAGTTTATCCAGGTCCCATCTCCTTAAATTCCCACCTTTTTGCAGTTTCTTTAGTTTAAGTCTACAGTTCATAACCAATAGATTGTGGTCAGAGTCCACATCAGCCCCTGGAAATGTCTTACAATTTAAAACCTGGTTCCTAAATCTCTGTCTTACCATTATATAATCTATCTGATACCTTCTAGTATCTCCAGGATTCTTCCATGTATACAACCTTCTTTTATGATTCTTGAACGAAGTGTTAGCTATGATTAAGTTATGCTCTGTGCAAAATTGTACCAGGCGGCTTCTTCTTTCATTTCCTAGCCCCAATCCATATTCACCTACTATGTTTCCTTCTCTCCCTTTTCCTACTCTCGAATTCCAGTCACCCATGACTATTAAATTTTCGTGTCCCTTCACTACCTGAATAATTTCTTTTATCTCATCATACATTTCTTCAATTTCTTCATCATCTGCAGAGCTAGTTGACATATAAACTTGTACTACTGTAGTAGACGTGGGCTTCGTGTCTATCTTGGCCACAATAATGCGTTCACTATGCTGTTTGCAGTAGCTTACCCGCACTCCTATTTTTGTATTCATTATTAAACCTACCCCTGCATTACCCCTATTTGATTTTGTGTATATAACCCTGTATTCACCTGACCAAAAGTCTTGTTCCTCCTGCCACCGAACTTCACTAATTCCCACTATATCTAACTTTAACCTATCCATTTCCCTTTTTAAATTTTCTAATCTGCCTGCCTGGTTAAGGGATCTGACATTCCACTCTCCGATCCGTAGAACGCCAGTTTTCTTTTTCCTGATAACAACGTCCTCTTGAGTAGTCCCCACCCGGAGATCCGAATGGGGGACTATTTTACCTCCGGAATATTTTACCCAAGAGGACGCCATCATCATTTATCCATACAGTAAATATGAGTACCCTCGGGAAAAATTACGGCCATAGTTTCCCCTTGCTTTCAGCCGTTCGCAGTACCAGCACAGCAAGGCCGTTTTGGTTAGTGTTACAAGGCCAGATCAGTCAATCATCCAGACTGTTGCCCCTGCAACTACTGAAAAGGCTGCTGCCCCTCTTCAGGAACCACACGTTTGTCTGGCCTCTCAACAGATACCCCTCCGTTGTGGTTGCACCTGCGGTACGGCCATCTGTATCGCTGAGGCACGCAAGTCTCCCCACCAACGGCAAGGTCCATGGTTCATGGGGAAGGAGTGCATTGGTAGAGCCATTCACACGAATCACCTGATTGCAAATCAGTGCATTGGTAGAGCTGTGATTTGCAATCAGGTGATTCGTGTGAATGGGTTCCCGACGTAATTATGGCCGCACGATGGGAATTAACAAACTCTGAACGTGGAATGGTAGTTTGAGCTGGACGCATGGGAGATTCCATTTGGGAAATCGTTAGGGGATACAATACTCCGTGACGACAGTGTCAAGAGTGTGCCGAAAATACCAAATTTCACGCATTACCTCTCACTACGGACAACGCAGAGGCCAGTGGCCTTCACTTAACGAACGAGAGCAGCGGCGTTTGCGTTGAATTGTCAGTGTTAACAGACAATAACACTTCACAAAATAACGACAGAAATTGATGTGTGGCATTCGGCGAACGTATCCCATGAAAATCGTAGCCTGGTCAGACGAGTCCCGATTTCATTCGTAAGAGCTGATAGTAGGGTTCGAGTGTGATACAGACCCCATGAAGCCATGGATCCAAGTTGTAAACAAGGCATTGTCAAGCTGGCGGTAGCTCCATAATGGTGTGGACTGTGTTTACGTGGAATGGACTGGGTCCTCTGGTCCAATTGATCCGACCATTTACTGGAAATTGGTTGGTTGGTTGGTTGGTTTGGGGAAAGAGACCAGACAGCGAGGTCATCGGTCTCATCGGATTAGGGAAGGATGGGGAAGGAAGTCGGCCGTGCCCTTTCAAAGGAACCATCCAGGTATTTGCGTGGAGCGATTTAGGGAAATCACGGAAAACCTAAATCAGGATGGCCGGACGCGGGATTGAACCGTTGTCCTCCCGAATGCGAGTCCAGTGGGAAATTGTTATGTTCGATTACTTGGAGACTATTTGCAGCATGGGATTCATATTCCCAAACAACAATGGAATATTTATGGATGACAATGCGCCATGTCACCGGTCCGCAGTTGTTCGTACTTGGTTTGAAGAACATTCTGGACAATTCGAGTGAATGGTCTGGTCACCCAGGCTGCGCGACATGAATCCCACCGAACATTTGTGGGACATGATCGAGAGGTCAGTTCGTGCACAAAATCCTGCATCAGCAACACTTTCGCAATTATGGACGGCTATAGAGGCAGTACGGGTCAGCATTTCTGCAGGGGACTTCCAACGACTTGTTGAATCATCCCACGTCGAGTTGCTGCCCTACGCCGCGGAGGAGGAGGACCGACAAAGGGGATATCCCCCGAGTTTTGTCATGTCAGTGTATATCGCGAAATGATCTTATTACATGTGTTAAGCCTTCCCCGACAAAACCATGAAAAACTGTACCAAAGGATTTAATATTTGACGAGAATATTACCAAAGCAACTACAAACATAGTAATGCATTATAACAGATATATTTGTTTCTATTTATATACAAAATGTAAGCGGAAATTCTGTATTCTGTCATGATACATTCACCGTATGTGATCGGGTTAGTTACTTATTGGATTGGTAATATCAGTTTACATTAACTAAAACAATACGAAACTAAATTATAAACACCAAAACACACAATAAACTTTTTTATGTCAGCAGGGCACATAGACTCTTATGACGAAATGAAAAACACAGCCGTAAGGGATCCCATCTTCTTTTCTGGCCACTGTGGGCAAAGATAATGAACTGTCACAACCAAGAATTTTCGTGTGCTAAGGCGAGGTATACAGACGTCTCGATAGGATGCCAGTGCATAATTTCATGCTGTTTCATGACTCTTAAAAGTGGACTGAACTTTAAAGTCCCACTGGGCAGGTAAAGGTTAGTGTTTTTCTTAGTCTATGGTTTCAACAATTGAAATCTAATTTAGTAAACTGAAAACGTGATTTAAGGAAATTAATATGCAAATGGCCACATGCTGGGCAGCAAAACTAAGTGAATTCGAAAGAGAGTTGATATAAAGTCAAACAAATTGATAAATTGTTTAAAACATGTAACATTTACATTTATTACCATCCAAGCTACACAAATACAGATCTCAGAGCCGATCTGATTGGACATAGACATGACAAATGGCAAATAGCAGGACGAAATGGAACATCTCACCAATAGACGGAGTCAGGTTTAATGTTAAGGGGAGGTTTACTACTAATTGCATTTTTGGATCCATAAAAATGTTTAGAATCCTCTCGTGAACCGGTTTTTCCGAATACGGAATGGAAATGTTTGTTATTCGCGGTTGAACAAAAAAATGCAACTGCCTGAAATCGGCCTTTTTCACGCACCAGTTTTTTTCTTTCGGAGGACGAGTTATTGTACCGGTGCTTCGGAGTAAACACACAAAATTCAAATGAAAGTTTGAACGCTTGTGTTTGGATGTTATGCCCCAAGCATTTGCATTCTGGTACGAAGACTGTGGAGATTGCGACCTTCCTGGCAGTGAACAAATGGCTCTGAGCACTATGGGACTTAACATCTATGGTCATCAGTCCCTTAGAACTTACAACTACTTAAACCTAACTAACCTAAGGACAGCACACAACACCCAGCCATCACGAGGCAGAGAAAATCCCTGACCCCGCCGGGAATCGAACCCGGGAACCCGGGCGTGGGAAGCGAGAACGATAACGCACGACCACGAGATGCGGGGGCAGTGAACAGCTTCAACGAAGAGTATTAAGCAATTCTGAAGACCATGACAACGATGGACGTCACCCTGGGACTCTATTCAACGCAGTTCGCCAAGCATTCGGACGACCACCGGATTCAGGCGGCCGAAAACCACTTGTCACCGGCCGTGCAAGCGGCTCTGGAGCAGCGCAGGATGGCCCAGATCAAGCAGAACGCCCTCTGTCAGGAAGAGGAAGGATGACTTTCTTTCATTGCTCGATAGTCCAGTTTTCATGGTTTCGGCACCACGTTTTCCTGTTACGGTCATTTACATTGAAAGGGTACAGTACCGCCCGACATTGAAAATAGGTACAACATACTTCACTATTTTTGTCAGAAGAACACATTTTTTTTGTAAAATAACTCAATTTCAATTAATACAGCGAAGCCGGATACCAGTGTGGGAAAGAATGACAATCTATTTATTTAATTGATCACATATGCATTCCCACAAAGTAAATCCCTACATCCAGTTTGGTGAGATCTGTGAAATGAATGAATGTATGGTCGTCTGCTAACCGCAGATAGTGAATGTGAATATATGATCATCTTTGAGTCGATCCTTTGGCCACCTTTGGTGGGACCAAAGAGATGAAATTTGCCTGAGCTTTGAGCACCTGAAATGTGGCTGACCAATGCGGTAGAAAGGTGCTCCCCCACTTCGACAGAGGTGGGAGAGAACCTCAAGAACGGCCATGTTTCAGTACTCTGCCGCTGGATCTTGTGCTGTTAAGACCTGTTTTAGTTGTGCTCCGTAATGACGAAAGAATGGAGACATGGTATGCATGTGTAATATTTAAGAGTAGTTTGAAATAATAATATCTCTATTTCAGGAACTTTTGTGGGGAGAATTAAATGTCAGGCAGGTAATATTAATGGGATTGTAGTAATCTTCGGAAGTTACCAACGGTCACAATGAAACCACGTGTAGAAATAAGTTGAAATACTTCCGTGTGCTTAAGTTAAGCTGAATTACTAGCGTGTGTACAATAAGTTGAAATATTTAAGAAATAGCGTGTGTACCATAAGTTGAAATATTTAAGAAATGGCGTGTGCAGGACTTGAAATTAGAGACGAGTACTTCCACGTGGTGAGTACTGTGTGAGTCTCAAACTGTGCATGAGACAAAAGATAAAGAGAAGTACTCGTCCATGGTATCAGTTGAGGACTCGCGTGTGTGATGAATACGTTCTTAATATTACTTTGCGTGATATGATTCCGTGTGACGCTAGAGTCAAACTCTGAGAGAGAAGCAAGGTGAGTCGGCCGTCTATCCAGCAACGCCACTTGGCTTGCATTGCACAGGAAGACGTGCATATATCTCCAGAGTTCATAGTAGGAAAGTAGAATTACGAAGTGGGGCAGTGTCGTGTGAAACTGGGATAAATATTAATTGAAGTGGGAAAAGTGATAATGTTGTGACCATTCTCTGTGTAGTATTTCCTATTGTAGTGTGGTGTATGTCATGTAATTTGGGTATGTGTGGTTTGCATGGGAGAGTAGCGAGGTAGTTTCAAAAGATTAGTGGGTTATGCTTGTTCCTTCGGTACCGCTCGGTCTGGAGGAAAGTTTCGTGATGACGATTGTGAGAGTCGAAGTGTGAGAAATAATAAGAGATCCACCATCCTATCCAGAAAGTGCACTGTAACGTTAAATGATTGCGAGATCATAATATAGAGATTCACCATTGTAAAGCCATGCCCACTGGGCGGAATTTCTCATGTGTTATTGTTGTAGGTTATAGAATTTGTGTGTTTAGGTTAGAGAATTTAGCGTTAAAATAATTACGAGACCATAATATAGAGATTCACCATTGTAAAGCCATGCCCACTGGGCGGAATTTCTCATGTGTTATTGTTGTAGGTTATAGAATTTGTGTGTTTAGGTTAGAGAATTTATCGGAATAAATAAGATAGTGAAAAGAAAAAGATTGGTGAACTTTTCCTTCGAATTGTATGTTGTCATAACGTCCCGAATTTATAATGTGTGCGCCATTCATATTCAGTGCGGTGGCCACGTGTTGACAAAAGCCGGTAAATAAAAGACAAAAAGAAAATGTGGTATTGCCAGTGCGTAGTGTACAGTCAGAGTTCTGTAAATTACTGATAGTCAGATGCGTGTTTCCGTTGCGTATTATTCATAAAGGAGGATAATTTTTAACTAAATTGTGAGTACGAGAGTTCATGTTACTCGATAAATTAAGAATGAATCCACTCGCTTGGCAGACCACTCATCTTGCAGGCCTGACTGCTTGATGCCACAGTATGAGCAAGGCATGTGGGTGCCTCTCAACATCACTGATGGACGGTTTTGTAATTCCAGCTGCCTGCAATTCCCAGTTTATGGACCTCCCTTCGTGTTGTTTTGGTGTTGACAGGGTTCGCGAGTGCGACATTCAGTTCTGCAGTGACTTTTGCAGCTGACGCCCCCTTAACTTTCATCACAACTCCCATCAATGACAGTCTGTCAAGATCACACAACACACACTTTTGTCAGCGTTGTGCCTTTGCGGATGATATTTTTCCGTTTTCCCTATAAGGGGTAGAAACCTCTGATACGGTGCTTCTTGAAACATCAAACATTTCGACTATCTTGTTTACGGTAGCACCCATCATACGAGCACCAACAATCTGCCCACATGTTGATTCATTTAGCCCCAACATAATGCACTCACAACTGCACTGCATACAGTTCCGACCGCGATTGACACTTGTACGTGTGCCGTTCGTGGTCAAATACAACGGCGCAATCTGCATGGTTGGCTAGCATCTGTATTTATGTCCAAGCATGCTTTTCTCGCATTGTTTCAATATTTTTGTCCAACCGCTATAGCTCACAGACTGCCCGAATTTTCCGACGTATCGGCGTTGTTAGTGGTGATCCAAATTTTCAGTTTCATCCAAAATTCGAGAGACGTTTCGTGACCGGACCTCCAAGTCTTTGTGGAGGGTAAAACTTTCCAATTTTGTGGCAGCCAACAAATGACGCTTGAACTCTCGTTTGTCCTCTAGTGTTATGTCTTGTGGCGTGTCCCAGGCACTAGCTGTGGTCTCCCAATCGGGTTGTATCAAATGTCTGGCTTACTTCCTCAGATGTCCAGAATGCAATCACCCACCAACAAACCTTAAATCAAATCTATGTTATTCGTTACTCCACAAGCCCCCTAACGGTGTTTGTCAAACGATACCTCAGGCACTAATACAAATTCCCTCGTTCCCTGTTCCATTCGTGAGTGGCGTGTGAGAAGAATAACTGTCAGCAAATCTCGGTATGAACTCTAGTTTCTCCGATTTTTATTGTGATGATTTCACTAGACGTATGTGGGAGAAAGTAATATGTACTTTGAGTCTTCCTGTAACGTAAGCTCCCACAGTTTCATCTGTAAAGCCATCCGTGATGCACAACACCATTTTTTTTTTTTTTTTTTTTTTAGTGCCGGTTGCGCTAAATGTTGGCATCTGTACTACATTTACAAGCAATTTTAGAACACTGAACTAGAGGTTGTGTCAGGATCGCACAAGTGGAACTGACATAAAATCGATAAAGTTACGAAAATTGACGGAAAATACGTATAAATTGAGGGAAAATACAGCAAAATGCGGGGTAACTGAGGAAGTACTAACATGTCTTCTGGTTGGTGCAGAACAATTTGTTCAATGGAACAGGTATGCGACAGCAAGAGGAATCCGAGAAAACATCGACATGGAAGCGAAAGAAAGCAGTCACTTTTTTTTCCCATCAAGGCAACATTCTAAATGTCTATTGAGGTAACAGAGATACACGAGAGCTGACTACTGTATTTGACGCTCTCCTGGAAAAACAGAGAACCATCTGCCTCTAAACTTACTTGCATCTGCGTTAAAGGATAACAAAGAGTGGACTGAGTGATCGATTGAGATGGAGCTGTAATGAGGTACGATTTAATGGCAGAGCGATGATGCATTCTAGAGAGAGAGGGAGATGTTGCTGCAGGTAATTTAGCCATTTTTTCTGATGTTCTGCCAGGATGCATCATTCATGTGACATAGCCTGCATTGGACTCGTATACAACCACGTGTTCTGCAAGTGACTTAGAGCACTGTCTACAGGCGATCGTTAACAGCAAACCTCTCTGTCATCAGAGGACTTCCACCTCATGTGTAATGAAACATGACCATCCTGTTTCAACACATTCCTCTAAACGAACGAAGATTCATGCGATGTACTCCATTCCCTAGTCGCATCTTCGGTATAAAATCGAGACTTCAGTTTCATAACTAAGATGATTCTAAGTTAGCGATAGGTGTTTGTGAGACACTGCAATCCCCGTGTATACATCTGCTTGACAGCTGTGCTGTTTACAGATTTAGTGACAGCATGACGTGTAATTTCAGATGTCGGACGCTGCTACTATACGTTTATCTGTTTCCTTCTAAGAGATATTCTCCGTTACTAACGATCATTTTATATAGGACTGATGTGGGCAGAGTATAATTTCTGAACTGTGATCGGATGTGAAAAGTGGACGCTGTACACTCTTTGACATAAAACTCGACCGGCGGCCGGCCGCTTCAGAGGCTAAGTCCGCGCCGATCGCGACATGGGACAATAAAACTGGCCGACTCGCTAATTCTCTAAGTCCGGTTATCTGCACAATCTGGCAACACTGTAGACTGCGGCACTTCCTGGAGGAAAACTTGTCCCATGATAGAGCAACACTAGGCTGATTACGCCTGTGGTCTAGCGGTAGCGTGCGTTGTTTCTGTTTGTAATGTCAGTGGATCGAGAGCAGCTGGAATAAAATAGTTTTATAGCCTCTTCTGTCTGAATGCTGAAGACGTGAATGTAATGGTAGCGCAGATTCAATCTATTTCGCTTTCTGACACACCGATATCAAAATTTTATCCAGTAACGATTTTGCGGCAGATTTCCTGCTGACTGTCCTCCACTGGACGCCGTATGCGGCAAAGCTCCAGGATCCATTTGCTGGCTACCGGCAGCGGCCGTGGCGACAGCAGCGGCGCTGCGCTCCCCCGTTCTTTATCGAAAGCGCCTGCTCCCGCTCATCGATTTTGATGATTTAAAACGCTTTATTATTAAATGTTGCTCCACAGAAAATTTCTACGATTTCCATTCACGCTCAAAAGCAACGGAGACAGTAGGCGGGTATTATATTACATTAATCGGCAAGAGCTGAGTATGGCCCGAAATTAATTTTATAGACTGGGACGAAATTAAACCACCTCGCTACATTCGATGAATTTATAAATGCTTCCTACCTCCTTTCTTTTCCTTTCAAACTCAATTATTTGTGCAACTTTTGGTCAATGTTCGGATGTTTTCGTCAAGCCGGGGTGAGCGTCTGTGGTGTAAAGTGTATTACAGTTCTTGTTTCATTCCTTATGGTAACGCTATGCGATAAACTGTGTGAATACCTTGCAATGCATGCTCTGTAGCAGTGCTGGAACACTGCACATTTGGAGTTCCATGTATGGGTTCATGAAGTATTTAATGTTGATCGGAAGTGATAGTTAAGGTCATCAGATTTAGACCAGAAAAATTTGTCGTTTTGGAGGTTTCAGAGAACGGAAAGCAATTGCTAACGCCTGTGTTAGAAAACGTCTACAGTTTAATGCTATTGCAAAAATTTAGAAGAGGGGAACTATATTAATCAACATGTGCACTTCATAAACAACCTTCTGACATGTTAGACCTATATGACGAACAAAACTCAAATTTATATCGTTGACAGTCGCTTTGAATCTCTTCAGGATCTATTTTACAGTGAAGCACCTTGGCATTTGCAAAGCAGATATCCATGATATTAATTTACTAAGTCGAATCGGACGAAGATTGATGTTTAAAGGCATTCTTCAGATTTCGTATAAAGAATTTTTACTAGCCGTTTGCAACTCCATTAATTAAAATGGAAAATACAAGGTTGTAGTCAGTGGCTTCCACCGAGATTGAACTGCTATGTCATGCAGTACGACGACCGCAACGCACAAGGGAACCTCTTTTTTTTAAATTTTGCTTTTTTTCTTTTACTTTTTTTGACGATTACCCCTTCTTTTCTCTCTTATTTTAAAGCCCCTTAGGAAAATGGCAATAAAAGAAGAAACTAAGCGCCACCGCCACTTTTCATCCCATAACAAAAAAAAAAAAAAAAAAAAAAAAAAAATCTGGTCCACTTCAGGCGTTGGCTTCTGACTAAACCTACTCCAAGAGCTGCCTATATACCAGGGGAAATATGGGAATTCAAGGTTAGGGCTATCATTACAAACAAAACGAAATCTTCCTTTTATGAATTTTATTTTTATTTTGATTGTTGTTTTGTTTATTTTTGTTGTGTAATTGATCAGACGCCTTCTGCGCCCCGCTGGTAATATGTTGAGTCACGTCTTCTAAAAATTGGTGTGTTCCGTTCAGTAGTTCAGAAATGTTCATTGGTTCAAACTGGAAACCTTCTTCACTCTTGGCTTAACACATTCCAGCAGCGAGGCGGGTCGTGGAAAGCACTCCCAAGGAAGTTCGAGAAAAATTGTCTGTATTTTGGGTGGCGGACAACGACATAATGACGGTCGTTGAGGTATGTCCAAAAATCGAGTACAGAGTCCACAGTTTGTCCAACTAGGTAGTGAATGGCATGTCCGCGAATCCAATTCACAGCATTGGTCTTTGTCCGAGGAAAATAGTCACGTCCCGGAACTGATAATGAAAGGGGAGTATTCCGATTCAGAATGTCCCGCGTTAGAAAAGCCACAATATGACGAATAACCTCTGAGCTAACGATACACTGGCGACCACAGACGGACAATAGTCACTGCGATGTTGCCTGAGCCTCAAAACGCAACCTTAAAACACACAAACAGGTGTTACTTATGTGAAGAACGCCGTTCTTGGAGTCCAGAAATTAATTATACTTTCTGTCTCATCTTACAGCGGATTCTATCGTACGAGTCTTCGATGTGGAAAACGAATGTCAAGTGATTTTAGCGAGGTAACGCCGGCCTACACCCGGAAGTAAATGCACTATCAGAGTGCTGACAAATACTTGCTACGACGCTGCCATTTCTCGGTTCTCTTACGAGGCAGCTCTTCAGCGAAATGCTTGCCGTGATTCTCCGATACGGTCCTTCAGAGTGGAGACGCGAGCGCACGTTTGGTTTTTATGCAGTGTTCTCCCCTGATGGTTTCTGACGTCGCCTTGTGGGCTATGTCTACATTTGAGACATTCAATTATCATTAATCCAAAATAATACAAGTTTCAGCTTCCGGCGTGGAAGAAGGCTGTTGAGGCCGACATTATATCATTTCAACGTAGGGAAAGCAAAACGGGTCATCCAATGTTTCTCATTCAACATAAAGCATGTGAGATAATTTTCCGTAACGTTCATAATCATCTAAAAATACAAACGAAGTAAAAATACATCTGAAGCTTATTCGTATTGAATATAATGTAAGATACCAAACGCTTTGCACCTCGATGTCGAATTTGTCCACGTGCAATCTTTTGCAGCATACAAAAAGAATATCATGATTACCACGAGAATGAAGAAATATGTTGGTACGGATGGAAGCAAGGAGAGACGCAGTCAACAAATATTCGATTCCTCATGACATTCATTTCATTTGAGACGTAAGAAGAGTTAAAGCGGGATATTACTTTCGTTAACACGAAAGATATGCCGCACATATTGATAACGAGGAAGTCTGCGTCTTCATACGTTTCCTCCTTGAAATCTGTATGCTCTCTTATATACTAAGTAGCCTGATCATTGTTTCAGTAATGTTACCCTCTTGTTTGACCCCGTAACGATGAACAGATTCCAAGTGCATGTCTCTGCATGAAAGTAGCTGTTCGAACTTTTCCTGGGTTGCTTTTTGTGTTTTATTGCTTGGAATTCCTGAAGCAGACCACTGTGCCTTCTCCCCTTGTGGGTTAGGTCTCAAAACTAAACCGCTTTTTATCCAATGGCATAATTTATTCAGACAGCATCAGCACAAGACTGTCAAACAAAGCCTTCCATTTACAGTTGCAACACTCTAACCAGCACTGACCGAAGTGTAATCCACGGTCATGGTCCGAAATTAGCAGCTGTCTGCTACTGAGACAAAGTCCGTACTACACTTTTGATTCCGCAGCACCATTTTATCTGGTAACACTGTGTAGTTGCAGAGTTGTGCCAGCATGTCTGTCCTCACACTGTCAACTTTATGTATCTCACTTCTCCTGCAGCGTTGATCACGAGGAGCAGAAGTAAATGAGTGTATTCTGCGTGACGTAACATTCAGTATTCCCTTCTTTCATAGCCACTCTTCATGTGCATCGATACCAAATAGGAATGTGAAAACTCTTGCGAGTGAGAGAACGACAATAGCAATCGTAACAAGAACAATCAAATAATGAATAATGTTTATTCCAACGCAGAACGAGAATGGCTTTAAATATAAAAATCTATATCTATATCCGTATCTATTAATCTTTGAGTTGGCACAATGCAAATTTATTCTTAGCATTTAGTTACTGAATTTAGTTCGGGATGTTTGCAGAGAAAAGGAAAAGTAGGTACTTCTCGCTAGTATAATATAATGTGAACTAGCAACTACCCTTTCCTTAGAACACGACTCAAGCAGGTCCCCAAGTAGGTACCAAGGCACTGCTGCATTCTGTTCCCTGACATTGCTCTGATGACGGTTAATGCAGATAGTTCCGATTATGAAATACAAAACGTATTGCAGGTTAGTTCCTAGGATAGTAACATTAAATTTGCGTTGTAGACGGCACATGAACGTGACGACTATCCATATTACTCATCAATATAAAAAGACAATATTATGGGAATTTAGCAGGATTACTCAACATGAATTCTGAAATTGGTTGACTGACCGCACAGGTGCTAAACGTCGTCAAGAGTATACGATGTCCTAATCGCATTAGGAATAGGAAGATCGTCTTCGACAGCTCGCAACTTTCACATTGCTATCTCCACCCTACTCCAGACAGCCCTCGGTGGAGTTGCACTAAGTTGCCGATGCAATGTAAGGCCTTCAAACCGACAACAGACCACATATTGAAAAATACAAGCGAGTTCTCTTGCAGCGTAAGCTTATTGTAACTAATGTAAAAGTTATTGGACAGGAACATTGTCCTATTCAAAAAAAGCTGTCTAGCAGGTCCTCTAATCGCTCCTTGGTACAGTCGTTTGACTTTTGAAAATGGTTCCAACAAGTCACCACTAGAAAACACTGCTCTGTGCCGCAATAACTCAAGATGTAAAGTAATACCACGGTACTGCAAATATTTGGGAACACCTTATCACAGAGAAGACTGTGCTTAAGGCTTGTAAGTTCACATTTATTACAATAAATGACATACCTGAAATGTTACCACTCTCATTATTACGTCAGATTGGTAATGCACGTAGTAAGTTCGTCGTATTCATGATTTCCTGTTCAAAGTAACATACCCTACTTATTATTTAACACAAAATGACATTAAAAATTTAAGTTATTCACGAGCAGCTAGTTGAGAATATGTATGAACTTCAAATGACACGACGAACCGTCTTGTTCCGCATATGGATTCAAACCCAGCTCATGCAGACTAAGCAAAGATTTCGTTACTGACGGAAACTAACAGTCATTCCTGATTAAACATACAGAGAGTGATATACCTCGATTTTAGACACTGTCAGTTAGCAAATATCAACTTTAAATTGCATAACGCAAACATGTTTAACAGACGCGAATTCCTACCCATCATCTATTGTCCCTGTTAACGAACTACGAGAGATGTTAAATATTGCTTCTTCACAAGTAATTTACTTGAAATGCCGTGAGGTAAAGCTTTGTGTTGGACACGGATTCGAACCCAGAACCTAATCGGATTGCTATAGAAGCACAGTCAAATGCGACATATCGGATTTTCGCGACAGTAGCTAGATGTTTTAACTGAAATGACGAGACGAAACATTAATTTTTTCCTTCCCAGGACACCTACCCGGCACCTATCGCTGTTATATTCTAGAGAAAACGAACGTTAAATATGGGTTTGTTGCGCCAGCAGTGATATGTGAGCATGTTTGAACTAGAAATAATATGACGAAGAGTTCAGCGCTCACTGGGAATAGAGCCCACATATATCGTTGTTGACTACACACAAAGAGACGTCAGCTACCGAATTTTTCTCCACCAGCTGCTCAGAATAACATCTTGAACTTACAGTCATCTCGCAAATAGTTCTGTGTCTCACTGGGAGTTAAAAACGTCAGATATCGTTAGTGTTGACAACGAATGAAAATACATTAAAAATCAAAATTCTTATCTACCAGCAGATAGGTGTTCTCATGCTAGAGCTTGATAATACATAATTAAATCTTTAGTGCCGGGCCAGGATTCGATCCCATTCACGCGTAATATGTGGAGATGTTGAGGAATCTGCAGTTTTGAACAAACAACAAATTGTAGCCGAGCTGTATTGCCACGAAAGGATCAAATTCCGCGTTAAGGGCGGTCTGGGTTGCATTCCCAGTTCAGAACCAATCTTATCGACACACAGAAGCTCAGATAAAAGATGGAATAAGTGTCCTGTGACCATACATAGCGTTTGTTTCGTCACTTGAAATAAATAACTAGTATAAGAAAGGTTACTGGTGATAGAGTTTCTACATGTCGCCACTCCAGACTTTATTGTGGTTCAACCTACCGTCTACTTGGTAGAGAAGGAAACTCATCTTTAATGTGAATTTTCAGACCACACTGCCATTACACCTTCTTCACTTGGTGTAGCCAGGAGAGAATGGACTCTGTCTCTCCCTATCTAAAATCATTGACAGAAGTGGGAATCCAACCCAGACCATAGGTATAACAACCTACCATCCGTCCAACAGACCACGAAATCCTCTTCTCTCATTTTTCTATCGTAACGCCGTTGCGCCACACTGGATGAGAATTCTGACACACAGGCGTCCTGTAGTAATTTGCACCATGTTCAGTAAATTCATTTACTTGCTTGACCGAATCACCATGAACTAGCTGCCTCTGCTACCCAGTGCATACATTCCACTCTATATTTTGTAATCACCGAAATAAAATCACGTAACTGCCACCTACACAGAACTGCCAACAGTGTAGGATGCAGAAGTTTAAATAGGAAGTGTTCCTTTCCACTTGAGCTATTCTATTGCGCTATCTGTTTGTAGAAAACATCGTTCAGTAAAAAAAAAAAAAAAAAAAAAAAAGAAAAGCTGTAACTGTTTGTCTCTCAGAAGTCAAGACCTGGCCATATGCATAATCTCACAGTGCTGTGGAATCAAAAAGTTCTGGAGGAATAGTTGTCGAGCTCTGGAGCTGTTGTAGCTACGTGTCAGCTAGTAGCGTAGATAAGATGTCACGAGTTCGAATACATGCAGTGCTACATTTTTTAAAACGCAATTCTGCTGTCTGCTGAAGTTGTCAATCTAATGTAACTTTGAACATACTTCCCTTCACTTCTCAACCCAAAGTAGTCGCATGTGGAAAAAGGGCTAACTACTGTGACATTTTGTTCTGTTCACGTTTAATAGACAGCAGGCAGCAGATGCATCTCGAAGATGTGTAGGGAGAGCGCATCGTGCCATAATATGTCAGAAAAGTATTTTCTACATTAGCTGTCGAGTGGTAGTGAGATTTTATTCTTCTTCAAACTTTGTTTGACAGCTTTAACTCAGAACAAGTTTTCTACATGCATGTAATCAATAAACTGCACGTGCATTGTCATACTGTCATAGATAACATCAGAGAATTCGCATATATCGTTGATGATTAATTTCTCTCTCATGTTTACTATTGTTTTAACAACACTAAAGGAAACCTTACGAAAATTGTGCACTGTATTATAAGAAATGAAATAAAACTAAACACGATAACCTTACGACGAAAGTATGTTTTAATAAAACCGAGTATCTGTACACAAATGTGCCTCTATCGACACGAATTAGTAAAATACTACTGACTTAGATTTTGATTGGGTCTGTGTTTCATTGGTATGCTGTGTCGTACTCAAGAGGTATGCAAATGTGGCATTTCATAAATATAGTTATGTATTCCTAGAAACCCAAAATTCGCTTGTCAGCAGCGGAAAGAGGCATTACCTGTTGTGCAGCATTGTAAGTTTTTCAACATTGCACTATGAGCCGAAAGTATTTTCTTGCGATTTCCTTATTGATGTTTTATCCGACTCCTTGTAGCTCTTTCACAGAAGGGATAAAAACGTCGCAGTCAGTGAGACTGGAACTGCAAACCATAACAGACGCTTTTCCACAGGTCAGCACGTTACCATAGATCTGGCGAAGAGGTATGTGTCTGAGCGTCCTCTTACGACGGCAATAGGGCCTAGAACTCGTAAACCGCTATTTAAAGGTCGAGATTAGTTGCGATTTCCACCTGCAACGACTTTCCTGGGCTGAAAACCGTAAATTTACAATCTTTTGTTACCCTTCAAGCGATAATAACTCAGATTATTCAATGGAAATGACAGGTAAAATAAAGTGAACTTTGAGCTTAATTCCGTGCACACCAGGAAGTAACTCGTCGATCACAGAGTTGCCAAACATACGTTGCCTTGTTGCCAAATCTCAGTTACAGTACCAGCAGGAAGAAGACGAACCGATGTGATCCTACAGCGGGCTGGGAAGTGACCATAGCTGGTGTCTCCAAGTCGCGGCTGCTACGGCCTGGAATACGTAATGCGTCTGACTTGCTTACTGTAACTAGGTTTAGGGACTGGAGCGTAGTTACTAATAATACTCAGAACTGACTGCAAACTAAGCATCATAAATCAGTAACTCTCACTGTTGTTTTTATATTTCTTTAGTAAGTGTACTCAAAACTAAGAAACTCATTCACAGGCGTTTTTGTGCCTCGCCGATAGTCGAGCACAACAAACAAATAAATATAAAAAAGAATGTTTATATATATATATATATATATATATATATATGTGTGTGTGTGTGTGTGTGTGTGTGTGTGTGTGTGTGTGTGTGTGTGTGTGTGAGTGTGTGTGTATGTGTGTGTGTGTGTATGTGTGTGTGTGTGTGTGTGTGTGTGTGAGTGTGTGTGAATGTTTGTGTGTGTGTGTGTGTGTGTGTGTGTGTGTGTGTGTGTGAGTGTGTGTGAGTGTGAGTGTGTGTGAGGGAGTGTGAGTGAGTGTGTGTGAGTGTGTGTGAGTGTGTGTGAGTGAGTGTGTGTGTGTGAGAGAGAGAGAGAGAAAAAAGAATGAGAGTGTAACAAATTGTTGTAAAGAAATTGAATCATGCTATTTAAAGAAATCTTTCATTGTAATGACACGTTCCACATCATTACGAATTGTCGTATTCATGATCTATGGAACAAGAAGTAATCTAATGTAATGTAATCTAATCTAACCACATCATATTGATGACTAGCCATAAAGAGTCATGGTTCAATAATGGTTCAAATGCCTCTGAGCACTATGGGACTCAACTGCTGAGGTCATTAGTCCCCTATAACTTAGAACTAGTTAAACCTAACTAACCTAAGGACATCACAAACATCCATGCCCGAGGCAGGATTCGAACCTGCGACCGTAGCGGTCTTGCGGTTCCAGACTGCAGCGCCTTTAACCGCACGGCCACTTCGGCCGGCTAAAGAGTCATGAATTACCGTAATTTTGCCAATACCAGTAACCAAATCTAAACTTGAAAATAAAAGACGACAAGTTTTGTAATAAACCGCGACTCCTATCAAGACCCTTTCGTCCCTGTTATCTAACCACGAAAGCTGTCTGATATACCTCCATTCTGAAGTAACAAAGTGTGCATGCATTTAAAGATGAAGTGCATGATGTGAAGTTCTGTGACGGAGATACAAACCCAACACGTAATCGGATTGTTAACTAAGAAAAATCAAATGTTACGTATCGGTTTTTCTTACGAGCAGCTAGGTGTCTGAATCTAAAATAAGGATACAAACTTTTGCGCCTAAGAGACAATCGAACTGCACACCTACCGTGCATCCACGAACGTAGCTTAAGTATCGGTTTCTTACTGACGAACAGTAAGATGTGTGCGTGTTTGACCAGAAATAACGACACCTATTGCGATTGTTAGCAACACATGAACAGACATTAAAAATGCGCGTTAATTTTCACTAACAGGTGGGTGTGCACTTGATAGAGCTGGAAATGAAATTATGAATATTTTTGTACTGGATCAGGATTCGGACCCACATATTTACCTTTGGAGGAGACCTAGAGAAGACTGCAGTCTTGGGAAAAGGAACGAAATGATTGAACTATACTGTTCCGAGAGATTCAGATCCTCGAAAGAGGGATACGAATGCGAATCACATTTCCCAACGTAAACTGGCTCTGCCCAGTTGGTAATGAAGGAACGTGATGCTTAATGCTGATTGTGGATTATAACGTCTTTCTCTTGAGGTTACCAGAGGTAAAATAAATCTGTTTGTGCCTCTTAAAAGCAAATTCCTGAACCCACGAATTGCACCTGTGATAGTTCGTTCCACCAGACCATTGTGGCCACATTTCCCATCCCCTGGAGTGTGCTGTAACGGATGATGCCCTTAGCTTACAAAATTAATCACGGTGGAAAAAATGCGAGTCTATTAAATGGTTAAGTAGAAGCATGCTTCTGACGCAGACATTATGCTATTCTCATGTCAGCAGGATGTAAAAACCCTTCTAGGCATCATAGGCTGGATGTGGAACCATTTTGATTTTTCACTAATTCAGCAAATTTCTTAGTTCGAGAAAATCCACTGTGAAGTGTGAAGTTGCCGGATAATTCGATTATTACTGTTATTATTACTATCATTTTATTCATACCGCTGCTGGAACATTAGTGCTTGAAGATCATTTAATGCCTTTTGGTTAATATAGAAGTAGTTTCCCAAGAACAGGTTCTTTCCCTGTCTACGGAATCCTTTTCATGTTAATATCAAACATCAGCAACGACTCTTAGATTACATTAAAACTAAAGTAATTGACGAAGACGTTACTTGATGACAAAAACGCGCTGCCTTTCGTCATTTACTTGCACCTAGAAATGGCTATCGAGTACTGACAAACCAAAAGGCAAGAGATCTTACTGCCTTCCGATATACGCCGCTGTCAGTTCTTCCACATGATTTGGTCGACATGACCTGTTTCAAGTTGTGTATGACAGACAATGTTTTAGAAAATCTATTGTTTCCCTTTGAAATAAACAGAAGTATTTTCATTCTAAGCTGTCCAAGTACAAAATTTTCGCAATATTAGTTCAAATTTAATATTCTCTTCTATAATGTAGGAAAGTATTTCACAGTTGCAAAACTCGCATCCGAAACATTGACCTGACCATAAATTCTAGCTCAGAGTGACACCAGTTTAAATAACCTCATGTAGCGAAGACTGTTTGCCAGTGCTCTTTCTCACCGGAAAATACGCAATCCACTCATTTGGCTCCATAAGTACACTGTAACAGTAATTTCTGTCTGAAATTTGTCAGTAAGCTTTTGCCTTCCAACCGGCGAAATACGGCAGAGTGCGGCCGGTAAACAATTCACAAATCACGAGTTAGTGCTGATAAGACGATTTCTTTAAACATTATCGAAGCTGAGGGAATTTAGTTTCTGCTTAAGTCGTCTTAAGCAGCAACGTTCACAGATATCTCAAATAGGAAAAAGCTCATTATCCAGGTACGAAGGCTGTGAAACAAACTTCCCACAGTTTGTGTCACGTTGATCTTTTCGTCTGATAACACTGCTTAAGTATTTTGTCTAAGAGGTATCACAAGTAGTGTTCCTGTAGCTATGGGAATCATTGGTTGAAAACGAGTTTAACACCAATTGGTACAGTGCTGCTAAATATTCAGAATTATTATCAACCTAAGTTTGAGTTCATCCACAAACTGAGGCGTATTTATAATATTCAAGCTAGACTGTGTATCCTTGTCTTCCTTGAGTGGTCATTGGAAGGCGTTTACACACACGTATACAATACTATGAATACTTCGAACGCTATGGTTAACGTTGCTCTCATAAACTACTTTTGTTTTTTTAATTCTTCTGGGTCTTCAGCGTGCAATATGTGTTGTAGATACAGTCTTAAACCAAAAAATTGACCGCCGAGTCGTTCACGTAAGGTGGACAATACAGTCGTGCTCCTCTCAGAATTCTATGTCTGGCAACATGCTCGATCTGGCAACATGTAGACTGCGGCACTTCCCAGAGGAAGTCTTGACTCCAGTTTTAGTACATTACTCTTCACTACGACCGTAGTCTTGAGGTAAAACGCGAAACCAGATAATATTATATAGTAGATTCGCTTGAATTACACTCATAGCTTCAGCACCGAGAGGAAAGGGGCGACAAAAATTTTGTCGATATGTGCTTTCGGTCGCCAGACGTCACATTAGCTGGTCTCGCGTTTTACCTCAAGTCTACGGTCGTGTTCCAGCAGCGGTATGAATAAAATGATAGTAATAATAACAGTAATAATCGAATTATCCGGCAACTTCACACTTCACAGTGGATTTTCTCGAACTAAGAAAATTGCTGAATTTGTGAAAAATCAAAATGGCTTCACATCCAGCCTATGATGCCTAGAAGAGTCTTTACATCCTGCTGCCATGAGAATAGCATAATCTCTGCGTCAGAAGGTTGCTTCTACTTAACCATTTAATAGACTCGCATTTTTTCCACCGTGATTAATTTTGTAAGCTAAGCACATCATCCGTTACAGCAAACTCCAGGGGCTGGGAAATGTGGCCACAATGGTCTGGTGGAACGAACTATCACAGGTGCAATGCGTGGGTTCAGGCATTTGCTTTTAAGAGGCACAAACAGATTTATTTTACCTCTGGTAACCTCGAGAGAAAGACGTTATAATCCACAATCAGCATTAAGCATTGCGTTCCTTCATTACCAACTGGGCAGAGCCAGTTTACGTTGGGAAATGACATAGCGGAAGTCATTGTAAACAGAAATACTGTCGCCAGTAAGCTTACTTACATTAGCAAATTTTATTTTATTTGATGAACCGATAGCCATTTAAAGGGATTGAACTAGAGACGTTGAAAAATTTGGTGCTGGACTATGATTCGCATTCGTATCTCCTCTTTCGAGGATCTGAATCTCTCGGAACAGTATAGTTCAATCATTTCGTTCCTTTTCCCAAGACTGCAGTCTTCTCTAGGTCTCCTCCAAAGGTAAATATGTGGGTCCGAATCCTGATCCAGTACAAAAATATTCATAATTTCATTTCCAGCTCTATCAAGTGCACACCCACCTGCTAGTGAAAATTAACGCGCATTTTTAATGTCTGTTCATGTGTTGCCAACAATCGCAATAGGTGTCGTTATTTCTGGTCAAACACACACACATCTTACTGTTCGTCAGTAAGAAACTGATACTTAAGCTACGTTCGTGGATGCACGGTAGGTGTGCAGTTCGATTGTCTCTTAGGCGCAAATGTTTGTATCCTTATTTTAGATTCAGACACCTAGCTGCTCGTAAGAAAAACCGATACGTAACATTTGATTTTTCTTAGTTAACAATCCGATTACGTGTTGGGTTTGTATCTCCGTCACAGAACTTCACATCATGCACTTCATCTTTAAATGCATGCACAATTTGTTACTTCAGAATGGAGGTATATCAGACATCTTTCGTGGTTAGATAACAGGGACGAAAGGGTCTTGATAGGAGTCGCGGTTTACTACAAAACTTGTCGTCTTTTATTTTCAAGTTTAGATTTGGTTACTGGTATTGGCAAAATTTCGGTAATTCATGACTCTTTATGGCTAGTCATCAATATGATGTGATTAGATTAGATTACATTGCATTAGATTACTTCTTGTTCCATAGGTCATGAATACGACATTTCGTAATGATGTGGAACGTGTCATTACAATGAAAGATTTCTTTAAATAGCATGATTCAGTTTCTTTACAACAATTTGTTACACTCTCATTCTTTTTTATCTCTCTCTCTCTCTCACACACACTCACACCCACACTCACACTCACACTCACACACACATACACACACACACACACACACACACACACACATATATATATATATATATATATATATATATATATATATATATATATATATATATACATTCTTTTTTATTTTTATTTGTCTGTTGTACTCGATTATCGGCGAGGCACAAAAACGCCTGTGAATGAGTTTCTTAGTTTTGAGTACGCTTACTAAAGAAATATAAAAACAACAATGAGAGTTACTTATTTATGATGCTTAGTCTGCAGTCAGTTCTGAGTATTATTAGTAACTACGCTCCAGTCCCTAAACCTAGTTACAGTAAGCGAGTCAGACGCATTACGTATTCCAGGCTGTAGCAGCCGCGACTTGGAGACACCAGCTATGGTCACTTCCCAGCCCGCTGTAGGATCACATCGGTTCGTCTTCTTCCTGCTGGTACTGTAACTGAGATTTGGCAACAAGGCAACGTATGTTTGGCAACTCTGTGATCGACGAGTTACTTCCTGGTGTGCACGGAATTAAGCTCAAAGTTCACTTTATTTTACCTGTCATTTCCATTGAATAATCTGAGTTATTATCGCTTGAAGGGTAACAAAAGATTGTAAATTTACGGTTTTCAGCCCAGGAAAGTCGTTGCAGGTGGAAATCGCAACTAATCTCGACCTTTAAATAGCGGTTTACGAGTTCTAGGCCCTATTACCGTCGTAAGAGGACGCTCAGACCCATACCTCTTCGCCAGATCTATGGTAACGTGCTGACCTGTGGAAAAGCGTCTGTTATGGTTTGCAGTTCCAGTCTCACTGACTGCGACGTTTTTATCCCTTCTGTGAAAGAGCTACAAGGAGTCGGATAAAACATCAATAAGGAAATCGCAAGAAAATACTTTCGGCTCATAGTGCAATGTTGAAAAACTTACAATGCTGCACAACAGGTAATGCCTCTTTCCGCTGCTGACAAGCGAATTTTGGGTTTCTAGGAATACATAACTATATTTATGAAATGCCACATTTGCATACCTCTTGAGTACGACACAGCATACCAATGAAACACAGACCCAATCAAAATCTAAGTCAGTAGTATTTTACTAATTCGTGTCGATAGAGGCACATTTGTGTACAGATACTCGGTTTTATTAAAACATACTTTCGTCGTAAGGTTATCGTGTTTAGTTTTATTTCATTTCTTATAATACAGTGCACAATTTTCGTAAGGTTTCCTTTAGTGTTGTTAAAACAATAGTAAACATGAGAGAGAAATTAACCATCAACGATATATGCGAATTCTCTGATGTTATCTATGACAGTATGACAATGCACGTGCAGTTTATTGATTACATGCATGTAGAAAACTTGTTCTGAGTTAAAGCTGTCAAACAAAGTTTGAAGAAGAATAAAATCTCACTACCACTCGACAGCTAATGTAGAAAATACTTTTCTGACATATTATGGCACGATGCGCTCTCCCTGCACATCTTCGAGATGCATCTGCTGCCTGCTGTCTATTAAACGTGAACAGAACAAAATGTCACAGTAGTTAGCCCTTTTTCCACATGCGACTACTTTGGGTTGAGAAGTGAAGGGAAGTATGTTCAAAGTTACATTAGATTGACAACTTCAGCAGACAGCAGAATTGCGTTTTAAAAAATGTAGCACTGAATGTATTCGAACTCGCGACATCTTATCTACGCTACTAGCTGACACGTAGCTACAACAGCTCCAGAGCTCGACAACTATTCCTCCAGAACTTTTTGATTCCACAGCACTGTGAGATTATGCATATGGCCAGGTCTTGACTTCTGAGAGACAAACAGTTACAGCTTTTCTTTTTTTTTTTTTTTTTTTTTTTTTACTGAACGATGTTTTCTACAAACAGATAGCGCAATAGAATAGCTCAAGTGGAAAGGAACACTTCCTATTTAAACTTCTGCATCCTACACTGTTGGCAGTTCTGTGTAGGTGGCAGTTACGTGATTTTATTTCGGTGATTACAAAATATAGAGTGGAATGTATGCACTGGGTAGCCGAGGCAGCTAGTTCATGGTGATTCGGTCAAGCAAGTAAATGAAGTTACTGAACATGGTGCAAATTACTACAGGACGCCTGTGTGTCAGAATTCTCATCCAGTGTGGCGCAACGGCGTTACGATAGAAAAATGAGAGAAGAGGATTTCGTGGTCTGTTGGACGGATGGTAGGTTGTTATACCTATGGTCTGGGTTGGATTCCCACTTCTGTCAATGATTTTAGATAGGGAGAGACAGAGTCCATTCTCTCCTGGCTACACCAAGTGAAGAAGGTGTAATGGCAGTGTGGTCTGAAAATTCACATTAAAGATGAGTTTCCTTCTCTACCAAGTAGACGGTAGGTTGAACCACAATAAAGTCTGGAGTGGAGACATGTAGAAACTCTATCACCAGTAACCTTTCTTATACTAGTTATTTATTTCAAGTGACGAAACAAACGCTATGTATGGTCACAGGACACTTATTCCATCTTTTATCTGAGCTTCTGTGTGTCGATAAGATTGGTTCTGAACTGGGAATGCAACCCAGACCGCCCTTAACGCGGAATTTGATCCTTTCGTGGCAATACAGCTCGGCTACAATTTGTTGTTTGTTCAAAACTGCAGATTCCTCAACATCTCCACATATTACGCGTGAATGGGATCGAATCCTGGCCCGGCACTAAAGATTTAATTATGTATTATCAAGCTCTAGCATGAGAACACCTATCTGCTGGTGGATAAGAATTTTGATTTTTAATGTATTTTCATTCGTTGTCAACACTAACGATATCTGACGTTTTTAACTCCCAGTGAGACACAGAACTATTTGCGAGATGACTGTAAGTTCAAGATGTTATTCTGAGCAGCTGGTGGAGAAAAATTCGGTAGCTGACGTCTCTTTGTGTGTAGTCAACAACGATATATGTGGGCTCTATTCCCAGTGAGCGCTGAACTCTTCGTCATATTATTTCTAGTTCAAACATGCTCACATATCACTGCTGGCGCAACAAACCCATATTTAACGTTCGTTTTCTCTAGAATATAACAGCGATAGGTGCCGGGTAGGTGTCCTGGGAAGGAAAAAATTAATGTTTCGTCTCGTCATTTCAGTTAAAACATCTAGCTACTGTCGCGAAAATCCGATATGTCGCATTTGACTGTGCTTCTATAGCAATCCGATTAGGTTCTGGGTTCGAATCCGTGTCCAACACAAAGCTTTACCTCACGGCATTTCAAGTAAATTACTTGTGAAGAAGCAATATTTAACATCTCTCGTAGTTCGTTAACAGGGACAATAGATGATGGGTAGGAATTCGCGTCTGTTAAACATGTTTGCGTTATGCAATTTAAAGTTGATATTTGCTAACTGACAGTGTCTAAAATCGAGGTATATCACTCTCTGTATGCTTAATCAGGAATGACTGTTAGTTTCCGTCAGTAACGAAATCTTTGCTTAGTCTGCATGAGCTGGGTTTGAATCTGTGGTGTCACCGCCAGACACCACACTTGCTAGGTGGTAGTTTAAATCGGCCGCGGTCCATGTAGTACATGTCGGACCCGCGTGTCGCCACTGTGATCGCAGACCTAGCGCCACCACCAAGGCAGGTCTCGTGATACGAGAGTGGACTCGACCCCAGTTGTACGAGAGCCTAGCTACCGACCAGTTGTACGAGAACCTAGCTATCGCCCAGTTGTACGAAGCCTTTCTCTCTCATTAGCCGAGAGACATAATAGCCCTCAGCTAAGTTAATGGCTACGAACTAGCAAGGAGCCAATTGTATCAGTGCCTATAGCTTACTAGTATTCAAGAGCGATGTATTCCAAGGAATAAAGAAAAGATAAGTAAAAAGCATCTACATACTTTCTTCTTATTCATTCATAAGTTCTCATGTTCCAGACTTCACGCCCGTCTGCTCTATGCCGAACGTGCACTATCGGCCACAGCTTTAGCGTGCCTTTCTTTTGGCTACTACCGTGTGGCGTAACAGTCTTGTTACGTCACAACAGAATCCATATGCGGAACAAGACGGTTCGTCGTATCATTTGAAGTTCATACATATTCTCAACCAGCTGCTCGTGAATAACTTAAATTTTTAATGTCATTTTGTGTTAAATAATAAGTAGGGTATGTTACTTTGGAGAGGAAATCATGAATACGACGAACTTACTACGTGCATTACCAATCTGACGTAATAATGAGAGTGGTAACATTTCAGGTATGTCATTTATTGTAATAAATGTGAACCTACAAGCCTTAAGCACAGTCTTCTCTGTGATAAGGTGTTCCCAAATATTTGCAGTACCGTGGTATTACTTTACATCTTGAGTTATTGCGGTACAGAGCAGTGTTTTCTAGTGGTGACTTGTTGGAACCATTTTCAAAAGTCAAACGACTGTACCAAGGAGCGATTAGAGGACCTGCTAGACAGCTTTTTTTGAATAGGACAATGTTCCTGTCCAATAATTTTTAGATTAGTTACAATAAGCTTACGCTGCAAGAGAACTCGCTTGTATTTTTCAATATGTGGTCTGTTGTCGGTTTGAAGGCCTTACATTGCAACGGCAACTTAGTGCAACTACACCGAGGGCTGTCTGGAGTAGGGTGGAGATAGCAATGTGAAAGTTGCGAGCTGTCGAAGACGATCTTCCTATTCCTAATGCGATTAGGACATCGTATACTCTTGACGACGTTTAGCACCTGTGCGGTCAGTCAACCAATTTCAGAATTCATGTTGAGTAATCCTGCTAAATTCCCATAATATTGTCTTTTTATATTGATGAGTAATATGGATAGTCGTCACGTTCATGTGCCGTCTACAACGCAAATTTAATGTTACTATCCTAGGAACTAACCTGCAATACGTTTTGTATTTCATAATCGGAACTATCTGCATTAACCGTCATCAGAGCAATGTCAGGGAACAGAATGCAGCAGTGCCTTGGTACCTACTTGGGGACCTGCTTGAGTCGTGTTCTAAGGAAAGGGTAGTTGCTGATTCACATTATATTACACTAGCGAGAAGTACCGACTTTTCCTTTTCTCTGCAAACATCCCGAACTAAATTCAGTAACTAAATGCTAAGAATAAATTTGCATTGTGCCAACTCAAAGATTAATAGATACGGATATAGATATAGATTTTTATATTTAAAGCCATTCTCGTTCTGCGTTGGAATAAACATTATTCATTATTTGATTGTTCTTGTTACGATTGTTATTGTCGTTCTCTCACTCGCAAGAGTTTTCACATTCCTATTTGGTATCGATGCACATGAAGAGTGGCTATGAAAGAAGGGAATACTGAATGTTACGTCACGCAGAATACACTCATTTACTTCTGCTCCTCGTGATCAACGCTACAGGAGAAGTGAGATACATAAAGTTGACAGTGTGAGGACAGACATGCTGGCACAACTCTGCAACTACACAGTGTTACCAGATAAAATGGTGCTGCGGAATCGAAAGTGTAGTACGGAGTTTGCCACAGTAGCAGACAGCTGCTAATTTCGGACCATGACCGTGGATTACACTTCGGTCAGTGCTGGTTAGAGTGTTGCAACTGTAAATGGAAGGCTTTGTTTGACAGTCTTGTGCTGATGCTGTCTGAATAAATTATGCCATTGGATAAAAAGCGGTTTAGTTTTGAGACCTAACCCACAAGGGGAGAAGGCACAGTGGTCTGCTTCAGGAATTCCAAGCAATAAAACACAAAAAGCAACCCAGGAAGGGTTCGAACAGCTACTTTCATGCAGAGACATGCACTTGGAATCTGTTCATCGTTACGGGGTCAAACAAGAGGGTAACATTACTGAAACAATGATCAGGCTACTTAGTATATAAGAGAGCATACAGATTTCAAGGAGGAAACGTATGAAGACGCAGACTTCCTCGTTATCAATATGTGCGGCATATCTTTCGTGTTAACGAAAGTAATATCCCGCTTTAACTCTTCTTACGTCTCAAATGAAATGAATGTCATGAGGAATCGAATATTTGTTGACTGCGTCTCTCCTTGCTTCCATCCGTACCAACATATTTCTTCATTCTCGTGGTAATCATGATATTCTTTTTGTATGCTGCAAAAGATTGCACGTGGACAAATTCGACATCGAGGTGCAGAGCGTTTGGTATCTTACATTATATTCAATTCGAATAAGCTTCAGATGTATTTTTACTTCGTTTATATTTTTAGATGATTATGAACGTTACAGAAAATTATCTCACATGCTAAAAACTGAATGAGAAACATTGAATGACCCGTTTTGCTTTCCCTACGTTGAAATGATATAATGTCGGCGTCAACAGCCTTCTTCCACGCCGGAAGCTGAAACTTGTACCATTCTGGATTAATGATAATTGAATGTCTCAAATGTAGACATAGCCCACAAGGTGACGTCAGAAACCATCAGGGGAGAACGCCGCATAAAAACCAAACGTGCGCTCGCGTCTCCACTCTGAAGGACCGTATCGGAGAATCACGGCAAGCATTTCGCTGAAGAGCTGCCTCGTAAGAGAACCGAGAAATGGCAGCGTCGTAGCAAGTATTTGTCAACACTCTGATAGTGCATTTACTTCCGGGTGTAGGCCGTCGTTACCTCGCTAAATTCACTTGACATTCGTTTCCCACATCGAAGACTCGTACGATAGAATCCACCGTAAGATGAGACAGAAAGTATAATTAATTTCTGGACTCCAAGAACGGCGTTCTTCACATAAGTAACACCTGTTTGTGTGTTTTAAGGTTGCGTTTTGAGGCTCAGGCAACATCGCAGTGACTGTAGTCCGTCTGTGGTCGCCAGTGTGTCGTTCGCTCATAGGTTATTCGTCATATTGTGGCTTTTCTAACGCGGGACATTCTGAATCAGAATACTCCCCTTTCATTATTAGTTCCGGGGCGTGACTATTTTCCTCGGACAAAGACCAATGCTGTGAATTGGATTCGCGGACATGCCATTCACTACCTAGTTGGACAAACTAGAGACTCTGTACTCGATTATTGGACATACCTCAACGACCGTCATTATGTCGTTGTCCGCCACCCAAAATACAGACAATTTTTCTCGAACTTCCTTGGGAGTGTTTTCCACGACCCGCCCCGCAGCTGGAATGTGTTAAGCCAAGAGTGAAGAAGGTTTCCAGTTTGAACCAATGAACATTTCTGAACTACTGAACGGAACACACCAATTTCGAGAAGACGTGACTCAACATATTACTAGCGGGGCCCAGAAGGCGTCTGATCAATTACACAACAAAAATAAACAAAACAACAATCAGAATAAAAATAAAATTCAGAAAAAGTAAGATTTTGTTTTGTTTGTAATGATAGCCCTAACCTCGAATTCCCATATTTCCCCTGGTATATAGGCATCTCTTGGGGTAGGTTTAGTCCGGAGACAATGCCTGAAGTGGACCAGATTTTTTTTTTTGTTATAGAATGAAAAGTGGCGGTGGCACTTAGTTTCTTTTTTTATTGCCATTTTCCTAAGGGGCTTTAAAATAAGAGAGAAAAAAAGGGGTAATCGTCAAAAAAAGTAAAAGAAAAAAAGCAAAATTAAAAAAAAAAGAGGTTCCCTTGTGCGTTGCGGTCGTCGTACTGTATGACATAGCAGTTCCAATCTCGGTGGAAGCCGCTGACTACAACTTTGTATTTTCCATTTTAATTAATGGAGTTGCAAACGGCTAGTAAAAATTCTTTATACGAAATCTGAAGAATGCCTTTAAACATCAATCTTCGTCCGATTCGACTTAGTAAATTAATATCATGGATGTCTGCTTTGCAAATGCCAAGGTGCTTCACTGTAAAATAGATCCTGAATAGATTCAAAGCGACTGTCAACGATATAAATTTGAGTTTTGTTCGTCATATAGCCGGCCCCAGTGGTCTAGCGGTTCTAGGCGCGCAGTCCGGAACCGCGCGACTGCTACGGTCGCAGGTTCGAATCCTGCCTCGGGCATGGATGTGTGTGATGTCTTTAGGTTAGTTAGGTTTAAGTAGTTCTAAGTTCTAGGGGACTGATGACCACAGATGTTAAGTCCCATCGTGCTCAGAGCCATTTGAACCTTTTTTTTTTTTTTTGTTCTTCATATAGGTCTAACATGTCAGAAGGTTGTTTATGAAGTGCACATGTTGATTAATATAGTTCCCCTCTTCTACATTTTTGCAATAGCATTTAACTGTAGACGTTTTCTAACACCGGCGTTAGCAATTGCTTTCCGTTCTCTGAAACCTCCAAAACGACAAATTTTTCTGGTCTAAATCTGATGACCTTAACTATCACTTCCGATCAACATTAAATACTTCATGAACCCATACATGGAACTCCAAATGTGCAGTGTTCCTGCACTGCTACAGAGCATGCATTGCAAGGTATTCACACAGTTTATCGCATGTTGTTGTTGTTGTCTTCAGTCCAGAGACTGGTTTGATGCAGCTCTCCATGCTACTCTATCCTGTGCAAGCTTTTTCATCTCCCAGTACCTACTGCAACCTACATCCTTCTGAATCTGCTTAGTGTATTCATCTCTTGGTCTCCCTCTACGATTTTTACCCTCCACGCTGCCCTCCAATACTAAATTGGTGATCCCTTGATGCCTCAGAACATGTCCTACCAACCGATCCCTTCTTCTGGTCAAGTTGTGCCACAAACTTCTCTCCTCCCCAATCCTATTCAGTACCTCCTCATTAGTTATGTGATCTACCCATCTAATCTTCAGCATTCTTCTGTAGCACCACATTTCGAAAGCTTCTATTCTCTTCTTGTCCAAACTATTTATCGTCCATGTTTCACTTCCATACATGGCTACACTCCATACGAATACTTTCAGAAATGACTTCCTGACACTTAAATCAATACTGGATGTTATCAAATTTCTCTTCTTCAGAAACGCTTTCCTTGCCATTGCCAGCCTACATTTTATATCCTCTCTACTTCGACCATCATCAGTTATTTTGCTCCCCAAATAGCAAAATTCCTTTACTACTTTAAGTGTCTCATTTCCTAATCTAATTCCCTCAGCATCACCCGACTTAATTCGACTACATTCCATTATCCTTGTTTTGCTTTTGTTGATGTTCATCTTATATCCTCCTTTCAAGACACTGTCCATTCCATTCAACTGCTCTTCCAAGTCCTTTGCTGTCTCTGACAGAATTACAATGTCATCGGCGAACCTCAAAGTTTTTATTTCTTCTCCATGAATTTTAATACCTACCCCGAATTTTTCTTTTGTTTCCTTTACTGCTTGCTCAATATACAGATTGAACAACATCGGGGAGAGGCTACAACCCTGTCTTACTCCCTTCCCAACCACTGCTTCCCTTTCATGTCCCTCGACTCTTATAACTGCCATCTGGTTTCTGTACAAATTGTAAATAGCCTTTCGCTCCCTGTATTTTGCCCCTGCCACCTTTAGAATTTGAAAGAGAGTATTCCAGTCAACATTGTCAAAAGCTTTCTCTAAGTCTACAAATGCTAGAAACGTAGGTTTGCCTTTCCTTAATCTTTCTTCTAAGATAAGTCGTAAGGTCAGTATTGCCTCACGTGTTCCAGTGTTTCTACGGAATCCAAACTGATCTTCCCCGGGGTTGGCTTCTACTAGTTTTTCCATTCGTCTGTAAAGAATTCGTGTTAGTATTGTGCAGCTGTGACTTATTAAGCTGATAATTCGGTAATTTTCACATCTGTCAACACCTGCTTTCTTTGGGATTGGAATTATTATATTCTTCTTGAAGTCTGAGGGTATTTCGCCTGTTTCATACATCTTGCTCACCAGATGGTAGAGTTTTGTGAGGACTGGCTCTCCCACGGCCGTCAGTAGTTCCAATGGAATATTGTCTACTCCGGGGGCCTTGTTTCGACTCAGGTCTTTCAGTGCTCTGTCAAACTCTTCACGCAGTATCGTATCTCCCATTTCATCTTCATCTACATCCTCTTCCATTTCCATAATATTGTCCTCAAGTACATCGCCCTTGTATAGACCCTCTATATACTCCTTCCACCTTTCTGCTTTCCCTTCTTTGCTTAGAACTGGGTTTCCATCTGAGCTCTTGATATTCATACAAGTCGTTCTCTTATCTCCAAAGGTCTCTTTAATTTTCCTGTAGGCGGTATCTATCTTACCCCTAGTGAGATAGGCCTCTACATCCTGACATTTGTCCTCTAGCCATCCCTGCTTAGCCATTTTGCACTTCCTGTCGATCTCATTTTTGAGACGTTTGTATTCCTTTTTGCCTGTTTCACTTACTGCATTTTTATATTTTCTCCTTTCATCAATTAAATTTAATATTTCTTCTGTTACCCAAGGGTTTCTACTAGCCCTCGTCTTTTTACCTACTTGATCCTCTGCTGCCTTCACTACTTCATCCCTCAAAGCTACCCATTCTTCTTCTACTGTATTTATTTCCCCCATTCCTGTCAATTGCTCCCTTATGCTCTCCCTGAATCTCTGTACAACCTCTGGTTCTTTTAGTTTATCCAGATCCCATCTCCTTAAATTCCCACCTTTTTGCAGTTTCTTCAGTTTTAATCTACAGGTCATAACCAATAGATTGTGGTCAGAGTCCACATCTGCCCCTGGAAATGTCTTACAATTTAAAACCTGGTTCCTAAATCTCTGTCTTACCATTATATAATCTATCTGATACCTTTTAGTATCTCCAGGGTTCTTCCATGTATACAACCTTCTTTCATGATTCTTAAACCAAGTGTTAGTTATGATTATGTTGTGCTCTGTGCAAAATTCTACCAGGCGGCTTCCTCTTTCATTTCTGTCCCCCAATCCATATTCACCCACTATGTTTCCTTCTCTCCGTTTTCCTACACTCGAATTCCAGTCACCCATGACTATTAAATTTTCGTCTCCCTTCACAATCTGAATAATTTCTTTTATTTCATCATACATTTCTTCAATTTCTTCGTCATCTGCAGAGCTAGTTGGCATATAAACTTGTACTACTGT
The DNA here is from genome assembly GCF_021461385.2 of Schistocerca piceifrons. NCBI lineage: Eukaryota > Metazoa > Arthropoda > Insecta > Orthoptera > Acrididae > Schistocerca > Schistocerca piceifrons. The sequence continues at coordinate 153,723,215 of NC_060149.1, read as the reverse complement.
AGTAGGTGTGGGCTTCGTGTCTATCTTGGCCACAATAATGCGTTCACTATGCTGTTTGTAGTAGCTTACCCGCATTCCTATTTTCCTATTCATTATTAAACCTACTCCTGCATTACCCCTATTTGATTTTGTGATTATAACCCTGTAGTCACCTGACCAGAAGTCTTGTTCCTCCTGCCACCGAACTTCACTAATTCCCACTATATCTAACTTCAACCTATCCATTTCCCTTTTTAAATGTTCTAACCTACCTGCCCGATTAAGGGATCTGACATTCCACGCTCCGATCCGTAGAACGCCAGTTTTCTTTCTCCTGATAACGACATCCTCTTGAGTAGTCCCCGCCCGGATATCCGAATGGGGGACTATTTTACCTCCGGAATATTTTACCCAAGAGGATGCCATCATCATGTAATCATACAGTAAAGCTGCATGCCCTCGGGAAAAATTACGGCTGTAGTTTCCCCTTGCTTTCAGCCGTTCGCAGTACCAGCACAGCAAGGCCGTTTTGGTTATTGTTACAAGGCCAGATCAGTCAATCATCCAGACTGTTGCCCTTGCAACTACTGAAAAGGCTGCTGCCCCTCTTCAGGAACCACACGTTTGTCTGGCCTCTCAACAGATACCCCTCCGTTGTGGTTGCACCTACGGTACGGCTATCTGTATCGCTGAGGCACGCAAGCTTCCCCACCAACGGCAAGGTCCATGCTTCGCATAGAGTTACCATAAGGAATGAAACAAGAACTGTAATACACTTTACACCACAGACGCTCACCCCGGCTTGACGAAAACATCCGAACATTGACCAAAAGTTGCACAAATAATTGAGTTTGAAAGGAAAAGAAAGGAGGTAGGAAGCATTTATAAATTCATCGAATGTAGCGAGGTGGTTTAATTTCGTCCCAGTCTATAAAATTAATTTCGGGCCATACTCAGCTCTTGCCGATTAATGTAATATAATACCCGCCTACTAATCAGGGCGTCTGTCTCCGTTGCTTTTGAGCGTGAATGGAAATCGTAGAAATTTTCTGTGGAGCAACATTTAATAATAAAGCGTTTTAAATCATCAAAAGCGATGAGCGGGAGCAGGCGCTTTCGATAAAGAACGGGGGAGCGCAGCGCCGCTGCTGTCGCCACGGCCGCTGCCGGTAGCCAGCAAATGGATCCTGGAGCTTTGCCGCATACGGCGTCCAGAGGAGGACAGTCTGCAGGAAATCTGCCGCAAAATCGTTACTGGATAAAATTTTGATATCGGTGTGTCAGAAAGCGAAATAGATTGAATCTGCGCTACCATTACATTCACGTCTTCAGCATTCAGACAGAAGAGGCTATAAAAATATTTTATTCCAGCTGCTCTCGATCCACTGACATTACGAACAGAGACAACGCACGCTACCGCTAGACCACAGGCGTAATCAGCCTAGTGTTGCTCTATCATGGGACAAGTTTTCGTCCAGGAAGTGCCGCAGTCTACAGTGTTGCCAGATTGTGCAGATAACCGGACTTAGAGAATTAGCGAGTCGGCCAGTTTTATTGTCCCATGTCGCGATCGGCGCGGACTTAGCCTCTGAAGCGGCCGGCCGCCGGTCGAGTTTTATGTCAAAGAGTGTACATCTCTGGAAAGCTACATTGTGCACGTATCACACAGAATCGATATTTCAAGGAAGTAGTTTTTTTCATTTTACAGTTTGTTACTATAGTAACCTGCAGTTTGTTACTATAGTAACCTGCATGAATGATGTACGTCATGCACTGGAAATATATTTCTTAAACTGGAATATTAACAGCGCTGCATTCCACATGACTGATAGGTCAGAAACCGCAGCGATCTAACATAATAGCCTGTTTTAAGTGCAGAACCATGTAGCCATAGGAGTGCGTCAGTTTATGTTCTCTCTTACCAATACCCTACTGGTACTGATCCCAGACACTAGAACAATACTATAAAATTGATAGCGTTGTTAATTTACGTAAAATGCTTCGCACTCCATCCATCTGGAGCTACATTATGCATAAAAACCACCCATTTCCTGTTCTTCTTAAATGTCTGCTATTACATCGGAACACCTTCAAATTTACTACTGCACACTGATAAAGGGTGCTGACCTGCTCAACATGAGAAATTTTGTGCACTTGGATGGGCGAAGAGTCAGCAAGCTCCATTCATTCAGGAGATGCGGAATGTAGTGGTCTTCTTCTGGTCAGCTGCAGAATAAATCGGTAACGGTGCTGCAGGGCGGGTTGGTCAAAGACAGTGCGAGGGCGTCTTTCAGTCTTTAACTTTATCCTAAGAATGCGAGAATATCCTGTGGCTCCCATCCATATAGAGTAAGATCATAAATTATGCACTATGCTCGAGATGTTATAAATATGTAGAGCACTGTCTGGTATACTTTGATGATGTATATATTCGAGAATTAACAATGAATGGACGTACTGCACAGTCATCTATGTACATTCGCATTGATACTGACAAAGTAGAGATGGGGCGGTTTAGCGATTATACGGAAACTGGGAAACATGCTGTTGCATCATTGGTCGATGTTGAAATTAGTGTAATATTGCTAAAATTGTTCGCACTATCAAATGTGATGCTTATTATTACAGTACATCGATGGTATCTTTTCCATCCCATCTGTCCATGGGTACGCTGTTGGTTACCACAAAATGATTGACTGACATCGCTTGTTTGAGATGGAGAAAGAGTTTTGGTGGAAGGGCAACACCTTCTGGGGATGGCTAGCACCGAAACAGTGATCGCATACATGACTGCAGCATGTGGAATCAGTCGAAACGGAACGCAGAGTCATCAGCTATTCCGTCACTGTGACAGTTGAGTTTGAAAGTAGAGATCGTCAGCCGCCTTCAAACAGCAGTTTGGAAACGCTCCACAACGCCGCCAAACTCTTCCAGTTTCCTTATGTTGCAATTATCTTATTTAAAATCATCCTGTGTGTGTGTGTGTGTCTGTGTGTGTGTGTGTGTGTGTGTGTGTGTGTGTATGTGTGTGTGTTATGGTAGTAGCAGCAACTTGATTTACACCATGCGACCTCTAGTTTTCTGTGAGAAACAATCGATCAGAACATGTTAATGTCAGTTTAGAGCCTGATACAGACCTCGAAGTCATGGCGAAAAAAGAAAAAGAAAAAAAAACATATGGCAGTGTAAAAAGTGTGTTACAGTAGAAAAAAAGCAATGTTTCAAACAATGACACAGGGCACAGGGGCTGTCTCTTGCGACTGACAGTGTAGTCTGTGTGATATGGTCAACCTCCTACAGTACAGGCGATGGAACTTTACACTGGTCTGCGCAATGGATCAATACCTGTATTTTTAATAGGATCATCACATGTTCTCGGTGCCGGTACGCAGACGTTATTTGTTTTCGATGTATGGGAGGAGAGAGATGCAGTAAAAATCTTATCGATTTCTCTATCGGATGAAGTTAGTAGAGATTTTATAGTTCGTAATTTTTCTCTGTTGGATGGTACAGAACAGTGGGGTGATAGACGTGAATAGGCCCTGAGGGACACAGATCTGCTGCCGACTGCAGTATCTGTATGTAGTTTGGGGATGCGCCACAATACAGTAGCAAAATCCTTGTCCTTCTCCCAGTTCCCGTACTGTCTTTTATACTACCTCGTGTTGCAGGATCAGGCTTCCTTTGGCGCTGACCTTACACATCGTACATTGTTGGTGGAGCTACGAGCCTGCCGGAGTGGCCGTGCAGTCTGCAGCCGAGCGAACGCTACGGTCGCCGGTTCGAATCCTGCCTCGGGCGTGGATGTGTGTGATGTCCTTAGGTTAGTTAGGTTTAATTACTTCTAAGTTCTAGGCGACTGATGACCTCAGAAGTTAAGTCGCATAGTGCTCAGAGCCATTTTTGGAGCTACGACATGTTTCCATTTCCACTGAGTGGTCAAAACACGGTCCTGTTGCACTAACTCAGGTCACTCTGTTTCTACACAGGTTGTAGTTGGTGGTATATATAGCTCTCTCTGACGTCTGCTCAGTTCTGACTTAAATTGTAACGATAACATGTGCAAAGCTGCAGAAACGGCAGCAGTTGCAAGAGGCATGGGGACTATCTAAAATTTTATTGTAGCAGATAGGTTCGAAGAATGTGATTCGTTGTGAGATATGGGAGTGCCAGAAGTATGATTCACTAGTGCCTGTAATCATTAAAAGACTTCTCCATAGGATCCAGTTCAGGTATGTGGTTGAATGGAAAGACTTGATTTCAAATCACAGACAGGATTTATAATGGAGAGTGTAGCAATAGAGATCTGAAAAGCCTGAGAACATTTCTTACGGCCTCAGTCAGCACAGCATACACTGTATGTGATCCTTCTCAATCAACCATCGCCTATAACCTAGTGGATATATCACCGAACCTCTGACGTGGCACCAAGACAGAATGCATTACAAATACTGCTGAAATATCTAGCGGCGGCGTGAGGGAGTTGCAAATACCAGGTTCATACCATGTTTCTTAGCCGAATCTCTTTCTAAATTTGGTGATTTTATCACAAGGTTGCAACATCGGCGATGTGTAACCGCACTGTTGGTCTGATAATATACACCCCGGCGATCACCATCTATATTCAGTCTTGCGGTATTTGTCTGTAAACCACTTCATTCAGAGGTAATGCCAACATAAAGCCAGTATAGCTTTTAACATGGATACTTGTGTGCACCTTTAGAACCAGGACCGATTGTGATAGTAATATGGTTGTTGCGATCGTGGTTTTTAACATCTGACGGTTAGTAAGACGATTAGGCATTTCTTTCTAAGACACAGTGGTACCACTCACAGGAAAAACTTATGACACATGTCCACCCATCGTGGTTTTTCGGTCAGTATTATTTCGTATCGCCGGCAATCAGTTATTGGCGAAGTATTATACTTAGTAGTAGGGGGTGCGTGATAGGTTCGCCATGAGCATCAGGCTTATAAAGTATGTGTGTGTTCCGACATGCCGCAAGGGACTAGCTGAGCGGTCTGAGGCGCTGCAGTCATAGACTGTGCGGCTGGTCCCGACGGAGGTTCGAGTCCTCCCTTGGGTATGGGTGTATGTGTTTCTCCTCAGTATAATTTAGGTTAAGTAGTGTGTAAGCTTAGGGACTGATGACCTTAGCAGTTAAGTCCCATAAGATTTCACACACATTTTTTTTGTTCCGACATGTGCAAAGGAAATAAATATGTCCAATCGTAAGAAAGGTATGGATCTGACGTGGAATACTATGAAAGCAAAGGTAAAAAGTATGTCAAGCAATAAGAATAGTACAGATATTACTATTTCCAGGGCTACAGCCGTCAGCAGGGTGTATTTCCGTTACTTCGCTCATTGTCGAATGTCGTCCAATTGAGACCACGATCGTAATATTTAATTGCATATCAAATATGTATGCGGCTGGTTTCCTAGGACGATTCTGTCTGGGAGTGTGTGGCGCACGGCCTTGGCGGTGGCCTGTGGTGGTAATGATTCACGTTTCCCGCTAACAGTAGGAGCCATCCGAATGGACAGGCCTGCTAGGATGCAGGAATGTAGCTGACTTAACCGTGTCATCCTCTAGAAGGCCGAATAGAGAACTATTACTTAGTATATGTTGGACTGCTTTCGTGACCGCGTGGAAATTTTAGAAGATTCAATATGGACGTTTGTTTGCGCTGGACCATTATTCCCTCCCATGTAAATTGTCCGGTTGACTGCTTCTGCACATTTAACGCCTTTATTTAGTTGAGAGGACATCGATTGTGGTGTGTGAAAGACGAGTGGAAGACACGATTGCTGGTTCTCTAGGCATGAGAAACACCTTAGCTGACTTTGTAAATTATAGGGATTATTTGGAATCTGTTACATCACCGACATCGGTATTCGCGAGTAGAAATATCAGTTTCCTCTACTTTTTTCGAGTTTTCACGTAAAGGTCTTCGCAGGTGGGATACTAGTGACTCAGCGGTTTACAGCATGCTCCTCCTCGCTAAGCTTTCGGGTTTCTAGAGAAATAATTTCCAGTCTATATCTTCGGAATCATGTTGCACGTGCGATACTGCTATTCCAGCGATATTGCTATGTGCTTGATATCGAAAAGTATCGCGTAAATGGTACGATTTTCTGGCAAACCATGTGAAATGACATATATTCTTTTAATCCCAGAATCTGGAGATGGGTGTAGAAAGCAATCAAGCAAGCAGGTCGGGGCCAGAAACAGTGACACCTTTGTGTCGAGGGGAACCAACCCAGCCTTTGTACAACAGTCTTCGCAGTATATGTACGAGTGTCTGGCGGTCACTACTGTGTGTCCTACCGTGAGGGAGGTATTGATTCAGCACATCGATAGCCGTAAGGAGAATGAAAGACTTTTTTACGTGGAAAATTACGTGCGCTATAGATATTGAGATTCGTTCTGGAACCACGGCAGTGAAGCGGGGACATTTCTAGTACATTGCTCGGTGTCAGACTGCAGCAGCAATCCTAATATTTATTTGTAGTTACACTGATAAATATGAGCCTGGTTCCCAATATTCTTGTGAGTCTGGGGATGGCCATAGAAAGTGTTATATCCTAGGCAGTAATGCCAACCGAACCCGCTGCCAAAAGGTTGGCAGCATCAAAGTCCGGACGCCGTCCGTATAAGCAGCGCCAGCGATACAGGAAATCGCCGCAAGTCTGCGCGCGCCACCGCTGGCTTCTGGGTTCTTAAGCGCTGGAGTCGCGAGCGCTAGGACAGTTCTGTATTCGCCGCTCAGTTGTATACTCGCCACCGAATTGTGTACTTACTAGTCAGTTGTGTGTTCATCGCAGCAGAGTTGTTGTTTGTCGTCAGCCGACGCTGACCTAGCCGCTCCGACTCGAACTAGACAGATTTCTGTAGACACCGAGCTCATTACTGTGTTTCTGTATCTTCATTAAATAAAGATAAGTACCGACTTTTATTTAATCCGAGTGTTTGGGGCTTCATCTTTCTGTTTACTGTTCCAGCGGACCGGTCGGCCCGCTATTAAAAGTGTGGCGGTGACTTCGTAAGCCATTTCTACAGCCAAGTGTTTGTCGCTACGAACACCGCCACAAAAGAAAGCACAGCAGCAAGCAAGCAGATTGGAGCTGGAAACAGCATCTCAGCGGACGCCTTTGTTCTGAGCTGAGGCTTCCCCATCCTTAGTACACCAGTTCAGAGAGTCCGAGAAAGCTTCCGGCTTATGACGATTTGGTTCACGGCTCGCCCTGGACGCGTGAATAGTGAACTAACATCAAGTTTGCGTTGAGTCGCCATCAGGACCGCGTATGTCGCGTGTATACTCTGAGGAAATCTGAGAAGATTCAATACGACGAGTGTTTGCGCTGGGAGTATTGATAGCGTTCGAACTCCTACCACCTAAGACCTCCTGGAGTGTAGGGTCGTCCACTGCCGGCTGGCCTCTCTATGGCTTATGGCTAACACGCTCTCCCGCAGTAGCGGTCGTTAGCCGCGTTTACTGCGGCAGTTTCCTCCGTCGGCGCTGCACAGCAACACGGCGAGTACGTGGGATGTATTTGACGATCTGTAGACCACTTTTGAGGGGTTTAACTGTCAGTGCAATATGGCGATCTGTATAAATATGTTTTGTCGCTGAAAGTCACGTCTGCAGAAAAAAACTTCCAGACAGTGCTCTTACATTGGTAGCGTAAGTAATTTGGCAGGTAAATTCAATAAGATCCAATCAGAATACTCCATTCATTCACAAGACATCCTTTGTGCTGGGGCATAGGAGCCTCTACAAACTGATTCGAACAAGATGGAGACAAGGTATCTATGGAAAGTTCTGAGATAGCAAGTGTTCAAATACAAGTTCAAGCAGACCATCCATCTCTGGCGGGAATGTCATCACTCATCTGCCACTGTGGCATTAGGACATCTCCAGACCAGTAGCTGTAGGACACCGAAAATTCTCGCCATTTTTCTCTTCTGTAGAACAGTGCTTCGAATTCTGTTTGTGTAATTGTTCTGATTTTCACGTCTGTGCTTAGACAGTGCTTTCTTTCCAAACAACAAGAATGCTTTTATGATTAATGGTGTTTTTGCGAGCATGCCAGGCATGATGAAGGCTTTTAGCGGTGAGAACATTTACCGTTTCTGAGACATATGTTAAAAGCAGGACGTCTCGATTTCCAAGAAAGGAACATGTGATGTCTCGTTAGGACCATCAGGAAGAATGCAATCGGTGTTATTCTGGGCTATTTTCGAGGTTGTGTTAGGACAAGAATTTCCATGCAGACAAACTGAGACATCACAAAAGCTCCTACACCAACAAGAAAAGCGATCATTGACTATTTCTGCGACCCTTTAAGATTTGTGAGAGGAAGACTTGGCTCTTATTTACATAGAGATGTGACATCGGTATAGCACTGGCAACCTTTTAGCTGTGCCTGCGAGGGCGAGCCACTATGCAAACATCTCACTGAGGGTGATCCACTACGCAAACGTCTCTGTCAGCACTGGACCGGCAGGTACCCCTCAGCAACGGTGCCTAGGTGAACACATATTTCGACAGGTATTTCTCAGGTGTCATGTATGAAAGAGATGCCGCTGCCTCATGTTCGCAGGACCCAAACTGACACTGGCGCGTGTTTCGGCAGCTGACGGCAGTATCGTCACTTCGCAGGGGCAGTCGGTGCATCACAACTCCTACATCTACATCTACATCTACCTCTACATCTACATTTATACTCCGCAATCCACCCAACGGTGTGTGGCGGAGGGCACTTTACGTGCCACTGTCATTACCTCCCTTTCCTGTTCCAGTCACGTATGGTTCGCGGGAAGAACGACTGTCTGAAAGCCTCCGTGCGCGCTCTAATCTCTCTAATTTTACATTCGTGATCTCCTCGGGAGGTATAAGTAGGGGGAAGCAATATATTCGATACCTCATCCAGAAACGCACCCTCTCGAAACCTGGCGAGCAAGCTACACCGCGATTCAGAGCGCCTCTCTTGCAGAGTCTGCCACTTGAGTTTGTTAAACATCTCCGTAACGCTATCACGGTTACCAAATAACCCTGTGACGAAACGCGCCTCTCTTCTTTGGATCTTCTCTATCTCCTCCGTCAACCCGATCTGGTACGAATCCCACACTGATGAGCAATACTCAAGTATAGGTCGAACGAGTGTTTTGTAAGCCACCTCCTTTGTTAATGGACTACATTTTCTAAGGACTCTCCCAATGAATCTCAACCTGGTACCCGCCTTACCAACAATTAATTTTATATGATCGTTCCACTTCAAATCGTTCTGCACGCATACTCCCATGCTCCTGGGAGCATGTGTGGGTTGCTGGTTTCCTGTGAGGTTGGGGGGAGGGGAGGCGGCCAGGTAACAATAGGTTAAGTACCTGTCAATCCAAAGGAAGGATCCTTTTAGTAGAACAATAGATTAAGGACCTGTCAATCCAAGGAGAACAGTAGCTTAATGACCCGTCAATCAAAGGAGAACAATAGGTTTGCCCCTGAGCGCATACCTGCCCATAATATAGGCAACCTGCACTAAATAATCGTGCTCGTGTTGGCCTTGTCCCTCTACTATCTCTGTCGCCTCTCACACTGACTGATCGATCCCGTGACGAAACACGCTGCTCTTCGTCATATTTTCTCTATGTCTTCTATTAACCAAATCTGGCAAGGGTCCAGATGTCAACAACACTCAATAATAAATATACACTACTGGCCATTAAAATTGCTACACCACGAAGATGACGTGCTACTGACGCAAAATTTAACCGACAGGAAGAAGATGCTGTCATATGCAAATGATTAGTTTTTCAGAGCATTCACACAAGGTTGGCGCCTGTGGCGACACCTACAAGAGCTGACATGAGGGTAGTTTCCAACCGATTTCTCATACACAAATAGCAGTTGACTGGCGTTGCCTGGTGAAACGTCGCTGTGATGCCTCGTGTAAGGAGGAGAAATGTTTACCATCACGTTTCCGACTTTGATAAAGGTCGGATTGTAGCCTATCGCGATTGCGATTTATCGTATCGCGACATTGCTGCTCGCGTTGGTCGAGATCCAATGACTGTTAGTAGAACAGGTGGGTTCAGGAGAGTAATACGGAACGCCGTGCTGGATCCCAAGGGCCTCGTATCACTTACAGTTGAGATGACATGCATCTTATCCGCATGGCTGTAACGGATCGTGCAGCCACGTCTCGATCCCCGAGTCAACAGATGGGGGAGTTTGCAAGACAACAACTATCTGCACGAACAGATCGACGACGTTTGCAACAGCATGGACTATCAGCTCAGAGACCACGGCTGCAGTTACCCTTGACGCTGCATCACAGACAGGAGCGCCTGCGATGGTGTACTCAACGACGAACCTGAGTGCACGAATGGCAAAACCTCATTTTTTCGGATGAATCCAGGTTCTGTTTACAGCATCATGATGGTCGCATCCGTGTTTGGCGACATCGCGGTGAACGCACATTGGAAGCGTGTATTCGTCATTGCCATACTGGCGTATCACAGGGTGTGATGGTATGGAGTGACATTGGTTACACGTCTCAGTCACCTCTTGCTCGCATTGACGGCACTTTGAACAGTGGACGTTACATTTCAAATGTGTTACGACCCGTGGCTCTACCCTTGATTCGATCCCTGCAAAACCCCACATTTCAGCAGGATAATGCACGACCGTATGTTGCAGATCCTGTACGGGCCTTTCTGGATACAGAAAGTGTTCGACTGCTGCGCTGGTCAGCACATTCTCCAGATCTCTCACCAACTGAAAAACGTCTGGTCAATGGTGGCTGAGAAACTGACTCGTCACAATACGCCAGTCACTACTCTTGATGAACTGTGGTATCGTGTTGAAGCTGCATGATCAGCTGTACCTGTACACGCCATCCAAGCTCTGCTTGACTCAATGCCCAGGCGTATCAAAGTCGTTATTACGGCCAGAGGTGGCTGATCTGGGTACTGATTTCTCAGGATCTATGCACCCAAATTGCGTGAAAATGTAATCACATGTCAGTTCTAGTATAATACACTCCTGGAAATTGAAATAAGAACGCCGTGAATTCATTGTCCCAGGAAGGGGAAACTTTATTGACACATTCCTGGGGTCAGATACATCACATGATCACACTGACAGAACCACAGGCACATAGACACAGGAAACAGAGCATGCACAATGTCGGCACTAGTACAGTGTATATCCACCTTTCGCAGCAATGCAGGCTGCTATTCTCCCATGGAGACGATCGTAGAGATGCTGGATGTAGTCCTGTGGAACGGCTTGCCATGCCATTTCCACCTGGCGCCTCAGTTGGACCAGCGTTCGTGTTGGACGTGCAGACCGCGTGAGACGACGCTTCATCCAGTCCCAAACATGCTCAATGGGGGACAGATCCGGAGATCTTGCTGGCCAGGGTAGTTGACTTACACCTTCTAGAGCACGTTGGGTGGCACGGGATACATGCGGACGTGCATTGTCCTGTTGGAACAGCAAGTTCCCTTGCCGGTCTAGGAATGGTAGAACGATGGGTTCGATGACGGTTTGGATGTACCGTGCACTATTCAGTGTCCCCTCGACGATCACCAGTGGTGTACGGCCAGTGTAGGAGATCGCTCCCCACACCATGATGCCCGGTGTTGGCCCTGTGTGCCTCGGTCGTATGCAGTCCTCATTGTGGCGCTCACCTGCACGGCGCCAAACACGCATACGACCATCATTGGCACCAAGGCAGAAGCGACTCTCATCGCTGAAGACGACACGTCTCCATTCGTCCCTCCATTCACGCCTGTCGCGACACCACTGGAGGCGGGCTGCACGATGTTGGGGCGTGAGCGGAAGACGGCCTAACGGTGTGCGGGACCGTAGCCCAGCTTCATGGAGACGGTTGCGAATGGTCCTCGCCGATACCCCAGGAGCAACAGTGTCCCTAATTTGCTGGGAAGTGGCGGTGCGGTCCCCTACGGCACTGCGTAGGATCCTACGGTCTTGACGTGCATCCGTGCGTCGCTGCGGTCCGGTCCCAGGTCGACGGGCACGTGCATCTTCCGCCGACCACTGGCGACAACATCGATGTACTGTGGAGACCTCACGCCCCACGTGTTGAGCAATTCGGCGGTACGTCCACCCGGCCTCCCGCATGCCCACTATACGCCCTCGCTCAAAGTCCGTCAACTGCACATACGGTTCACGTCCACGCTGTCGCGGCATGCTACCAGTGTTAAAGACTGCGATGGAGCTTCGTATGCCACGGCAAACTGGCTGACACTGACGGCGGCGGTGCACAAATGCTGCGCAGCTAGCGCCATTCGACGGCCAACACCGCGGTTCCTGGTGTGTCCGCTGTGCCGTGCGTGTGATCATTGCTTGTACAGCCCTCTCGCAGTGTCCGGAGCAAGTATGGTGGGTCTGTCACACCGGTGTCAATGTGTTCTTTTTTCCATTTCCAGGAGTGTATATTTGTCCAATCAATACCCGTTTATCATCTGCATTTCTTCTTGGTTTAGCAATTTTAATGTCCAGTGATGTAATTATCATGATAATATTATGTGATAATATCAATATATTAGTAAGCCTAATGTGTGGTATCATTGGATCAAATGTCAGTTTAAAAAGAAACAGATGAACAAGAAGTTGCAATACATAGCATAAACAGGAGCGAAACAGTACTGTGCTAAAATAATATGAAATACGAGACAGTTTATCGGGAGTAAGTTGGTAAACATGATGAAAATGTTTATGTTTAGTAATTGAAGTCAGGATATCCCATACAGCTGTAGAAAGTTAAAGGACTGCCTTTATGTTTAAGATGTCAGTCTTCATTCATACAACACTTGAGCAGTTTTAAAAACGTGAAAATATGAATAATGAATTCAGTAATATCAATGAGTAAAATATATCCCTACAAACACACACACACACACACACACACACACACACACTCACTCACTCACTCACGCAGAGAGAGAGAGAGAGAGAGAGAGAGAGAGAGAGAGAGAGATTTATTGTCAACTTTTATTAAATTCAACCATATAATTATGTAATTTTTGTCTTTAGTATTGCCGCAAGTATCATCACTTAGGTCAGGAGCACTTTTTTCACTTAAAATTTAAAAAATACTTGTCCATCAACCAATCCAATTTGGAGGTATGTGCAATTCAAATCCTGAATCTCACCACATCTGCAGTGTGCTGAGTGTATCGCATGAGTCGTATGGAGATGATGTAGTTAGCAATCACAGTTGAATTTCAGTATAGTACTCGTTATCGCACACCGTCTCGAATTTGTCTGACTGGTGAAATTATCTTTAGTACCTGGATATACCACTGTGGCTTTGGAACATGTGGAAAGATGTGTCTGAACCAGGAACACTTACGCAGCTCTTCGCTCGTCAGTTCTGTGTTCCATTCGCCTTTAACCATGTATTTGTGAACTGCAATAAGATTTTTTGGTGCACCTTATTTCCCTTCTACATCTACGTACATACTCTACAAACCACCATAAGGTGCATGGCGGAGGGTACCTTATACTGCTGTTTGTCGTTCCCTTTCCTGTTTCACTCGCAGACGGAGTGAAGGAAAAATGACTTCTATACGCCTCCATAAGAGTCTTGATTTATATTGTCTTCACAGTCCTTACGGGAGATGTATTTTGGTGGCTGTAGTATCGTTCTGCAGTCTCAACAGCGTTTCGGGTAAAGAAGGTCTTCTTCCCTCCAGGTATTCCAATTGGCGTCCACGGAGCGTTTCCGAAATATTCACGTATTGATTGAACCCACTGGGAAGAAATTCAGCAGCACGTATCTGAATTGCTTCAATGCCTTCCTTTAATCCAATCTGGTGGGAATTCTAAACATTCGAACAGTACTTAAGAATGTACTGCAAAAGTGTTCCTTATGGGGTCTCCTTTGCAGATGAGCCACAGTTCCTAGAAATCTCCTAATAAACTGAATTCGACCATTCGGCTTCTCTACAGCCAACCTTACGTACTCTTTCCATTTCATTTCGCTTTCCAACGCTGCGCTTAGATACACTCCTGGAAATGGAAAAAAGAACACATTGACACCGGTGTGTCAGACCCACCATACTTGCTCCGGACACTGCGAGAGGGCTGTACAAGCAATGATCACACGCACGGCACAGCGGACACACCAGGAACCGCGGTGTTGGCCGTCGAATGGCGCTAGCTGCGCAGCATTTGTGCACCGCCGCCGTCAGTGTCAGCCAGTTTGCCGTGGCATACGGAGCTCCATCGCAGTCTTTAACACTGGTAGCATGCCGCGACAGCGTGGACGTGAACCGTATGTGCAGTTGACGGACTTTGAGCGAGGGCATATAGTGGGCATGCGGGAGGCCGGGTGGACGTACCGCCGAATTGCTCAACACGTGGGGCGTGAGGTCTCCACAGTACATCGATGTTGTCGCCAGTGGTCGGCGGAAGGTGCATGTGCCCGTCGACCTGGGACCGGACTGCAGCGACGCACGGATGCACGCCAAGTCCGTAGGATCCTACGCAGTGCCGTAGGGGACCGCACCGCCAATTCCCAGCAAATTAGGGACACTGTTGCTCCTGGGGTATCGGCGAGGACCATTCGCAACTGTCTCCATGAAGCTGGGCTACGGTCCCGCACACCGTTAGGCCGTCTTCCGCTCACGCCCCAACATCGTGCAGCCCGCCTCCAGTGGTGTCGCGACAGGCGTGAATGGAGGGACGAATGGAGACGTGTCGTCTTCAGCGATGAGAGTCGCTTCTGCCTTGGTGCCAATGATGGTCGTATGCGTGTTTGGCGCCGTGCAGGTGAGCGCCACAATGAGGACTGCATACGACCGAGGCACACAGGGCCAACACCCGGCATCATGGTGTGGGGAGCGATCTCCTACACTGGCCGTACACCACTGGTGATCGTCGAGGGGACACTGAATAGTGCACGGTACATCCAAACCGTCATCGAACCCATCGTTCTACCATTCCTAGACCGGCAAGGGAACTTGCTGTTCCAACAGGACAATGCACGTCCGCATGTATCCCATGTCACGGAACGTGCTCTAGAAGGTGTAAGTCAACTACCCTGGCCAGCAAGATCTCCGGATCTGTCCCCCATTGAGCATGTTTGGGACTGGATGAAGCGTCGTCTCACGCGGTCTGCACGTCCAGCACGAACGCTGGTCCAACTGAGGCGCCAGGTGGAAATGGCATGGCAAGCCGTTCCACAGGACTACATCCAGCATCTCTACGATCGTCTCCAAGGGAGAATAGCAGCCTGCATTGCTGCGAAAGGTGGATATACACTGTACTAGTGCCGACATTGTGCATGCTCTGTTGCCTGTGTCTATGTGCCTGTGGTTCTGTCAGTGCAATCATGTGATGTATCTGATCCCAGGAATGTGTCAATAAAGTTTCCCCTTCCTGGGACAATGAATTCACGGTGTTCTTATTTCAATTTCCAGGAGTGTATTTAATTGACGTGACTGTGCCAAGCAGCAACCACTGATAATGTATTCAAACATTACAGGATTGTTTTCCCTACTCATCCATATTAATATACATTACCTATTGTTTGTTGCGGTTCCTTTCTAATTCTCGGCCTTCTCATTTCTGTCAATCGCATTACGACTATTGGTCCATGAAACTGTTTCGTCAGTCTTTCATAACCGTGATATCGTAGTGGCTATTCGGTATGCACCTACAGACGATATTGTCACGTATTTGGAATGAGCCGTAAATAGGCACCCAACACTCATTGTTAGATAAGACTCTGTAATTTGTTATTATTAGTCCGCCCCGATAGGTGAGTGGTCAGCGTGACTGATTGCCGTTGTCTGGGCCCGGGTTCTATTCCCGGCTGGGTCGGAGATTTTCTCCGCTCAGGGACTGGATGTTGTGTTGTCTTCATCATTTCATCCCCATCCTAAGCACAGGTCGCACAATGTGGCGTCGAATGTAATAAGACCTGCACCACTGCAGCCGGACCTGCCCCAGAAAGGGCGTCACAGCCAATGACGTCAAATGCTCATTTCCATTTTTTTTTTGTTATTATTCACTACTTGATTATCAAAATAACCTTTAGTAATATGCATATCCAGGACTGTCTGACATGCTTGTAGTGTTACTCAGAAATAACATAGCAGTCGTATCACACAATATCCAATTGTAGCCCAGGTGTGGTCGCAGTAGAATGCGTTGTATACGTAGCGTTATCCTGGGTCTCACACTTTGTGCTTTTCCCATTGTAGTGAGAAGTATTTTGATAGTTAGATTTAATATGTTTTATGTGTTGAGACCAGGTGAGCTAACTTTCAGTATAGAGTCCTATACAACTACCATCTCCTTTCTAGGGTGTTGGTAAACAGCTTGCTGCACATATTCTGTGTATGTGAACCAGAATACGTCTAAATCTACATCTAGACGACACAAGTCACAATTATGATGTGCGTTCGAGCGTATTTTGTGTAAATGCTCACTGCTTAGTTACTAGAAATACTGTCAAACAATTTGCCAGTAGCCAGTGTATAAACTTATGTGTTTTATTATTCAAGTTGTTTCTAATCCCTTCGAGCGCTACGTCAGTGGTGTATACACACAAATCATCAGCATTTTGCAATATTCTAGTTCCTTCTCACAAATTATCTCCGAAATCGCTTTTATAAAAGTTAAGTGCTTGCGATAACCTCCACTAGCTATTCTCGGTTCGATAATGCCTTAGTTCGGAAACATTATTAATCTCTTTGTGTGTAATAAGGACATTGGGCTATAGTCGGAGCTAAAAATTAAGTGATTGAATGTATCCCTACATTGCATTTTGTTGACTGTTAATCTCTTGGACGCTTGTTCCACACATCAGGTCTAGGTTCACTAGTTAAATGAGATAAGCACTTTGAAAAATAACTGTGTTGCATTTTCAAACAGAAAATCTACAAAATCCGTACTGAACAACAAGTACACTTTTCTAACGCTCAGTTCATGGTACAAAAGTTAATGTTCATCTTTTCCTTCTCTAGTTTCTTCAGTATCTATGTCGGACCAACGAAAGTCCGATTAGAAATCACAACAACGTTAGTATACTAACAGTCAAATGTTCAGTCAGTATTCAGTGATTAGTAATGCTCACCCGAATATTACACAGAGCCTAGCTTCTTATCGAGCTAGTATCTCTAAATAAAGTCTGCATAATATACTACTCGGCGTTACAGTAACTAGTATGAAAGGCAATTTCCGCTTTAGCTATCAAAACTCTCAGAAAAATTATCCGAATTGGATATTAATGACCATGTCCGGTTTCATACTGTTCTGTATCATACTGTTCCTCAACAAAATGCGTTAATGGACATGGTTAATCAAATTTTCAGAGACAATGGATACTTTATGAGAACTACATGTGAGTCCCCGATGCTTTACTCTGCACAGTCAATCTCCCCTCTCCAGAACGCGGAATCGCACTCTTCTCTGATTATCTAAGACAAACTGTGGCCAAATGGGTGCTGTAGTTGCTCTTGCATAACTAGGTACTTCAAGTACATGACCAATCACAAACCTTTAATGAATTAGCGTAACTTCCAGAATATGTTGTCTGAAAATTCCGGAAAAACTTTAACTAACAATGTCTTTATGTATCTGAAGGACTGAAGCAAATATTTTACCTTTTCACTATAAATACCGAAGTTTGTACATTATGTCTTTCATATAGTATACGACGTCCACTTCTCTGTAAACGATTACACAATATTAGGTACACGTTCATTCATGCTTAATCAATGAAAATTGTAAGATTTATTCTTCAAAAAGACTCTGTATTACTCCATCACACTTTCTGATATCATGAAAACTGTACATCATAATTCAAAAATAACCAGAAATGAGAAAGAACGTTCCGAAAATATTTGCAACGGCGTATCTCTTACTTTTGTTGTTGAAAGCTGGGTTTTGAACATTTGTCAATAAGGTGTTTACCAACATTTCTTGTGTGATACGTATATAATGTTATTTCAGTGTGTCAGGAAGCTTTTCTTCTTACAATACGTAAAATTTTAAGTTTTCAGTGAATTTTTATATCTCATCAGCTATTAAAGTTGTCATCTTGAAATTGGAATAGTGATCTACTATTGCTGTTTGACAACTTCATATAAAGCTTTACTACAATCAGTGTATTGAAACATATGGAGGTTACCTCTCAGGCTGGTGTATGATTTAACGACTCTATACTCGCACGCGCACCTATAACCCAGATGGCTTATGCGTAGTGTGGGAACAGGTCTCTGCGACATATCTACACAGGCACTCAAGACTGTCGTTTAAGGAATGCCCCTTGGCGTGTCAGAGATAACTACGAAAATATAGATACGAAGGAGAAAGGGAAGCACAAGAAGAAGGTATTCATACTTGCCTAAAGCGTGAAGGACTAATACAACCACTAGAGACCAAGATCGAAGCATTTTAGATACTAGCACCAAGAATCCATTCATGGCATATACAGAGGTGGGCACAAATCGCGATCGGCCAATGAGTGCGATTTCTCACCGCCAAAGCCCTCATATTGTAAGTAGGCTGTTTAGGTTTTTATGTTGGTAACGCCACGTAGCGCTCTGTAAATCACTGGCTGTGCTGTGTGCTGTCTGAGGCTGGTCGGCATTGTTGCAATAGTCGCTATTGTAGCGTTGGGCAGTTGGCTGTTAACAGCGCGTAGCGTTGTGCAGTTGGAGGTGAGCCGCCAGCAGTGGTGGATGTGGGGAGAGAGATGGCGGAATTTTGAGAGCGGACGATCTGGACGTGTGTCCATCAGGAAGAGTAAATTTGTAATATTGGATATCATGGACTGCTATACATATTATGACTTTTGAACACTATTAAGGTAAATACATTGTTTGTTCTCTATCAAAATCTTTCTTTTGCTAACTATGCCTATCAGTAGTTAGTGCCTTCAGTAGTTTGAATCTTTTATTTAGTTGGCAGTAGTGGCACTCGCTGTATTGCAGTAGATCGAGTAACGAAGATTTTTGTGAGGTAAGTGATTTGTGAAACGTATAGGTTAATTTAGTCAGGGCCATTCTCTTGTAGGGAATATTGAAAGTCAGACTGCGTTGCGCTAAAAAATATTGTGTGTCAGTTTAAGCACAGTTACGTATAATTTTTCCAAGGGGACGTTTCAATATTGCTGAATTCCATCGCAACAGGCCTGCAAGAAAACAAGTCATTACATTTCGTCATCGAGACGTATACATAGATTTTGGCTCTGATAACTATCGACTGACAAAGACTTCTGAAGCTCGATGCTATGTTTCCACTAAGACGGCTCTCTGCCCTTACTGAGACCCGTAAATGTTCACAACTCTTCATAACACAGTGTTGGTACAGCATACAGTGGAAAGATACGCTTGGCTGTTCGGAATGGGAGAGTTGGTTGAAGTTACATCCAGTATAGACTCGGAACAATTACTCACGTTTTAGAAGGGTGCATATTGACAAACGTTCGGACTTTTTATCCAACAGAAAACAGAACTATCATTCACTTTGTGAACGATCATAGCAGCGACGCTCATAAGTATTTGTGTTGGAATGGTCCACAAAGTCTCTAGGCATTGGAGGTTCGATACTCGGTGCTACGTGAGGGAAATACTCAAGATATTCATCGGAATCATGTTTTGTCACATGGGAGAGCATTAGCGAATGGAGTTCCCTCGGCTCCTCCATCTCTCGAACACTGAGCGAAGTGTTGGATGATGAAGAATGATGGATATCGTGTTACAAAAAAAGGCACGCCTTTCATTTTAAATTTCTAAATTTTGTATAGTTACTTCTTTTGTTTGCTAGAAAGTGCAATAATCCCCAAACTCTGCAAACCACTACAGTCTAGGAAAATTAGGATTTGTGCTCCTCACATAAATAGGAAAAGAACGGGAAAATCTTGTATGGTCGGTATCCTGCTGCTTGCAAGTATTTTTTAAACTACATCCTGCTGTACACCACGAGCTGCATTTAACATATACGACGTGTATGTCAAGTACGAAATCTTTATAATGGTAAAATTGGTGTGCATCCCTGATGTACACAGGCAGTCGTGTGTCCTAATCTAGCTTTGAAATGCCGAACGGCCACCCCTGTTTGTCATAATGGAATGAAAACATGGAGCTTTTTTTCCATATAACAAGTTTTCATTCCGTGACAGTAGTTTCCAGTACGACCAAGAGGGGTGGCTGTTTAGCGTTTGACAGCTAGAACATGTAAACACGAAATCCCATGTACAGAGATGCACATCAACTTTAACGTCATAAACACTTCATACCCAACAGAGACATGATTTGAAACAGACGCACATAATAGACTAAGGTGAAAAAAGTCGTGGGATATCTCCTAATATCGTGCCTGACCTCCATTTGCCGGCGTAGGGAAGCATCTCGACGTGGCATGGGCTGAAGACGTTGGAGGTTCCCTGCAGATATACTGAGCCAAGCTGCCTCTATACCCGTCCATAATTGCGGAAGTGTTGCCAGTGCAGGATTTTGTGCACTAACTGACCTCTCGATTATGTCCCACAAATGTTCGATGGGATTCATGTCGGGCAATCCCAGTGGCCAAACCATTCGCTCGAATTGTCCAGTTCTTCAAACCAATAACGAACAAAAGTGGCTCGGTGACATAATGCATTGTCATCCATAAAAATATCCATCGTTTGGGAACATGAAGCTCATGAATAGCTCAAAAATGGTTTACAAGTAGCCGAACATAACCATTTCCAATCAATGATCGGTTCAGATGGACCACAGAACGTAGTCCAGTCCATGTAAATACAGCCCACACCATTATGGAGCTACCAGCAGCTTTCACTATGCCTTTTTGACAACTTGGGTCCATGGTCCCATGGGGTCTGCGCAACACTCGAACCCTACCATCAGCTCTTACAAATGAAATCAGCACTCACCTGAGCAGCCCACGATTTTCCAATCATCTAGGGTCCAACTGACATGGTCACGAATCCAGGAGGGGCGCTACAGGTCATTTCGTGCTGTTAGTAATGGCACTCGAGTCGGTCGTCTGCTGCCATAGCCCGTGAACGTCAAATACCGCCGCACTGTCCCAATGGATGCTTTCGACGTACGTCCAAGATTGATTTCTGCCCTTATTTCATGCAGTGTTGCTTTTCTATTCGCACTGACAACTCTACACAGGCACCGATGTTCTTTGTCGTTAACTGAAGGCCGTTGGCCGCTGCATTGTCCGTGGTGAGAGGTAATGACTGAAATTTAGTATTTTCGGCACACATTTGACACAGTGGAACTCGGATTGTTGAATGCCCTAACGATTTCCGAAATGGAATGTCCCATGCGTCTAGCTCCAACTACCATACCGCGTTCAAAGTCTGTTAATTCCCACCTTGCGGGGATAACAACATCGGAAACCGTTTCACATGAATCACCTGAATACACATGATAGCTCCACCAATACACAATCCTAAAATATCTCGTATAGGCGATACTATCGCCGTCTGTAAATGTGGGTATCGCTATCCCATGAGTTTTTGTCACCTCAGGGTATATTCCACTAACAATGGGCTGTGTGCTCGAATATGGGTCTGGCAATTAAATATTCTTACATGCAACTCATGGTGTACAGCAAGATATGTTTTAACAAAAAGGACGTATTTTGTTTCCAGTTACTAATTTTTAAAATCTTTATCATGGTTTCGTAATGACGGGTCATTAAATTTCATCGAAAAGAATCAATTTCCTGCCGTTTGTTTTACGATCGTATTTCGAAATATCATTCAACGATATAGAAAACACTGCATATCAGACACTCAGTTTTTCTTTATAATTTCTGAACAGCCAGGTCACGAATGGAAAAGTTTCTTGATTCAACCCCTATAGTGCAGGCTTTTAATTACGTAATAGTAGCATTTGACATCTGCAGGAAATTCTTTTAAACATAATTGGTTGCAACCAGTGGCGTGTACTGAACTTTTGTTCAGGTAAGTAGTTACGAACGAATAAAATCGCAGTTTTAAGTATGAAATTACGTTTTTGGCGCATTCGTTGATTACCAAGACTCAGTCCTCAGCGGTCGTAGTAGATGTTCGGTTTGTGGGTCGAACGACTGCGTGGCATCAGTGTCCGTACGAAGTCCCAATTTTTGCACAGTCCAGTTTTTTGCACGGTCCAGTCTAGACACTGTCTATACAATCTCACAGTATGTAGTCCGTGCTCAATTTGACAGTAAAATTCAACAAACCACCAACACTTTTTGACTCATTTCTCCGCAAATTATGTTCTTTTAAAAGTTTCCAAAATAACAGATTCTCCGTTACTGAATCTACACTGGTGTCCAAAATGAAAGGAAAAAACGGAAATTTTGCAATATTGCGTTTATTTTACCACAAAACAGTATAAACAGGTGATAGTAAAGTAGGAACAATATAAAGAATACAAAACGCAAATAATTGCAACATGTATAGTGGTAGACAAGAATGTTCTTCTTTTTTTTCCAGCTTAACAGATTTGCGCACACATTATGACAACTTGTTAATGTGCTCAGTTCGGGATGCGACCACCCCTGGCAGCAATACAGGCCTGACAACGACGGGGCATGCTGTGAATGATGTCATGAATCTCATGTTGATGCAATAATGCCCATTCTTCCTGCAGAGCTGCTCGCAAGTCTTCGAGAGTGGTTTGGTGGATGCTGATGTGATGCAGCCAGTCTCCCTAGTGCATCCCAGACATGCTCTATGGGATTCAAATCGGGAGAACGAGCAGGCCACGCCATGCGTGCAATATCTTCCGTTTCCAAGAACAGATCAACCACCTGTGCTCTATGAGGACCATTATCCGTTATCGTCCATTTATACAAAGTCTGGGACCACATCATCTCGCAAGAACCGCGCATGACATCCAAAGATCTCCTCACGGTACCTGACAGCAGTTAAATATTGCTGATTCATCGGTACAATTTCAGAAAGAGGTGTTCGGGTGGCCAACATAATCCCTGCCCAAACCATTAGGGATCCTCCTCGATATTGGTCTCTTTCCACAATGTTTGGGTCCCTAAATCGTGTCCCGCGTTTCCCCCAGATGCGAATCCGTCGAGAATCACTCTCCAGACCAAACTGGGATAAATCTGGGAAAAAAACATTTTCCTACTGTTCGACCGTCCAGGTGGTATGTTGACGACTCCACTCTAGACATTCACTTTTGTGAAGACGCGTCAGAGGTGCGCACACAGTAGGTCTCCAACAATAAAGGCCAGTCTGCCAAAGCCTTCTGTACACCGTTTGCCTCGATACAGCACGTCCAGTGGATGCTGCGAGGTCAGATGCCAGTTGTCATGCAGTACTAAGGTGATACCGTCGTGCCTTTACAACCAAATAACGGTCCTCTCTTTCTGTTGCCACGCCTAGTCAGACCTGCCCTGATCTACGGGACATAGTTTCGGTCTCTATAAAATGTCCCCACGTCCGAGAAACAACAGAACGATTCACATTAAGCCATCGGGCCACATCAGTTTGCGACTGTCCCGCTTCCATTCTTCCTATGGCTCTTCACAGAAAGTCAGGTAGACGTCTTCTCTATGCTGCGCCGTCTGTGAATGTGTACACAGCGATTGTGGATGTGGCACTACCCGACAAACATTACCCCTTTTGATAGGTGCCCTGAATGGTTCAAATGGCTCTGAGCACTATGGAACTCAACATCGTAGGTCATAAGTACCCTAGAACTTAGAACAACTTAAACCTAACTAACCTAAGGACATCACACACATCCATGCCCGAGGCAGGATTCGAACCTGCGACCGTAGCAGTCCCGCGGTTCCGGACTGCAGCGCCAGAACCGCTAGACCACCGCGGCCGGCTAGGTGCCCTGACGTCGTCGTTGTTGTAGTTGTCCGTTGACCAGATTGCCATCTTCTGTGCAGAACACAATGGTACGGACATCTGTCGACACCGAGCGAGGTGGCGGAGTGGCTAACACACTGGACTCGCATTCAGGAGGACGACGGTTCAAACCCGCGTCCGGCCATCCTGATTTAGGTTCACCGTGATTTCCCTAAATAGCTTCAGCCAAATGCCGGTATGGTTCCTTTCCAAGGGCACGGCCTATTTTCTTCCACATCTTTCCTAATCCGAGCTTGTGCTCCGTCTCTAATGACCTCGTTGTCGACGCTAATCTCCTCCTCCACATCTGTTGACTGTTTGTATAATTATTCCGTGAATTAGACACAACACGGAGAACGAGCCGTTTGTTTCTTTACTTTTGTACGCCAGTGTATCTTATAACTGCCTCATCATTGCGTCCACCCTTTACGTCAGATTCTTACATTTGTTTGCAAATTGACTGCAGTGTCATCCCTAGGAGATTTAGTTACTGGTTCATCCATATATTTCCCATGAATGTCACTTCCCCATATTCTTTCAAATCCTTTATCTTAGGTTCTCAACATTTCTTATGTTTCATTAATTTTTTTACACACTAGCCAATGTCGTAAGCTCTGGTTAGCAATATATCACATAAGGCGTCACTGAGGCGGAAAATATTTGCAAAAATATGTAGAACTTGCGTCATGATTTAAAATCCGCGAACAGCAGTAGAGGCCTTTTGTTCCACTTATTTGGATCTGTTATCGTCTTGAAAAATTAAATCAGTTGACCGCAAAATAAGGTTTTCACCAGACGAGATGCAAAACACTTTAAGCCGTCGTTTGTTCTTTACTTCCTCAGCTATAGCACAGATTCTTTTGGTTGACTTGGGAAAAAAAGCAACAAATCCATTCAAAGTAAGGAAAGGCCGGCCGCGGTGACAGAGCGGTTCTAGGCGCTTCAGTCCGGAACCGCGCGACTGCTACGGTCGCAGGTTCGAATCCTGCCTCGGGCATGGATGTGTGTGATGTCCTTAAGTTAGTTAGGTTAAAGTAGTTCTAAGTTCTAGGGGACTGATGACCTCAGATGTTAAGTCCCATAGTGCTCAAAGCCACTTGAGCCATTTGAAAAAAATTCTGCAATTTCTGATCGTTGACATGACCAGCGATAGCATTGAATTAAGTCGATGAGCAAAACGCTGAACGAACATTGCAGTAGAAAACGTATTTTTCACCCTTGCTTGTAATCGATTCAACTGGCCCGCTGTAACTGCAGCTTCGTCATAACTCTGAGCTCGTTCATCAGTTCTGAAAATCTGCTGTCTGTGATAAAGATATTTATTCTGCTATCGGTTTCGGTCTGCGCTCCTTTTTTATTTCATCTGTGCCCCCCACCCCCTCCTTGTCATTACCCACTATGTTATTTTTTAACCTACAGGACCTTTCTCACGCATATGTTTTCCTTTGCCTTTTCATTATACCATAACTTTTTATTAATTTTTATCCGCATGTAAATGGAATTTCAGTTATATTTTATGATTGTGTAGACATTGGATGATATATACTTTTAATTGATGTGTAACATTTTAAATACATTTTACACAAATGTTAACCTTTGACTTCTGAATTTTGATCAGTATAATAAATGAAATTTCAATTACATTTCGTGATTGTATAGACATTGGATGACATATTCGTATAACAAATATGTAACAGTGTAGATGTAAACCACGTTTCTTCACAAAAAATAGATGTTTTCCATCTACGTATTGCCACATTCCTTTTGTTTTTCTTCACTCCTAAAAATTGTATTTTCGTAATATTAATTTACTTTAATGCGTATTTTCGTCAGATATGACGTGATTCATTGTAATTTCATTGACTGCTTTGTAGCTGGTCATTTACATGCTTACATTTTTGATCGAATTGTACAGTATTGTACCAGTACATTATTACAGTCATCAATCTTGTTCCTCTTTCACTTCGTATTTATTTTATTTATGTTTTGATATAGTATCAATCAGTGCATAATTGTTAATATTTTAATTGTGTATTGCGATTACCACAGAAGTGTTCAATGGCAATTTCTTTAGTTTTGGCCAAGACTGTCATCTTTGACTTTGACGTTCTATGACTTTGTCGTTCTTTGACTTATATTGCTATACATGTTGTCCTGTTGTCAGTGGGCCATCGTACTGCAATCTCGCTAAGAGCTTTCATCTATATTGGCAATAATGGTTTTCAATAGTAACGTATGTCAAATCGCGTATGACATGTGATAAATCTGCGATAATTTTTGTATTTCCATTAATTCAACCTTTTTTCTCTTTTGATCTTACTTCGTTTACCTTTGCACATTGTTCACTTTGCATGTTGGACAGCTGCCGTTGGAGATGGTTTAAGACCGAAACCTGTAGCAGAATAAATATCATTAACACGGACGGCACAATGTAATCCATTTTGTAAAATTCGTACATGCTGTTGACTAGCGTTAACAAGATGGTCGATTTGATCAGGAACTGTGATACAGTGAAGAATCAGATTTTCCATTTTAGGGCATCCTGAAAACCACTTCTTGCTAATGTACAGATAAGTACAGAAGAGTCGTATGTAAGATTTCTACTTACGATGCACCATTAAGTTGTACGCCTAACAAGTTGAATTATGTTGTACTCATCTTGGAAACTATGGGCAGCAAAGTTGTGTCGCACAGTTCCACCTTCAAACTTGTGCTGGTCTGCTTGGGTTTCCACATTTCGACTCTGCACGCGTGTGTGTGTGTGTGTGTGTGTGTGTGTGTGTGTGTGTGTGTGTGTGTGAATTCTTAAGGGACCAAACTGGTAAGCTCATCGGTCCCTAGACTTACACACTACTTAATCTAACTTAAACTAACTTATGCTAAGAACAACACACACACCCACGCCCGAGGGAGGACTCGAACCTCCGGCGGCAATCCGTGACATGGCGCCTCAAACCGCGTGTCCTGTAGGCGCGGCATTTCGACTCTGTGGTACGATACGCAGCGACCTCGATTGTTCACCCTATAACCAACAGCAGCGTACCAATGAAACGGTTATTATAAACGGTTAAGACTATTTATGACACATAACTATATACCATATCCGTACTTAGTCTTTTATCGTAACCACGAGTACGTTTTCTGTAGCACCAGATGAGAAATTACAACTTTTTAGCTCTTCTAATCTCGTACCATGACACACAGTAGCTCCATTGTGAGGCTTGATGGCAAAACGTAGCAGGTTCCTGCGCTTCCCAGAACTGCAGCCGCCGTTTTCACAGTCCATTCAGAAAACGTGTCTCCTTGCCTGAATCGTAACTTGTAGCGAGCGGGACCCTACGAATTTCGCTGAGAATCATGAAACATCAGCAGCGTCAATCCCAAAATATTTTATAATGTCGGATTTGTCAGCCCATGTAAGGAATGCTTTTAAAATTTAATGTTTCCAGTACTTTCGCCTTTGTTTCCAGTTTATGATGGGTAAGCAGTGCTTTCAACAGCAGCTTGGTTGTCAACTTACCGATGTGCTCGAGGAATGGCAGCAGTACTTTCTCTCAGCACTGTGACTTCGTCAGCTCATAAAAGAAAATAAGATAGACGTGTGTCTAGCGGTGGTAAACCACATGTCGTCAGCAGTAGACTTACGACCGTCCCAAATCTTGCTACCGCAACGACCGAAGGCGACGCAGCCGTTTACGTCTCGCCACGTCTCCAGCTTTACATTCCGACTGTCTCTTTTCTCTTTTCATTTTTTTAAATTTATTTATCCTTGCTGTTCATATTTTAATCACAGTTTGTTTAGATCATTCACAAAATTATTATCTTAGTTTACTAACATACTTTAAAGTAAATGTGATACACCACAATATTAGCTCACTCAAGGGATTTAGAATAATAAAAATAGATCGCATAACTTATTCTAAATGTTCTAAAAATGGCTCTGAGCACTATGGGACTTAACATCTTAGGTCATCAGTCCTCGAGAACTTAGAACTACTTAAACCTAACTAACCTAAGGACATCACGCACATCCATGCCCGAGGCAGGATTCGAACCTGCGACCGTAGCAGTCGCGCGTTTCCTGACTGCAGCGCCTAGAACCGCACGGCCACCGCGGCCGGCTCTAAATGTTCTAAAAGTAATAAACATGTAACTAGGAAAATTATCGTAACACGATTCAGTACGGCTTTCGCAGTCGTTTCCTTACCTTATAAACCTGTAACACATACTGAAGAGCTGAAGAAACTGGTACACCTGCCTAATATCGTGTAGGGTCCCCACGAGCAAGTAGAAGTGCCGCAACAGGACGCGGCATGGACTCAGCTAATGTCTGAAGTAGTGCTGGAGGGAATTCACACAATGAATCCTGCAGGACTGTCCATAAATCCGTAAGAGTACGATGGGGTGGAGATCTCTTCTAAATAGCGCGTTGCAAGGCATCCCAGATGTGCTCAATAATGTCATGTGGGAGGAGTTTAGTGGCCAGCGGAAGTGTTTAAACTCAGAAGAGTGCTCCTGGAGCCACTCTGTAGCAATTCTGGAGGTGTGGGGTGTCGCATTGTCCTCCTGCAACTGCCCAAGTCCGTCGAAATGCACAATGGACATGAACGGATTCAGGTGATCATACAGCATGCTTACGTACGTGGCACCTGTCAGAGTCGTATCTAGACGTATCTGGGGTCGCATATCACTACAAGTCCACACGCCCTTCGCCATTATAGAGCCTCCACCAGCTTGAACCATTGGCTGCTGACATGCAGCGTCCATGGATTCATAAGGTTGTCTCCATACCAGTACACGTCCATCCGCTCAATAAAATTTGAAACGAGACTCGTCCGACCAGGCAACATGCTTCCAGTCACCAAGAGTCCAATGTCGGTGTTGACGGGCCCAGTCCAGGTGTAAGTCATCAGTCATCAGTCGTGCAGTCATCAAGGGCGCACGAGTGGGCCTTCGGCTCCGAAAGCCCATATCGATTATGTATCGTTGAGTAGTTGGCACGCTGAGACTTGTTGATGGCCCAGCATAGAAATCTGCAGCAGTTAGCGGAAAGGTTCCAGTTCTGTCACACTGAACGATTCTCTTCATTCGTCGTTGGTCCTGTTCTTGCAGGATCTTTTTCCGGATGCAGCGATGTCGGCGATTTGATGTTTTACGGATTCCTGTTATTCACAGTACTCTCGTGTGATGACCGTACGGGAAAATCGCCACTTCATAAAAATGGTTCAAATGGCTCTGAGCACTATGGTCTGAGGTCATCAATCCCCTAGAATTTAGAACTACTTAAACCTAACTAATCTAAGGACATGACACACATCCATGCCCGAGGCAAGATTCGAACCTGCGACCGTAGTGGTCGCGCGGTTCCAGACTGAAGCTCCTAGGACCGCTCGGCCACACCGGCCGGCAATCCCCAGTTCATCGCTACCTTGGAGATGCTGTTTCCCATCGCTCGTGCGCCGACTATAACACCACGTTCAGTCTCACTTAAGTCTTGATAACCTGCCATTGTAGCAGCAGTGATCTAACAACCGCGCCAGACCGGCGGGGTCAGGGATTTTCTCTGCCTCGTGATGACTGGGTGTTGTGTGATGTCCTTAGGTTAGTTAGGTTTAAGTAGTTCTAAGTTCTAGGGGACTGATGACCATAGATGTTAAGTCCCATCGTGCTCAGAGCCATTTGAACCATTTGAACCAAAGCGCCAGACACTTGTTGACTTACATAGGCATTGCCGACCACAGCGCCGTATTCTGCCTGTTTACATGTCTCTGTATTTGAATACGCATGCCTATGTCAGTTTCTTGGGCGCTTCAGCATATACGTACATTTAAACAATGGGGCATCCTTTGGATGCACACTACTACAAACAAAATATAAACAGGAGAACACTCAATTCATTATAGAATAAACAGAAAAATGCTGGCCACTGGAACTGTTAACACCTCTTTCATGGTTATGACCCTTAAGAATTGGGGAAAAAATAAGATTTAGCAGTTAAAAACAACAGAATAAAGTTTAC
Source organism: Schistocerca piceifrons (assembly GCF_021461385.2). Classification (NCBI taxonomy): domain Eukaryota; kingdom Metazoa; phylum Arthropoda; class Insecta; order Orthoptera; family Acrididae; genus Schistocerca; species Schistocerca piceifrons. The sequence continues at coordinate 153,693,348 of NC_060149.1, read as the reverse complement.
TTCCACTGAATCACAAGAGGGCTCCTTCAATTCTTCACCACTGCAGTAGTCGCATTAATCACGGCAGGCGTCACTGTGTAACGCCGGAAATGCATATCCTTCTATTTCCATCTATTGTACTATAGATTTTTCCTTATTTATGTTACTCGAAGATATGACATTTCTGTGTCTGTATATATTGTAATTGTTTTACTATTTGTATATATTTATTTCTGCATTTATGTCGATGTATAATTGGTTTGTTTTGTAAATATTATTTATATTTTTACGCTGGGTCTGGCCTAGGGAAAACTATGCTATCGAACGATTACATCGATAGGTCGTGTGGAGAACCAAAGTGTGTAGGATCTTTGGGAGTGTGAACTCGGCCGCGTGGAGCGCGGGCAGAGCAGCGAGAGTCTGCCTGGAGTAGCGAGTGGGGCAGGTGTGTTGTGTGACGCTCCCGCGAGTTGCCGCGCTTTCGGGGTTTGGCAGCATATAATTGCGCTCGACTTGCTATGATAGTTTCTGACACGGTGTCGCGGACAGGAAGCATTAGCTGGCGCACATCAAGAGCCCGTTTCGCCTGGTGACCGTGTCGAGAAGGAGGCGCGGCAACATCCAGCTTCTGCAACAGCGACGGCCGACAATGAGTGACTGTCGCCACCTCCTCGATCGACAGCTTCAAACATTCAATCAACCAACAAGGAAGACTGGAAGCACGTAAAGTTTTAGAACTGTATGGCAGACTTCAGCTTTTAAAACTGTTCAAATCACAAAATTACAGCAACGTAGCATGAACCTTTGTTGCTCATTGTCCCAATTGCATTACCAAGCAGGGTCCCTTCCTTTTCCGGAATGAACCCAAGTGTCGTTGAAATTCAAACGTCAGCATCATTCGATTTCACTGCTTTAATTTCAATGTTCAGTTAAGGTATTCATAGCTGGCTACAATATTTAGATTACACAAGCACAAATTAAGAGTGCGAGTTTTGTTACTGTATTTTATCTTACCTGTGACTGCAGCTCAGCTTGGTACGTACTAAATTTTACTATTGTTAATTTTTCAGAATCATTTAATTCAAGTTCAAAGTTAAAGCTCTTATTTCTAAATTGCGTACATTCAAGTAGCTTTTGAAATGATTGTTGAGGTAGTCCAAGACTAACCGTATCTTACTGAATTTCTATGTGCTTCAGAAAGAAAGCTCACTATTAGCTTCAGTCACTAAATTAACTTTCGATTTTCCGGTTTTATTAATTCTTTTGCTAAATTAAGTCAGAGTGTAGCGAAGTTTATTACTTCTGACAAACTTTCAGTTTTCACACTACACGTGTCAACCTTCAGTTGCCACACTTCTAGTGCTAATTATATGTGTAATAACCTTTCTTTTTCAGTTACTATAGTAATTGTCCTTAGGACTGGCGACTGTAATTTCCCCCAAATCTCAAATATCTAATTAGCGCCAATTAACTGTTAACGTGACGACCGCACATTTACGTTCTTTATTAACTTTACCCCTTTTCAAAATTAATTTCCACCAGTTTCATTTGCATTTTTCCTTTCATTTAGATGTAACCCTTTCCTCCCTCTTTACCGACAGATTAACTTCGGTGACGATTGCTTTCCCCAAATTTCCATTAGGTACACGCGGTTTAATTTTTCACTGTCATTAAGGTCGATAAGTGAGGGGGAGGTTACAACTGCATTTCTCAAATTCACTTGAGTCCCATTTCTCTCTGTGAATTACCCTAGCAATTTCAATATGTGACCGCCCGGTTGGCCGTGCGGTCTAACGCACGGCTTTCCGGGCAGGAAGGAGCGCCTCGTCCTCGGCACGAATCCGGCCATCGGATTTGTGTCGAGGTCCGTTGAACCGCCCAGTCTGTGGATGGTTTTTAGGCGGTTTTCCATCTGCCTCGGCAAATGCGGGCTGGTTCCCCTTGGTCCGCCTCAGTTACACTATGTCGGCGATTGCTGCGCAAACAAGTTCTCCACGTACGCGTACTCCATCATTACACTACCACGCAAACATAGGGGCTACACTCATCTGGTGTGAGATGTTCCTTGGAGGGTCCACCGGGGGCCGAACCGCACAACAACCCTGGGTTCGGTGTGGGGCGGCGGAGGGGTGAAATGGTCTGCCGTAGTCGTCGTAGGGTTGTGGACCACTGTGAAGCCTCTCCGTCGTTTCTAGGTCCCCAGTTAACATACAATACAATACAATTTCAATATCATCCATATCATTTTGGAAAGCAAAGACCTGCGTAATTTACTGAAACTGTGCTAACAAACCCATCACAATGCTTAAATTTTAGGGTACCATTGATGGTCCTGACTATTCGTTTACAAACGTAATTATTTTTATACACTTTGCGTATACAGCATTCACAACGTTGTTAATTTCAATAACCATCAATACTTTCTATTGGACAGTCGAAAGTAGGCTTCATCTGGCAGGTTCGGTGGTTCGTCTGTCCAGGATACGTTATTTTGCTCGCCAGTCTTTTCTTACAGCTCATGAAATTCCTCGGCATGTAACACAGGGATTGGTGCGACGTCATTGCCCTTCTTTCCCCTTGTATGTTTCTTGATAGTAGAGACTGGAGGTTGGATTTCTGTATCTTTGCTATTTGCCGTATATGTTTTGAACAAGGTACTGTTGTTGGTTTGTGCTTTCGCCAGGAATATTGTGAACATTGCCGCAGTCTATAAAAGGTTTTAGTAGCGCGTCCATTTTCCGTAGATTTTTCCGGCACGTTGCCTTCATCGGACGTACATTCGTCGTCACATTTGTTTTCTGCGTAATCAGATCACATAGTTCCAATGTTTTTACAGTCACCAACGCTGGCTCCCATCTCTACATCTTCTTCCAGTTCCAGAGGCGCCTCCTAATGTTCCTGTTGGTGTACGCTATCAGTGGCGATGGTAGCAGTTTCGACTATTAATTTACTCTCATCGTTCGCTATGCCGCTCTCCATTTCGTTCCCTTACCCTGCTGCGGTTGTTTCATTAACGCTCGCTGCCACTCTCTTCCACTTACATAGGCGCATTCCAGTGCATGCATCCCCGTGTCGGTTGAGTTATTTGTGTAATCACATTTATTACTCACCGTTCGGTTCTCTCGCTGATCGTAGGTGGAGTCTGTAAGTTCCTCATCCACAATGGTTCAAATGGCTCTGAGCACTATGGGACTTAACATCTGTGGTCATCAGTCCCCTAGAACTTAGAACTACTTAAACCTAAGTAACCTAAGGACATCACACACATCCATGCCCGAAGCAGGATTCGAACCTGCGACCGTAGCAGTCGCACGGTTTCGGACTGAGCGCCTAGAACCGCTAGACCACCGCGGCCGGCCATCCACAATGCTCCCACTGCCAAGCCCTGATGTACCCATAGGGATGCCAATCCGTCCCGACAGAACTGCTACATATGCCATTGCTTCAGGTGGACTATTCTCAATGCGCAGTCGTACAGGGCGTTTACGGCCACAGCTTACTCTCAGTTGTTCACTGTAATGGCATGCGGAGCGGGTGCCGGGCTGGTTTTCATACAAGGCTTACGTCCTATGACCGCATACAGCCACATAAGAGAGTATGTGCTTTTGTAACTCTACTTTGGCTGTTCTATTCCCTTTGATCTTGCCATTCCAAAAATTTTCTTATCATACTTCTTCTCTGATACCACAAACTGTCCCATGTAAGCCAAGCATTTCTCTGATCTCTTGAGGGGCACTTCTAACGGCAAATTACAGAATCTCACAGATCGCAAACCAAGACCTACGTACGTTATTGATACCGTGCTAACACAGCCATCATTATGCTTAAATTTTACGCTACCATTAGTGATCCTGAGTATTCGTTCACCATCGTCACTATTTGTACATTTAGCATACACACTATTCACAAGTTTTGTCAATTTGAATACCTAATACTTCCACATCAAACAACTTCACAAATTTAATCACCCATGTCCTAATAGCGAGAGAGAGTTACCCAAGCACGATTCACGACCCGTCCTCACAGCTTTACTTCCCCCGACTAGAAGGCAGAAGATGAGATACTGGCGAGTTCGAGTCTCGGACCGGCACAAAGTTTTAATCAGCCAGGGAGTTTCATATCAGCACACACTCCGCTAAAAAGTGAAAATTTCATTCTGCAAACATCCTCCAGACTGTGGCTAAGTAATATCTCCGCCACATCCTTCCTTCCAGGAGCGCTAGTCCTGCAACTTTCACAGGAGAGCTTCTGTGAAGTTTCGAAGGTAGAGGAGAGGTACTGGCGGAAGTAAACGTGTAGGACAGATCGTGAGTCGTGCTCGGGAAGCTCATTCGGTAGAGCAGTTGCCCATGAAAGGCAAAGGTCTCAAGTTCGAGTCTCGATCCGGCACACACTATTAATCTGCCAGGAAGTTCCGAGTTCAGAGTCATTTCGTCATGGCAAAATATAGCTCGTCTGATGCTTGAATGATCACAGCACATACCATAGGTCAAAAAGGAGTTGCTTCGGCTGATGGAGGCCGGAATGTAGCAAATACAGGTTGTAACTCAATGTCTACCACATATTGCGTGATAAAGTGATTAGTAGCTTCCATCAATAGAGCAATCTCCACCAAGCTACACGTGGACTTTAAGTAATCGTAAGTTTTACGACGATTTTGAAAAAAGACCTTGGATATTGTGTTTCGTAATATGATACTGTAAGAAATGTTTGTTCTATTTTCTGTTTCATGGCTTGAGCATGTGGCAGTAGCAGAAGGACCAGTGTTCCCGTCGTCATGCTGCCCTCTTTGCTAATCTGCATTGGCGTTAAAACGACGGCTGGTTTCCTAATAACGCCTCTAGAAGTGACCCGCCCGACCCTACATTAATAATGGAAACAAATGAATTTAATAGTTGTACATACTAATGAAATAAAATATGTAAACAGTAAACAGTTAGCGTTCAGATATAGCCACGAACAGTTGAAATTTGTTCACATAGGTTATTCATGTTTGATACTTGGCTTGATTACTGATATGTAACCATTATTGTAATAAAGCTATTCAAAGAAGAACGTAAATGATTTTGGAAATTTTTGGAAATCTGCTTGAAGATGCATTTGAGGAGTGATTGTCTTTGGAAAGGCAGTTGTATTTAAACTCAGTGGAATTCTATTAAAGTCGAAGTTTCATTTATCACGCAGATCAAGATTAGACACGAAATAGTAAGGTCTCTGGGTTATTAAGATCACGAAATTGTGATGTATGGATTTTATTTCACGGCAGTTTGAATGGAAGTGTCGACGATCTACTCACAACTAAACAAAATTTGTGTCTCTTCTGCAGTGAAGAAATATAAAGGTAACTACGAAATAAGATTTCAAGAGACAGATGTTAGTAATTAGACAGAAATAATATTTTCCACAAAAGCAAAGCTTATGCCAGCAACAATAACAGTCTTGGCTGCCATCTACAAGTACTGTCCTACATTTATAACAGTCATGAATTGTAAGCAGTTTCTTTGTCCGCAGCTCGTGGTCGTGCGGTAGCGTTCTCGCTTCCCGCGCCCGGGTTCCCGGGTTCGATTCCCGGCGGGGTCAGGGATTTTCTCTGCCTCGTGATGACTGGGTGTTGTGTGCTGTCCTTAGGTCAGTTAGGTTTAAGTAGTTCTAAGTTCTAGGGGGACTGATGACCATAGCTGCTAAGTCCCATAGTGCTCAGAGCCATTTGAACCATTTTAAGCAGTTTCTTTAATACATAACCAAACACGTATGTCATGCTGTTTGCCTCTCCGAGGTCTGTTTTGACTTCCACATATGGTAATCTGATCACTGAACTCGTGTCACTGATGTCCATCAGTGGTGAAACAAGTAATTTGGGCGCTGCTTTCGTATCCACTATTGTTTGACCCAAGTTGATCCCCTCACAATTGGAGGTAGCTACACTATGTGTGTTCATTAATTTGCTTAAAGCACAATTATTGAATGCAGCACAAAACTGTCGTGGTGATGGGTTGCTACAAAAACCACCTTTATGCCTTATCACTGAAAAAAAGTTTTCCAGTGAATCTTGTTTAATATTGCGTGTTAATAAATATAACTTGGTTCCATCCAAAACGTCATCAACAAACATGTTCAAAGCGCTTATGTTACCCAGAAGTCCTTTAGCACACTTAATCCTAGATGAAAAATCTTTCCCATCAACATCTACAAATTTCCATGACTGTATCCATGGCTTCAGTGTCTTTAATATTTCTAAATGTCTTGAGGCACTTGTAATGCAGTTCCTTAAGGATACAGGCCCTTTAACACTATATGCATTAAATATGTCAAAAATATAGTTTACTTTTTAGCAAAAATCTGCAGTAACAGTAGCAGATGATGATATGGTGCCACCAGTAACAAGTGTCTCAATGCCTGCTGCTACTGTATGACTCAACACACGAACTGCAGTGCTTACCTTCATTTTTGAAAATGCTGGCAGCTGCACAGCTCTTTTAGTGAGCTTGGGGGCCAACTTGTACTTCCTTTCACAATCACTTGAGTACAACTAACAAATGTCCTTCCATGAAGCAGTGCCAATCCATCCTTCATCTGTTGTGTGGATAATGTTATACCTGAATAAATTATTACGTATGCCTTTTATCAAGTGTGAGGTGTCATAGAAAAAGTAGACCTTACTCCCTTCGTGTACTAAGCATGGATTAACTGGTGTGATACCCAGTCTGTTCCTCCACTCCACAAAATTCGAGCCTTGGTCAGTCACACATGTTTTTTACAACCAAACCAATCTCTGTGAGTTTTTTGACAACTTCAAAAAATACGCGCGTCAGATGGGTGGCTCCTACTGGTCCTTTTGAGAAATAATATACTAATGGCTGTTTAAAATTTGAGAAGATGCCGTTAATCATTATAACTAATGCAGTATTGGCAACCACAGATGTACGTATGAAACCCATGTCTTCAAATCTAATAACACGATCCCTAGAGCTGTCATATATCAAATTTTCCATTAGTGACTTCTCATCCATAGTCACATTAACAATTATATCAGTTTCTGGTAACTGCTGCACTTTCTGCTTTAAAAGATAAAATATGTTATTATTTATCCCACAATTTAATTGTATATCTTCCACATACCTTTGTAAGGTATGTACTGATGGAAGGCTAAAACAGTGTGATAAAAACTGTATGCCTGAGTACTATAATACAACAAATTAAGTGCAAATAATTTAGTTTCATATTTCCATCTCGCACCACGTTTTCCATTCAATGGTATACTGATTTGGCTCATCAATAAATCGAGAGCATCTTTCTTCAAGTACTTGGAACCAATACTTTTTAAAATGAGCTTGTCCTTTTGTACTTGTGTCCTGTGACGTTGTGGTTGCAGTTTATTCTTACGATGGGCACTTTCCTTGTCACGTAGTAATTTTGTACGAAGTCTAATAATTTGCACATTTTTACATTTCACATGATTTTCCAACACGCAAATAATTTCATGTAATCTAAGCATTTCATCTTCAAAAGCTGTCTGTGTTGCAGATTCCGTTGTTAGTGATTTTATATGTGTCTCTCGTGTAGTAACATTTGTGGTAGCTTTTTCTTCTGTGTCACGAGACAGTTTTATTGTTTGTGCAGTAACACATTCACGTTTCTATGACAATTTTCTCTTTATCGTCACTAGTTGTGGCTTATTCGGCACGTCAAATAACGTAGGAACTGCATTCCATACCAATGTCTCCTTTTCCGCGTTCAATGAACTGGTTTGACTCGAAATGTGACGCACATAACTTCACGTTATTGTGCAAATAAAGGACATCTTTTTGCAGCAGGCCCTGTCTTCTACTATTTATTAACCATTTCTTGCTCCTAAAAAAGAAAAAATCAGTAATTCAATACAGTTTAGAAAGAATTGCAAATAAAGAGCGCTCTAATGTGATGTTTCATACCTCTCAGGGTCCTTAGGAAACCTGAAGAATGACAAATGTGGTGTCTTCTTCCTATTATTACTGCAATTGATTGCGCTACATACGCTGCCTTTCGTAAAAACCATCTTAAAAATGAATATAAACGATACTGTTTACATTTACTGAATACTGTATTCGGTAGCGTAGCTTCTCCACCGCTTGGGGCGCTGTTGTCGCTGTGTATAACAAAAATCAGCGAGAGTGTCGCGACTGTATATATTAGACTGTGGTTAAATACTGATGGACCAGAGATAATTTACGACGCTCACTTAGCATGAACTGAATATTATCTATGGGTTACTATATCAACAAGAGTCAATAAGACCATGATACAACGATTAATTCCTCTTAAATATTATAAATGATGTATTATTACGAAAAGCTAAAACCCTCGACGATCGACCGTCAAAATTTAACCCGCATATTGATTAAATATTATCTTCTGGACTAGACAATGGCGAGCCTCCGCGGTACGAATTTCACAGTACTGTAACAGCACATCGTATCTGACACGTAGCATATCCCATCCCGGTTCAAGAAAATGAGCGGAAAACACTGCAGTGTGTGGCTTTCAGTATGTTAGTGTGGCACAGAGTTCATGTTCGCAACATTGATTGACGTCAGCTTTCTTTATTTTTTCGTACTGGCTCAGTTATATCATCTATTTACCTTCGGAACTGAGACATAAACAGAAGTATAATTAAATTGAGTCATTGGCCACGTGATATAGAAACAACTTCAAAAATCCGAACAGAAGTCATGGGCCTGCAAAGACTCGAGATGTCTATGTATTAACATTCACGGGAGCTTCAAATCCTTGCCCGTTTAAGTTTCTCAGAAACGACCATGACACTAAACTCACATTCTGTCATTCCAGGATTTTGAATAAAAGACGAAAATTGTTGATGGAGGCAGAAGTCGTCCTCTCGAGAGGTTGCTCGGTTGATTTGGGGGAGGCGACTAAACAGCGAGGTCATCTGTCCTATCGGATTAGGGAAGGAAATCGGTCATGCCCTTTCAAAGGAACCATCCTGGCATCTGCCTGAAACGATTTAGAGAAATCACGGAAATCTAAAACCAGGATGGCCGAAAGCGGGTTTGAACCGTCGTCCTCCCGAATGCGAGTCCAGTGTGCTAACCACTGCACCACCTCGCTCGGTCCTCATCGAGAGACCGTGAATCCGATGTGAGTATTGACCATTTAACCATTTATGTTTCTTTCAGATTAGTTTCGCTCTTCACCCACTTAAGATAACAAGAAAATAAGAAATAAATACAACACTACCGCACAGCATCTTCCGACGTCGACAACAATTCAACCGCCAACGGGAACCATTACTTACAAGATTAATACTTCTACTGCTGGAGTACACAGTGATCGTATAGGGTAATGTGCCAGTCAGCCATATCATCCACTAGAATGGTTAATGGCTCTGAGCACTATGGGACTTAACATCTGAGGTCATCAGTCCCATAGAACTTAGACCTACTTAAACCTAACTAACCTAAGGACATCACACACATCCGTACCCGAGGCAGGATTCATACCTGCGACAGTAGCAGTCGCACGGTTCCTGACTGAAGCGTCTAGAACCGCTCGGCCACCGCGGTCGGCCATCCACTAGAAGCCAATTGGAAATTTATTCCTCAGAACGTCGCTGAATCTTATCGGCATCTATTTGTACACTACGTATCTAAAAGGATTCTGACACTGACCTCAAACTGCCCCCAGGCTATGCATCCGAAGGTTCATAAATGCAACCTCAACGCGTCGACAGCAGAGACATTTTTTCTTTCAGAATGAGCCAACGGATAGCGTTCGAAATGGTAGTGATAGCTTCTGCCTGTTGGCGCATTCTGTCAGAGAAATTTAACAGGCGTTAAAGTCCTCTGATTAATGATGCTACTGTACAGGGGAAAAAACAAACCAAGCTACTTCACTGCACGATCACTTGCTACAAGACAAGGCATCCCACTTATTTCAGCTTTCTGCTCCTGTGTAAAGCAAGTTACGAACAAGATTACAGGTAGGTGCCAATCTGCCCACTAACCCCACAAAGCTGCTAGGATGTTCAGATGTGGTTAGGTCCATGATAACAGGTCGGGTGGTATGGGTTGTTTTTATGCAGCCAGAAACGTTATACGGCTTGCGCTTTTGTTTGTAGAGGATTAAAACAATCCCAGTCTCAACTTTCATTGTAGAAACTTTCACTTGTCAGTCCTCGTCACAGGATTCTTGAACTCAGTAATTTTCTGATGAGTTCCTTACTATTGTTTTATTGTTCTTGCATAATGCAAAATTCTGCCAGTGCGACTGTTAATAAAAGCCTTCTCGTATAGTAGACTTTTTGTGTAGTGATTTTGTGCAGCATCCAGTTAATGCTGTTTTTTTGGTTCACTTCTGTAAAACACGTTGACCACAGAGATATGTCGAATCTTCTCCGTAACTGAAGTCTTTATGATTATAGGTGAAGACTTTTTCAAAGAACTTGGTGCATTGTTATTAGCGGAATAGTCAGTCCAGGACTATCATCACTAAATGATTTCTTGTGAGCCTGTACAAATGTCCGGTGTACCTCTTCCTCTGGCGTGGCTTGTACCCTTTAAATCACTTCTTGTGTCCTTGAGTCTGGCCATCCAATGCTTCGAGCTGGAGGTTCGTGTTAGTCACACTAAATACTGTTACGGAATGTGGTTTCAGTCCTACTTTCGACACTTAGCACGGCCCTGATGGAGGCGAGTCCACGTCCCCTCCACGAGAATGTGGGCTGATTCTAGTGCTTAGGAAACCGTCAGTGTAATTATATATTAGTCAGGGCCATCACTACTTTCTTCGAAACTAAAACTACTTCTGGTTTACAGCACATATTTGAAATAATACGCTAAAGACACTTTCTGGGTTGCACTTTATGTGAACAACAAAATACTTGCAATGTGGAAGGGGGGGGCGAAGGAGGCAATCTTTCACTTACTGTATAACGCTCTTTGATTATTCCTAATCTCATCAAATTACTTTCCATTAGGAGGTCTTTAATGAACTATGACAAGAGCCTAAACAACAGATGTAAGCGTACTAGTGCATATATAACAACTCTGAAAAACTGCATTGATCAGGGCTAGTTACTAACCGAAACCTGGATATGCTCTAATAGCGCTAAAACGGAAGTGACGACTGATTGTTGCTCATTTTGAAAGTATTCGTAATCTATGTTGGAATAGGTGGGGGTGCCACCAAAAACACCGTCTATCAGATGCGTCATATTTCTTGCTATCCAGTATGTTACACGTGTTTTTCGACCGGATCTGCCCGAACAATTACTAGTCGGTTCCATCATTGCGTTTCGCCAAACATGTTCAGTCTTAATCTGTGTTAGCCAATGTTTTGATGACTCTAGACTCTGCATTTTAGACGCTGGGCCTCTCTCTTCTAGCTCCCCTAGTTAGTTTTGCGCTCATATTCAAGTTGAGATTTAATCTGGTAAATATTTCCCACTGATTGCGATGTTGGAGAAGTGTATTTCTTGTCTCCCCAGAGGCATCTCGTGCGTTATTAGGGCACTCGAATACGATATGCTCAGGTGTCCCCACTCTTTCACCACAGCCACATTCGGTGGATGGCTTCCTACCGTTGCGTTGCAAGTGCACCAGACAGGTTCCTTTCCCGGCGAGGAAGTATATTACTCCTACATAAATGTAAAGATTATTGAATTCCAATCTTTGTATAATTTTGAGAAAATAAGCATAAACAAGTCAGTCTGTTTCACATATACCTCATGAATTTTACATATCTATGGTGTGTAATCTTCTGAACCTTCGCTGCATTCGTGTTACAGAATTGATGTGCGAAATCTATAAAATTATCATAGATTTCTCCAGTGGAGTTGCGATTTCTGTTCACTCACCGCCACTAGCCATTCACCGTAGGCGAAAACTAGTACAGCGTTGCTTAACTTTAACGGTAACCAGCTGCATCTCCTGCAACAGAGAATAAATGTTTATTATCATTGTATTCTATAGGGGACGAAATAGTATAAGTCATTTATGGAGACACTATGCAACATCTGAAATGCCGTAGTTTTCCTTGCCTGTAGACTGTCTGAAGACGGCAAAATGAAATTTTCAGAGAGAAACAGAATCAAACCAGTAGCGGAGTCAAACACGTAGTTTCACCTTTGAGGCAAGCCTGGATGACCCAGTTGGTAAGAGATACTCGCGAAAGGTGCGCGGACTTAATCTGCCGGAAAGTTCCGTTACAACCTAATCTCCGCTGCAGAGTGAAACTCTCGGCCTGGAAACAACTCCACGCTACAGTTAAGCCACTCACCGCCATGTCTCTCCCCCTTCCCTTCCCTTTCCACCGCGAGAGAAAAGTGTGCACGAAAACCTCTATGGATTTTGGAAGACGGGCACGGAAAGACTGAAGCTTTGAGTCGAGCCTTGAAGTGTGCCCAGGTGGGTCATTTAGTGACAACATTGTCCAGTTCGCCGTATAGTTTTATTCAGTCACGAAGCTTATACGTAAATATTTCTCCAACAGGGTGTCAAAACTCATCCCCAGAGTTGAATGCTTCACATTCCTGGTATCTGGAGTAAAATTAGTCTGTTTTTCATATTATCATCGTTATGATGATTATTGTTATTAATTGTATAAGGAGAATTATATTCATCTAAAATATGTTATGTAGTTGTGATTATATAAAATAGTAACATACAATAAAAACACAAAATAAAAAAACAGTTTAAACACAGAAACGGAAAAAGCACGCCACTGGGACGTGCATGCTTAAGGTTTTTTTCAGGAACACAACAGGTGGAATTGGCATTAGGAGTAGACCTACTAGTATATGAAGGGCTTATTTCAATAGTGGTACAAGTCCATATTTGTTCATTCTGAGATACAGAGTCCTAAAGTTAAATGAGCGCTGAAATATATATAAGTAATGAGGAGGTATTGAATAGAAGTGGGGAGAAGAGGAGTTTGTGGCACAACCTGACTAGAAGAAGGGATCGGTTGGTAGGACATGTTCTGAGGCATCAACGGATCACCAATTTAGTATTGGAGGGCAACGTGGAGGGTAAAAATCGTTGAGGGAGACCAAGAGATGAATACACTAAGCAGATTCAGAAGGATGTAGGCTGCAGTACGTACTGGGAGATGAAGCAGCTTGCACAGGATAGAGTAGCATGGAGAGCTGCATCAAACCAGTCTCAGGACTGAAGACCACAACAACAATATATATAATGAGCAGAAATGGACTTTTACCACTATTGAAATAAGCCCTTCATATGTGCTTATCTGTTTGTGTTTCGTGACTTTCATATGGTCTTAGGACGTCAGGGAAACCTCAGCTGTACAGATTCTAGTTGCGCATAACAGTACCATTTCAAAGTCTGTTAGGTGACTTTCGCATCCGCCTACTTTCCCTTTCCCTAGCGGTGAACTGTTTTGGCGACGGAATCCAGAGATTGTTCACATGTTGACAGACATTATTTGCTTATTCTGGAAGTTAATGGCTTGTTCCTTGAACACTGCAGCAGAATTCAAAAGCTGAGCGTGAATATAATATAGGCGCTGAGCCGTCGGTTGTGAGCCATGAAGCGAGTGCCGTGCGTTGTAGACTGCCTGGTTCTCTCCCTAAAAGCTGTGGCTATCCTTCTAAAGGTTGGAATTTCATTGTGATCTATGTAATAAGGTTTCGGTATTGAGAATGGCCTTCACTTTGTCCACCATTGGGTCACTTAGCACTTAAAACTAATGGCGGAAAGTCCTTGTCATGGGGCAGAGGTAGAGGCCCATGCTTATGTCACATAGTTATTGTAGATTAGTTGACATTTATTTGTGAACACGAAGGTGGCTTTCGATAACATAATTACCGACCGATCTCACTTTTGCCAGCTTTTTCAAAAATCTTTGAGAAGGTTATGTTCAAGCGTCTACTTAAGCACCTTAGTGAAAATAACATACTGTCAAAGTCACAGTTTGGGTTTCTTGAGGGTTCTGATATTGAGAAAACTATTTACACTTACAGCGAAAACGTCCTTAATTCATTGGACAACAAATTAGAGGCAACTGGCATATTCTGTGACCTGTCAAAGGCGTTTGACTGTGTAAATCACAGCATTCTTTTAAGTAAATTAAAATATTATGGCGTCACTGGTACTGCTGCAAAGTGGTTTCAGTCATATCTTAGTAACAGAAAACAAAGGGTGTCATTACGTAACACTTTAGCAGTAGGCAATCAGACATCATCTGACTGGGAAGAAATTACATGTGGTGTTCCCCAAGGTTCCATACTAGGTCCACTACTGTTTTTTGTGTATATTAATGACCTGTCATCTGTTACATTACCAGATGCCAAGTTTGTCTTATTTTCAGATGATACAAACATTGCAATAAATAGTAAATCAAATATAAATTTAGAAAGGGCAGCTAATCAAATTTTTACTGACATTAATAAGTGGTTCATATCCAATTCACAGTCATTAAACTTTGAAAAGACCCATTATATGCAGTTCAGAACTTCCAAGAGATTTCCTTCTGGTGTGCGTATAAAATATGACGACATGGAAATAGGAGAAGTTGAGAGTGTAAAATTCTTGGGGTTACAACTTGATAATAAATTCAGTTGGGAGCAACATACTAACGAACTGCTAAAGCGCCTAAACAAGTCTGTGTTTGCAATGCGAATGATGTCAGACATAGGAGATATAAATATTTAAAAAACTGCTATATTTTGCTTATTTTCACTCCATTATGTCATATGGTATCATATTTTGGGGTAACTCCACAAACAGAGAACAAATTTTTAGAGTACAGAAGCGTATAATAACAGCAATGAGTAGTGTAAATCCAAGAACATCATGTCGAAACCTATTCAAAGAATTGGGCATATTAACCACAGCTTCTCAGTATATTTATTCCTTAATTAAGTTTGTTGTAAATAATACGTCTCTTTTTCCAACTAACTGCTTAGTACACAGTATCAATACTAGGAATAAGAACAATATACATAAAGATTTAAAATCACTTACTCTTGCCCAGAAAGGAGTCCAGTATTCAGCAACGCATATTTTCAATAAGTTACGAGCAACCATTAAGAGTTTAGTTTCAGACAAGGCACAATTTAAACATAATTTAAAAGAATTTTTGGTGGCCAACTTCTTCTATTCCATCCATGAGTTTCTCAACAAGTGCAGTAGACCATTTTAATGAAAATTTATTATATTTTAATTTTTGATAATACTTGGTTGTAACAGCCTAGTAACTACCTACTGTGTGAATCATGGATGTATGGAAGTCTTAAGACTGTAAATAGTGGAAGTTTAATTTTGAATCTTGTACATAATCCGACTGTTCTTAACTGAGGATCACTGAAATGAATAATTTACTTTAATTTTTGAAAATACTTGGTTGTAATAGCCAAGAAACTAACAAATGTCTGAATGATGGCTTTAATGAAAGCAGATGTAAGTATTAAACTTGTAAATATTATAAATTTAAATTTAATTCATGTACATAATTTTACTGTTTACTGACTGAGGATCATTAAAATTAATGAAACTGAAGTATTTCTAATTACATTTTTGTAATGTGTTTATCTGACATGTTCCACACCCAGGAGGATTCCCTCTTTTATGGGTCTATGGAATGAATAATTAATCTAATCTAATCTAATCTAACAAAGGTATTCAGTAGGACTGATGTACGGTGAATTTTTTTAAAAAAGAAGACAAGCCTCAATTTATGTTTATATTTCTCAAACCACTGTGCCACTGTTTAGACCCTACGACATGAAACATTGTCTCATTGAAAAACGCAACGTCCAGTGAGCCATTAGGGGACAACATTAATATGAATGTCTACAAGGTGAATCATCATTAATGACGTAAACGCATACATATGGAAGTTTGGGTCTGGCCTTGAGTCTTGTTCGGATATCCAAATGATAAGGCAGCCGCTTGCGATAAGCGGGAAATCCGACTTCGAGTCCCGGTCCAGCACAAATTTTCATCGTCGTCATGCCGATATACAGCTGATGGTTGTCCATATTCGCAACTGCGAATACGTTTTATGTATTTCATAACGATTGTAGTCGCCGCATTGGCTGTTCCAGGAACATGGCATTGTAATTCAGAATATCACAGGTTCTGCAATATCGCGTAGTACAACTAGAGGTTCTGCCACGGCGTATGTGGCAAGAGGGCACGTAATTGAGGAAGACGGTGCTCGTACATTCTTAATGAATGCGACGCTGATATTACAGTCGTTCAGTGTATGTGCAAGTGTAGTAATTGCAATTGTTAAGCAGATTTCTCCGTGGGTACGATTCTGTTATTATAATATATTGATAAATACGTTCTTAATTTGATGGTATTATAATATATGGATAAATATGTTCTTAATTTAATGGTGCTGTCTCAGTATATTCAGAAAAACGGCGACAAAGTAATAATCTGACACCATAGGACATTTAAAAAATGGCTGACTAACATTACAGATGTTGACACAAAAATATAGGGCTTCTAGCACAAAATATCGTCAGAAGAGCGAGATTAAAGAATACAGAGAGAGGACTATCTATGGTTTTTACAAACACAGCATTAACATTGTATCTACGGCATTCAAGATGTAACTGATATTACGCATTTAGAATCAGAAGATCGTCTCACTTCTTAGATAGAACTTGAAATAGAATAAACTTTTGTATCCTTTCCATAGCAAATGAAATAACCAGAGAGTTGAATGAAAAAAATAATCAACAAGTTCACAGACAACACTCATAAAAGAACTCTTTAATAACAAGCAAAAATTGAAAATGAATTATTTGTAACAGGGGGCTTCAACTATTCAAGTTTTTGCTTATTGCTGCATTACAAAAACTCAACCGCAGAAATGAAAAAATCTTTCATCGTTCTAATTTTTGGTTTCACTGGTCAGCGGCTGGTACCATTGGAATGTTCGCTTTTGCCAGCCGGAGTGGCACACATCACATACATCCATGCCCGAGGCAGGATTCGAATCTGCGAACGTAGCGGTCGCTCGGTTCCAGACTGTAGCGCCTAGAACCGCACGGCCACTCCGGTCGGCCAAGTCTCATCCATATTGAATATTTTGAATGCATCAAATTTATGTTTATCCATCACTGAATGTAGGTTCTTGAAAAAGAGTTCGACATCCTTTTCATTGACTCTCCTGATACTTTATTGAGCAAGGAAAATTGTCAAACAGCCGTACGTTTTGAGAAGTTATTTTATTTTGACAACCATCTGGAATGGTAACTCCATAAAAAATCTTAAGTAGATTAAGAACTCGTTTAACCAGTTCTGCTTCGTATTCCTTCCTAAAAATTGCAGGTCTAGCCACACTAGTATTCAAAGCGTTGCTCTTCAATCTATCTCAAAGCATAGACTTAGAGCTTTATATGCCAAAGCCTCACTTTTGACTGATTAAGCCTCAGCAGCCTTCAGTTCTTCTTAAGTCCATTTTACCTCCTCTACAGTCCGTTTTCGTACACAAGGTCTCCAAAATTGTATGAAAATCGCATAAGAAAGATGACATTATGACTTGGGATTACGCCGCCACGTTTCCATGATCTGGATCTAACCCTCTCTCAGAGTTCCGTCATTACTTTGACTTATCAACATGACGAACATAGGTAACCTACACCGAAAACAAAGAAAACAAAATTAGAACTAATGACATTCATGTGTGGCTTAATAAATCCACTGCACACATCTACTACCTTACATGTTCCTTGTCAATGCAGTATTTATATACCATAAAAGTGAGCAACTTAGCGAATAAAGTATTACCAGAATCTAACATTGGAGTCACGAAACTCACAGAGATTTTCTGAAACTTCGTTATTGCAGCGCTGCCAAGCGGCTGGCCTGTTTTTACGTACTGCGAAACGATCGTGTATGTGAATGAAATTTAAGTGCTCGTTTTTCCTGCGGGCCGTTCGAGAGTGGAACGGTAGAGAGACAACTTAAAGGTGCTTCATTGAACCCTCTGCCAGGCATTCTATTGTGAATTGCATAGTAATCACATAGATGTAGATGTAGAAATGTGGAGGAGATAAGCACATTCGACATGCAGTCGTACTTCGGAGCTTATAGTGGCGATATAAAGTGTAGCACCAGTTAAAAATATAATCCGGAAAAATCTCATTTTCGATTTCCAAAGGATCCTGAGAGGTAAGTCAAAAATGTTGCGAATACTCAATGCTCATTTTAGGATGACTAGTTATACTATCGTCAATGCGAGGAAATATCTAACATTTCCATTCACTCGTAGCGTCTTCAGAACTTCGTATCTTAATGAGAATCGCAAAATCTTAACCATCATTTCATGATGTTACAACTGTATAAAAATGTTTTGGACGTCCCTCTATTGCAGATAAGCACTAGACAGTTTTTTCAATAAGGCCTCCTTGGTTTCATACTTCAATTTCACAAAGGGTATAGGCTTATATACAGGTATACTTTTGCGGTTACTTACTGGATTCAGTAAGCAAACGCATAGCTGCAAGTAGTTACTATGCTCTTGTAAAAAATAGGCAAGAAATTGGTGACGTTAACATGTCATAAGAAGTTCATCAAAATAAAGAAACGTCCTGGATTGCATTAAGCTACATTATGTGGCTATACCCGAAGACATACTTTACACATAGTGTAAAAATGTTTTGTGGTTGAGTACGCCTTTTTCCATAGAGTAATCGTTTATTTTCATTCCCCAGGAGCAACAAGCAGATTGTAAATTTCTGGGAGTTTTCTGATTCATATGTTAGACTCTGGTAACACTTTATTCGCAAAATTTCCGACTTTTACGGTATATAAATATCGCATTGCTACGGGACATATAAGGAGAAAGTTAGCCTACAATTTGGCAAAGAAGCTACAAATTAAACGTGCCTTCAGTCGAGATACTAAGATGGTGGCAGAAGTTTGTATATCGTGATTCCGGCGAAAAAATCTCGAAATCTCGTGTCACTTCAACGGTCGTATGGGCATATACAAAAAAAATCGCCAAACAGCGGTACGTTTTGAGAAATTTCACTGCATAAACCTTATGCGACGGGTATTATGCTTTTTTCCAAAGAGTAATCGTTTACTTTCATTCCCCAGGAGCAAGAAGCAGCTTGTAAATAGGAGAAGGGCCGATCATATGAAGGATACGCACTATCTGTACAAGAATATTAGGATATGTGCTCTCCATTTTGAGGCATGCCAGTTCATGAATGCAGACAAAAAGAAATTACGAGTGGAATGTAGAATCAACTTTGTTTGATGTTTCAAATCAACCCCAGCTATTTCTCTCAAACACACATTGCCAAACAGATACACTGTGCTAGTGCAGAAAAAGAAAATGCATCGTTCTCTGTGGATGCCACTGATGGAGGTGAATTGAGTGCATCAGTGAGTGCCCTGAATACAGACTCCAATACAGAGCCTGCACTAGTTGATTCAGGTGTGCCACTCATTTCATGCAAGGAAGAAATAATTACATTAAACTGAACAATTGATCCCCTGAAGAAGCAATTGCAATATAACGCTGCCGACACTGACAGTTTTTCTCAAAGGTGCAGACAGTTTAAAAAGTACATGTACCACCAACAACTGCAAGAAGAAAGTTGAATGCAGAAAATTTCGCTAAAGACAGGGAAATATTTAAGGCTATAGGTCGTGAGCATCGTAAAAAGAAAGCTTTACGTCTTGTTTTGAGCCAGATTAGAGTACCTATTAAGAGGAAACGAGGGCTTCGATTTTATGATAAAATAAAGATGTTTTCTCTGAATACGTTATATTGCAGCACATTTGCTCATAAATATTTATCAGACTACTTTCATTTTCCACCAATCAGAACTTTATAAAAACATGTGGAAGGAATCAAACTAATGTTTTGCATTAATGAAAAAATTTACACTTATTGTAAGAGAAGGTGGAAATACTTTTCCCAAAATTAAAAACTTGTAAATCTGTGTGTGGACGAAATGAAATTAATGTCAAATTTATCATATGATGTTTCATCAGATTTCCACACTGGGTTTCAAGATTCTGGTGACCCATGAACCCCAAAAATTCCAACTCTGTTCTAGTAGTAATGGTAAATGGTTTGTTTTCAAAATTTAGGCAGCCATTAATATTTTTCAATGAATGTGTATCTGCTGCTATACTAAGTAAAATATTTTTTTCAATAGTACATAACTTAGGAGAAGTTGGTATCACTGTTAAAAGCTGTATGACTGACCAAGGTTCAAAAATCATTGAGTGGCAGAAATGTCTGGGAGTGTGAAGAGAGACCTTTTGTGATTTAAGAGGAGGAAAAGATTTATTTCCTTTATCACAGTCCTCATCTCTTGAAGACTGTCAGAAATAAATTCTTTAAGTACAGTATTTTGCATGAAATGGAAAGTGACGGCTTTCGTGCAGCTTCTTGGAAAGACATAGTGTTGCTGTATGAGAGTGATAATAAAAGGAATTTCAGATTATCGCCTAAGTTGACTAATAAAGCTGCTGAGTTGCAGCCATTCTCAAAAATGAAAGTTAGCCCTGGTACACGTGTAGTCAGTCACACAGTAGCACCCGCTATTGAGGTGTATATATCTTGCAGTCTTATGCCTATAGCCGCTTATTACACTGCAGAGTTTTGAAGAAAAAATGAACTCTCTGTTTGATATGTTTAATTGACTCTGAAAAATGGTATCCCAGGTCATTCCGAGCATTTGACAGTTTATTGAGAACGAAACGTTGGACTAAATCATGGAAATTTGTAGACAGCATTGGTAAAGATTATACTGGTAGAAGCCAATGCAACAAAGGATTGCAGATGAATCTCTCTTCCCTGCAGTTGATGATAAATGAGCTCACAGTAGGATGAGGCAGATGTCTGTTCATGAAAAGGTAAACCAAGTTGAGCTAGAGAATTTTTTTGCAGCTGTCAGACGTCAAGCATGGTTCTGTAGCTGTCCATCACCAAAGCAGTTCAATGTGCATTTAATAATACTACACTGAGTAAGTTGATGACACGCCTATCAGCCAATAAGCAGTTGCGATGGAGTAGAGTGATGAAAACAATTTTAAATGTTAAAGTTATAAAAAGTGTTACATCTTCTTTGTGCTGCAACTATGTGAAACCTGGCATCCGAGTACTGCCTTTTGTAGCCAAACCAGTCGACTTGGAAGAAAAAAACCGTCTGAGATATGTTTGTGGCTATGGTGTGAGGAAAATATTGTCATTTCATAAATGTGAAACGTATTCTGACTTTCTAACTGATAGTAGCAATGTGTTAGGTAACTCTAACAAACTGTACAGCTATTTCAGAAACTACACAAACGATAGTAATTTTGGTTGTTTAACGACATGCAGTGAAGAGCTGTTCAGTTTTGTGGTAAAATATGAAACTGCATCGGTTGCGACGTATGCTGAAAATAACAGTGTGGCACTATGATCGTAAGAAAAATTAATGGAGGTTGCATGTTTTCCTCGAGGCTGTTTTGAGGAAATAAAGTTGCTGATTGTGAAATACTTTGTAAGATTACGGTTCTATTTCATTCTGAAATTCATTAATGATGAACTATTACAAAACAAGAGTAAGAACGTAAAATACTTGCAGTTCAGGCATTTAGCGTGTTAACCGACATCACTTATTATTTGGAAGAGAAATTAAGTCTATGTGCTCTGCCAACCACTGTATTTGTTTGTTTACACTCAGGTATCCTTTCTGTGTCCTTTTAATGCTGCTGATTATAATTTTTTTAAAAAATAATGACACTGAGGCAAGCAAATTTTGTAAAAAGAAATTTCAGTAGATGGTCAAGTTTTAAATAATGTATTAATACATGGGATCTGTAACTAACTTCATCTAATATAGATGACACCAGATGGGATGAAGTGAAAGTTAAATTTATATAATGTTCTTCATCACTGTTTGTAAAATAATATAAAATGTTGCATTTTCATTTATACATATTACAACAATTTTACATCAGATGAACTACTTGAATTATGCAGTACTGGTACAAGGCTGCGTAACATGTCTGTTGTTAGTTGCATGTATACAGTTTTTAACATCTGCCATAGACAAATACAGCAGATGGTTGAAAAAATCAGTTTAGGCTTGCAGTTATCTTTCAATATGTAACACTCACAGGTCTTCACTTTACACTTATTGTAATTTACATTTGGTGCATATATTTTGTGGAACATTTGTGCATCTGTTGTGTGTCTGGTTTCCAGAGGCAAATGCCTAGGCAATTTGAAGGATAGAACGAGGAATGGGTTTTGACACCATAAAATGACACATCATGATGATTTCAGCAAAAACATTGCATCTGGCAGTTAGAGAGCTTGATAGATTCTCAGTTAGGAGGGTGATAAGAATAATGTAGACTGTATAACAACTTTCAGTTTTGGTACAGAGAGACACAGGGAGGCAATCCAGAAACAGTTTTGCCACAGTGTCACGTTACAGTGGAAAACCAAAGAAATGTACTAGTGTATTATTTTCGTAAATATGGAATGCCGTTTTACATTGTGGGATAAAATAAAATGTTTTTCCTTTTTTAGGCGATATGGCATCGATAACAGAGAGAGGTTGATAACAACACACTCTCTTTCTTCAAAGCGATTTTTAATAACATGTACTCACAGATTTGTATAAGAAGTCTAAACCAATCCAGGAAAGCTATAACACAAGGATGTTCGTTGTTACCACTGATGTTTATTTCGTGCTTTGAGGGAAGTAAAGGACTATTATTGTTTATCGAGGACAGAAAGTTAGCACAATACAATTAGTCGATGATGGAGTAGTGGTAGCCAAAAATGAACAGTTATTGGGTTTTGTGCTATACGTAATGGAACATGTGCCAGCTGTAGTTTAAGTTGTGGTTATCACATTATGCTGGTCGGTAATAACACACTTTAAATATCGTAAATGCATTTATTTGACACGAAGCAAGAAGAACAAAATATGGCAGTACACACGTTGTGCGCCAAGAGAAATGTAGAACAAAGTACTTCAAAGAGGTCAGAGTCAAAGATAGGGCACTCTCTGCACCACACAGGCCAAGAAGACCCTCCCCTCAGCCCGATGGTGCGGAGCACGGCGGAGTGAACCTTCATCACTCAAAATCGTTATTGTCATGACAGCAGGGCGGTTGTGGACTGCGGCCGGCGCGAGAAAGAGGCGTGTCGGAAACTGTGCTGCAAGAGTCCCATGCGGCCAGCTGCTGCGTAGGCAGAGAGACATCAGTCAATGGCAGGATGGCGGAGTGGCAGTGACGGTAGGCAGATCGGAAGTGTCAGAAGTCAGGTCGGAGAGTGACCATGTCGGTTTCAGGCGATTAACAGACACTGTCTGTGGTCGTCCACGTAGAAGAATTACGAACGTGTTCACACATCGACGTAATACTCAGTGACGGCCCAAATAAGGTGGTTGCAAGGCCGCTTGCAACGAATCGTCATGCAGCATCACATATTCACAAGATGCAAGGTCCTCATGGATGAACACAGGCGGGGTGGAATGAGGGTGTGGCAGGGAATGCGGAGGTGTGCAACATGTGCACGAACCCGTTCAACCAGAGCCAGAAGATCTATAGTATCAGCGTTTCCGGGTGGGCCAAATAATGCAAATGCTGTGGATGTTCAGTAGGTGATCCACTAATGCGAACCAAGTCTTAGAATTATCTTTTTGCAAGGCAGGTAGCTTGGGAAACCTGCTGGGTAACACATGTTGAGGCAGTACCAGCGGGCAGAGATCTGTGTGAGCAGGGCAGGATGTCTCCGACACTGGGAGTGCAGTAGCGGTGACCGGTGCGTCACCCGAGGTCTGCGAGGGGGGTGGGGGGGGGGGAGGGCGGCGACAGCTGCATGCAGCACAAAGTGTTGAGTGTGTGGGCGCAAAATTCGGCATGGTGTGTCCAAAATGCAGGCTCAGCAAAGAACACATGGCGGGTGTAACAGCAAGTGCCGTTGCTACAGCAGATGGAAGGCGGTCGTGGTGCAGCTGCAGGGTGGCTGACCCGGTAACCTGCGCAGGTGGAACAACCGGCGCCATTACAAAAACGAGTGGAAGGCGGTTGTGGTGCAACCACGGTGTGGCATTCGTGGAAACCGGCCCTATCAAGGCGACCAGCGTCGCCGAAACGTCGTTCTGGGGGCGGGGGGGGGGGGGGGGGGAGGTGCTTCAAGACTATACAAATTAGAATGTGCTACCCTGTGCTTAGAAATGTTTGATTCATAGTTCTGTAACTGCCCCAAAGGTAACGACATACAAGAAGCACAAACGTCAAAGTCTTTAGCTGGAAGGTCGTTCACGGTGTCATTAGGTGGTGTGCATTGTCCATGTTGTGGCTGTTGTTGTGCAAGAAGAACAAAACATGGCAGTACACATGTTGCGCGCCGAGAGAGACATAGAGCAAAATACTTCAAAGAGGTCAGAGTCAAAGATGCGACACAAAGCACCACCCCCCACCCACACCCGATAGTGTGGATCATGGCAGAGGGAAGCTTCATCACTCGAAATCGTAATCGTCATGACTGCGCAGTGGTTGTAGATGGCAGCCAGCGCGAGAAGTAGGCGTGTCGGAAACTGGCTTCAAATGGCTCTGAGCGCTGTGTGACTTAACTTCTAAGGTCATCAGTTGCCTAGAACTTAGAACTAATTAAACATAACTAACCTAGGGACATCACACACATCCATGCCCAAGGCAGGATTCGAACCAGCGACTGTAGCGGTCGCCCGGTTCCAGACTGTAGCCCCCAGAACCGCACGACCACTGCAAGAATCCCATGTGGCAAGCTCCTGCGAAGGAGGAGAGACATCATTCGATGGCAGGATGGCGAAGCGGCAGCGACAGAACGCAGATCGGAAGCATCAGAAGTCAGGTCAGACAGCGGCCACGCTGGCACGCCGGTTTCAGGCGATTAACAGACACTGTCTGTGGTCGTCCATGTAGGAGAATTACAAACGTGTTCACAGCTTGACGTAATACTCGATGACGGCCCAAATAATGTGGTTGCAAGGTCACTCGCAACAAATCATCATGCAGCATCACAAATTCACAAGATGTAAGGTCCTCGTGGATGAACACAGGCGGTGTGGAATGAGTGTGTGTCAGGGAATGCAGAGAGGTGCAACATGTGCATGAATCCATTCAACCAGAG
The DNA here is from genome assembly GCF_021461385.2 of Schistocerca piceifrons. Classification (NCBI taxonomy): domain Eukaryota; kingdom Metazoa; phylum Arthropoda; class Insecta; order Orthoptera; family Acrididae; genus Schistocerca; species Schistocerca piceifrons. The sequence goes on along the minus strand of NC_060149.1, from coordinate 153,668,253 downwards.
CTGGAAGATATATAGTATCGGTGTTTCAGGGTGCGCCAAGCCATGCAAATGCTGTCGATGTTCAGTGAGTGATCCACTAATATGAACGAAATCTTAGAGTTATCTTTTTGCAAAGTAGGTAGCTTTGGAAACCTGCCAAGAAACACATGTTGGGGCAGCACTGGCAGGCAGAGATAAGTGCGAGCAGGGCAGGATGCCTCCGACACTGGGAGTGCAGTAGCGGTTACCGGTTATTCGCCCGAGGCCTACGTGGGGGGCAGCCGCATGCAGCACATGGTTTGGACTGTGTGGGTGTAAAACTCGGCACGGTGTGTCCAAAATGCGGTCTCGGCGAAGAACACATGGTGGGTGTAGCGGCCGGTGCTGTTGCTACAGTGGGCGGAAGGTGGTCGCGGTGCAGCCACAGGGTGGCTGAACCGGTAACCTGGGCGGGCAGAATGGCCAGCGCCATTACGATAGCAAGCAAAAGGTGGTCGTGGTGCAACCACAGAGTTGCAGTCGCAGAAACTGGAGCGGTCGAGGCGACTGGCGTTGCTGAATCGGCGTGCTGTGGAAGGAGGAGGGGGGGGGGGTGCAACACTATTCAATTAGAAGGTGCCACCCTGTGCATAGAAATGTTCGATTCACAGTTCTGGAACTGCCCCGAATGTAACAACATACAAGAAGGATAAACCACAAAGTCCTTAGCTGGAAGGTCATTCACAATGTCGTTAGGCGGTGAGCACTGTCCATGTATAGTCGTTGTTGTGCTGCCATGTTAGGTGGTGGCCATGTTGGACCAGGTGTGGTTAGGTGGCCGCCGGCGTGACCAGGCATAAATAACTGCCCACTTTTAACAAAGTTCGAAGTAGGAACAGTTGTCCACTCGTGATCGCAAGCAAAGTTAATTAGGTCATTTACACTTGTACCGAAAGACGCTGGTAGATCCATTCTGGCGGAAACAATGTGGGCTTGCACACGAAGTTCGTAATTGACGAAAACAAGCACAAAATAACTCGCGATCACATGACGACGATGTCGGGGTCATCACTGTGGGTATAACGTTTTGCTGGTCGGCAATAACACACTCTAAATATCGTAAATGCACTTATTAGACACGAAGCAAGAAGGACGAAACATGCCAGTACACTCGATGCGCGCCGAGAGAGACATAGAACAAAGTAGTTCAAAGAGGTCAGAGTCAAAGATAGGGCGATCTGCGCCAGAGACGCCACAATGATATGCAAATAAATAAGAAGGAAGTATCACAGGTGGGAATTCTCGAGGACTAAGTGTTACATCAGGGAAAGAGATTCTTGAAGAGAAAGATACATTTTTATATCCGGGGAAGCAGCAATGATAAATATGATAGGTACATGAAGACATAGAAGCATGGACAAGCCGAAGAGTGAGTTTATAGGAAGAAGTAGCTCCTAATCTCAAAGAATGTAAAAAATCGTTTCCAGTTTTGAATGTGTTAGAATGAGCCCTAAATCCGCTAAAAATCTAATGAAACGAACTACTACAATTGGCGCGAAGCATCAAAAAGTGCGCGCCAAGCATCTTTTTGAACTCAAACACATCTGGTTAAAATTCACTTCTCGTCTTAAACGATTTTCGACGATACAGTTACGACTCCACTGCTCTGTACTGTGCGTATTACACTGCTCTGACATTTTATTATTATAGATTGGCTTTAATAGCAGATAGCGTATTAGTTTAATCACATTTTCCTATTCGTATAGAAAAATTCACCACCATGTTTAGTGACTAGAAATATGGATGTAACAACATTAAAAATAGCAAGCAAGTTCTCCGTTTGTATCATGCCATTCTTCTGTTACAACATGCTAGCCGCTTGGAGCGCTAAATCGCTTCAGCTGTCAAGGGGTTTACTTTCTGCCCTACGTGACTGCATGTCTTGTGTCACTTTGTGACAACAGCGCGCTCTAGCCGGGTTAACAGACAGCAGATAGCTCTGCGGTGGTGTAGTCTTGCGTGGTGCTGCCATTAGTGGTCGAAGTTAAAAGCGCAATCATTATACCTGAGATGCTCACAAAGCCATTTTCGTTCTAGGGGAAAAAACGAGTTTGTGGATTTCTTGAAAATTTCCTTCTAATGACAATAATTTTGAAAACATGACTAACTGAAGGTATGCCGATATAAGCAGACCATTCTGTAAAAGAGTTTAAATTTTAAAAATAATTTCTTTAGCCTTTGGAAAGCGAAGACAGTTATTTTCATGAATTATGGGAGTAGCTTTACGACAGAAACAAGCGGAACAGTTGAAATTGCAGAGAACAAATCTCATTAATGAAATTAAGTAGTTTTGTGACTGGTTTATTAAACAAGGTAATGTTTTATTTTCCATTATAACTTTGTTTCTAAAACTAAGACACAGTAGCCCAGAAAATTTTATAAAATGTGTCATGACTTCGTTTTCTCTCATAAAACTAAAGTTGTAACTAAGTGTCTAACAGTTTGATGTAATAAGCTTCCTTAGAGAATATTGTGTTAAATGCAAGCATTGCAACCTGGGTTCTTCTCTCATACACATCTGCTGAAGAGATACGTAAATAAGTTTGGAACAGTTTTGTTTAATTAACATATTCCTTAATTTGGGTCAGTTATTTTTTTCATTCTCGTTTAACTTCAATGAGTAAAGGCATATTATTATTTGGATTTTAAGATTTGCAAACGCCTCAGCCCTGAGCTTAATTCTACTTTAACTGTCTTAGACTTAATGTCCCAATGTTGTCCTTAGCTGAGGAGGGGGGGGGGGGGGGGGGGCTCAAATGGTTCAAATGGCTCTGAGCACTATGGGACTCAACTTCTGAGGTCATCAGTCTGCTAGAACTTAGAACTACTTAAACCTAACTAACCTAAGGACATCACACACATCCATGCCCGAAACAGGATTCGAACCTGCGACCGTAGCGGTCTCGCGGCTCCAGACTGTAGCGCCTAGAACCGCACAGCCACTCCGGCCGGCCGGGGGGGGGGGGGGGGTTAACTTTGTGATAAGTAATATTCCATTGTCCAAATAGGTCATAGGTTACTGCAGAAAAACATTATTGCTACCAAAATTAAAGGATAAAGGTTACAAAAGTTTATATATATGGAAATTAAATGTCTCAGTATTTTTTGTAAGATTATGTTACAAAAACTGTTAAAAGTGTCCAGAAAGTTGCGCACTTTTCCGGTGCCTCAGTAGGCTGGAAGCAAATAAATAGAAGTCTTCAAAAAAAAAAAACTACAACTGTTCCACACTCTATAACAGTCCTGACTCAATTATGGACTGAACAGTCTGTGCTTCTGGCATTGTCCGCTAGATTCCAGCACCTGTGATGAGACTCTCCTATTAAAGGCTTGAGTTACACACGTTCTGATCGAAAGTACCCTAACACCTATTAGTGGACATTAATATGGGGTTTATGACGGCTTAAACTCTGCTGGGGCCACTCTCGGTGAGGTGCCTGAATGTCTGTAGAGGAATGGCAGCCCATTCCTCCCCACGATCCAAAACCAGAGAAGGTGGTAATGTTGGAAGCTGAGGTCTGGATCGAAGTCTACGTTCTAACTCATCCCAAAGGTGTTCCATTGGATTCAGGCCGGGACTGTGGGTAGGACAGTCGACTTCAGGAACATTACTGGCCATAAAACACCGCCTCAAAGACGCTGCTTCATAACAGGGTCCATTGTGAGGCTGTTACATTCATCGTCTCCGAACTGTTCATCTACTGCACGCAGAACAGGCCGCTCTAGAATGTGTTAGTATCCTTTCGCATTTATAGGTTTCTTATACACAACAGGAGCACCACACCCTACCCACATACCGAAACACGACCTCCGGTGTTCTTCACTGTTAGCAGTGCATGTGATGACAGGTTCCGTACTCCAGACATTCTCCATACCCAAACCTTTCCATTAGATTTCAACACGGAAGAGCGTGATTCATCACGTTTCCAGGCATCCAACGTCCAGTGGCGTCGCTTAGCAGTGACTACAGTAAAGTGTGGTGTATAAGGAGCTGCTCGATCATTGCACCCTATTCCTTTTAACTCCCTACGCGCAGTTATGTGCTAGCTGGACTGATAGCTCTCTATCGATTCCTCTAGCTGATTTCAAGGCATTTTTTACAATCACCCTCCGCAATGCTCAAGGTTCCTGTCCGGCAGTACATGAGGTCTGCCTAATTTTGATTTAGCAGTGGTTGTTCCTTCGCGTTTCCACTTCACAGTCACATCACCAACAGTGGACTTGGGCAACTTTAGAAGGGTTGGAATGACCCTGATAGCCTTGTAACTCAAGTAACATTCCTGAGCGACCCATTTTTGATGTTACTGCTTCTGTACAGGCAGCACAATACTTCCAGCCACGTTTTACACTGGCAGGTATGCCTCTTGCGACATCTAGCAGCTAATACAACATTATGCAGAGTGAGTCACCTAACGTTACCGCTGGATATATTTCGTAAACCACATCAAATACTGACGAACCGATTCCATAGACCGAACGTGAGGAGAGGGGCTGTGTAATTGTTTAATACAAACTATACAAAAATGCACGGAAGTATGTTTTTTAACACCAACCTACGTTTTCTTAAATGGAACCACGTTAGTTTTGTTAGCACATCTGAACATATAAACAAATACGTAATCAAAGCCGTTTGTTGCATTGTAAAATGTTAATTACATCCGGAGATTTTGTAACCTAAAGTTGACGCTTGAAACATTGTCCTCACTTCATTGCAGGGGTCCAAACAGCTGCAACATACATCGCGTTTCTACAGAATGACCTGCCAACGTTGCTCGAAAATGTCCCACTGGTAACGCGTCGACGTATGTGGTATCAGCATGATGGTGCACATGCACATTCCGCAATTAACACTAGGCTGACCCTTGACAGGATGTTCGACGGGCGTTTCATAGGACGTGGAGGACGCATAAATTGGCCAGCCCGTTCTCCTGATCTTACACCTCTGGACTTCTTTCTGTGGGGTACGTTAAAGGAGAATGTGTACCGTGATGTGTCTACAACCCCAGAGGATATGAAACAACGTATTGTGGCAGCCTGCGGCGACATTACACCAGATGTACTGCGGCGTGTACGACATTCATTACGCCAGAGATTGCATTTGTGTGCAGCAAATGATGGCCACCACATTGAACATCTATTGGCCTGACATGTCGGGACACACTCTATTCCACTCCGTAATTGAAAACGGAAACCACGTGTGTACGTGTACCTCACCCCTCATGGTAATATACATGTGCGTCAGTGAAAAAGACCAATAAAAAGGTGTTAGCATGTGGACGTAATGTGCTGTTCCAGTCTCTTCTGTACCTAAGGACCATCACCGTTCCCTTTGGGTCCCTACGTAATTCGGTGCTCTCCGATACACACGATCGAATAGCGGAGGAGTGGTACTCAAGCGTCAACTTTAGTTTACAATATCTCCGGATGTAATTAACATTTTAAAATACAACAAACGGCACTGATTACGTATTTGTTTATATGTTCAGATGTGCTAACAAAACTAACGGGGCTCCATTTAAAAAACGTAGGTTTGTGTTAAAAAACATACTTCCGTGCATTTTTTTTATGGTTTGTAGTAACCAATTACACTAGCCCCTCTCATCACGTTCGGTCTGTGGAATCGATTCGTCAGTATTTGATGTGGTTTACGAAATATATCCAGCGGTAATGTTAGGTGACTCTCCCTGTATATACACTACTGGCCATTAAAATTGCTACACCAAGAAGAAATGCAGATGATAAACGGCTATTCATTGGACAAATATATTATACTAGAACTGACATGTGATTACATTTTCACACAATTTGGGTGCATAGATCCTAAGAAATCAGAACCCAGAACAACCACCTCTGGCCGTAATAACGGCCTTGATACGCCTGGGCATTAAGTCAAACAGAGCTTGGATGGCGTGTACAGGTATAGCTGCCCATGCAGCTTCAACACGATTCCATACTTCATCAAGAGTAGTGACTGGCGTATTGTGACGAACCAGTTACTCGGCCACCATTGACCAGACGTTTTCAGTTGGTGAGAAATCTGGAGAATGTGCTGACCAGGGCACCAGTCGAACATTTTCTGTATCCAGAAAGGCCCACACAGGACCTGCAACTTGCAGTCGTACATTATCCTGCTGAAATGTAGGGTTTCGCAGGGATCGAATGAATGGTAGAGCCACGGGTCGTAACACATCTGAAATGTAACGTCCACTGTTCAAAGTGCCGTCAATGCGAACAAGAGGTGACCGAGACGTGTAACCAATGGCACCCCATACCATCACGCCCTGTGATACGCCAGTATGGCGATGACGAATACACGCTTCCATTGTGCGTTCACCGCGATGTCGCCAAACACGGATGCGACCATCATGATGCTGTAAAAAGAACCTGGATTCATCCGAAAAAATGACGTTTTGCCATTCGTGCATCCAGGTCCGTCGTTGAGTGCACCATCGAAGGCGCTCCTGTCTGTGATGCAGCGTCAAGGGTAACTGCATCCATCGTCTCCGAGATGATATTCCATGCTGCTGCAAACGTCGTCGAACTGTTCGTGCAGATGGTTGTTGTCTTGCAAATGTCCCCGTCTGTTGACTCAGGGATCGAGACGTGGCTGCACGATCCGTTACAGTCATGCGGATAAGATGCCCGTCATCTCGACTGCTAGTGATACGAAGCCGTTGGGATACAGCACGACGTTCCGTATTACCCTCCTGAACCCACCGATTCCATATTCTGCTAACAGTCATTGGATCTCGACCAACGCGAGCAGCAATGTCGCGATACGACAAACCGCAATCGCGATAGGCTACAATCCGACCTTTATCAAAGTCGGAAACGTGATGGTAAGCATTTCTCCTCCGTACACGAGGCATCACAACGACGTTTCACCAGGCAACGCCAGTCAACTGCTGTTTGTGTATGAGAAATCGGTTGGAAACTTTCCTCATGTCAGCACGTTGTAGGTGTCGCCACCGGCGCCAACCTTGTGTGAATGCTCTGAAAAACTAATCATTTGCATATGACAGCATCTTCTTCCTGTCGGTTAAATTTCGTGTCTGTAGCACGTCATCTCCGTGATGTAGCAATTTTAATGGCCAGTAGAGTAGAAATGTTCGGATAATTTTGATCAGATATCGTACATGACGCCAGTTACTGTTCCTAAGACTGAACCGTAAAATGGAACGTGTGGAAAGAACAAAGTCGAAATCAAACATATACAGGTAGAAAACTGTTACAACCGCTCATTCTGTACCCGACATGACATCACAGGAGAAGAGGCGATTCGCTGTCAAGGCACAGGAAAGTGAGAACCGAGTTCTTGTAGTTATTTTTACTTTTTTTTAATCGCTACACAGGTAAAATCTTTGCCAAATGAAGTACAAAAAAGTAAAGCAAAGGAGCGAACGCGATAATAAATGAATCGATCTACGAAAAGCTCTGCAAAGGGTAAGATATCGTAGACGTAAGTAACTGATCACAGAATTGCGTCAAACGAGCAGATTATTGCTGAAAAAGACATACACAAGAAGTGAAGTTCTTGTTCTCATTTAGGCTTCCTCTGCGTTGAACATGAAAACACTGGATGGTAGCTCACCACAGTGTGGTCAAAATTAAATCACACAGATCATTCGAATCTGTTCACTACATAGTCGCTGCAGATAACATCCGATTTATATCTGTATGGGCTCTGTTTGCTCGAGGTTGAGCAGGTAATGCAAGAATGGCAATGTTGCGGAAGAATCCACGTGCCATTCTTGGTTTGTGCCAGGAAAACGCCTTCTGAGAAGCCTGGGTTGTGAGTCAACACTTGTAACTTTAACTTACGCATTACCACATATCCTACGCAATAGCCGTACAGACCAACGTACGGAGCGAGGTGTGGCCGTGCGGTTCTAGGCGCTGCAGTCTGGAGCCGGGCGAACGCTACGGTCGCAGGTTCGAATCCTGCGTCGGGCATGGGTGCCTGTGATGTCCTTAGGTTAGTTAGGTTTAATTAGTTCTAAGTTCTAGGCGACTGATGACCTCAGAAGTTAAGTCGCATAGTGCTCAGAGCCATTTGAACCATTTGAACTGAGCGAGGTTTCCCACTGGTTAAGACATTGCACACGTATTCGAGAGAGCGGTGCTACAAATCCTCGTCCAGACATCAAATTTTGTGCTATACGTTGATTCCCTAAATCGCTTAAGCATAATACTGGGATGGTTTCCTTGAAAAAGACACGGCTGATTTCCATTCTCATCCTTTCCCAATACAAGGGCCCCCTACTGCTCCCTCAAGTATCGTGGAAGTAATTCCTCAATATCTTTACACATGTCCCATCATTCTGTGCCTTCTTTTCTGTAAATGTTTTCAACAAATTCCTCGTCTCGCCGATTCTGCCGAGAACTTTCTCATTTTCTTCTCTTATCAGTCCACCTAATTTTCAACCTCCTTCTATAAAACCACGCCTCAGACGCTTCGTTTGTCTTCTTGTCCAGTTTCCCCTAAGTTCGTACTCTATCTCTATGTCCATATCGTCGAAAAACCCTTAAAATTCAATATTCTTTCTACCTTCCAGAAAATCGTGTGAGCAGAGTGTGGAGTGTGAAGCGCCACTGCGAAATCAGCCTTATGGCTTTTGCCGCATGGCCTTCAGACACATGCATAACTGTTTTCACTGCTCATAATAAAGTTGGATTCGTCGCTAACGGCACTCTGTTTTCATTCCACGATAGTCACGAGTGTCTTTCTACTATACGACAGGAAAATAGACGACAGTGGGTGACTACCAACTATAGCTCACGTTATGCATGCAGGGCCATTAAATGTCATTCCTCCAAGCTTCTGACATAGGTGGAGTAAGCATCATGGCACATAAAGAGTGTGTCTACTTGAACATAGACGGTGGTCGAGCCGCGCGGGATTAGCCGAGCGAACTGCGGTGCTGCAGTCACGGACTGTGCGGCTGGTCCCGGCGGAGGTTCGAGTCCTCCCTAGGGGCATGGGTGTGTGTGTTTGTCCTTAGGATAATTTAGGTAAAGTAGTGTGTAAGCTTAGGGACTGATGACCTTAGCAGTTAAGTCCCATAAGATTTCACACACATTTGAACATTTTTGAACGGTGGTCGACGAACGAGATAGGTCTGATTGACAATACCAGCTATCTGATCCATTTCTCTGCTTGTCTTTCCACGGGATCCTAAGCCCAGTAATTTAGTATGAGTATGTATGTAGCGTTAAATTTCCAATAATCACAAGAAATTAGAGGACTGATGGGGACGACCTGGACGGAAGAAAGAAGGAAGATTGGGTTTAACCTCCCGTCGACATCAAGGTCATTAGAGACGAAGCACCAGCTGGGATTCTGTTGAGGATGGAGAAGGAAATCGTCCGTCTCCTTTCAGACCAACCATTCCAACATTTGCCGGGAGCGATTTAGGGAAATCACGGAAAACCTGAATCTGAATGGCCAGAAGCGGGTTTTGATCGTCGTCTTCCCGAATGCGAGTCCAGTGTGCTAACCACCTGCGCCACATTACTCAGTGGACGAACTGGGTGGCAGACAATATGGCAGTTCAACCGGCCACTCCTTAATAATTACTCAAAATAGACAAGTATCACGGATCATCCATAAGTGAATAGGATCAAATACTCACCAGTAACGTTTCCCATCCCCTTATCAACCATTGATATTAACATCTTGACGCGATCGGTAATTTTGAAAAATCGATAGCACAACTAGTTAATCATGTCACAAAATTCGCCTACAATGTAAGTCCAAATCGATGGTTTTTGGTTAGCTCATCACAACGACACAGCCACGCCATAAGCACAAAGTGATTGACTGTTACAAAACTGTTTCGTGCAAAAATCAGTCCAGCCTAAAAAGTAACATCGCCTCTTTCTAGGTTTTCTCTTCTTCCACAGGATAACTAGAGCATTTATGAAAAGACTATTCAACATGTGCACGATCCTATTTTGAAATTGTTTTTGTAATGCCATATAGACTGATGATGAGGTATACCTTCGAAACATGTCGCACAATAAATAAATAATACATTAGTTAACAACCGAGCGAGGTGGCGCAGTGGTAGCACACTGGACTCGCATTCGGGAGGTCGACGGTTCAATCCCGCGTCCGGCCATCCTGATTTAGGTTTTCCGTGATTTCCCTAAATCGCTCCGGGCAAATGCTGGGATGATTCATTTCAAAGGGCACGGCCGACTTCCTTCCCTAATCCGATGAGACCGATGACCTCGCTGTCTGGTCTCTTCCCCCAAAACAACCCAACCCATTAGTTAACATTTTTTGTGACTGGTAGCGGTAGTTAAACACCTTTACGTATTTTATGAGACAGTCACGGTCGAAAAATAGTCAAATTGGCTTCAAAATAATTTCTTTCTCTTCAATTTCCTCTTCAAGTTCCTTATCTTGTGCCTAACCTTTTCTGGACTTGTCCAACACATCCATATTTTTCAATTTTTGTGTCAGCATAATGTTTCGATCCAGAAACGTTTTGGTACCCTTTTGAGACTCCATCTCCTAGGTAAGATGTATACATCACACCATATTTCTCCACTGACCTGTGAAATATCTTCACAACACCTTCAGATTCCATCTCTCCACTGTAACCGCTAAAATTAAATAAACATTTATGATATTCAGTTCCACTCGTACAGCCAGGACAGTACTTGGTAATACATTCCACATCAATGATTTTACCATTGCCCAAGGAAGTTGCTGTCACTACACCATTTAGGGAACTATGGCCTCTTCATTGCCAGGATGCATCCAGGGCTGCAGACATCTATGTATCGCTGTCATTCATGTCTATGCTTTCCTGGACAGTATTTTTCATTCTATCATTTGCTACTTCTTCTAAAGTCTGTCGAACGATTTTATTGTACCTGTCAAATCTTGTGGGGGAAGGTAAGTCCATAAGAGCGCAGAAAATTTGTGCACTTCTGTACCCTTTGCCTAGACACGTCACAGCATAAGCAAGTTTAATATTTGTATTATAACTCTCTGTTCAGTTACGCTACAAGTATAACCACATTCGTTTAAATCTCAAAAAATTACAAACAATTCTTAATTTTGATGCACAACCTCTTCTAGCATGTATCTCCTCAACTACCTTCACACCACTATTGCCACATTTCTTACACTGCAAAGCTTTATTTATTAGTTCAGATACAGAAGAGAGTTCAACAATAACACAACCTGAATCAATACTTGGCGTCTTTATATTATTAACATTAATACTGTCAAGCTCATTGTCCAAATATTTCAGTTTTAACTTCGAAGTACTTGGAGTACTTGAAGCTGATTCAAGTGTTGTATCACATTGTATTTCAGTATTAGCAGTATTGTTGAACCGGTTTCCAAAAAATTTGCGTTGTTTAACGCCGAACTTCTTAATTCTTCCCATTGTTTTCAAGTGAAATAAGGAACTCACGCACACACTAAGAAACTCACGCACACAATTACTTCGCTGTAAACAAAAAATTAGGGCCAAAACAACAGCAAACAATGACTAAACTCTCTGTACAAACGAAAGATAAATAACTGAAAAGCTCTCGCAGGTTAACCAACTTAAGAGACTAAAAAGTCATAAAAACCAAACAAGTGAGAGCAAAACTTTGCTTTTAGCAGAACTGATTGTGTGCCATGGGGATGTCGTGGTGCGTGCAGCCACTTTTCAATTCCTCTAATTTTGGTACTCTCTGTGGTCCATTTTCCTGGAAGTAAACTTTTTCTCGATCAGAAAACTACAGAGAATTTTGTAAGACAGAAATTAAAAAATAGATTTTTTGACAGTTATTCACGTAGAAAGCCCCCTAATGAAGGTTCAGACGTGTATTTTTTTGAAAGTACAGAAGCAGTGTTATCTGTGTGCTTTTAAGAGTACGTATAGTAATATTTACTGCATGTTTAAATAGACCATATTTCGAAATACGGCTTGGGCATCTTGCAAAATCAGCATGTTGACGTATCAGATCATAATGTCCTTGCAGCTGATCATACGTAAATGGAATGCAATAAAGGTTTTGGTCTCTCTGAAAAGGCGAAGAAACACTTCAAATATTTATTTGTTCCACAAGACAATATGGAAGCAATGAATCAGACCAGCAGAAAGTTTCCTGTAGTGGAAATGAAAACAGAAAACTTTCTTTGAATTAAAGCCATGGATTTCATAGCAAAGGGTAAAGTCGCTAAACACACAGAAGGAAAGAATATACATGGAGGAATACCACATGGATCTGAAAAATCAAAGAAAATCCTCTAATAATACAGTTCAAGTATTCACTAAATCGTGATCTTGAGTTTATAGGAGTTTATAGATGGCCCAGTATTTGTTCCCCATCAAAAGCTGCTCTGCAGCCTTTGTATCAAGATGAGCTTGAAACAAAATTTGAGAAATGGAAAAGTATTTGAGAGATGGTCTATATCCCTCCATTTTATCATGCGTTCTATTACAATATATCCCATTCCCAGACAGCAGCTACCATGAGTGTAAGAAGAGGTAAGGGAGAAAGAAGAGGACGTGCTCAAGGAAGCAGACAAGGAAGCCTGAAGCATGCATGGCTCACTGCCTGCCGGAGTGACCGAGCGGTTCTAGGCGCTTCAGTCTGGAACCGCGCCACCGCTACGGTCGCAGGTTCGAATCCTGCCTCGTGCATGTATGTGTGTGATGTTCTTGGGTTAGTTAGTTTTAAGTAGTTCTAAGTTCTGGGAGACTGATGACCTCAGATGGTAAGTCCCATAGTGCTCAGAGCCATTTGAACCATTTTTGAACCATGCATGGCACAATGGTATAACATTTAACTCTTACCCAGGAAAGACACTTATCAAGAGATACCACAGAAAAAATGATTATGATTCTATAAACAATGACACTGACTGTGGGAGGATTAAAGAAAGTGAATATGAATGATCTCTCGTATGTGTTGGACCAAACCAATATATTTTCGTTTCTGTATTTTTAATTTCATTTGCTACTTACCTATTGTTTCTCAACTTTTATATTTGTTTCCCTGTAATTACTCACATATTCTTGTTTTATAGTGAACATGAATTGTACTATATACAGGGTGATCGGTTGATCGTGACCGGGCCAAATATCTCACGAAATAAGCGTCAAACGAAAAAACTACAAAGGGCAAAACTTGTCTAGCTTGAAGGGGGAAACCAGATGGCGCCATGGTTGGCCCGCTAGATGGCGCTGCCATAGGACAAACGGATATCAACTGCGTTTTTTTTTAATAGGAACCCCCATTTTTTATTACATATTCGTGTTGTACGTAAAGAAATATGAATGTGTTAATTGGACCACTTTTTTCGCTTTGTGACAGATGGCATTGTAATAGTCACAAACATATGGCTCACAATTTTAGACGAACAGTTGGTAACAGGTAGGTTTTTTAAATTAAAATACAGAACGTAGGCACGTTTGAACATTTTATTTCGGTTGTTCCAATGTGATACATGTACCTTTGTGAACTTATCATTTCTGAGAACGCATGCTGTTACAGCGTGATTACCTGTAAATACCACATTAATGCAATAAATGCTCAAAATGATGTCCGTCAATCTCAATGCATTTGGCAATACGTGTAACGACATTCCCCTCAATAGCGAGTAGTTCACCTTCCGTACTGTTTGCACATGCATTAACAATGCGCTGACGCATGTTGCCAGGCGCTGTCGGTGGATCACGATAGCAAATATCCTTCAACTTTCCCCACATAAAGAAATCCGGGGACGTCAGATTCGGTGAACGTGCGCGTCATGGTATGGTGCTTCGACGACCAATCCACCTGTCATGAAATGTGCCTTTCAATACCGTTTCAACCGCACGCGAGCTATGTGCCGGACATTCATCATGTTGGAAGTACATCGCCATTCTGTCATGCAGCGAAACATCTTGTGGTAACATCGATAGAACATTACGTAGCAAATCAGCATGCATTGCACCATTTAGATTGCCATCGATAAAATGGGGGCCAATTATACTTCCTCCCATAATGCCGCACCATACATTAACCCGCCAAGGTCGCTGATGTTCCACTTGTCGCAGCCATCGTGGATTTTCCGTTGCCCAATAGTGCATATTACGCCGGTTTACGTTACCGCTGGTGACTGACGCTTCGTCACTAATTAGAACGCGTGCAAAAATCTGTCATCGTCCCGTAATTTCTCTTGTGCCCAGTGGCAGAACTGTACACGACGTTCAAAGTCGTCGCCATGCAATTCCTGCTGCATAGAAATATGGTACGGGTGCAATCGATGTTGATGTAGCAGTCTCAACACCGATGTTTTTGAGATTCCCGATTCTCGCGCAAATTTGTCTGCTACTGATGTGCGGATTAGCCGCGACAGCAGCTGAAACACCTACTTCGGCATCATCATTTGTTGCAGGTCGTGGTTGACGTTTCACATGTGGCTGAACACTTCCTGATTCCTTAAATTACGTAACTATCCGGTGAACGGTCCGGACACTTGGATGATGTCGTCCAGGATACCGAGCAGCATTCATAATACACGCCCGTTGTGCATTTTGATCACAATAGCCATACATCAACACGATATCGACCTTTTCCGCAATTGGTAAACGGTCCATTTTAACACGGGTACTGTATCACGAAGCAAATACCGTCCGCACTGGCGGAATGTTACGTGATACCACGTACTTATACGTTTGTGACTATTACAGCGCCATTACCACAAAGCGAAAAAGTGGTCCAACTAAAACATTCATATTTCTTTACGTACTGCACGAATATGTAATAAAAATGAGGGTTGCTATTTTAAAAAACGCAGTTGATATCCGTTTGACCTATGGCAGCGCCATCTAGCGGGCCAACCATAGCGCCATCTGGTTTCCCCCTTCAAGCTACACGAGTTTCGTTCTTCGTAGTTTTTTCGTTTGGTGGACCACCCTGTATAATTTTCCTTGTTATTGCTATAACTTTTTCTCCCCATACTTCCGTCATTTTGAGTTACTTAATCGGTCATATGCCCCCTCATACCACCTGTTACTCAGCCTACTCTATGATTTCCATTATTCCTCCTAGGTCCAATTCTACTTTTTCTGTTCATTTGATCTCCCCTCCTAGGAGCATACATTGATTTATGATTTTTTACACTGTCATCCCCACCTGTTTTGACTCCTTCTATCCGCATAACATAATTCAAAAGATCACTTATATTGTTTCTGGGGCTGGCAATAGTAATTCTCTTGTTCTCTGGGGAAGCCTGTTTTCTAGTTACATTATTACTGATCCACAATTAATTCCTTGTTCAGGTACTTAATTTTGTTAATCCAATTGTGACAAGGCTCTTTAAAGTACTTTCATCTTGAATCGTATCTCTTCCTTACCCACAATTTTTCCAGAAATTATTTCTTAAAGACCTTCCAAGAATTACAATTATACATAGCCTCCGCTGCCCACCATAAGTATCTCAAATCAAAATCGCCTCGCAAATGGCAGTTTTTCCTTTTCTGTCCTGCTATTAGGCAAATTATTAAACTCCCTAATGAAATCCATAGGATGAATATTTCCATAAGAATCACAATTAGGAAACTTTTTACAGTTAACAAAAGCAGATTCATTCGGCAATGTACAGATATTGGGAGTTACATTTCGAATTTTGTTGACTTTACTTTCTATTTCAGAAAATTGAATCATCTATATCCTGATACTTTTCCACAATTCCATTAACTTGCCTGAAATTATTATCTAGTTTCTTAACCTCTATCCGTGTTTTGTTGCTCATGTCTAACTTCATTTCTTCAAAATGTAATTTAATCTCATCTCTATTTTCAAAACATATTTTCATCAGTTATTTAGATTTCTCCTGACAGATACTAACAATAGCTTTAATCTGATTATTACGATTGTTTTCAGCTTTGTTAGCCCTAGACATACATTCAGTACTGACAGGAGTTATCCTTGTTTCTAAACTGTTTTCATGTTCCAATTTAGATTCCAGGAAAACTTTCACTGAGTCAGTTTTATTATTTAAATCACAATTAATGTCATTCATTTTATAATTCTGTTCAGTCTTTAGACAATATATACTTTTGTTACATTGCTCAAATTTCTGCTTCAGTTCAGTTTTTAGAACATTAATATTACACCAGTTACACTAATTTAATTGTTAAATTGGTCAAGTATTTTGGTTAATCTCACTACTATTTCTGTCCAGTTTTGCATTTATTTCACTATTAGTTTTATGATTGTCTCTTTCATTTCTACCCTTAAATTTTCAATGTCACTTTTAAAAGTTGCCTGAATTTTTCGCTGACTTTTACTAACAACCCGTTGTAATTAGCGTCCAAATATTCCTTCTTTTCTTCATACTTTTGTCTGTTTCCTGTTCGATTTTATTACATCCGTTTACTCCTACTCTCAAACAACGCAGTTGATGATGCTCTCGCCATTTCAGTGGTTATTTTACTGTCATTCAATTCGACATACACAATCGAGTTTCGTCATATTTTATTCCACAGTCCTCAGAAAGCTCACTTTTGAATACCACTTCTTTACCTTCTTTATTTCCTGGTCCTTCCTCTCTACCACAAAACACACCACTTTCTGCTCCCTTGTCACTCATTTTGAAAAATGTTTCTGAAATTAATGAGATAAATATTTTCACTTATATTTCAGTACTGATTGCGGTTGTTCATGGCTGGCTCTGAGCACTATGCGACCTAACTTCTGAGGTCATCAGTCACCTAACTAACCTAAGGACATCACACACATCCATGCCCGAGGCAGGATTTGAACCTGCGACCGTAGCGGGCACGCGGTTCCGGACTGAAGCGCCTAGAACCGCACGGCCACACTGACCGGCGCGGTTGTTCATGTTTCGTTGCTTCCAACTAGGCTGACTTGTTCGGCAGGCTTCTCATCGGCCAACGTCCTTAGAGTATGGCTCCGTCTGCTTTCCCATTGGCTGGCATCCTTAAAAATGGCGAGAGCTTACCAACTTTTCCATTAGCTGCTACCACTATAGTACGACGACTGGAGGCCTTGTTTCATACTTGTACAGCTCATCTGCTACATGTTGTTTCCGAATTCGCTTCTCTTTTCTTTTAAACTGTCGATTCACTGTCTAATTTGTCATAAATATCGTTACTATATTTGTCACTGATTGGAGTAGAGTGTACCAGTGACGTGCCCCACTTCGAAATGAGTCCCGACAACCAGCAAAGACGTGTCTTAAGACGGCCCAGAGGTTGATGTGTTTCCTCATAGTACCACTATCGGAAACTATAAATGGCTCAATTGGGAATTTCACGTTGCGAATGGTTTTTTAAAGCACTATATAATCCCCAAGTTGGTTGTTTCAGCTATACCAGGACGAAGAATGACGTAGAGGAGGAGAAAGGGTCTATCACATGATAAGATAGTAACAACTATGAATACCACTCCCGCCTTTTTGCTGCAAGACAGAGTCCATTGCGATGTATTGAGATGAACTAAGTATGAAACGCCTAAACCACAATCCTTTCCGTAGTAGTAGTTATCATGGACAAATCCAAAGACTGCTGAAACTTCCTTAGGTCGCCACCACCCGCTGGTCACGCTGGCAGCTGCACGCTCATCTGCTGGTATTCGCACACATGCCATACCAGATGCTCAGGGACCGGAGAGAGCATCACCGTAGCCGCCACGCCATCAACCGATCAATTTAACTGAGGCGGAATAATTGTCCAACGCAAATACTCGCCATATTGAAGCTTCTCCCACAACAAACAATCCACTTCTGTTGTCACTCTGTCAGCATATTGGCCAGTTCATTGTTCAGCTGACCAGAGGGCGGTGCAAAGACTGCCACCAGGAGTTCTCCCAGCGGCTGCGGGAAATAGCCGACTAGCCGGCCACTTGGAACTTTTCTTGATAGGCTAATTAATTAAACTTATCTTGAGAGTCACTTTGAATAGTGAGTAATTTTTTTTTTCCAGATTTCGGATTGCACCCGCCAGGTAGCTCAAATTGGAATCCATGGAGGGAAGACGATGTTCTTTTCGAGGAACACTATTGAGAACAGGCATTTGAAGCTGACTGCAGAAGGATTCGACCGTCGCCGACATACATTCCCGCATAAGAACCACGAAGATAAAATATAGAAATTAACGCCCATGAGGAGACATACAGGCAGTCTCTTCCCTTCGCTCTATTTGCGACTGCAATAGGAAAGGGAATGACAAGTAGTGGTACAGGTACACCCTGCCACACTCCATATGATAGCTTGCGAAGTAAGCATGAAGATGTAATTGAAAATTTAGTCCAGCTATTAAGATGTCATTCCATCCATTTATAGGCACATAAACCACACGTAAGAATGTTGTCTATTGTTTAACAAGAAAACAAAAGAAAGAACTTCTTTTCCTGATTGTCTCTCTGTAAAAGTCTTCCTATTAGCTCCTAACACTCTCACTGCTGTCACTCTATCAGACGTATGTGAGAGGTTGTAATATGTCTGTCCACAACACGTAGGAAAAGTAGTATAGAACTCAACTCTCAACTTCCCTTTCGTCAGGCTATCACCTACCAACGATATTCTCACGAATCTTCCAGTCTTCAATATACAGCATTTGAATCCACATTATCTCCATGGCTAAGAGATGCTCCCCGTAAACTCACAGACCCCTGCTAATTCTCACGAAATGCCATCACGTTCCGACAGCACTGTTCCATTAGTTAGAAGCCTGTCTAGTCCTCTACCAGTCACTTACTACACTCATGCTCATAACTTAAGGATAATTCTGATACATGGTGAAACAACTCTCTGGTGGGTGGTTTGCGGGTTTAAATCACCTCGGGGTATGACCACGCGGTGCATTTGACCTGAGGTCGTCGCACGGTGGCGCTGGCAGCAGTCCACATACGCAGAGGTGTGTTGGTGCATGTCAGAGTACGGTGCAGCGACTAAGTGTGCAGACGTTTTGAGACGTACTAATGGTGACTGTGTGTTGAAAATGGCTCAAAGAACACATACTGATAACGTTGTGCACGTACACCCCTGCATGTCATTGAAAGAGGAACTGTAACAGGTCAGGGTGTATCGGGACGTCATTTTGCACAAGTATGTCCGCCTTTTCAGGGGTGCAGTGGATCCCACCTTCCTCCTGATGGATGATAACGCACGGCCCCACCGAGCTACCATCGTGGAGGAGTACCTTGAAACAGAAGATATCAGGCGAATGGAGTGGCCTGCCTGTTATCCAGACCTAAACCCCATCGAGCACGTCTGGGATGCTCTCAGTCGACGTATCACTGCACGTCTTCAAACCCCTACGACACTTCAGGAGCTCGACAGGCACTGGTGCAAGAATGGGACGCTATACCCCAGCAGCTGCTCGACCACATGATCCAGAGTATGCCAACCCGTTGTGCGGCCTGTGTACGTTTGCATGGTGATCATATCCCATATTGATGCCGGGATACATGCGGAGGAAACAGTGTCGTTTTGTAGCATATGTATTTCGGGACGGTTTCTCAACTTATCACCAATACCGTGGACTTACAGGTCTGTGTCGTGTGTGTTCCCTATGTGCCTATGCTATCAGCGCCAGTTTTTTGTAGTGCCACGTTGTGTGGCACCACATTCTGCAGTTATACTTAATTTATGAACATGAGAATAGACAGAGAGCTATCATAACGAGAAACATAGCACACTAACATACAGGAGGAAATTCATAACGATGCAGAGTACACAGGGCTGTACAAAGAAATTCAGAGGCATAACACCTACAATTCATTGATACTGAATGTCTGTCTATAAATATCACCCTGTACGTGCGCTGATTTCCTTTATTGTATTCCTACGATTACTTCGTTAGAAATATAACAGTGTAATGCAGTCAGAGACTTCGTTAACAGCACAGTCTCTCTCTCTCTCTCTCGTGATCTGACATACGCTAGGTCTTTGAATCTCTGCAAATGTGAGAATACTTTGTGACTTCCATCCTCGTAGGGGGAAATGGCAAGTAGTAATCAAATCCTACCGAATTTATAAAATGTTTCGACTAAGGAACATAGGTTTTGCACCTCGTCTCTGCTGATGGCTATTTTGTACGCTAAGAAATAGTGATGTAGGCGGTGTAACAGCGCTCCCAATATGACCACATGTACATGTACCTCGCAGAGTAGTGAAGAGGGTGGTTTAGCAACGATACAGAAATTTAGAACCGTGCTGTGATATCATTGGCAGATAACATCAAGAGATGGACGCGATTAGATGTTTTGTTGACATGACAGTTAGTCGAGATTGGTGGTTTGGATTTTGAGTAATTGATTAAAATCCTTAGATATTACGGAAAACCTGGTAAAATTACGAAATTTGAAAATGCGTAAAACTGATGAAAATACGATAAAAAATGTGGAAGGATGAGGGTATTGTCATGCACGCCTGGGTATATGAAAATCATTACATTCCTCCGCCGGTGAGATTGACAACTGATGGTGCATATTATCCATGCTCTATTGGTTTAAGTGCTGCACAATACCCCTTTGTTCCACATGCAGTAATGCATTGTAAGTCATAGAAACGAAAGACCCATTGTCCAATGATTTGGCGGTCAAGATGACAACCACCTATGCCGTCGATACAGTGATCATTTAGCTGGGTGCAATATGTCCCGCCAGTATGTGGAATCAATGCTCTTTGTCTGTTTGAAAATGGAACAGTGAGACATCTGCTACCCCGTCACTGTGGAACATGAGTTTAAATGTGGAGGTCATCTCCTTCAGAGAGCTGTTTGGAGACACTCCACAATGCTGCAAACTCTTCCAGTTTCCGTTTGCTGCGATGTGTTCCAATTTTTGTCAGTAGGAAATTTTCTCATATCTTCGTGGCCCATATGCGAAATGTATGTTGGCGACGGTAGAATCCTTCTGCAGTCAGTTTCAAATGTCTGTTCTCAATAGTGTTTCTCGACAAGAACATTGGCTTCACTCCAGGGACTCCCATTTGAGCTACGTGACGAATGTAATCCGACAGCTCGAAAAAAAATTTCTCTCCTTGCAAAGTGATTCCCATGATCATTTTAATTAATTAGCTTATCAATTTCATATCAATGACGTGCCACCAGACGTTGGAAAATTACGTCCAGTCATAACAAGGATACAGATATACGTGGGCAGTTGATATTTCCAGAGTCACAGTCGTCAGGAGGAAGTATTACCGATACTTCGCTCATTGTCGAATATCAATGTCGACAGGGGCTGTAATCGTAATATTTAATTGCAATTACACTGATAAATGTGTGGGTGGTTTCCTAGGACGACTCTGCCTGCTGATCTGGGTGCTTGGCGGAGGTAGCTGGTGACCAGAATGGATTGTGGTTTAAGTGTGTCGTGCTTAGTGCTTCTCAATACATCGCAGTGGACTCTGTCTTGTAGCAGAAAGGTAGGAATAGTATTCATTGCTGCTATAATCCTATCACATGGTAGAACCTTCCTCCTCCTCCTCCTCCTCCTTTTCATTCTTCATCCTGGTCTATCTTAGAAAACCCACTTCACGATTATATAGTACTTAAAAAAAAAAACCACATCCTTCAAATTCCCGATTGATCAACTTATTACTTCCAATAGTGGTACTATGAGGACACACATCCGTCCGACCACTCTGCAGATTGTTTAAGCATACAGCTGACCTGAAACTTGACATCATCTCAGCTACCCCTAACGTAATATATTTCCTACCAAATCACCTGACTGTGCCAGTATCCAACAATAGGAGGCAAAGGAGGAAAAAATCCAGAAGGGTTGGGAAACCAGGTGACTGCATGATCTAGTCCCACCAAATATACCAGTCTTAGTGCTCACCAATAGAATGCAAGGGAAAACTGCCCACACACAATGAGTATCGATTTAATTAATTAGTCAATCAATGTGATCGTGAGGGTAATATTTCCAAGATATCCACGGCTGGGGAGTTACAAGGTATCCAGTACTTTATTCAGGACAAAGGAGGGTTAGTGTCGCACACAACAAACACCTGCTGGGCAGGAAGTAGCCACTTGAGGGAGAGGGAGGGGAGAGAGAAAGAGAGAGAGAGGGAGAGAGAGGGAGAGAAATAGAGACAGACAGAAAGAGAGAGACAGTGTATGTGTTTAGACAGGAATTTCTCAGATGTCAGTATCAAAGGGTTGCCAACAAGCTGAACCTTTTGTTTGGGGGATTAGCGTGACTTCCGGCTGCTCACCACATGAGTTGGCCCTATATGCAGGCCTCTATCCCGAGCTACCTGCATGGGAATATGCATGGCAGCACGCATGGCAATCTTCACTGAGATCAGTGAGAAGACACGATCGGAAGATTTTTAACAGTGTTATTACGTGTGGTGAGTTATGTTGACGTTGATTTCATGATGGTATTCCTTGTGCAATTGGAAAAAGCAATCTATTTACGTTTTTAATTACTTTTTTCGATGTATTTTACAAGACAGGCATCTTCCAAAACAGTACAGAATTATGAAATTTTTCCGCCAACTAAAAGAGAGATCCAATCCCTGCAAATTGAATTTTATAAATAAACAATGTATTATTATACCCTCAATGTAATTGCATTTCCTGTCATGGGATCCTTCCGGTACACAAGCTCAGTGATTTTTGCCACCAATATTTTCTGAGTGGGATGGGGAGGAAGAGGCTGATGGGGGAAATGTACTCTGGTGGTGTCATTTTCCACTAGCTCAGTCAATCCAAGCACATCAGTGTGAGCACACATCTTAAAATTGTCCAACAAATCAACTCTTCCAATCTGTAGCAGAGTAATTTCGTAATTAGGACATGTAGTTGCAGGAAAAGCTAGTGCTTGCACCTTTCACATTAACACTTCAGCACAGACTGAGCTATTTTCCCACGAATTGTTTTCCTCAATGGGGAGGGAGGAAGTGGTGGGAGTGGAACTGAGGGCTGGGGGATTTCCCAGGAGAGGAGGGGTAATTAATTGGTCAATGTATTTACTTAGTCAATTAATTTGATATCGAAAGTGTGCTTGTATCGGCGAGGGTGAGTGGGAGGGTTGGGGAATTTGCAGAGAGGTGGGCGAGAAGGAGAGGGAGGGGTGGGGGTTTCTCAGAAGGATGGATTATTCCCAGGGGGTCATAAATCAACCCACATGGGGTCATAAATCAAACAGCATAGCAATAAGTCAAGAGGACAGTGAGGGGGGTTATAAATCAATCCAGTTTGCCTCTGAATGTATGCAACCTGCAGTAACACAGTGGCGTAGAATGAACGTTTCCCTACTACTTATGCCCACCTGCATACAGCGAGAGTTTCTACTTATCTTCATGCCTGTCAAACCTTACCTTACCAACTATGTTTTCAGATAACTCCCTAATTGAGAACTTTTGGAGCATTATTGGCAGAGTCCAGCAGCCAGCCTGAGATTTTCATTATTTAACGTGCCAATTGGACAGAATTTGCCACGATATCCCTCAAATCCAACAACTCTGTTAATCAATGCCAAGCCAAAAAATTGCTTTTATAAGGGCCAGATGTGGACCAACACATTATTGACTTGCTCACATAGTGAAGCTTTTTCTCTTGAATGAATTTTCCAGTTTTTCTATAATTGTAATCATTCCTTTGAGGAAGTCCGGGTTCGAGTCCCGGTCAGGTACAACTTTTCATTGTCATCATTCCATTACAGAGCTGATGGTTGTCCATATTCGCAACTGCAAACACATTTCTTGTATTACACAATGGCTGTAGTCACTGCAGTGCTTGTTCCTTCAGACATATATGCGTGTCCAAAAGAAAATTGTATCGTACTTCTGAACAACACAAGCACTACAACATCATGGTCATCAGGCGAGGTGACGCTGAGTACTGTTAGGACTGTCATGGCGCGGTGCTAACACATTACACTCTTAAGGAGGGAGCCGTCACAGGAACATATTACCGAAAACTCCTTGCTAACTTGCGGCAAGCTGTCCAAGAAGATGTTTCTGCTCCAAGACAACGCCCCATCTCATTCTAGACATGACAGTCACACATATTGCTTGTTAGGGTTATCAAAGTTTAACTCAACACCCTATTCTCCTGAGACGGCACCCAGTAACGCCTTCCATTTTCTTCCGACGAAGAAACCAGTGCGTGGCAGGCATTTCTACAGTTACTAAGATTCATGGTCATTGCTTGATTAATTAAAATTTTATGACCACCTCTCGTACAACAAATCACCTGCCACCGGGTGTCCGCCTCCTTATATACAGGTTTGTTAGAAACAGTCTGAAAAACTTATAAGGGTGTTGCGGGGTAGTTTGTGCTGAGAAATAATTGTTCAGAAAAATATTCGATAGTTTGCGCCGTTTCCGAGATAATTTACATTGAAGTTAGCCAATCAGCTTGTTGGGTGAGCAATATGAACCAGCCCGCCAGAGACGTGTCGCCAGACGTGTTGTTCGTTTGCTTTCTGAAACGGTACAAGAGAGTGGTACAGGAACTGGACATGGGACGGTATTAAGGATCGATTGGGAGCCAAAGGCTGATCGTCTCGTGCGGTATGAGAGCAACTGATGCTAAATGTATCTGGCGAGCCACTTGACGATATGGTGGGCTAACTTCAATGATAATTAACTCGGAAGCGGCGCAACGTATAGAATTCTTTTCTTAACAATTATTTCTTAGCACAATCTTCCCTGCAGCACCCTTACAAGCTTTTCAGTCTGCTTCTGACCATCCTGTATACGCAAGTAAAGGAGCGTCGTTGCATGCCGAACCGGGCACAACACTAGGGCTCTACTACTTTATTGCTGATTTACTTTCTTGCCTTATTTGCTATTTGAACCCTATACTTATGTTATGACGACTCTAATTTTTAAGGTCCGCAGCTCGTGGTCGTGCGGTAGCGTTCTCGCTTCCCGCGCCCGGGTTCCCGAGTTCGATTCCCGGCGGGGTCAGGGATTTTCTCTGCCTCGTGATGACTGGGTGTTGTGTACTGTCCTTAGGTTAGTTAGGTTTAAGTAGTTCTAAGTTCTATGGGACTGATGACCATAGATGTTAAGTCCCATAGTGCTCAGAGCCATCTGAACCATTTTTTTTCTAATTTTTACAGCTCTTTACACTATATCAGCTTCAGGAACTTTCTAGTGTGGCTTTTTGTAGAAACTGAATAATAGACGCTTGTCATCCAAAACAGGTCATCAGTAAATAATGTACAATTGAGATTGTATATTATGTATTAAACTTTGACAGTATTATGTTGTTATTTCGTTGTATTAAATGTATATTATATTACATTACATTATATATGTTCCACATGGCCCTCATTAATTGTACCATACTAATTTTACCTTTCTTATTTGAAAACATTAGTTTAATTCGATTTGCTGTGAGAAAACGTTAATTATGAAGATGTGACATAGTCACGAAAACGTTTTCAGCGGCTCAGGAAAATATTTGCTTTATTATTAATTCCAGTCTTGGATCACAATGTTTATTTGTAATGAGGTAATTGATTTCTGTCGGTAATGGCCATCTTCAGATCTGACTAGAACGTTGTGCGTTGCACGTATCACGTCATTGCATGTTATGACGTAGTCAAAATCACTAGTCTTTTCGGCTTCTTCAACAGATAAAGTTATGGTATGTAAAGAGCACCATTAAAGCATACATACTGCACTTTTTCTAATTTTATCCCGAAAAATTATATTCAGTCCTTTTTCTTTTTAAACTGAGATACGTGGTGCTCAGAAACAAAAATTATGAAATTAAAACTTAAGCACTCTTGTATCAGATGGTTGTAAGAATAACAAACGAAACTTCAGGAAAATCCGAGAACATTGTCTTCGGCACTTCGTTCGTCCAACATGAAACGCCGCAAATTCCTAATGACATTAAACAACCAGTAGCTTGAAATTATCTTAGCCAGAACTATTTGGACTTATCCTGGATTTTTCTAGTAAAAATAAAACCTGATAGAGCTGGTCGGCTGCCTCAGAGACCGACTCCGAGCCGTTCACTTAAGGCGCCAATAAAACCGACCGCCCCTCAGATTCTAAGTACGGCCATATGCACACTCTGTCAACACAATAGGATTCAGATGTTTCTGGAGGAAGTGTCGTTTTCTTCTAAAGCTGTTACAGTGGTTTACCAGCTCGTACTCGAGTGGTGAACTTCACGCAATATAGGCACAAAGTTTCGAGTTCGAATTCATTCTTTCCTTCATTTTTCAAACCGCATTTCAGCTGTCTTCTAAGGATATCAGTGTGATGGAACCTCAAAGGTAATTTGCTTCATTTTCTGACCTACCAGTAATAGCAAAAGCTTCCATAAACAATTCCGCGAAAGAGTTCATGACTGCGTCAATATCAGAACAGTTTATGCTCGAGGGTTTCCTGGCCCTAAGGCGGCCATCGGCTTCCAGACACACACCGACGGCCGTCGGACATCAAGAACCGTCCGGGCAGGTGAGCGCGCCACGGTACTCTTTGACCACATTTAAGCACTCGCATGTGTAAATATAAAATTGTTTATTATTATTGTTTGATTTTTAGTGTGAAATAATTTCGATAAACTGAGTGAACACTGCGCAACAACACAATACACGCAAGTTCCCGTGATTGTATTTATCAAATGACGTTTTCTTATTTGAAGTTCTAGTATTTTACTTGCAGTTACGTATTGAATTTTGCACACTTGAAACATATGAACGGTGTTTAGGCTACATAAAATATAGTCGCAAGTTGGAAAGGCCTGGCCGAGCGGTTCTAGGCGCTTCAGTCTGGAACCGCGCGACCGCTACCGTCGCAGGTTCGAATCCTGCCTCGCGCATGGATGTGTGTGATGTCCTTAGGTTAGTTGGGTTTAAGTAGTTCTAAGTTCTAGGGGACTGGTGACCTCAGATGTTAAGTGCCATAGTGCTCAGAGCCATTGGAAAGGTCAAACGTTGGTGATATGTTGTTTGTTTTGGGTGTAATAGAAAGCTGTAGGCAGCGGAGGCAGCTGGATGTAATTTGCGCCATATTTGGGGTAAGTGCAGCGAAGAAAAAGGTTTTCTCATTTCAGGTAGGGGCGTTTCGACGAGAATTATTTGCTACATTCAAGAAGATCAGTGGACTTGGATGAAGGACTTTTTACGGTTTATCTCCATGGTCCACCGAGTTACTAACAAATGTATTGAACTACGACCATTTAACATTCGTGAGACACTTGCATTCAGTCGATAGGGAAGGATGAGAAATGAAAATGAGACATACCAGCGCTTGCCTTTGTATTCAAAAACATGGCTCCAAGCACTATGGGACTTAACATCTGAGGTCATGAGTACCCTAGAACTTAGAACTACTTAAACCCAACTAACGTAAGGACATCACACACATCCATGCCCGAGGCAGGATTCGAACCTGCGACCGTAGCGGTCGCGCGGTTCCAGACTGAAGCGCCTAGAACTGCTCGGCCAGGCCTTTCCAACTTGCGACTATATTTTATGTAGCTTAAACACCGTTCATATGTTAAATCTAACTAACCTAAGGACATGACATACATCCATGCCCGAAGCGGGATTCGAATTTGCGACCGTAGCAGCAGTGCGGTTCCAGACTGAAGCACCTAGAACCGCTCGGCCACAACAGCCGGCTGCCTTTGTATTGTATTGTATTGTATGTTAACTGGGGGCCTAGAAACGACGGAGAGGCTCCGTCCCCGCCGCAGCCGCAGTGGTCCACAACCCCGTGACGACTACCGCAGTCCACTTCACCCCTCCGTCACCCCACACCAAACCACTCTTTCAGGGTTACTGTGCGGTTCGGTCGCCGGTGGAACCCCCCAGGGAATGTCTCACACCAGACAAGTGTAACCCCTATGTTTGCGTGGTAGAGTAATGGTGGTGTACGAGTACGTGGAGAACATGTTTGCGCCGCAATCGCCAACATAGTGTAGCTGAAGCAGAATAAGGGGAACCAACCCGCATTCGCCGAGGCAGATGGAAAACCACCTAAAAACCATCCACAGACCGGCCGGCTCACCGGACCTCGACCGAAGTCCGCCGTGCGGACTCGTGCCGGGGACCAGGCACTCCTTCCCAATCCGGAAAGCAGTGCGTTGGACCGCAGAGCTAACCGGGCAGGTAGCGTTTGCCTTAATCGATTTAAGGAAATAACGGAAAACTTAAAGAAGAATTGCTAGACGGTGATTTGAACCACTGTGTGTTAACTTCATAAAAATATCGGAAGCTAAAACCAGTGGCAGTCCACAAAATGGAATGTTATGCATCTGGTGGCACTAAACAGGTGTTTTGCGCTAGGAACTGCATCTCAGGTGTGTGTCTATTGTAGCTGGAATGTGTTGCCAATAACTGAGACGCTTGCTGGTCGCCATATAGGAAAGACGACCCGGCAATCTGCATCAACTGTTACTGCTGTACAAGAACGTCCGTTTGCACTCTGTTGACATCACTAAGGAATCTATGCAGGAGCTTGGCTGAAAAGCAACCCGCGCCACACTCATTCTTCTAATTTTGTTTCATAAACCCTTACATTCATCGTTCCTTATCCAAGAACCACCAAGAAAATTCCTTTGTGCAAGAAAATGTACTTTAAACTTGGACTGACGACATCTTTATCTGCGAACAAGTAGCTTTATGCAATTCTGAAATCCAAAAGCCACGGGTGCTAGCATTGTTCAGTCAGTAGAGCCTTTCCCAGAGAAGGCCATGTTTTCGTCATAGTTCTGTCAGCAGGGCATTGTCCACAAAAGGCAGCACATTTCAGTCATTTCCCACACAAGGAAAGGTTCTCATTTCCCAGGATAGCTCAGTTATTAGAGCACTGCCCAGAAAAGGCAATGTTCCCAGTTCCATGCATAGCTCATTCAGAGGAGCATTGCCCACAAACGGCAAGGTTCACAATTCCCAGCATAGATCATTAATTACAGCACTGCCCAAAAAGGCAGCAGTCCAAGTTCGTGGCATAGCTCAGTCAGTGGAGCATTGCCCACACATGGCAATGAACACAAATACTGGCATAGGTTTGTCAGTAGAGCATTGCCCATAGAAATCAAGTTCCTCAGTTTTTGGGGTAGTTCATTCAATGGAACGTTGCCCCCAAAAGGCATCGTTCCCAGTTCTCAGCATAGCTCACCCAGTAGAGCATTGCTCGCAAAAGACAAGGTTTCCAGTTCTTGTGACAGCTCAGTCTGAAGAACATTTCTCACTATAGGCAACATTCGCAGTTTCCAGGATAGCTCACTCAGTAGAGCATTGCCAACAAAAGGCAATGTTCACACTTCCTGGCATAACTCAGATAGTAAAGCATGGCCCACAAAAGTCAAGCCTCTTGTTCTCAGCATAGCTCAATCAGTAGAGCATTGCCCACATAATTCAAAGTTCCCAGTTCCTGGCATAGTTTAGTGATTGTAAATGTTGTTCAAATGTGTGTGAATCCCTAAGGGACCAAACTGCTAAGGTCATCGGTCATCACACTTACACACTATTTAAACTAACTTAAACTAAATTATGTTAAGAACAACACACACACCCATGCCCGAGGGAGGACTCTAACCTCCGGCGTTAGGGGCAGTGCAATACGTGACATGGAGCCTCTAACAGGGCGGCCACTTCGCGCAGAAGTGATTACAGCATTGGCCACAAAACACAAGGTTCCCAGTTCCCAGTGTAGTTCAGTCAGTGGAGCATTGTTCACACAAAGCAGGGTTCCTAATTCCTGGCATAATTCAGTCATTAGAGCAATGCTAACAAAAGGCAAGTTTCCCAGTTTCTGGTGTAGCCCATTCAGTAGAGCATTGCCCCCGAAAGGCATCGTTCCCGGTTCTCAGCATAGCTCAGTTAGTAGAGCATTTCCAAAAAATTACAAGGCTTCCAGTTCCTGTGGTAGGCCAGTCTGAAGAAAGTTGCCCACTATAAGCAACATTCACAGTTTCCAGAGTAGGTCAGTCAGTAGAGTATTGAAAACAAAAAGCAATGTTCCCAATACTGACAGTGCTCAGACAGTAGAGCATGGCCCACAAAAGTCAAGGCTCTTGTTCTCAGCGTAGCTCAATCAGTAGAGCACTGCACACACAATTCAAAGTTCCAAATTCCTGGCATAGTTTAGTGATTAGAGTTCTCTGTTCGCAGTGTAGTTCAGTCAGTGGAGCATTGTCCTCAAAAGACAAGGTTCCTGGTTCGAGTCCCACTCTGGTACACAGTTTTAATCGACCACTAAGTTTCAGAACCAGCGCTCACTACGCTACAGAGTGAAAGATTCAGTCTTGATACTACCGTTTTGGCAACAGCATCAGTAATTCGCCTCAAAATGCAGCGTCATCGGTCATCTAGGAATACATATGAATTATCGCAAATGTAACATTAAAGGTGGTAGAATACTGGCGACAAACTCTTTTTGGCAGGAAGAAAAAGTTTATACCAGTAATTCGAAGACATGAGCAGTATATGCGAGTAGTCCGTTAAGCATAATGGAGGACCGATGTCCAGATTGTCAGCAACCTATCTTCCGTAATCTTTGGATAAATTAGCTTCTCACAAACACCATTGGGTTTTCGATAATCTGTGTACGTGTTAGGCTCAGAAACACTCTGCACTCCCAGAAAACACGAATTGAAACGGTTGATGGTATTATTTTTAATCTAATTTATGACCTTAACAGAAAATATAAAAGATATTGTGGATACAATTACTGTCCATTATGCAGAGAATGTAGATGAAGGTGTGGATATTTAGAATAAGGCAAGTTATAAAAGTTTTGAAACAAATATGGTGAAGTTCACCACATTCCCCTAAAACTGGAGAAATCACGTGTTGTGAACATAGGCTAGAGGTATGGCAGAGTCAAAATAAAACGTGAGAGAAGTCCATCCAGCTGTTCGGATTGAAGTAGTTCCAGCTGGTTGCAAATTAGTATGTCCACTTCATGCAGATCATTTCCGCGATCATGTAGTTATCGCTGTTGACCGTTATTACTGAGGTTACGTGCTGGGATCCCGGTTATCTTCTTACTGCTTTCTGCTGTGGAAAGTCCACCCAGTCTCTAATGGCTACATGCAGAAGCTACTCGAATAAATAAGCAACTACATTGGCACGCAAATTGCTGGATCATACCGTGAGCCACATTGGCTGGTTATAGCAATGTACAAGAAAAAAGCTTTGAAGTGGTTCAAATGGCTCTGAGCACTATGGGACTTAACATCTGTGGCCATCAGTCCCCTAGAACTTAGAACTACTTAAACCTAACTAACCTAACGACATCACACACATCCATGCCCGAGGCAGGATTCGAACCTGCGACCGTAGCAGTCTCGCGGTTCCGGACTGCGCGCCTAGAACCGCTAGACCACCGCGGCCGGCTGAAGTGGAAAGTGGGTTTCTCCAGAGATCAGAATAAAGTTATGTCGAATAGCAAAATAGCTGGAAAATCTTGAATGGTACAGACATGCTTGCATGTCCGAAGGAACATAGCATCGTGCTCCCGAACCATATGCACTGCAATATCGTATTTATCCGCCAAAGCCGGGCAAGAGACTTTCAGTTAAAACTTGTCCCCTGTGCGGGAATGTACGTAATAGATGTACGAGTGCAGGTTGTAGATTAATGGTTGAAGACATGTAGAATTTTCAGCCTAGCCCTGAAGCGTTGTCGGATAGCGTAATGGTAAGGCGACCGATCGCGATACGCGAGAAATCCGGATTCGAGGCCCAGTACAGCACAAGCTTTTGCTGTCGTTATTCCATTATACCGCTTATGGTTGTCCATCTTCGCAACTGCGAATAAGCCGGCCGGTGTGGCCGAGCGGTTCTAGGCGCTTCAGTCTGGAACCGCGCGACCGCTACGGTCGAAGGTTCGAATCCTGCCTCGGGCATGGATTGTGTGTGATGTCCTTAGGTTAGTTAGGTTTACGTAGTTCTAAGTTCTAGGGGACTGATGACCTCGGATGTTAAGTCCCATAGTGCTCAGAGCCATTTGAACCATTTGAACTACGAATAAATTTCATTATACACTATAGACTGGATAGTGTGTACATCTACATCTACATCTACATCTACATGATTACTCTGCAATTCACATTTAAGTGCTTGGCAGAGGGTTCACCAAACCACAATCATACTACCTCCCCACCATTCCACTCCCGAACAGCGCGCGGGAAAAACGAACACCTAAACCTTTCTGTTCGAGCTCTGATTTCTCTTATTTTATTTTGATGATCATTCCCACCTATGTAGGTTGAGCTCAAAAAATATTTTCGCATTCGGAAGAGAAAGTTGGTGACTGAAATTTCGTAAATAGATCTCGCCGCGACGAAAAACGTCTTTGCTTTAATGACTTCCATCCCAACTCGCGTATCATATCTGCCACACTCTCTCCCCTATTACGTGATAATACAAAACGAGCTGCCCTTTTTTGCACCCTTTCGATGTCCTCCGTCAATCCCACCTGGTAAGGATCCCACACCGCGCAGCAATATTCTAACAGAGGAAGAACGAGTGTAGTGTAAGCTGTCTCTTTAGTAGACTTGTTGCATCTTCAAAGTGTCCTGCCAATGAAACGCAACCTTTGGCTCGCCTTCCCCACAATATTATCTATGTGGTCTTTCCAACTGAAGTTGTTCGTAATTTTTACACCCAGGTACTTAGTTGAATTGACAGCCTTGAGAATTGTACCATTTATCGAGTAATCGAATTCCAATGGATTTCTTTTGGAACTCATGTGGATCACCTCACACTTTTCGTTATTTAGCGTCAACTGCCACCTGCCACACCATACAGCAATCTTTTCTAAGTCGCTTTGCAACTGATATTGGTCTTCGGATGACCTTACTAGACGGTAAATTACAGCATCATCTGCGAACAACCTAAGAGAAGTGCTCAGATTGTCACCCAGGTCATGTATATAGATCAGGAACAACAGAGGTCCCAGGACACTTCCCTGGAGAACACCTGATATCACTTCAGTTTTACTGGCTCTGAGCACTATGGGACTTACTTCAGTTTTACTCGATGATTTGCCGTCTATTACTACGAACTGCGACCTTCCTGACAGGAAATCGCCCGCAGCTTGATTAGAAGTCGCTTGTGAGGAACGGTGTCAAAAGCTTTCCGGAAATCTAGAAATACGGAATCAACTTGAGATCCCCTGTCGATAGCGGCCATTACTTCGTGCGAATAAAGAGCTAGCTGCGTTGCACAAGAACGATGTTTTCTGAAACCATGCTGATTACGTATCAATAGATCGTTCCCTTCGAGGTGATTCATAATGTTTGAATACAGTATATGCTCCAAATCCCTACTGCAAACCGACGTCAATGATACAGGTCTGTAGTTCGATGGATTACTCCTACTACCCTTCTTAAACACTGGTGCGACCTGCGCAATTTTCCAATCTGCAGGTACAGATCCATCGTTGAGCGAGCGGAGGGAGCTATTGTATCAGCGTAATCTGAAAGGAACCTAATCGGTATACAATCTGGACCTCAAGACTTGCCCGTATCAAGCGATTTGAGTTGCTTCGTAACCCCTAAGGTATCTACTTCTAAGAAACTCATGCTAGCAGCTGTTCGTGTTTCATATTCTGGAATATTCCATTCGTCTTCCCTGGTGAAGGAATTTCGGAAAACTGCGTTCAATAACTCCGCTTTAGCGGCACAATCGTCGGTAACAGTACCATCGGCATTGCGCAGCGAAGGTATTGACTGCGTCTTGCCGCTTGTGTACTTTACATACGACCAGAATTTCTTCGGATTTTCTACCAAATTTCGAGACAATGTTTCGTTGTGGAACCTATTAAAGGCATCTCGCATTGAAGTCCGTGCCAAATTTCGCGCGTCGTTAAATTTTAGCCAATCTTCGGGATTTCGCGTTCTTCTGAACTTCGCATACTTTTTCCGTTGCCTTTGCAACAGCGTTCGGACTTGTTTTGTGTACCATGGGGGATCAGTTCCATCTCTTACCAATTTATGAGGTATGAATCTCTCAATTATTGTTGCTACTATATCTTTGAATCTGAGCCTCATCTCGTCTACATTTGCATAGTCAGTTCGGAAGGAATGAAGATTGTCTCTTAGAAAGGCTTCTAGTGACACTTTATCCGCTTTTTTAAATAAAATTATTTTGCGTTTGTTTCTGGTGGATTTGGAAGAAACGGTATTGAGCCAAGCTATAACGACCTTGTGATCACTAATCCCTGTACCAGTCATGATGCTCTCTATTAGCTCTGGATTGTTTGTGGCTAAGAGGTCAAGTGTGTGGGTTCGTGGACTAACTGCTAGAAATAATTTTCGGATAAAGCCTTTAGGACAATCTCGGAAGGTGTTTTCTGCCTACCACCGGTTTTGAACAAGTATTTTTGCCAACATATCGAGGGAAGGTTGATATCCCCACCAACTATAAACGTATGAGTGGGGTATTTATTTCTTACGAGACTCAAATTTTCTCTGAACTGTTCAGCAACTATATCATCGGAGTCTGGGGGTCGGTAGAAGGAGCTAATTACTAACTTAGTTCGGCTGTTAAGTATAACCTCCACCCATACCAATTCGCTCGGAGTATCTACTTCGACTTCACTACAAGATAAACCACTACTGACAGGCACAAACACTCCACCACCAATTCTGCCTAATCTGTCTTCCCTGATCACCGTCTGAGACTTTGTAAAAATTTCCGCAGAACTTATTTAAGACTTTAGCCAGCTTTCTGTACCTATAACGATTTCAGCTTCTGTGCTTTCTATTAGCGCTCGAAGCTCAGGGACTTTCCCAGTACAACTACTACAATTTACAACTACAATTCCGACTGTTCTTTGATCCAAGCACGTCCTGTATTTACCATGCAACCTTTGAGATTGCAGCCCACCCCGTACTTTCTCGAGGCCTTCTAACCTAAAAAACCGCCCAGTCCACGCCACACAGCCTCCGCTACCCGTGTAGCCGCCAGCTGAGTGTAGTGAACTCCTGACCTATTCAGCGGAATCCGAAACGCCACCACCCTATGGCGCAAGTCAAGGAATTTGCAGCCAACAAGGTCGCAAAACCGTCTGAGCCTCTGATTCAGACCCTCCACCCGGCTCTGCAACAAAGGTCCGCAGTCGGTTCTGTCAACGATGCTGCAGATGGTGAGCTCTGCTTTCATCTCGTAAGCAAGACCGGCAGCCTTCACCAAATCAGATAGCCGCTGGAATCCAGAGAGAATTTCCTCAGATCCAAAGCGACACACGTCATTAGTGCCGACATTTGCCACCACCTGCAGCTGGCTGCACCCTGTGCTCTTCATGGCTTCCAGAAGGACCCTTTCCACATCAGGAATGACTCCACCCGGAATGCACACGGAGTGCACACTATTTCTTCCCCTCCTTAGCCGCCATATCCCTAAGGGGCCCCATCACGCGCCTGACATTGGAGCTCCCAACTACCAATAAGCCCACCCTCTGCGATTGCACAGACCTTTGAGGCTGAGAATCATCCTATGAAACAGGGCAGCCTGCTGCATCTGGCTCAGCCAGAGACAGTACCTGAAACCTGTTTGTCAGACGCACTGGGGAGGCTTTCTGATCAGCCTCCGGGGACGTCTTTCGCTGCCTGCCTCGCCTTGGAACGACCTCCCAATCAACCACAGGCGAGGGCTCAGCCCCACTGCAGGCAGCAACCGGGGCAACCACAGCGACAGACCGATCTGGGGACAGATGGGACGAGTTTGACATCCCCGTGATACCCAAGTCCGGCTTCCCACAGTGGTGCCCATTGGCAACAGCCTCAAGCTGCACGACTGAAGTCAGCGCCACCTGCAGCTGTGAGTGAAGGGATGCCAACTCAACCCTCATCCGAACACAGCAATCACAGTCCGCGTCCATTCTAATCGCTGTTGAACAACAGTTACTGAAAGACGAGTCCATGCCTAGATAACGCAAGGGAAACACACAAAGAATGTATGAACTAACGTGTACAAATGCCTAACGACTGCGCTACAGTCTGCCTGAATTTACGATTAAAGTAACTAAAACTCGAAATTACACTTCCTATACGAAACTATGTAACAAATAAGTTAGCTAGAAGTATACGACTTGCTGCTGGCAGCTGCTTATCCAACGGCGGCAGGGAACACACAGGCTGTGACCAACCGACACTAGCCGTTCAAAACAAAAACAGAAGACAAACGACTACGCGAATTTACACTATTCAGGTACTAAAGCGCGATGCTACAACTCTCAAATACTATAATACGCCCGAAATTTATGAATTAAACAATGCAAGTACCCAAAAATACGCAAAGAAATTAAGAATTGAACTATGTAACAAATAAGTGAGCTAGAAGTATACGACTTTCTGCTGGCAGCTGCTTATCCAAAGGCGGCAGGGAGCACACTGGCTGTGACCAACCGACACTGGCCGTTCAAAACAAAAACAGAAGAAAAACGACTACGCGAATTTACACTATTCAGGTACTAAAGCGCGATGCTACAACTCTCAAATACTATAATACGCCCGAAATTTATGAATTAAACAATGCAAGTACCCAAAAACACGCAAAGAAATTAAGAATTAAACGATGTTACAAATAAGTGAGCTGGAAGTATACGACTTGCTGCTGGCAGCTGCTTATCCAACGGCGGCAGGGAAAGTAACGACCTCTCAGTAGATAAAGTGGTAGCCAGAAAGTAAGTACCAGTTATTCTGCAACGTTATTCATGCACTCCAGTTAGTTCAGCTGCCACAATTTTTCAAAACATTTTTTTCATAATGGTCACTCTTGTCAGCAATATGGTATTATTAATAATTATAAAAACTTTCCTAACGATCTGTACAACTGTAACATCGAACCATCCGCAAAAACAGACCAACAAATGAGCAGACGCTCACTTATAACGCACAGCACACTGTTTGATCTAATAGAAGCATTTACTGTTTTGATGGTTAATAGATCGTTATTAATTGCCCATGTCCTTTTCAAGGCTCTGAGGAGGAAATGCTTGTTTATGAAATTCAAAATATATTCCCAGAATATGGTGTAAAGGAGAGCTCGTTCTATTTTCGCAAGAGACAATGAATACCGTAGAATGACTTGCGCCTGAGGTCGCTGTTTAGCTGCATTTCCAAGGAGCGTTTACCTGACATGGTATACGATTCCTACTGTATATTCTGCAGTCACATTCTCGAATAAAAGAATTCTTGACCGGGGATAATTGATGCGAACACACAACGTGGCCGAGCGGTTCTAGGCGCTCCAGTCTGGAACCGCGCGACCGCTACAGTCGCAGGTTCGAATCCTGCCTCGGCATGGATTTGTGTGATATCCTTAGGTTAGTTAGGTTTAAGCAGTTTAAGTAAGCTCTAGGGGACTGATGACCTCAAATGTTAAGTCCAATAGTGCTCAGAGGCATTTGAACCATTTGAGCCACACAACATCCGGGCGACTTTCAGAGCGCATAAACACGGAAATGGTACAAGAGAGGTATGTCCGATCAGTGGCTGCACAATATAAAGCCCGGTTAACGAGGTCAGCATATTCACCGAGACTGTTGTTGTTTACACAGAGGAATATCATGTGTAAACTGCATCTTCATCGATTAATCGGTCTGTGCACGACAATGCAGCGTACCAATATGTTCAACTGCGTGTGAATTCCTAAGGGACCAAACTGCTGAGGTCATCGGTCCCTAGACTTACACACTACTTAAACTAACTAAAGTAACTTATGCTAAGAACAACACGTACACCATGCCCGAGGGAGGACTCAAACCTCTGGCACGAGGGGCTGCGCACTCCGTGACATGACGCCTCTAACCATGCGACCACTACGAGCGGCTATGTTCCAAAACGCCGAGCGGGAAAATGCGATGATCCGGGCGATCATATCTCGGGTTCCATTGATCACAGAGATTGTAAGTAGGCTGTTTAGGTTGTTTTATTGGTAACGCCACCTCTGTATAAAAATCACTGGCTGTGCTGTGTGCAGTCTGTGTCTAGTTTGCATTGTTGTCTGCTATTGTAGTGTTGGGCAGCGGCAGCTGGATGTGAACAGCGCGTAGCGTTGCGCAGTTGGAGGTGAGCCGCCAGCAGTGGTGGATGTGGGGAGAGAGATGGCGGAGTTTTGAAATTTGTCATGAACTGATATTAAGGTAAATACATTGTTTGTTCTCTATTAATATCTTTCATTTGCTAACTATCCCTATCAGTAGTTAGTGCCTTCCGTAGTTTGAATCTTTTATTTATCTGGCAGTAGTGGCGCTCGCTGTATTGCAGTAGTTCGAGTAACCAAGATTTTTGTGAGGTAAGTGATTTGTGAAAGGTATAGGTTAATGTTAGTCAGGGCCATTCTTTTGGAGGGATTTTTGAAAGTCAGATTGCGTTGCGCTAAAAATATTGTATGTCAGTTTAAGCTCAGTCGTGTATAATTGTTCTAAGGGGACGTTTCATATGTCGACCCTTAGCCGAGGATACCTCACTGGAATCTTCTGATTTTTTCTTGTAGTTTGTGTAATTAGGGTAGCTATTGTTTATTGATAGCGCGTAATCATAGAGAGAATTTCCTTTGTAGTTGTAGTTTTTCATTGTTGTACAGTAAAACAGTTGTGGCATGCATGTAGATTTGCACCAAGTATTTCGCAGCTGCAATTAACTAGATATTATTTTCAGTGCTATGTTAATGTGTTCTCTTATTTTTGCTCTTCAGATTGTGCTTTTCTGTGTTATCGTGTGAAATATTGTGACAATAATGGCGTGTGAAAAACGTAACACTAGGCTCCAAAGTAAACTGAGAAATAATAGTGACGACGAGTGTAGCTTACCAGCACCGCTGTGTAATGAATTAACAGACATTCAAAGTAGTAATTTGGTAACTGTGCATAGGGAAATGGAGCGGGCGTCAAATAATGGTGTAGACAGTGAAACAGGTAGTGAACAGGGAAGCATTATCGATCGATCGGTCGGCAATAGCTCGCCTCAGGAATCCGAAATGACAGAACACAATATTGCAACTACTGTAGCCTCAGGTTTTGGGTCTTCACAGTTTTCTCAAATGAGTCAAGAAACATTTTCTGCTTGTCAAAATGTGAATGTTGCCGGTGCAACTTCACTGCCGAAAAGCACTGAGGAACATGTTTCAGACACCAGTGCATTGTTATTACAGTTAATGCAACAAATGGGACAAAGGCTACAAAAATTAGACACAATGGAACAAAATCTTCAAAAGTTAGACACGATGGAACAGAATCAGAGACAAACACAGCATAAGCTTCAAAAGTTAGACACAGTGGAACAAAGTCTTAAAAAGTTAGACACAGTGGAACAAAACCTTAAAAAATTAGACGCAATGGAACAAAATCTTCACACCACGCTTGAACAAACACATGAAGATTTGACTACTGAGTTACATAAAATCGAATCGAAATGTCAAAAAGTCTGTAACGACGTAAAAACACAAATTTGTGAGCATTTTCAACCTATTTTTTCGCGGCATGAAAATGCATTACAGAATCACGAAGCAGCCATAAAAGAACTGCAAATTATTGTTCATGAAAATCATGAGACCTTGCAAGTTAAAATTGACTCAGTTGCATCTACTGATTCGGTTACGCAACTTGCAAAAACTCAGGAAAACTTAAAGGACACAGTAGAAAGACACATGGAGGAAATTAGTACATTATCAGAGAAAGTAGTTGATCTTTCGGATCAGGTAACTAACTTATCTACAAAGGTAGATGATGATCTGAATGACACAAGACCTGTAGCCTTCACTGACACAGAAGAGTATGAACAAATTAGGAAATTCAAACAAAATCAGAATCAAATTAATACGCAACACCAAAGAGAAATCCGGGAAGTACAAGATCAGCTGACACAGGTAATACAAGAATTACATATTTCAGGGGACACTCGCACTCCAGTACAGGAAGAGGGACATAGAAATACGGAACAGCCACAAAATAATAACACAGCGCATTTCGGAAATTATGAAAGAAATTGGCAAGGTGCACTGAATTTTGAAATGGAACCGCCGAAACGACATAACAAAGACCGATACGCGACTCGCCGACATGATGACTTTGACTATAAGCTGTTCATTACTACACGTAAATTCAAAACGTTTAAGAATTCTGACAACGACATTCATCCACAAGCATGGCTTCATCAATTCTCTCATTGTTTTCCTCCCAACTGGTCTTTGGAGCACAGGTTAGAATTTATGTGTGGCTATTTAGAGAATGAACCAGCTGTAAGAATGCGATCTGTCATTCACGATTGTCACAGTGAAGGAGAATTTTACCATGCCTTCCTCTCAGCGTATTGGTCTCAAGCTACACAAGACCGAGTAAAACATAGCATCATGATGATGAAACACTTTGAACAATCTGAATTTTCCAGTCTTGTCAAATATTTTGAAGACATGTTGCATAAGAATCAGAATCTTTCAAACCCATACAGCCCCTCAGAACTCATCCGCATTTGCTTACTCAAATTGCCTGAATATTTACGACATATTATTTTAGCAGGACGTT
The DNA here is from genome assembly GCF_021461385.2 of Schistocerca piceifrons. Classification (NCBI taxonomy): domain Eukaryota; kingdom Metazoa; phylum Arthropoda; class Insecta; order Orthoptera; family Acrididae; genus Schistocerca; species Schistocerca piceifrons. The sequence goes on along the minus strand of NC_060149.1, from coordinate 153,627,798 downwards.
GCAAAGACGACATTGAAGCTTTTCAGGGACTGTTACAAGAACTGGAAATTGACACTGACAATAGCGGGATGCGAAAACAGGAACACAACAATTACAGGTCACATCTGTCACAATTCTGTGACGACAGAAACAATAACTGGACACGACAAGTCTATTCTTACAACGCAAATCGTGACCAAAACAGACACCACCCATATGACAACCACTGGCAGAGAAAGATCGCATTTCTGTAGTAATGACTATCACAGAGACAATCAGAGAAACAGACAATATGGGAACCAAAACAAATATTATCAGGGGAGACAGAATAACTTGAGACGCAACGGTCCAGCGCGCAGTTACGATTCAGGGAGAAATTCTCCACCACGTGACCGACAAGAAAGAAACTATGGCATCTACCGACATGACGACAGACGGTATGATCGTAACGACAGACCTGAATTTCATCAGAACTGGCGGGATTCAAACACGGCAGGGCCTTCTCGTCAGAGTGAATTTGTAGAAGTTAGGTCTCCTAATCCCAATAACGGCGCGCGCCAACAAAGAGACAGACAATGACTCGCACAGCAGGCAGCCGCGTGCGCCCGCTGGCTCCAAGAAAAATAACATAAGACGCTAGCCTTGAGAAAAATTTTAGCATTCTTTACCGATGTATACAACATGATAATTGCTTTGAAGTTGAAACTCTGTGCACTAGGAAGAGTAAAGGTTTACACCACATTTCACATGTAAAACCGTTTATTGAAAGATAATCTGCTTTTTAACTTTGTCTTTGCCATAAAACTTTTCACTTCACATTTCTAGTATGCTTTGTCAGACTTAAGAAACTGTTAACATGCAACAATGTTTGAAGTTAAATATCCAGTCAAGAACCAAGAGAACTTATTTAAACAGAAATTACGAATGCATTGTTATAGTGAACAAACGACACAGTGTTGTTATTTGTACATTCTTGCTTCTTAGTTGCACGATTACGTAACGACTATCAGGCTTACATACATAGAACATTTACCAGTACTGCTAATGAGATTTTAATGCAACATTTTGGTTTACTTGAAATTTGGTGTATCATGAGGTAAGTACATTGGCTTCTGCAGAACTTAGCTTTCGGAGGACGATAACTATGATACTTCCACAGAGATTATCTTACAGCAAGACGCACATTTAGCGCTACAGTACATGTATTTGAGTGATTAATTTTATAAGTAAAACATTTATTTTTAAAGGTTTTTGAATTACAAAGAAAGTTTTCCGTGATACATTTTATTCCATTGCAATAATCTGTAACACCTGAGGGTATAATTACATTAATCCTCAGGGGGGTACACGCTTACTTTGTGTATCATGTGTTTGGCAAGCACAAGGAGCCCTAGCTAATATGGTATTTGCTTATACAACTCTACACATCGGTACCATATTTCTCTAACACACAAATTACACAGCTATCTGACCATTTAACTGACAGATAAACATTTTTTTTACTACGTCAGTGACACATGTTTTCGCAATTACAGAGTTGGATTACTTCACACTTACGAAATTGTATTTTTTTCTGTACTTCGTGAATTGTTCATATTTTTTCGGAACCATTCTGATACTATAAGAGCTTTGAATGATGTATTTGGTAAGGGAGCATGATTTTAAAGTACGTTTGAGGTAGATGACACTCTTGAAATGAGCAGAGAATTTTTTTTAGGTTTTGACATTATTGCAAAAGGCTAAGACGTTTTTGAGATTTGACTGAGGTGTTATGATGTTATTATTATGACGACGATGTGTATTATGCTGTTGAGGTATGTTTATGATCAATGAGATGATGCTATATGAGGAATTTGATTATGCTACGTATTTATTATAATGAAATATTGAAGAATGTCTACGAATACGTGTATGTGTAATAAGGTAATAAATAATGAGTAGTGGTTAGGGACGCTGATTTGTGAGAAAGGTTGTTGGAAACCAAGAATCGTACTTTAAGAGTTATGAAATGTGTGTAAATGCATGAATGTATCACAATGCCGACGAAAACGTTTTGAACACTGTTATATTCATAGGATTTTGTTTCTACACATTTGCAACGCAAATTCTCGACCGGTGAAATTTTTTATATGAGACTGTCACTGTAATCCAAACTGGTGTCGTAAATATTTCAGTAAGAAAGTTAAGTGACCACCTGCAAGTAATACGTCATGGGCACCCAGCTGTGTCAGACGCCTGGAGAAAAAGCCATTAGCGTGTGCCTCTTTCAGAGGTACAGGTGGAGAAAAAAAAAGGGAGGCCATTATCTTCGCTATTGACGTTCCTTTGTAGAAAGCATCGCACAAACGACATGGTCGAACTTGAAAACATATGAGTACACTGTGGAGCTCTTAATTTATTATATTTACTGAAATGCCTAATGAAATGACGAGAAATATTTTTATGTCTATACACCTGACTATGACTACTGTCTCTCTAGTTGAGAGATTTTTCTACTAACTTATGAAATGCCTCATGACTACTGAATGATGTTCTTATGCTTTACTTTGTACATAGTTGCTTATTTTATTTGATATCTGGTTTCCAGCTGTGTTGCAGCATTGCTTTTATAAAATAAAATGCATTTGCTAATGTGAACACTTTCTGTCAACAGATCTATTAAATAATAATTTTGTAATCCACATTCTTAAAAAAAGGAGCACTTGGAAAGGAAAGAACAATAAGAAGGGACTAGTAACAGTAACTGGACACATAATTTTCTTTTCAAGTACATGGTAATATTTTTTTTTACAATAAGTTGTTGTGGTGCACCACTTTAATTACATAGTCATTAAGATGTGAATAGACATTTCCCTTATATGCATTGTTGTCTTTAGTGTACTATTTTTTCTGCTTGAGCTTTGTCATGTTTAGGTATTTCATTTTCTGCTGCTGTTTGCCAGCCATAGTGTTACTGAATTCGAATTTGTGTTACTCTGCTAAGCCAGTTTACTACTGATTTATTTTTCTTGTTTGCTGCGCATTGCCTCATATTAGTTGTAATGTTGAATTGCTTGGTAATTTAGATTTACTGTAGCTTGCTTTGCAAATTTGATTTTTTTTTTTGTCCTTGCTGTTTGTGTTACTTGTTTTGTGCTGCTGCATTGCCTCGTCCCTTAGTTTAGCATCTGAGCTCAGTAGATTTAAGTTAGCTTAACAGGGGTAGACTATATAAGAGAATGAGTTGCGATGAAATGCATTGAGAAGTCATACAAAAAAGTACAGAAAGCAGGTATAGATAGGACTTTTTGGAAACAATGAAGAACGAAGGGAGATCTCCGAGAAGTAAAGAAAGTTTTGTTTGCAAAATACTGCAGTAAAAGAAACCCTGTCCTTTCCTTGTGTTATCCCACTATGTGTTTGTGTACTCTTGTATATTTGTGTTTTTCCTGTCTTTATGTGTTTAGCTGATGTTGTTCTGTTGTAGAATTTTTCTAATAATATGTTATTTACTTTGTAAAGATGTTAGACATTATTAATTCTGTTTTGTTTTAATGCTCGTGTGTGAAATTAATGTTTCGAAAACTATTCTCATTATTTTATATATTTACTTGTGTCATAATTCCTGTAACACTGATGTACATGTTTATTTCTATTCTTTTGTAAAGCCTGTTTTACTACAAATGTTATCTGTATTGTTATATTCTTTAATGATGTATTTTGTACCTTTGTTATTGTATTCTTATGTTATAAAATTGTAATTGACACCAGTTCATCAAATTAAGTAACTTGTAAGTTACATTTCACTGCACGCGTTTCTGTTGGTCATAGTATATGTGCAATATGTGAGAAGTAGGGACTGATAGTGTTTGCACGTGTGTTAATAATTCAGCAAGGGACTGGATAACAGCATTGCTGGTTCTAAGGACATTTCAAACAAATTTTTTGTGAGTGGACAAGTGGTGGTTTATGGACTTGCTATATTCTCCACAAGACTCTTCGATGGTGATTGTGCACCTGCACAGTCGCAACAGATGGCTGCTGGCCATCTCTACAAGGACTGCAGTGGGTCTGCACCTTTGATGACCCACCAATACCATTATTTCTACAAGGACTACAGTGGGTCTACACCTTTGCTGACTCACCAGTACCATTATTTCTACAAGGACTGCAGTGGGTCTGCAACTCTGGTGGCACACCAATACCATATTCTCTACCAGGACTACAGTGGGTCTGCTCTGTGATGACCTACCCACCAATACTCTTCAAAACTTCGACTGACTCCGCTGTGGGTTTGCTCTGTTGTGACCCATTACCTGTCTGCATGTCGAGAGTCTGCGCTGTCTTTCCGTTGGAAGGACAACACTACTTCTTCAAGACTGCATGGAAATCCACTACTTCTGTGTGCAATTTCTTTTACTAATGAGACTTTGTGAAAAACTGCTATATATATATATATATATATATATATATATATATATATATATATATATATATATTATGATAATAAGGTAAATACATTGTTTGTTCTCTATTAATATCTTTCATTTGCTAACTATCCCTATCAGTAGTTAGTGCCTTTCGTAGTTTGAATATTTTATTTAGCTGGCAGTAGTGGCGCTCGCTGTATTGCAGTAGTTCGAGTAACCAAGATTTTTGTGAGGTAAGTGATTTGTGAAAGGTATAGGTTAATGTTAGTCAGGGCCATTCTTTTGGAGGGATTTTTGAAAGTCAGATTGCGTTGCGCTAAAAATATTGTATGTCAGTTTAAGCTCAGTCGTGTATAATTCTTCTAAGGGGACGTTTCAAGATAAGTAATCAAGTGTTTCGGATAGCCGTTGGCCTAGTGGCCATTTGTATGTCTGTCGCAATAATGAGCATACAGTAGTTATCCCAGAGTACAAGGTCAAAATTCAGACATCATACACTTCCTCCCGCCTAAACAAATTGATCAAATCGGTTGGTTCTTTTGCATTTGATGTGATATAGGTTGGAACTTCTGCGCTTATTAAAGCACCATTTGTGCATGAGTGGTTCCTGAGAAAACTCCAAAAAAACTATAATTTTATGGGTACCAAAAGTACGAACTGTGGGGATTGCCACTTCTATGCCACTTCTATAATTTCTGTTCACGGCAACTCGTCGAAATTTGTATCATGTTTTCTTAAGATGATTTTCCCAGGAAAACCTGAAATATTTTCTCGATATAGCCGGCCGCTGTGGCCGAGCGGTTCTAGGCGCTTCTGTCCGGAACCGCGCTGCTGCTACGGTCATAGGTTCGAATCCTGCCTCGGGCATGGATGTGTGTGATGTCCTTAGGTTAGTTAGGTTTAATTAGTTCTAAGTCTAGGGGACTGATGACCTCAGATGTTAAGTCCCATAGTGCTTAGAGCCATTTGAACCTTTCTCGATATCATCGTCTGGTATCGAGATCCAGAGGGTCAAATTTACCGTAATTATGCACGTAATACAACCGCTTAATATCCGGTCTGAGGCGTAAATATAGTTGTAACTGATGTGGTGAACAGATGGCAGGGGTTTTAGGGTCATCGCAAGTGTTCTAAGGTCATAAAACTATGTTTTTAGTAAGCATTCATGCCTACACAAATATGTCAAACTGGTACTGTAGTGACAAAAAAGAGCTAAAGAGCCTGTTAAAATGTCTGGAAAGAGCTTAAAAAGACTGCCAAGAATTATGGAAAACTGAGAAAACTACAAATTCAGTGAAGTATTTCTACGAGGGGCGTTCAATAAGTAATGCAACACACTTTTTATCTGCAAGCAAGCTGGTTTAATTCAGAATTCCAATACACCATTCCCAACTCTTATGGCTACAAAATCGCCGGCCGGGGTGGCCGGGCGGTTCTAGGCGCTACAGTCTGGAACCGCGCGACCGCTACCGTCGCAGGTTCGAATCCTGCCTCGGGCATGGATGTATGTGATGTCCTTAGGTTAGTTAGGTTTAAGTAGTTCTGAGTTCTAGGGGACTGATGACCACAGCAGTTAAGTCCCATAGTGCTTAGAGCCATTTTAACCATTTGAAACCTTGCGTTGTCACTGAAAAGAAGAGGTTCGTTTGCAATTTTGTGACGGCGAGCACGCTGAAGTCGTTTCTTCAGTTTCCTGAGGGTAGCACAACACACTTCACAGTTGTTCGCTGCGCCATGAGGGAGTACATCACACAGAATAACCCCTTCAGAGTGTCAGACGACAGTCGCTATGACTTTGCCGGCTGAGGCTGCGGATTTGAACTTTTTATTCCCAGGAATGGTCGTGTGGAAAAGCTCAGTGGATTGTGGATTGCCGTTTCGTTTCCGGTCCAAAGTGATGAACCCATGTTTCATCGCCTGTGATGATGTTCGACCAAAATTGACACAATCAGCCTCGTAACGGTCTGAGAGGACCCAGCGGGCACACACTTTTGAGTACACCAACCGGTGGACGACTGTGTCACCACTGCCAACAGAGGCGTCCACTTGAGCAGCGAGGTGCTTCATTGTGATCCACCGATCACCTCGAGTGAGGGTGTCCGCTGTACGTTACAAGAGATTGCAAGAGTCACATCTGTGTGCGGCCGACCGGCATGCGGGAGATCGGAAGGGTTTGCGCGACCTTGTTGCGATCATGACAGACACCTTTCCCAACTACTCACCGTGCTTTGCTCACTGACAGGTCTCCGAAGGCGTTCTGAAACCGTCTGTGAGTATCTGTGATAACCCTTTCTTTCCGCCAAAGGATATTCAGTGACAGCACTCAGCTTGGAACGCACCTACGTTACAGGTGCCATATTGAAGGCTACGTATAGCGCCGACACCTATCGGAACTTCACGAAACTATAGGGGCTGAAACGGGGATATTCCACGATGTCCCACAATTAATTCTTCATTTTTTCAACCGAAACTGGCCGAGAAAAAAAATGTGATGCATCACTTACTGAACACCCCTAGTAATAATATTTGTACTATTTTAACTCGGGCGTTTTTTATGACTTGCGATCTATGAGCAAAGTATCCATAAAATGTATAGCAAATGATCTTGTGTTAACCTTACATTATGCATGCTTTTTTGTTGTTTATACTGTCAAAACTCCCTCCCCCCCCCCCCCCCGCCTTTCGTTTTTTCCTCTTCTCACCCCTTTTTTCTTCCCCCTCCTCCGTCCAGGTCCCGCGTCCCATCTTCCCTTGCCTGTGGAGTGTCATCTTCGTGCCGACCTTTTAGTGCAGTGTTCCTAGTGGTTATTACGTGTTGTGCGTCTTTTCCGAAGTGTTTCGAACGGACATCGTGCTGTCGCAGGGTGTGATTTTTTAAATCTCTTGTGAACAGAATCCAGACTGTCGCCGTGATTTTTAATTGTCTGTCTATTTTTTCCCTGTCTGCTTCCTTTGTATTTTATTATCATTGCCCACCATTAGTTTTATGTTTTAATTTTCCACAATTTTACGCCGATTTACATTTTACATCACCGTTTTATCGCCTGTTTTTATTGTTTCTTATCTTTTTATGTTTTAAATACATGAAGAGGGGCGTACTAAGCTGCTGCCAGCCCGCCCCCTTCGGGGGGAATCGAAATCCAGTAAAGGAAAAAATAATCAAGACTTTACTGATCTAGAGAATTCGTTTTATGTAAGCAGCACACCCTGCTGTAGCAGGGAAAAGAGAGGAACCAGTGGAAAAAAGGCGAATATGTACCTCCGTAAAGGACTTTTACAGGAAAGTGGGGAACTGGCTGCCTCATCCTAAACAAAAATTTTTGCATGCAACATATTCGCACTTTTTGTGCTGAAAGAGAGTAGCAGAGAGACAGTGACGGTGGAAGAGAGAAGACGCAGTGCCAGTGGAAGGAAACGGGAAGGAGCCGGTGATGGTAGGAGGGAGAAAGAGGCAGTGAAAGAAAAGTGGATGAAGACAATAACAGTCGGAGCCACAGAGAGAGGGGATATTGATGGGCCATGAGAAACTGGCAGTAAAAGAGAAAGTGAGATGGATGGAGGTACAAGCAGTGGAAGCCAAAGACAGGGGACAGTGCAAACAAAATATATTGATGAGTGGAGGTCATATACAGACTTGGGGGGCTCTGTGTCCCTCCCAGACCAGCAAATACGTATGTACAGGGGAGCGCTCATTTTGGACTGAATTTTTAGAAACGTGCGTATAGGGGGTAATGAAACTGGACCCTGTGGTGTCCCTCCTATAAAGCGAAAGAGAAACGCAAAAACCGTTAAAAATAACGCACGCTGTGCGCCAAAGATTATAGTCGATACAGCGTAGTATGCCTGCGAGCGCTAGGGGTTCTGAGAAAGAACAATACAATCATTCTTTCCAAAACTAGTCTTTGCGAAAATATAATTAGTTACTATGTTACCCTCTCTCGTGCAAATTTTGGTAAATGATACTTATGTAATGTTTTGATATCGAGGGCACTAGTTGTTAGAGGCCGCCACATTTAGAATACTGACCCGTCTCAAATGACCTCGTTGTCGACGGGACGTTAAACACTAACCACCACCACTAGAGTAAAACAAGGGATTTGTGCTCATACTATTGGAAAATATAGATCAAATTTATTTTAGGTTTGTGTTGTACATCATTTACGGCCGGCCGGAGTGGCCGTGCGGTTCTAGGCGCTGCAGTCTGGAACCGAGCGACCGCTACGGTCGCAGGTTCGAATCCTGCCTCGGGCATGGATGTGTGTGATGTCCTTAGGTTAGTTGGGATTAATTAGTTCTAAGTTCTAGGCGACTGATGACCTCAGAAGTTAAGTCGCATAGTGCTCAGAGCCATTTGAACCATCATTTACGAATGACACCAAATATCATGAATCGTAGGCGTACTTCGGGGATGCAAAGGTGAGAGAATGATGGATGTGTAAGTATGATCCGCAGTCTCTTAATAGCCCTGTTTGGAGAAACTTCGTTTATTCAGTATTTTAATTTTTATTACCATACAACGACAACGACAGCTACCATCCACCCTCCTTAATACAAGCTTTTAAACAATTGCTGTCTTAACTATTAACAACGAGAATTTAAATACGAGGGTCATTCAATAATAATTGAAGAGACAAATTGGTCAGGGGAAAAAACTGTTAGTAGGGCAGGTTTGGTACTTTCATGGCTTTGAGTTGGTATCACTGAGATGAGCCCTGATCAGCTGATGTATCAACATTGTTTTGTTTATGACCTCAAAAATACATTTCATGATGGCGTGTCCACTTGAAACGCCCACATTGGTTGAACAACGTTCTGTTATTCGTTTTTTACTTGCCAAAGGCAAGAAACCAGTGCATGTATACTGTAGAATGTCTATAAAGTTTATGGTGAAGGTTGTACGAATCATGCAAATTTTTACAAGTGGGAAGAGCAGTTCAAAAATGGTCGCGACTCAGTGATTGACAAACACCGTTCTGGCGGACGAGTTGCAGTTTCAACTCCTTCACTTGAAAGTCGAATTGATAACATTATTCGTGCCGACCACCGAGTGACTGTGGAAATGATAGTTGATAAGGTTCGAGTTAGTACTGATACAGTTCATAACATTATGTGTAACAAGCTGAAGTACCGCAAAACATGTGAAAGATGGGTCCCAAAGGAGTTGACGCGGCTACACAAGGAAACAAGTTTGAGAGTACGCACAGAGCTAAACGAACGTTATGAAAGAGAAGGTGAGCACTTCCTCAACAAAATTTTAACTTGTGATGAAACTTGGGTTCACTATTATGAGCCAGAATCAAAAATACAAAGCATTGAGTGGAAACACACGAACTCACGTGTCAACAAAAAATTCAAAACCCAGGCATCAGCAGGAAAAGTCATGTTGACGGTGTTTTAGGATGCTGAAGGTCCAGTTTTTTGTGATTATCTCGAAGAGCAGCGTACAATGAACAGCCAATACTACTCGGATGTGCTTTTAAACAAGGTGAATCCAGCCATGAGAGAGAGACATCGTGGATCTCAGAGGAGAGGTGTGATTCTCCAGCAAGACAACGCACGTCTTCGTATTGCACCACTAACCTGTGAAACGATCGACAAAATGAGCTGGGAAGTACTGCCTCATCCCCCTTACAGTCCTGTTTGAGCACCTAGCGATTTCCATTTGTTTGGTGCACTGAAATGGTTCAAATGGCTCTGAGAACTATGGGACTTAACATCTATGGTCATCAGTCCCCTAGAACTTAGAACTACTTAAACCTAACTAACCTAAGGATAGCACACAACACCCAGTCATCACGAGGCAGAGAAAATCCCTGACCCCGCCGGGAATCGAACCCGGGAACCCGGGCGTGGGAAGCGAGAACGCTACCGCACGACCACGAGCTTGGTGCACTGAAGGAGGCATTACGTGGGAAGAGATTCCAGGACAACGACGTCAAAAAGTTTGTGGGAAATTGGTTCAAACATCGAGATAAAGAATTCTTTGCAGCCGGGATAAAAAAAAAGCTTGTATCCCGTTGGAACAAGTGCATAAATGTTCAAGGGGATTATGTTGAAAAGTAGAAAAGGTATTGTTTTGTAAAAATAAACGCTTTTTCTCCAGACCAATTTGTCTCTTTAATTATTGAATGACTCTCATATTGTACTGAAGTTATTGTAGGTTGGTGAAGAGTGAGTACACACATGGAAGTTTTGAGCTGCTGAGGTAGGGCGCGGCTGGTCCCGGCGGAGGTTCGAGTCCTCCCTCTGGCATGGGTGTGTGTGTGTGTTTGTCCTTACGATAATTTAGGTTGAGTCCCATAGGATTTCACACACATTTGAACTTTTTTTTTTTGGGGGGGGGGGGGTAGGGCGGAGACCGTGGCAGTTGGGAAAGAAAGACAAAAAGAGACAGTGTAACTGAGAGAGGTGGCGGTGGCAGTGGAATATAGTGTAAATCAATGGGAGGAAGAGGAGACAATGGAAGAGAGGCATAACAGGCAGTGGCAGTGAGACGAGATGCTGAGTATGAAGCCTTAACTACAAAGAGAGACTTGGTTAAGGTATTTAGAATGATCTGTAATAAAATGGCATGAATATGTTCGCATGCCAAAATTTTTGGTGAGGAAGTCGGAATGAGGGTTGAGGCCGCTGGTTCCCAGCTTTCCTATCAGAGTATTTTAAAGAGGAACACATTAGTCTTTTGTGCTCCGACTGTAGCATTTTCCATTGGTATATAAATATTTCTCTTTGATTCCTTAATTTCAGCTCGTATAGGGCAGAGGTATAGGTAGACAAAAATATGGAAACACCGCTAGTAATGCATGTTTGAACATAAATGCAGATGCTAGCCACGCCTGCAGGTTACGCTGTTGTGTCTGACCACGAACAGCTACTGTGCGATCTCCTGAATATGTTGAAAGTGTCAGTCGTGTTCAGAATACTGTTCTGTGCTATTGTGAGTGTATTATGTCGGACCTAAGTGAATTCGAAAGTGATCAAATTCTTGGTGTTCCTGTCGTGGTGCTTCCGTAACGAAGGGAGCCGAGGTGTTTTTGTTTTAAGAGGCACTGTATCGAAGATTTATACCGCATACAGGGCAAGCGGAAAAACATCATCAGCTAAATTACAATACAGACGGAAGTGTGTATTGAGTGATCGTGGCAGACGGTCATTGAAGAGGATTGTGATAAAAAAATTAATAGGGCAACGGCAGCAAAAGTCACTGCAGAATTACAAGTTTGTTTGTATGGCCATCCTCCGCAGCAAGCATATAAAATAATAGAATAATGTTCGCAAAAAGGATAAATATAATAATACTGTCCAATGTAATAATAATAGAATCCAACATCTTTACACTCACACTGACTTATCCATGACCCCTCCGCAGAATATTGAAACGAAAAGTAAAAAAACAGCTATCACCAAAGTTTTCAGCCACTCGCTACAACCGCCACCCCTCACGAACCCCAAACAAAAAAAAAAGGAAAAAAAGGCTCTATCCCCCCCTCTCTCTCACTCATACGCACACACACGGTATAAACATCATAAACAGACATTAGTAACGAACATATACTTCGTTAGGTTGGCAACAAATAGGTAAACATGCCAAAGACGATGAAACACGTAATGGAGTCGCAATATTTACGCTGTGAAAAGAAGTGTACGACGAAATAGTTGTATCGAGCGACAGAAGAACGATAGTCCACCACAAAAAAGAGTGAGAAACATGGTGAACAGTATGTGGATGGCGAAAACACAAAGATATGAATATAGGACGGTGATGTGAGGAAACGCAGATCGGCAAATCGTAATTTCATTTTTAGAAAAAAATCACAAAGTGAACTGTTTGATAATCTATAACTAACAAAACTGCATCATTATAGATCCCACTGATGATGCCTTAGAACAGGAGAAGGCGAAACGCGTATGGGATAAATAAAGTAACTGGCAGCAGGAAAAGGCAGTTTGATTTGCAAAACTAGTATTCACTGCAGAATTGAATATCTCACTCGCGAACACTGTCAGCGCCAAAACAACACGAAGGGAGCTCCATAAGCTGGGGTTTGCAGGGTGAGCTGCAATTCCGAAACCACACATCAGTGATGCAAATGCCCGTAACAGGAAAACGTGGTGGCGAAGCCAGAAAAGCACCGTGAAGCAATGCAAGAACGACCTTTGGTCGGAAGAGTCTTTTTTTTCACTGTTTCCAACTACTGTCCGAGTTTACGTCTGAAGACTGAAACCTGGAGGGCACTCGGCGATGATTTGGGCAGCCATATGGTGGCATTCCGTGGGCCTCATGGTTACATTGCAAGGTCGCATTTTTGCCAAGGATTATGTGATCAGTTTGACTCATCAGTCCCATCATACGGTACAACGTTTGTTCCCCCATGATGATGATGTATTCTAAGACGACAGGGCCCTTTCACACAGCTCGCATCAACCACAACTGGTTTTGTGACCACGAGGATGAATTTTCGCACTTCCCTTGACCACCAAAGTCACCAGCGTGGCAGGAGGAGCAGGACCTCTGGTCAGGTGAATATAGGGTTATAAATACAGACTCAAATAGGGGTAATGCAGAAGAAGGTTTAACAATGAATAAAAAATAGGAACGCTGATAAGCTACTACTAACAGCATAGTGAACGCATTATTGTAGCCAAAATAGACACGAAGCCCAAACCTACCACCGTAGTACAAGTTTATATGCCAACTTGCTCCGCAGATGATGAAGTGATTGAATAAATGTATGATGAGATAATAGAAATTATGCAGATAGTTAAGGTAGACGAAAATTTAATAGTCATGGGGAACTGGAATGCGATAGTAGGAAAACAAAGAGAAAGGAAAAGTAGCAGGTGAATATGAATTGGGGGTAAGGAATGAAAGGGGAAGCCCCCTGGTAGAATTTTGCACAGAGAATATCTTAATCATCGGTAAAGCTTGGTTTAAGAGTCATGAAAGAAAGTTGTATACGTGGGAGAGACCTCGAAACACCAGAAGATTGATTATATTATGGTAAGACAGAGATTTAGGAACCAGGCTATAAATTGTAGGACATTTCCAGAGGCAGATGTGGACTCTGTCCACAATTTATTGGTTATGAACTGTAGAGTAAAGCTGAAGAAACTGCAAAAAGGTAGGAATTTAAGGAGATGAAACCTGGATAAACTGAAAGAACCAGAGATTGCAGAGAGTTTCAGAGGGAGTATTAGGAAACGATTGACAAGAACAGGGGAAAGGAATATAGTAGAAGAAGAATGGGTGGCGTTGAGACATGAAATAGTGAAGGCAGCAGAGGATGAAGTAGGTAAAAAGACGAAGCCTTGTAGAAATTCTTGGATAACACAAGAGATATTCAATTTAACTCATGAAAGGAGAAAATATGAAAATGCAGTAAATGAAGCAGGCAAAAAGGAATACAAACGTCTCAAAAATGAGATCGACAGGAAGCCCAAAATGGCCAAGTAGGAATGGCCAGAGTACAAGCGTAAGGATATAAAAGCATATATCACTAGGGGTAAGATAGATGCCGCCTACAGGAAAATTAAAGAGACCTTTGGAGAAAACAGAACTACCTGTATGAATATCACGAGCTCAGATGGAAAACCAGTCATAAGCAAAGAAGGGGAAGCAGAAAGGTGGAAAAAGTATATAGAGGGTCCATACAAGAGCAATATACTTGAGGGCAATATTATGGAAACGGAAGAGGACGTAAATGAAGATGAAATGGGAGATACGATACTGCGTGAATATTTTGACAGAGAACTGAAAGACCTAAGTCGAAACATTGTCAACATTCCGTTAGAGCTACTGATAGCTTTGGGAGAGCCAGTCATGACAAAACTCTTCCATATGGTGAGCAAGGTACATGAGACAGGCGAAATATCCTCAGCCTTTAAGAAGAATATAATAATTCCAGTTCCAAAGAAAACCGGTGCTGACAGGTGTGAAAATTACTGGACTATCATTTAATAAGTCACGGTTGCAAAATGCTAACACGAATTGCTTACAGACGAATGGAAAAAGTAGTAGAAGCCGACCTCGGGGAAAATCAATTTGGATTCCGTAGAAATGTAGGAACACGCGAGGCAACACTGACCCTACAACTTATCTTAGAAAATAGGTTAAAGAAAGGCAAACCTACATTTATAGTGTTTGCAGACTTAGAGAAAGTTTTGACAATGTTGTCTGGAATACCCCCTTTGAAGTTCTGAATGTGGCAGGGGTAAAATACAGGGAGCGAAAGGCTATTTATACAGAAACCATATGGCAGTTACAATAAGAGTCGAGCGGCACGAAACGGAAGCAGTTGTTGAGAAGGGTGTGAGAGATGTAGCTTATCCCGGATGTTATTCAGTCTGTATGTTGAGCAAGCACTAAAGGGAACAAAAGAAAAATTTGAAGCACGAATTAAAATCCAGGGAGAAGAAGTAAAAACCTTCAGGTTTGACGATGACATCGTAATTCTGTCAGAGACAGCGAAGAACTTGGAAGAACAGTTGAACGGAATGGACAGTGTCTTGAAAGGAGGATATAAGATGAACATCAATAAAAGCAAAACGAGGATAATGGAATGTAGTCGAATTAAATCAGGTGATGCTCAGGCGATGCTAGATTATGAAATGAGACACATAAGGTAGTAGATGAGTTTTGCTATTTGGGCAGCAAAATAACTGATGATGGTCGAAGTAGAGAAGACATATAATGTAGATTGGCGATGCCAAGGAAACATTTCTGAAGAAGAGAAAGTTGTTAACATAGGATACAGATTTAAGTGTCTGGAAGTCTTTTCTGAAAGTATTTGTATGGAGTGTAGCCATGAATGGAAGTGAAACATGGACAATAAACAGTTTACACAAGAAGAGAATAGAAGCTTTTGAAACATGGTGCTACAGAAGAACGCAGAAGATTAGATGGGTAGATCACGCAACTAATAAGGAGGTACTGAATAGAATTGGGGTGAAGAGGAATTTAGTTCAAATGGTTCAATGGCTCTGAGCACTATGGGACGTAACATCTGAGGTCATCAGTCCCCTAGAACTTAGAACTACTTAAACCTAACTAAGTTGCCCGAGGCCGGATTCGAACCTGCGACCGTGGCGGTCGCGCGGTTCCAGACTGAAGCGCATAGAACCACTCGTCCACAGCGGCCGGCGAAGAGGAATTTGTGGCATAACTTGGCTAGAAGAATGGATCGGTTAATAGGACACGTTCTGAGGCGTCAAGGCATCACCAATTTAGTATTGGAGGGAAGCGTGGAGGGTAAAAGTTTTAGGGGGAGACCAAGAGATGAATAAACTTAGCACATCCAGAAGGATGTAGATTGCAATAGTTACTCGGAGATGAAGAGGCTTGTACAGGGCGAATGGCATGGAGAGCTGCATCAGACCAGTCTTTGGACTGCAGACTGCAACAACAAAAACAAACACATGAAAAAAACTACGGATTGGGCGTACTTTTTCAACGTGTAAACGTCACTACAGATATTCAAAAGTGGTTCAAATGGCTCTGAGCGCTGTGGGACTTAACTTCTGAGGTCATCAGTCCCCTAGAACTTAGAACTACTTAAACCTAACTAACCTAAGGACATCACACACACCCATGCCCGAGGCAGGATTCGAACCTGCGACCGTAGTGGTCGCGCGGTTCCAGACTGTAGCGTCTAGAACCGCTCGGCCACCCCGGCCGGCTACAGATATTCAGATTAACGTTGTGACATGTTCGATATGCCTACCATCAATGGCGATGATGTGGCGCAGACGATTAGCGAAATTCTACGTGATCCGCTGAAGTGTCGGAACAGCGATGCTGTCGATGACCTCAAAAATGGCTCTGAGCACTATGGGACTTAACATCTGTGGTCATCAGTCCCCTAGAACTTAGAACTACTTAAACCTAACTAACCTAAGGACATCACACATATCCATGCCCGAGGCAGGATTCGAACCTGCGACCGTAGCAGTCGCGCGGTTCCGGACTGAGCGCCTAGAACCGCTAGACCACCGCGGCCAGCTCGATGACCTCCTGAATGGTTCTTTTCAGCTCAGCAATGGTTTTGGGGTTAGTGCTGGACACCTTGTCTTTAATATAGCCCCACAAAAATGTGTCACATGTGTTCAGATCCGGATGATATGGCCTCTGGATATCCCAGCGCAAGAATGCGGTCTCCAAAGTGCTCCTACAGAATATCAAACACTTTTCTGCTTCGATGAGGTCGAGCTCCGTCTTGCATGAACTACATCTTGTCGCTTTGGACAGTGGGGATGAAATCATCTTCCAAAACCTTCACGTACCGTTCGGTAGGCACCGCGCCATCAAGGAATATCTTACCGGTTATTCCGTGACTGGAAATTGCACACCACACAGTCACCCACTGATGGTGAAGAGACTTTGCGATCGCGAAATGCAGATTCTCAGTCCCCCAAATGTTCAAATGTGTGTGAATTCCTAAGGGACCAAACTGCCGAGGTCATCGGTCCCTAGACTTACACACTACTTAAAGTAACTTATGCTAAGAACAACACACACACCCGTGCCCGAGGGAGGATTCGAACCTCCGGCGGGAGGGGCCGCGCAGTCCGTGACATGGCGCCCTAAACCGCGCGGCCACTCCGCGCAGCTCTTAGTCCCCCAAATGTGCCAATTTTGCTTATTGAAGAATCCCTCCAAATGAAAGTGGGCTTCGTCGCTAAACCAAACCATATGCGCATATTAATTACTATCATGCCCCGTTGCTAGCCGTGCAGTTTCAACATCCTACCGCAAATTGTTTAAAAGACGATTTTATTTCATAATTGTCATCCTGTATTAGCTTAGCGGTTGGCAAGTACTAAATACGTAATGAATGGTTATAAATGTATGTATGTTCTGTAGCTAAAGTCTCTCTGTGTGCAATTGTAGTTCAACTGCGCTTGACAGAACGAGCAAGTTGATGCAAAGTGCCTCCTCACGACGGCAGCAGCAGACATCGGCTGTCCGAGCCAGAGATACCATCACTTCGAGCTGGCCGCTATTCAACGAGACGAATGCCACCGAAGGGCTAACATTTTATTGTTAAAACCAATGGAATTGTGACTTTATTATCTAAATTGGTTCCCCTGTGGTTTTTGGGATTTGGAAGTTCAGTTCTGATTTGAGGCTTGCTAGGGAAGCCTACGTTACATATGGTAGGTGCAAGCTTTAATTAATTACCGTGTCTAACAATCACCGGGAAAGGCAATAGATCGAGGATACAGGTGCCATCGCGACTAATAATTTTTTTTAGAATATCGTCAAGAAGTTATATTGAGTCATTGAGTTAGTATTCGGTCGGTGTTGTAGATCAGACCTTAATGTCACCCAGTTATTAGACATGTTTGGCAGTTTATCTGCTTCCGAGATGCTACTCCAGGCGGGTGTAAAATTAATGTGAGCAACGGAAAATAATAAACGCTAAAATGAAAATTTGGCCCTGTCTGACTACCACAGAAGCAGATCTTAGGATCTCTTAATGGAGCTATCAGCCGTCTTTAGTGAATTAGCAGTCTAGTTAAAAGTTGATTACTTAACTCTCTACAGTAAATTGTTGATTTCTTAGGATGGATAGGATGTGTGACTGCTGTGTACGGACGCAAGAGGAGCTGGCCACTGTTCGCGAACAGCTGAGCGTGCTGATGGCCACTGTCAGCAGTCTTCAGGCTGCTGCCTCGGAGTGTAGTGGCAGTGGGGAGTCTGGTGCGTCGCATTGTACACCCCAGGTGTTACATGCTTCACCCACGGTCCCTGCTGCCGAGACATCTTCGCGGGTACCGTGCGTGGTTGGGCCATCCTCTCCCCAAGGGGAGTGGCGGGTTCAACGGCGTTCGCGTCACACGAGGCGGAGGGTCAATGTGGAGGCTGGTCGTGTGGCATCGCCCGCTCTGCCTGTGAGTGGACATGTGGCCGCTCTTTCAGAAAGGTCCGAGCAGGCACACGGGGGGAGTGGTTTATTAGTGATTGGGAGCTCCAATGTTAGGCGGGTGATGGAGCCCCTTAGGGAGATAGCGGAAAGGTCGGTGAAGAAGGCCAGTGTTCACTCAGTCTTCTTGCCGGGGGGTCTCATCCGAGATGTGGAGGAGGCCCTGCCGGCTGCGATAGAGAGCACTGGATGCACCCAACTGCAAATTGTTGCTCATGTCGGCACCAATGACTCCTGCCGTCTGGGTTCAGAGGTCATCCTCAGTTCATACAGGCGGTTGGCGGAGTTGGTGAAGGCGGAAAGCCTCGTTCGCGGGGTGTAATCTGAGCTATTTGTAGTGTCGTTCCCAGAACCGATCGCGGTCCTCTGGTTTGGAGCCGAGTGTAAGGCATACACCAGAGGCTCAGACGATTCTGCGGAGATCTGGGGTGCAAATTCCTCGGCCTCCGCCATCGGGTGGAGAAATGTAGGGTCCCCCTGAATAGGTCAGGCGTGCACTACACGCAGGAAGCGGCTACACGGGTAGTGCAGTTCAAAAATGGTTCAAATGGCTCTGAACACTATGGGACTTAACTGCTGAGGTCATCAGTCCCCTAGAACTTAGAACTACTTAAACCTAACTAGCCTAAGGACATCACACAAATCCATGCCCGAGGCAGGATTCGAACCTGCGACCGTAGTGGTCGCACAGTTCCAGACTGTAGCGCACAGAACCGCTCGGCCACACAGGCCGGCGGTAGCGGAGTACGTGTGGAGTGCACATGTGGGTTTTTTAGGTTAGAGAATTCCCTCCCTAGGCCCGACAAGACGCCTCCTGAGACGCCACAAGGTAGCAGTAGGCAAAACGCAACAGGGAATGACAATATTAATGTGGTAATAGCAAACTGCAGGAGCGTCTATAGAAAGGTCCGAGAACTGCTCTCATTAATAAACGGTCACAATGCCCACATAGTACTAGGGACGGAAAGTTGGCTGAAACCAGATGTAAACGGTAATGAAATTCTAAACTCAGATTGGAGTGTATACCGCAGAGACAGGCTGGGCAGTGAAGTGGGAGGCGTGTTTGTAGCGATAAAAAGTGCAATAGTATCGAAGGAAATTGATGAAGATCCGAAATGTGAAATAATTTTGGTGAAGGTTATGGTTAAAACAGGCTCAAACATGGTAATTGGATGTCCCTATAGACCCCTGGCTCAGCAGCTGTTGTGGCAGAACATCTGAAGGAAAATTTGGAAAATATTTCGAGTAGAGTTCCCGACCATGATAGAGTTTTGGGTGGAGATTTTAATTTACCAGATATAGACTGGGAGACTCAAAAGTTTATAAGGGGTGGCAGGGACAAAGTGCATTAGCTGAAAACTACCTTGAACAGTTAAACAGAGAACCGACTCGTGGCGATAACTTATTAGATCTTCTGATGACAAGCAGACTCGAACTATTTGAAACAGTTAACGCAGAACAGGGAATCAGCGATCATAAAGCGGTTACAGCATCGGTGATTTCAGCTGTAAATAGAAATATTAAAAAGGTAGGAAGATTTTCCTGTTTAGCAAAAGTGACAAAAAGCAGATTTCAGAGTACTAGACGACTCAACACAAAAGTTTTATCTTAAGTACAGATAGTGTTGAGGATCAGAGGACAAAGTTCAAAACCATCGTACAATATGCATTAGATGAGTATGTGCCAAGCAAGATCGTAAGAGGTGGAAAGGAACCACCGTGGTACAACACCAAGTTAGAAACCTGCTACGGAAGCAAAGGGAACTTCACAGCAAACATAAACATAGCCAAAGCCTTGCAGACAAACAAAAATTATACGAAGCGAAATGAAGTGTGAGGAGGGCTATGCGAGAGGCGTGCAACGAATTCGAAAGTAAAGTTGTATGTACTGACTTGGCAGAAAATCCTAAGAAATTTTGGTCTTATGTCAAAGCGGCAGGTGGATTAAAACAAAATGTCCAGACACTCTGTGACCGGTACTGAAACAGAGGATGACAGACTAAAGGCCGAAATACTAAATGTCATTTTCCAAAGCTGTTTCACAGAGGAATACTGCACTGTAGTTCCTTCTCTACATTGTCGCACTGATGACAAAATGGTAGATATCGAAATAGATGACAGAGGGGCAGAAAAACAATTAAAGTCGCTCAAAAGAGGAAAGGCCGCTGGACCTGATGGGATACCAGTTCGATTTTACACAGAGTACGCGATGGAACTTGTATACCGTAGGTCTCTAGAAGAGCGTAGCGTTCCAAAAGATTGGAAAAAGGCACAGGTCATCCCTGTTTTCAAGAAGGGACATCGAACAGATGTGCAGAACTATAGACCTATATATCTATAACGTCGATCTGTTGTAGAATTTTGGAACACTTATTATGTTCTAGTATAATGACTTTTGTGGAGACTAGATATATACTCTGTAGGTATCAGCATGGGTTTCGAAAAAGAAGATCGTGTGAAACCCAGCTAGCGCTATTCGTCCACGAGACTCAGAGGGCCATATACACGGGTTCCCAAGTAGATGCCGTGTTTCTTGACTTCTGCAAGACGTTTAATACAGTTCCCCACAGTCGTTTAATGAACAAAGTAAGAGCATATGGACTATCAGATCAATTGTGTGATTGGATTGAAGAGTCCCTAGATAACAGAACGCAGCATGTCATTCTCAATGGAGAGAAGTCTTCCGAAGTAAGAGTGATTTCAGGTGTGCCGCAGGGGAATGTCGTAGGACCGTTGCTATTCACAATATATATAAATGACCTTGTGGATATCATCAGAAGTTCACTGAGGCTTTTTGCGTATGATGCTCTGGTACATCGAGAGGTTGTAACAATGGAAAATTGTACTGAAATGCAAGAGGATCTGCAACGAATTGACGCATGGTGCCATGGTGCAGGGAATGGCAATTGAATCTAAATGTAGACAAGTGTAATGTGCTGCGAATACTTAGAATGAAAGATCCTTTATCATTTAGCTACAATATAGCAGGTCAGCAACTGGATGCAGTTAATTCCATAAATTATCTGGGAGTAGGCATTAGGAGTGATTTAAAATGGAATGACAATATAAAATTAATCGTCTGTAAAGCAGATGCCAGACTGAGATTCATTGGAAAGATCCTAAGGAAATGCAGTCCGAAGACAAAGGAAGTAGGTTACAGTACACTTGTTCGCCCACTGCTTGAATACTGTTCAACAGTGTGGGATCCGTACCAGATAGGGTTGATAGAAGAGATAGAGAAGATCCAACGGAGAGCAGCGAGCTTCGTTACAGGATCATTTAGTAATCGCGAAAGCGCTACGGGGATGATAGATAAAATCCAGTGGAAGAGTCTTCAGGAGAGATGCTCTAAGATCGGTACGGGCTTTTGTTGCAGTTTCGAGAACATACCTTCACCGAGGAGTCAAGCAGTATATTGCTGCCTCCTACGTATACATCACGAAGAGACCATGGGGATAAAATCAGAGAGATTAGAGCCCACACAGAGCCATGCCAAAAGACAGCAAGTCCGTCTGTACCAACAAAAGCTGATATCGAGCGACCGTCACACATGGGCGCTCCCAACGGAAGACACGTCTTTCCAGCAAGGCCTGGCTCCCTAACATCGTAATTCCGAAAACGAATCATATTTCCGAAACCACGGAATATTCTCCCTCTCTACAGATTCTTCCGAACGCCGACCAACCATATTTTAGTCTTTTGTCATGCAGCGCGGAAAGTTTGCGACGAAATACCTATACTCGTACAATGGTATGCTTCTGAGTAAAAATCCTTGGAAATAACCCAGCCCGCGTAGCTTCCAAGGTGCCGCTTCTTCGCTCTTCTCACCTGCATCCAAGATTTTCAGCTTTCGAGAGTATTATCCGGTTATCCTTCCGGCCCCTACTACAATAGCGGCCGGCCGTCACCCTATTGTACTCCAGAGCTCAGGTGCCACAGCGTCCGTCTAGCTATTTCCTGTGTTTAAGCAGGACCAACACCTGTGCGGGCCTTCCACCCAGAGCTTGAGTTCTGCCTGCTGTTTCATCTCCACTGGCTTTCCAACCTCTACTAGTATAGGCAATCATTCATTATGCCGTTTTTATAATAAAGACACTCCGTCACCTTTCATGCAATAAGCGTTAACAATTATTTACAAGACATACGTGACAATGGCAGTCTCCATTATATATATTCATATATACGATGTACAACTTATCACATGATATCTAATTGTATTTGTAGATCACGGCAAAGTATGTGGATGAGTTCTTGTAAGGTGCGAAATTATAGCCACCTTACATGCTTCAAGTTATATTGTTCCGCGAGAGAAAGTAGGGTGCGTTAAAGTAATTGATTTGAGTTTGTTTTAGGTCGTAGCGCTGGAGAGATTTTTGCTATGGTCGTACATGCGAAGGAATTGGTTAACTGACGCTGCAATAGTGTCGATAAAGTTTATTAGCGATCACCTTGTGTAGGAAGTGTGTGCTGTTGTAAGTTACTCTCTAATTTTGGTAAAACTGTTTTCCATGTTTGGTGAAGTTGGTTTTTGAAACTGTTAGTCAATCATTGGACTGGACTGCGATGTGTGCTATTCCTCGCATTCAGAAGACTCTAGAAGTCGTTGTGGCTTAAATTGTGTTGTTGGATGTTGTATTCACGCACGCTCTAAGATAATTGAGCGGTTGTGGTATTTGTGTAATTTTGGACGCCCACTCTAAGGTAGTTGAGTGATGAGCGGTTTATGTTGTATTTTTCGAGTACACACTACGGGGTTGGTGGCGTAATAAATGTAATTTTGTGTACCATTGAGTTTAAGTCTCAAGCGGTGTTTGATAAAGTCAGGAACTAGGATTTGTGCGACTTATGTAAAAGAAGACACAGTTCTTGTTGCCAGTAAATTTTGTGACTCTAATCTTTTAAGATAGACTTCGTACCCTAGCGGAAGCAATTAATGGTATTCGGCGAAATTCAGTTCCATTGCTTGGTAAAGTGACGAATGGCAAACGTAACTTAGAGACTGTTAGACGGAACGCGATGGCCAACACCTGAAGTGGATGAGCGTTGATTTCTGTATTAAAGTTAATGCAAAAGTGGTGGTGGCACGCAAGATTTTTGTTTGTGTTTTTATTTTCTCTCTCCTGTCCCGATTTGTGTGGGCCTTAGCTTTTTTGGATGTCACTCGTTCACATGAAAGTTGTATGTGAGATATCAAATTGATTCCAATAAAGAAAAGTCAAACTTAATTCTGAGAATAGAGTCTAATTTTACAGTGAAAGGATTGAATCCCCACTGAAAGGTACGCAAGTGGCGTAAATAATAAAGAGCTACATTTATGCAAATTAGTTAAAGGCCAGGCTTGCATAGATAAGTCAGTCATAGCCAAACTCAAATAATTAATGCCTTATTGATATTTTATTGCGATTTAAAGTCAGTAATTAGAGAAAAAGGATTTGATTATATTTCACTTAAGAGACGACAAAGGTATCAAATACTTTATTCACGAATGGTTATTTCAAGGATTTAAAGAGAAAAAACTAAGGAAAAGGGGAAATAAAAACCAACGTCTACAGATAGAAAGAGAGTTAGTAGTATCGCAGAGATAGCTATCGCTATATCGCTGGTTTGCAAAGAACTTATAACTTTGGTTGCTACGTTCGGAATTATCGTAATAAGAAACGGTTATTAAATTTAACTAAACAAGGGTGTACGAAATTGAGTTTTACCATATGTAAGTGAAACGTTGGTCACGGTAAATATTTATTACGCATTTTAGGTGATTTTGTTTTATAGTAGTGAGTGAAAGATTTTCACGTAGTAAAATATACCGATAGTTGGCGTGAATAATGTAAATAACAGCTTTTAGTCATTTAAACTGTGAATAATAACGCCATAGTCGGCGCAAGTTACGAGTCATAACTTATGCAATTTTACTGAGAGTTGTTGAATTGTTATTGTCAGTGGCAACCCACGTAACGACTCACTGAACGAGCGTATTTATGTTTCAGATAAAGTGCATTGTGCACAAGATTGAATCAAATCCTAATTACTATAACGACAAGTACCAATACTAAAGTGTGTTGACCATTCACCATTTCAACGCAATGACGAATGCAGTATTGACAGAGTGTGTACGATATAATAGGGGCATGTAACCTGTGTATTGTTTTAGTCGGATGCGTAATTTGTGCACAGTTCCTGTAACATTCACACGATTAAATATATTGAACTAAAATTTAACTATTTATGTTAGTACTTGGACGAAGTGTGCCTAATCTTGAAGGCAGGGCTATTGTAAGTATACAGATTAGAGTCACGTCTCGCCACTCCACTCTACATAGATCAAAGTGGTATAACACAGCACAACCACAAGCTAATGACAGTCGCTGTCAGATGCTGCCACGAATAGTCGTCTGTGATAAAAGCAACATCATATATCTGATCCGGCAGCGAGCAAGTGTCGTTAGTCAGAACTGTGTACCAAAGTTGTAGTTAAATGGATGTGGTATGTGACTGTCATTAGTACTGTTCAAAGCAACAAACAGTTATTGTGTTCTGCCGCATTACTGAAAGAATACATTGTCAGTCATGTAGACATGGACTGCATCTGAGTTAAGTATCCTATATTAAAGAGCTTTACTAAACTAAACTAATATTCTACTCGTGTTGTAGCTTCCACTCGACCTCTTCCAGAAGTACAACAATTGAAATTATATCGAGGCTGCTAAGAAATATATAAAATCCACCTCCATCGTTACCTGAGCTCGTCACTGCTTTACAGGAAGAATGGCATAAGATTCTTTTGAAAACCATACAGACCTGTATTTATCCATTCAGAGACGACTGAAGGCTGTTTTGAAAGCCACCGGGTCTCCTACACCGTATTAGGCATCGCAATTGTTGTGTTTTTGGGGTTTCCATATGTTTGTCCAACATTGTTAACTCCTTCGGTGCGCAAGGGAATAAAAGAGAGGAAAGTGATCAATAATTACGAGGGCGTGCTGGATTTTTTATGTGAAAACTCTTAAAGCTTTTTAAATAAAACATGCTTTATTAACATTCTGCATCTTCATCTTTTATGCCTACATACAAAGTATTTACAGTCCTCTGCCGCTACAGGACTCCGAATTTTAGTAACATGGCGGTGTGTAACGTAATTATGCCGATGCGAGAGAAACAGCGTGCTGTAATCGAGTTTCGAATTCTAAGAGTTCGACCACACGTGGAGCACCATCTCCTTCAGAATGACGAAGCCATGCCAAACACGAGCGCTGCGAGATCTGCAACAATTCGGCGCCTTGGGATGACTGTAAGGCTGAGCTGTGAGTCGTGCCTGTATAGCCTCGTCAGTAAGAGAACTTCCAGAAGTGATTTCCCTGCCTAAGGAAATTGAACATTTGCTTTATTATAATTCTACTCCGGTATCACAATGTTTATTTGTAATCAGGTAATTAATTTCGGAAGGTAACGATCATCTTCAGACCCGAATAGAAAAGTGTTCCATTATAAATACCACTCCATTACACGTGATAGTGCAGCCAAAATACACTACTGGTCATTAAAATTGCTACACCAAGAAGAAATGCAGGTGATAAACGGGTATTCATTGGACAAATATATTATACTAGAACTGACATGTGATTACAAAAAAATGGTTCAAATGGCTCTGAGCACTATGGGACTTAACATCTTGGTCATCAGTCCCCTAGAACTTAGAACTACTTAAACCTAACTTATCTAACGACATCACACACATCCATGACCGAGGCAGGATTCGAACCTGCGACCGTAGCAGTCCCGCGGTTCCGGACTGCATCGCCTAGAACCGCACGGCCACCGCGGCCGGCATGTGATTACATTTTCACGCAATTTGGGTGCATAGATCCTGAGAAATGTGTACCCAGAACGACCACCTCTGGCTGTAATAACGGCCTTGATACATCTGGGTATTGAGTCAAACTGAGCTTGGATGTCGTGTACAGGTACAGCTGCCAATGGAGCTTCAACACGATACCACAGTTCATCAAGAGTAGTGACTGGCGTATTGTGACGAGCCAGTTGCTCGCCCACCATTGGCCAGACGTTTTCAATTGGTGAGAGATCTGGAGAATGTGGTGGCCAGGGCAGCAGTCGAACATTTTCTGTATCCAGAAAGGCCCGTACAGGACCTGCAACGTGCGGTCGTCCATTATCTTGCAGGGATCGAATGAAGGGTAGAGCCACGGGTCGTAACACATCTAAAATGTAACGCCACTGTTCAAAGTGCCGTCAATGCGAACAAGAGGTGACCGAGACGTGTAACCAATGGCACGCCATACCATCATGCCGGGTGATACGCCAGTATGGCGATGACGAATACACGCTTCCAATGCGCGTTCACCGCGATGTCGCCGAACACGGATGCGATCATCATGATGCTGTAAACAGAACCTAGATTCATCCGAAAAAATGACGTTTTGCCATTCGAGCACCCAGGTTCGTCGTTGAGTACACCATCGCAGGCGCTCCTGCCTGTGAGCCGGCCGCGGTGGCCGTGCGTTTCTAGGCGCTGCAGTCCGGAACAGGTTTAAGTAGTTCTAAGTACTAGGGGACTGGTGACCTAATATGTTAAGTCCCATAGTGCTCAGAGCCATTTGAACCATTTGAACCTGCCTGTGATGCAGCGTCGAGGGTAACTGCAGCCATGGTCTCCGTGCTGATAGTCATTGCTGCTGCAAACGTCGTCGAACTGTTCGTGCAGATGGTTATTGTCTTGCTAACGTCCCCATCAGTTGACTCAGGGATCGAGACGTGGCTGCACGATCCGGTACAGCCATGCGGATAAGATGCCTGTCATCTCGATTGCTACTGATACGAGGCCGTTGGGGTCCAGCACGACGTTCCGTATTACCCTCCTGAACCCACCGATTCCATATTCTGCTAACAGTCATTGGATCTCGACCAACGCGAGCAGCAATGTCGCGATACGATAAACCGCAATCGCGATAGGCTACAATCCGACCTTTATCAAAGTCGGAAACGTGATGGTACGCATTTCTCCTCCTTACACGAGGCATTACCACAACGTTTCACCAGGCAACGCCGGTCAGTTGCCGTTTGTGTAAGAGAAGGTGGTTGGAAACTTCCCTCATGTCAGCACGTTGTAGGTGTCGCCAGCGGCGCCAACTTTGTGTGAATGCTCTGAAAAGCTAATCATTTGCATATCACAGCATCTTCTTCCTGTCGGTTAAATTTCGCGTCTGTAGCAAGTCATCTTCGTGGTGTAGCAATTTTAATGGCCAGTAGTGTAGTTAGCCATTTCGGCTTCGTCAAACAAATAAAATTATGACATGTAAAGAGCACTGTTACTACCCCTCGACCTCAGGGGTCCTAATGCGCCGGGATGACTGAGAGACGTGGTTTGGAAGAGAGGGTTGAATCACGCCGGGGCGTGCAGAGCTATACAAACAAGTCTGGCATTGACTATTATTCCACCGAAGAATACATAGTGCCCCTGCTGATCCAGACGACGGCGTCGCGGCGTGTGTACGTGTGTCACCGCAAGCACCAGCATCGGAATCTGCTGTCTCAGCCCGGGAGCAGTGGCCGGCAGCGTGTGTCGTCCGAGCCGGAAGCTCCGCGCCTGCTCCTTGAGCGCGGCTAGCTATTCCTTCAAGCGCTTTTCGTGGTCACCATCTAGAGCGCCGAAGGGTAACAGCAAGCAGCTGTCGCTGTAGTAGAGGCTCAGCAGCCCCAGTCACCCGTCCAGGGTGGCTCGGTCAGTGACGGAGGACAGGTTTGGAACTGGGAGGCCGCGAGATCGCGTCCCGGCTCCGCCTTTGCCTTCCTCAGTTTGCACTCCATCGGATTATGTTACCCAGAGAGCCGAGGTTGGCCAGCCCCCTGCTCCTCACACCTAGAACTTAGAACTACTTAATCCCAACTAACCTAAGGACATCACACACATCCATGCCCGAGGCAGGATTGGAACCTGCGACCATAGCGGTCGCGCGGTTCCAGACTGAAGCGCCTAGAACCGCTCGACCACTGCGGCCGGCCTCTACGGTTTCGGACGTGGACAGAATGGCAGCACGACTGCTTGCCTTGAGCCTCTGGTCTCCCTTATTTACAATCCTTTTCTTACGCTTCTGACGTAGTCCCTCTGGAGGGGATGAGTGGAGTGCTCCTTAATAATTATAACGTCAACTTGTTGTAGCCCACTTCGGCCCCCACGTACAGGTTGCTAGGCACTATTGTAACAGCAACGTAAAGGTTTTTCAAAGTGGTTCAAATGGCTCTAAGCACTATGGGACTTAACATCTGAGGTCATCAGTCCCCTAGAACTTAGGACTACTTAAACCTAACTAACCTAAGGACATCACACAAATCCATGCCCGAGGTAGGATTCGAACCTGCGACCGTAGCAGCAGCATGATTCTGGGCTTAAGTGCCTAGAACCGCTCGGCCACAGCGGCCGGCTAAAGGTTTTTCGAACTACGTCAGTCAGCCGGCCGCGGTGGTCTAGTGGTTCAAGGCGCGCAGTCCGGAACCGCGGGACTGCTACGGTCGCAGGTTCGAATCCTGCCTCGGGCATGGATGTGTGTGATGTCCTTAGGTTAGTTAGGTTTAAGTAGTTCTAAGTTCTAGGGGACTGATGACCACAGAAGTTAAGTCCCATAGTGCTCAGAGCCATTTGAACCATTTGAACTACGTCAGTACCCTTTGTTGCTGCTGATTACACCCGTCTCCACTTGTTTATAGTGTCTGCCAGGTTGTGCTTTCTCGCTTGCAAGCGGTGCAGTAAACCTGCCTTGCAGAACCCTTTGTTTACTAACAACATTGCCAGTGCCCACTACCTGATGTGTCCATTGGTCGTTTAACTTCTACCATCCGGCCATAGCTGCGCAAAATTTTTAACAACTCCCCAAATCTGTGCCTATATTTGTTCGTGGTACAGCAGCACCTTTAAAGCATTTATACAGAGGTGCTCCATCGATTTCATAGAACAATTTGAATGATATTTCTTTTCTACTGAAGGGATTCTCCACCAAGTTATAACTTGGGACCATTATGGGAATAATAAAAATAATATATCCCAAACAACTTACGGGACATTCAGCCAGGTAATATTTACAGCGACCGCCGATATTTCGGCGGGAGTACACAACGCAATTTTCAAGGCTTGCAACGGACAGGCGATGTACAGGCAAATTTAAAACCTCGGTTCTTGATGTAATTCAGGAAAGAACACACACACACTGGACTGCCACCAAAGATGACCAAAGTCAGAGGTATAGATAGTGAAAGACTACGAACTAGCAAGTGAGATAACATTGACTCTGTCCCTCTGTTTTTTTGACAAGGGAGAGAGCAGGATTCCAAGCAGACTTTAAACAAAAACCTTATCCCTGTTTACAAGGTTGCTCGCTAATTAAATCTCAACTGCCTCCTAAATAACACTGTCCCAATAGTTGAACTTGCATGCCAATATCTCGGTATTGTTATATAACATAGATATATAACAGAGGGAGAGAGTCAATGTTACCTACCTTGCTAGTTCGTAGTCTATCACTATCGATACTTCTAACTTTGGTCATCTTTGGTGGCACTAGTGTTCAGTGTGTGTGTGTGTTATCTTTCCTGAATTACTCCAAGAACCCGGTCGCAGGTTCGGATACTGCCTCGGGCATGGATGTGTGTGATGTCCTTAGGTTAGTTAGGTTCAATTAGTTCTAAGTTCTAGGCGACTGATGACCTCAGAAGTTAAGTCGCATAGTGCTCACAGCCATTTTTTGAACTCCAAGAGCCGAGGTTTTAAATCTGCCTGTACATCGCCTGTCCGTCGCAGTTTGTGCCTTGAAAATGGCGGCGTGTACTCCCGCCGAAATATCGGCGGTCGCTGTAAATATTACCTGGCTAATTTCCGTAAGTTTTTTGAAAATTGTATACGCCAGGAGAAACTCAGGTCTCACAAAATACACTCCTGGAAATGGAAAAAAGAACACATTGACACCGGTGTGTCAGACCCACCATACTTGCTCCGGACACTGCGAGAGGGCTGTACAAGCAATGATCACACGCACGGCACAGCGGACACACCAGGAACCGCGGTGTTGGCCGTCGAATGGCGCTAGCTGCGCTGCATTTTTTGCACCGCCGCCGTCAGTGTCAGCCAGTTTGCCGTGGCATACGGAGCTCCATCGCAGTCTTTAACACTGGTAGCATGCCGCGACAGCGTGGACGTGAACCGTATGTGCAGTTGACGGACTTTGAGCGAGGGCGTATAGTGGGCATGCGGGAGGCCGGGTGGACGTACCGCCGAATTGCTCAACACGTGGGGCGTGAGGTCTCCACAGTACATCGATGTTGTCGCCAGTGGTCGGCGGAAGGTGCACGTGCCCGTCGACCTGGGACCGGACCGCAGCGACGCACGGATGCACGCCAAGACCGTAGGATCCTACGCAGTGCCGTAGGGGACCGCACCGCCACTTCCCAGCAAATTAGGGACACTGTTGCTCCTGGGGTATCGGCGAGGACCATTCGCAACCGTCTCCATGAAGCTGGGCTACGGTCCCGCACACCGTTAGGCCGTCTTCCGCTCACGCCCCAACATCGTGCAGCCCGCCTCCAGTGGTGTCGCGACAGGCGTGAATGGAGGGACGAATGGAGACGTGTCGTCTTCAGCGATGAGAGTCGCTTCTGCCTTGGTGCCAATGATGGTCGTATGCGTGTTTGGCGCCGTGCAGGTGAGCGCCACAATCAGGACTGCATACGACCGAGGCACACAGGGCCAACACCCGGCATCATGGTGTGGGGAGCGATCTCCTACACTGGCCGTACACCACTGGTGATCGCCGAGGGGACACTGAATAGTGCACGGTACATCCAAACCGTCATCGAACCCATCGTTCTACCATTCCTAGACCGGCAAGGGAACTTGCTGTTCCAACAGGACAATGCACGTCCGCATGTATCCCGTGCCACCCAACGTGCTCTAGAAGGTGAAAGTCAACTACCCTGGCCAGCAAGATCTCCGGATCTGTCCCCCATTGAGCATGTTTGGGACTGGATGAAGCGTCGTCTCACGCGGTCTGCACGTCCAGCACGAACGCTGGTCCAACTGAGGCGCCAGGTGGAAATGGCATGGCAAGCCGTTCCACAGGACTACATCCAGCATCTCTACGATCGTCTCCATGGGAGAATAGCAGCCTGCATTGCTGCGAAAGGTGGATATACACTGTACTAGTGCCGACATTGTGCATGCTCTGTTGCCTGTGTCTATGTGCCTGTGGTTCTGTCAGTGTGATCGTGTGATGTATCTGACCCCAGGAATGTGTCAATAAAGTTTCCCCTTCCTGGAACAATGAATTCACGGTGTTCTTATTTCAATTTCCAGGAGTGTATATCCCGTTTTGCTCTTTTCTTGCTTTATAGTTTCAAAAAAATTCCTTCGTTATTTTAAAGAAGTATGAGAGGAAGATAGGAGCTGTATACTACAGAATTTATGTTTATTATTGCCATTTTTAACTCCAGATAGTGGCTGAAAGAAATACTTGTGGTTCTGTGGGTCACGTTCACAGCCAAAGTGAGGGATGCGAGGTGTTTCTCGTATATATTGGAGGCACCAAGAGCATGAATGGACAAATTGCAAAAATATTATACAGTCGACATCCACAGCAGTTTCGAAGAGCGATAAAGATACACGAACGACAAGTGCATGCTCTTGTGTGCATTGAATCTATGGCCCTGCAACGTTGTAAGCGGAGGCGGACTTATTAGTCTTCCACTAGTATTGGTGCCAAATTTGGCAGACTGAATTCACAAGAGATTTTGCCTTTTGCGAGAACAGCGGCTCGTCATACATGAGATAGAGCCAATGAAGCGAGAAGTGAGACATTGCCTAAAGTAACGGAAGCCGTTGACCAGAATGAGAGGGCTATAAAATGCGGTCTTTGGACTAATAATTATCACAAAGTACATTATCCTTCTGTTACATCCGGCATTATTGTAGACTCTGAAGAAAGAATGTGAACTAAGAAACAATGTGCTCCTCACAACTTAATTATCAGATGTTACGAAAGCAAGCGAAAGCTATCTTACGGAGTTACCTGAAAAGTGTTTGAGATAGATTTATTTCCTCTGGAACTAAGCAAAATAACGGACCAAGGGCCGAGTTGATTTGATTTTGGCAGGGAAGCTAAAACAGCTTAAGTCTAACCCGCCATTGCCCGCACCTAACCGGGTTTATTGTATATCTAGTAAAGCCAACCAATGCCCTCAAATAGTGCAAGGAGTCCCTTTACCAGTTTCTTGCTAGACACACTTTCTTCAGGTCTAGTTGTCCCGAAGATTCTGTATCTTTTGCTCTCCAATGGCATGCATTCGAAGATTAGGTGTGATGCAGTTTCTTCACCCTCATCACAGATCTTACATTTAGGGCCTTCTTCCGTTATACCTACTGTGTGTAGGTGTTTTTTGAAATTACCAAGGGCCGAACATGCAGAAAGCTCTTCAACGCCACAAACGTCTGCCATTTTCAATTCATTGTCAAAACAAAGCAGTTAGCACACACTGGATGAAAAGTTCGATAGTGAATAATTGCCTGACGTCCATAAATCTATCCAGACAGTGAGTAGAACTGTGGCATGACAAGATTAGAAAAAAAAATGCAATAAGACATTGAAACTAGGTAGAATATCATCTGCATGGTTTTGTGTTCATTTCACTCGCAAGAAAATGAAATTGAGAATTTTCCGTGGAGAAAATTCGTGGATTTTTTTTTTTTTTTTTTTTTTTTTTTTTAAGAAGCCACAAATGACCTGGAGGGTGAAACACAACCGACCCTGTCTTTTGTAGCGTATTGAGCATTTAGTTTACTTGATTCGTGCCAAAGTGAAAATGACAATCCAGTTCCTCAATTTTTGGAAGAAAAATTGTTAACGGACAACAGGATTCTCATTATATGGCTACATTTTTTCATTCATGTTTCAAGAAACTTAGTCCTGGTCGAGAAAAAGAAAGAAAATGTACATCAAACTGTTCGTCAGATGTTAAGCAACGAAGCTGTGCAAGAAGTGCCGGGGCTGGCGTTCATCAACTTCCAGACGAAAAGACAAACGTGACAAATATTTGAACATGGATGACCCAGGTGATGACTTCAAAATCGTTTTGTCTTGGTTGAAGGCCAACGCCTGCGTCTTCCCAAACTCTCTAAGTCGCGAAAGTAGTTCTAGGTATACCCGCCAGCAACACTACAAGCGTAAGAAATTTTAGCAGAGTAGGTTTAGTTGTATCACAGATCCTGATCATGTAAATGACAATTTGTCAATTCATAACAATAAGAAGGACAAGTTAATTATTTTATGAATAAAATCATATCTTAGAAGAATAAACACAAAGAATCCGTGTAAACAGCCCCTAATACAAATTTTTGTATTCTGATGTTACTGTCACAAATAATTTTCTTTTTTGCGTGCTAGACTTACCTATCATATACTGCATGGCACGCGTTCCTTGCTTTAGAAACAATAAATTTGTGTTTATAGTTCAGGCTGACACTGCATAAGGGCATTCATTGTTAGCAAACAATATATATTCAAGTGCAAGAAACGTGACATCAGACAACTGCAAAAAGTTCACTTAGCTTTTTATGCTGGCGGCCGTGTCCAGAGGCGTTGAAATCTTGCGAATATTATATATGAGGTCTAGAGTGTTAAATGACACGGCATGGAGCTAATAGTTATTCTGCCAGCAAATGTAGTTTATTTATCATTCCACATAAAAGTTTACATGTAGTTTCACATTTCCACATGAAAATCTCAACAATGAAACAGAGAACACTTCTCATTTTCTATCTGCTGTACACACTGGAGTCTTACACGTGTGAACTTAATTCCCATCAAAAACAGTATGTCGCAGTTAGCGTCTGCGGACAAAATCATATGATAACCTCTTTTCTCTCCAAGCTTCTAGAAGTTTCCATTAGTCTACACTACGTTAGTGTGAATTCCGTTCTTAGATTATTCATCAAATTTATTTTATCGAACTTCTCTTGAGGACATGTATTCATGTGAATATTTTTAGTTATAACAACTGATAATAAAGGTTAAAACATTTGCAAATGCTGAAACTGTAAATTTTCTGTTATGTTACAATATCGATTACATATCTATAAGAGCAATATATAAATATAAATGGTGGTATTAGTTTTAACTGCAGTTGAAATAGTCTGTTAAAATTATTAATAAATAATGTAGTTTTGTTTAAGAAGATTTGCTGTTGAATTTTTGTAAACTAATTTTCAAAGTACATCTTTGCATAAAGTGCACACATCGATGCACAAACAGAAAATAGTTTTACGGCAAAACTTACGCTCTAGAGTTATAAACGTTCGTAAACATCCACAGTAAACGATTATGTACTTCACAGACGAAAACAAGTCCAAATCTGCATAGAATTGAAGTGGTGTCACGTACTTCACTTGTTGAGAAAAAGGTCCCGTCAGATCTTGTTTCATTACAATTCTATTGTCTTCCACCTCTACTGCATTAAAGTAACTGCTTCTATTTATGAGCCAATTATCTTTCATTTTTAATTTTATTTTTCATTTAAATACCATAAGTAATATCACTTCGTCCCTTGAACACTCATGACAAGACTTCATAAACTAACTATGATTACAGCGCACAAAAGTTTTGCTTCTAGGCACTTTCTCAACGAACGAATCGTGTGACCATTTTCAAGATACTACGGTCTTTCTAAACAAGAGAGCAAAAAATTCAAAAATTAAAATATTATGGTGATAAAAATAACATATTCATTAAACGCGTACTTATCATGTGTGCAGTTTTTAACCGCAGGTCATTTATTATCACACTGCGCCGGTTTTCCTTCCGCTACGGGAATAACAGAATCGCGACGTTCATGAACACCTGTGTTCGAACTACGAGTTACTCACTGTCACATTCCCGGCAGCTGCCAAGCTCATGAGTTGTGCGTGCGGATCGCCTCTAGTATCCACCCCCACACTACATTTCCATACTTCCGTAGTAGTCCGTCATGTAACACTACTTAAGTACGGCTGTCGACTGAGCGTAGTCACAGAGTGGGTAATATCTTGCTAATTCGTGGCTGTTTGGAGCACTTCGTTTCTTTAAAATACGCTGAAGCACCAAAGAAACTGGTATAGGCACGCGTATTCAAATACAGAGATATGTAAACAGGCAGAATATGGCGCTGTGGTCGGCAACGCCTCTGTAAGATAACAAGAGTCTGGCGCAGTTGTTAGATCGGTTGCTGCTGCTACAATGTTATCAAGATTTATGTGAGTTTTAACGTGGTGTTGTAGTCGGCGCACTAGGTTAGGTTAGGTTAGTGTTGTTTAACGTCCCGTCGACAACGAGGTCATTAGAGACGGAGCGCGAGCTCGGGTTAAGGAAGGATGGGGAAGGAAATCGGCCGTGCCCTTTGAGAGGAACCATCCCAGCATTTGCCTGAAACTATTTAGGGAAATCACGGAAAACCTAAATCAGGATGGCTGGAGACGGGATTGAACCGTCGTCCTCCCGAATGCGAGTCCAGTGTGCTAACAACTGCGCCACCTCGCTCGGTGGGGGCGCACTAGTGATGGGACACAACCTCTCCGAGATAGCGACGAAGTAGGGATTTTCTCGTACGGCCATTTCACGAGTGTACCGTGAATATCAGGAATTCGTAAAACATCACATCTCCGACATCGCTGCAGCTAGAGGAAGATCCTGCAAGAACGGGACCAACGACGACTGAAGAGAATCGTTCAACGTGACAAAAGTGCAGCCCTTCCGCAAATTGCTGCAGATTTCAATGCTGGGCCCACTCGTGTACGCTTGATGACTGCACGACACAAAGCTTTACTCCTCGCCTGGGCCCGTTAGCACCAACGTTGGACTGTTGATGAGTGGAAGCATGTTGCCTGGTAGGACGAGTCTTGTTTCAAATTGAATCGAGCAGATGGACGTGTACGGGTATCGAGACAAGCTCATGAATCCATGGACTCTTCACGTCAGCAGGGGACTGTTCAAGCTGTTGGAGGCTCTGTAATGGTGTGGGGCGTGTGCAGTTGGAGTGATATGGGACTCCTGATACTTCTAGATACGACTCTGACAGGTGACACGTACGTAAGCATCCTGTCTGATCACCTGTATCCATTCATGTCCATTGTGCATTCTGACGGACTTGGGCAATTCCAGCAGGACAATGCGACACCTCACACGTCCAGCATTGCTACAGAGTGGCTCCAGGAACACTCTTCTAAGTTTAAACACTTCCGCTGGCCACCAAACTCCCATGGACATTATTGAGCACATCTGGGATGCCTTGCAGCGTGCTGTTTAGAAGAGATCTCCACCCCCTCGTACTCTTACGGATCTATGGACAGTCCTGCAGGATTCATGGTGTCAAGTCCTGTCATTTCCCTTCAGCATTACTTCAGGCATTAGTCGAGTCCATGTGACGTCGTATTGCGGCACTTCTGCGTGCTCGGGGGGCCCTACACGATATTAGGCAGGTGTAAGTTTCTTTGGCTCTTCAGTGTAGATTTATGTTGTAACGTTATCATCATAACTTGTAATTCATTTGTACAGTGCATACTAAATAACGTTTTTTCGTTAGTTTGTTAAACACAACAGATAAACGTAGGAAATAAATTAATGAGCAGCAGTATAGTCTCCCACATGGTCTAAAACAGTCTCTCAATGCTCGGATATTTTTTTTCAACTTCACGCCCGCAGACAATATGTTGGTAGCACTTCGTCTCCTTGCGTATCATGCACAGACAATAAAGCTTTGCAGTTCAGCATACCGGAAAGACGAGGGGTCTCGCGAGTTCTGCCACCGACTTTTTCAACGTGATGCAACAGTGTGAGAGCAGCTTTGACGTTGGGGCTGAAAATGAGGTAAAAAGAGCATTATCCTTGCCGTCTCCAGTGTGTTGTCTTCCTAAGAGGAGCCTGTCTAGAGTGACACCGAGGTGTCTGCCAGTCCCTAACCGTGGGATGAGGACGCTCGTAACGTGAAACGGCTGAGTGTTTACTGGCTGCTAGCAGCCATTACTGATCACTTAGCATCGAGAACCGTTTGTAGAAGGCTGGGCAACATCAAATGTGCCGCCCACCAAGCTTCCTTTAACTCCTCTCACCAATGTAGCCCTCCTCCTCATTCCTTCATTTGTTTCTTCCGGTAAGTGGCGAACATAGCTGCATTTGGTGATCAAAGCATTTTCGAGCTTGTTGTCATTAATGATTGTTTACAAGTTTGGCGTGTACCAAGAGAGCACCAACTAACAGTTTATCAGGCAACCCGGCAGACAGTGGCATGCAGGACATATTCAGAAATATCATCCAACCCAGCTGTTGCTCTTCCCCATCGTTATGGGGCCGTACTCGTACAGCAGGGCAATCTAAGTGCACGTTCTCCCAACCCACTCTGTCAAGATATTCGTAAACTTTTCTGGCTAGCACGATAATTAGATCAGCAGACCTCTCCTTCATTGAGCATGTGGATTATTTGATGGGACGACGTCCGACTCCATCTGTATTTCCGGCAACATTCCTTGACTACTGCAATAGCATGCAGAAGTAGCATTGAAACACATCAGTCATGGTGACGCTCGAGATCACAGTAATCGTTTCTGTGAACTATTGTAAGATTTCATTGGGGCTAGTGGAGTTTACACACGATACTGAATTTTTCTGGACACATTGAGCACGTTCTCCCAACCCACTCTGTCAAGATATTCGTAAACTTTTCTGGCTAGCACGATAATCAGATCAGCAGACCTCTCCTTCATTGAGCATGTGGATTATTTGATGGGACGACGTCCGACTCGATCTGTACTTCCGGCAACATTCCTTGACTACTGCAACAGCATGCAGAAGTAGCATTGAACCACATCAGTCATGGTGACGCTCGACATCACAGTAATCGTTTCTGTGAACGATTCTAAGATTTCATTGGGGCTAGTGGAGTTTACACACGACACGGAATTTTTTTGGACACATTGAGCATAAGTACATGCATAAGTACATGCATATGTGACTGTGATAATATGCAAAACACTACAGGGTGGTCCAAAAGTCTGGAAACACCCTCATAAAATTCAAATGGAGTAGCAAACAAGGAAACAGAGTCCCTACATACGAGGAACGGGACGGGGGAAACTTTATAGGCTATGCCACCAACATGACGGCCATCTTGAAAGCCGCCATCTTGGATTCAACTCCAAAATTTCAAACAGATAGAGAATTTCACCAGAAAAACAATGCCGTTGTTATTTTAAACATAGCTTTATTCATTCTAGGGTTATAGCCAGTTACATGTGGCAGCGGTGGGACGCTCGGCAGCATGTGTGTTATGTGCCGAAGAGACATTACGCCGATGTTACACAGTCCTGAGAGACCACCAACAGTCATAGTAATGGCCCGATATGTTGTCCATTATGTTGGATTGTTAATGCTATCCTCCGAACCCAGCCCTGATGAACTTTGACCAACACATCTGGCTGAATTTGACCACACGCATCAACAATGCGCTGCTTGAGATGATGCAAATCCCGTATTCTCACAGAATAAACCAGTGCTTTGACATGACCCCAAAGATAAAAATCCAAAGGAGTCAAATCTGGTGAACGTGGTGGCCACTCCACAGCACCCCTACGACCAATCCACTTTTGAGGGAACTGCACATCCAGGTATGCTCGCACATTGTGCCCCTAATGTGGTGGGGCTCCATCACGCTGGAAGAATTCCGGAAATGTCCCGTTCTCCGTTAACAACGAGGGAAACACTTCTTCTTCCAATAACCTCAGATAACCGTTGGCTGTTAACGTACCATCAATAAAAAAAAGTCCAACGACTTTGGTACCCCACACCCCACACCAGACCAACACTTTTTGTGAGTCGACCGTTTTGGAAGCATCAATCCAATGTGGATTTGTGTCGGGCCAGTATCTGTGAGTCTGCTTTTTTACTTCACCATTGATAAAGAAATTGGCTTCATCACTGAACGGCACCTGATAGGGGAAACGTGGATTTATCTGCAGCTACTGTCTCACCCATTCTGCGAACTGTACCCGACGGTCTGGGTCCTCCTTGTTCAGGTGTTGGAGCAGCTGAATTTTGCACGGGTGCCATTCGTGCTGCGATAATATTCGCAGTATGGAGGTACGGCTAACCCCATATTCTTGTGACAGGCCACGAGTACTCCGTTGCGGACTCTTGCTAAATGATGCCAACACGCTCACTGTTGTTGCTTCATCGGTGGCGGATTTTGATCTTCCAGCCTTAGGTTTACCTGCGACAGAAACTGTGGCTTGGAATTTGGCCAAAAGCTTGGCAACTGCGCTGTGATTGATGGGCTGTCTGGTTGGGTGACGACTGTTGAAATCCTGAGCAATGACCCGTGTGCTTCTTTCTCCTGATATCAAGATGATTTCAATGCGTTCTTCGTGTGTTAAGGACGTTTTGTAACCTGTAAATAAGGGAACAATGATTAAAACGTTAGCATGGGTAAATGATACCTAACAGTTAAACACATGTAACATATCAAGCATGAGATAGTCACTTTGCACCGTTTCAGACTCCATTTTATGACTTCTCAGTACGTAATACTCACGCTGCCAAGCGTCCCGCTGCTGCCGCAAGTAATTGGCTATAACCCGAGAATGAATAAAGCTATGTTTAAAATAAAAACTGCATTGTTTTTCTGGCGAAATTCTCTATTTGTTTTAAATGTCACATGACCAAATTTCCATTTGAAATTTTGGAATTGAATCGAAGAAGACGGCTTTCAAGATGGCCGCCATGTTGGTGGCATAGCCTATAAAGTTTTCCCCTTCCCATTCCTCGTGTGTAGGGACACTGTTTCCTTGTTTGCTACACCATTTGGATTTTATCGGGGTGTTTCCGGACTTTTGGACCACCCTGTGCCTGTATAATGTATGACTAAAGCTTCATTCACGTAGGACCATTGTGTCTACTAGATTTCTACATGCTTCTACATGAAGAGGAATCCTCTTGGCAGCTTGGTACCCTTTAGACCAATGGTGGCGTCCTCATACTGTGAATATTTACTTTGGATGAATAGTACCTCTGATTTCAGAATGAATCTCTCACTTGGCAGTGAACTGTGCGCTACTGAAAACTACCTTTAATTCTGGAACTGTGTGCCGGACTGGGACATGAACTCAGACCCATTTTTTTTCATCGGCAGTGCTTTTACTGACTGAGCTATTGATACGTAATTTATGACCCGCTCTCACAGTTTCAAGCTTTGATTGTTGTTTATTAAAGGATGAGGTTTGGGTTTGAGGTCCTGTCCGGCATGCAGTATTAATCGATAAGAAATTTTCATAACAGTGAAAGATTCATTGTAGAACCCAGATCCTATTCCAAAGCGGTTCTCCATTGTATCCTTTCTCTCAGGAGTGCGAACTGGGCAGGAGAACGTCTGTAGAATTTGGGAGGAGTAGCAGATTTGAAGATATGAGGGTGGCACGTGAGTTGTGCCTATATAACTCAGTTGGTAAGAGGATTATCTGTGAAAGACAAGGATCCAGGTTCTAATCCCAGCCTACACACAGCTTCATTCAACTGTTGTGAGTGATCACATGCACTAGTTAGTTTACCAGCGACGAGACGCTGTTCACATGAAAAAGAAAAACCATTTTTGATGTTCTACAGCAACCAGCCACAAATTGGGTTTAGGTTACTTTATTTTTGAATAAAATAACCGAAACCAATTTGGGGCTGGTTGCTGTACATCATCAACAATTTATTTCACATGCCAGCCGCGGTCTCCAACCTTGTCTTTATATGGCAGAATTACAGACAAACGATTGGCGTGCTATGTATCGTTGATGACGAGGACAATACAAACGGAACACAAGCTCAGACCAGAAAAGTGTGAAGCAGGAAATCGACGGCAGCCATTTTAAGGAATCATCCCAACATTCACCTGAGGTGGTTAGTAGAAACCAAGAAAAATCTCATTTTGGCTTGCCGAGTAGGAATCTGACCCACGTATTCCGAAAATTCAAGTCCTGAGTGTTAACCAGTGCGACACGTCGTTTAGTCTCTGGAGACCTGCACGTTCCCAAAGAAAATGTATTACCGTGCCGCTGCCTAATGTGTGAATACTCCCGAGCTCTGAGAACACAGTGTCCAGACATATTAATGTGGCCATTGTCAAAAACCTGAATAACCTTTTGCAGCGTGGAGCACTGCGACATGTGCAGGAAGAGAATCAATGACTTTCTGAAAATTGCCGACAGGGATGTGGAACCATGCCGACAGCTGA
Organism: Schistocerca piceifrons; assembly: GCF_021461385.2. Lineage (NCBI taxonomy): Eukaryota > Metazoa > Arthropoda > Insecta > Orthoptera > Acrididae > Schistocerca > Schistocerca piceifrons. The sequence goes on along the minus strand of NC_060149.1, from coordinate 153,586,200 downwards.
GCTAGGATCTCGGTTGAGGATCCATGACGCGAACAGCTCGATCAAATTGATCCCACAGATTCTCGATTGGGTATAAATCCGGGGAGTTTGGTGATCAGGGGTGTAAAGTAAACCCATCCTCGTGCTCTTCGAACCACGTTCATACACTACGAGCTGTGTGACACATTGCATTGTCCTGCTGGTAGAGGCCATCGTGCCGAGGAAAAACAAACTGCGTGTAAGGGTGGAAATGGGCCCCAAGGATTGATGCATGCTTGTGTTGATCCATTGTGCCTTCCAGAATGACAAGATCACCTAGGGAATACTACGAAAACATTCCCCAGGCCACAACGCATGCGTGGTGTTTGCTTTCAGAAGTTTCACGCTGGACATGCCAACGGCCATCAGTCCGATGGAGCATAAATCGTGATACACCTGAAAAGGTCACCCGTCGCTACTCAGTAGACGTCCAGTTGCGGCAATGGCGTGGAAATTCCAGCCTTCGTCGCCAATGAACAGTAGTCAGCATTTGTACATGAACCAGGCGTCTTACGCAGACGCCCACACACACAAACGTTCGCTCACACACTGTTCGTAGCCCCTTGGTTCACCAGAGCGGTCAGTTGCTCAACAGTTGCACGCCTACTCGCCCGTACACATCTCCGCAGTCGTCGTTCAGTCCTGTAATCTATGGCCCTTGGTGCACCACAGCTGCCTCATCGCCAGTTTTGGATAGCGCCATTTTTCTATGCACAGTATACTTTAACCACGGCGGCACGCGAACAGTTCAAAAACTTGACCGTTTCAGAAGTGATTCCATTCTTGACCCGAAAGCCAATGATGCCCTTTTGGACGTCAGATAAATCGCACCGTTTCCGCATAACGACGACGACAGCTCTGTTTGCCGCCTCACCCCTAACACATTTTATATACCCTCCCTGCTAGTGCTGACGCCTGTTGTCTGTGAGTGGTTATTGCAGGTTGACGTCGAACATAGGCGGACGTCACTTTAATGTACTAGAATGGTTCCAATGTTATCTGACATCAATGTTGTTGAGAGCGTTTGGGATGCTGTCGAAAGATGCGTAAAATTTAAATGTCTTGAGGCATTGTTGGCTGGGTTATCCCACGGGTTGGGCCCAGCCGCCTGTCGAAAAGAGTCTTCTTCTTCAGCGCCCCTTTTCTTGCGGATACGTCAGCCGTGTGTAGCATGCGTATTTGTAGACTGTAGGTGAGTGTAATAGATCTGTGTATAGTGTAGTATTATGGTTGTGTTGTATGCCGGTGATGATGAGAAAAGGGAGAGGATGAAAGCCAGTGCTCCTCACAAATAGCACCAACGAGACCCCCGATTTTAACTTTCTCAGCCGACGAGCGGGACACCATCTATATTGTCACATGCCCTCACTTCATGAGACACTGTGGAGACGGTTGGACTTTAATCCAGGACATTGGCCCAGAAAATGGTAATTTGGAACTTTTTGCCAAAATATCTCCTTCCTTTGCCAGCCAGCTACTGGTGGACAAAATTTCATGCACCAACAGCATTCGAACCAGTTTCCTGTGAGTTAAGCGCCACCCCACAAGCCTGCGTTAGCCACCTCGGCTGGAGGCGGGTGGGCCAGGTATGTGCTTCCATTGGACACTATTGCCCATTGGACACTGTTGCTACCAGTTCCCCGCTTTTGTGTGTGGAGGTTATGACCTCATACGTCAGAAAATCTCCACGACGCTTCCTCCCTGTTGCAGGTCTGCTGCTTTCACTAATATTTGGCCTCATGTTTGAGAGCCGGTTTTTGTGTCTGTAGACATTTCCTTCTGCCTTGAGTGGAATTTGTGTTACTAATGTTGGCCAATTTTGGGTATGTCCTGTGTGTGCAGTGAACACGATTTTTTCTATGACCTGTGGGGCAGATTGCCGGTTTTCTGGTATTTTTTTAATTATTTTTTTGTTTTTTAGGGTGTTTTGTGTGTTTTTTAACATTTATTTTTATGTAAATTTTTTTATGTATTTGCGTATATATATATATATATATATATATATATATATATTTATTTATTTATTTATTTATTTATTTATTTATTTAAAGGGGTTTTCGTGTTTTAATTGTCGTTTGGTGTAAGTATTTTTGGTCTTTTACACCTAAACTGTTGTGGGTCATATTGCCCTAGACCGCTGATGGAGCTCGTTTTGTGAGCGGTGGGCCTGCCTGTAGAATGCTATGGAGAGTTCTTTGAAGCGCTCTCTTAGTGGTTTTAGGCCTGTTGTGTCATGGAGGTCGTTTGTAGGAAACCGAGTGTCCACGTGTATGGCTCTTTTAAGTGCCCTATTTTGTATGGTTTGGAGCTTCTTCAGGTGTTATTTTGCTGCGTAGCCCCACACTGGGCACGCATATTCTAATATGGGCCTGACCAGGCTGCAGTAGACCCTGATTCCTAGGTCGCCGGAAAGGCCACTACGGGCGTTTGGGATAGGATATAGAACCTGTAGCCTGGTGCTTGCTTTTTTCCTCAAGTTAGCTATGTGTGTTTGCCAAGTGAGTCGTTTATCTAGCGTGACCCCGAGGTATTGCGCAGAGTTCCTCCATGGTAGATTCCTGCCTTGGAATGTCAGCACAGGGGGAGGTCTGAATCTGGGAGGTCTTTTCCCTAGCTTTTTCGTAAACATTATCGCTTGGGTCTTATCGGCATTGAGCGTGATCCGCCACTTTTTGGCCCACGCATCCGTCTTGTTTAAGATGCACTGGAGGCGCGCGGTTGCGACATTGCGATTCCCACTGAGAGAGAGGAAGGCGGTGTCGTCCGCGAACTGTGCATTTTTAACATGTTGGGCTGTGGGGGTGTCTGCTGTGTAGCAGTTGTACAGTGTGGGCCCTAATACCGATCCCTGGGGTACTCCCGCTCGTATGTCCCTTTTGGAGGAACATTTGTTGTCGATTTTGACTACAAAAGTTCGTCCTGTGAGGTAGCTTCTTATTAGATTGACCAATACCCCAGGGAAACCTTGGGTATATAGCTTATACAGTATACCTATGTGCCAGACCGTATCGAAGGCTTTTGCTACATCTAGCATAATCATTCCACAGTAGCCTTTGTAGCTGTGTGCTAGGGTAGCGGCCTCTACTCTGGATTGGTGGTTTCCTGCACAGCGCACGCAATGTGGGGGCATTGTACAGTCCCTAGCTACGTGATTCACTCCCTGGCAGTTGTAGCATTGCCTATACTTGTTTTTCTGTCGTAACTTCTCGACAGTTACGTCAAGTGACATGATTATTTTACCTGGAATACCTTCCTATTCTGTGGAGTGTGTCTTAGTATCACTAGTTTAAGGGGCCAGTTTTTCCTAACGTGTGTGACCGTTGTCACGTCAAAACCCTGTCCTACAAGTTCTTCCTTGACCTCCTCATGGGATATCTTTTTCAGGGCACCTCTGATTACTGCCTTAATAGGCTTTTCATCTACTAACCTAAAGGTGTAGTAAGGGATGTTTTGTTCTTGCAAGACATCCCTTACCTTCCTGTACTCCTCAGATGTTTTGACAAAAATTTTTACTTTGTCGCCGCCTCCCGATTTTGTGCTAAATTCTCCGTTTCCGAGAGAGTTTTTTAGCAAATCTTCGGGGGCCTTATAGGACTCTGGGCATTCCGCAATTATCGGCGGTATTTTGAGTTTTTTTGCTCCCGCTTTGACCGGTGGTCGTACTGGGGGGGCTGCTTGCGGGTCAATCGGTTCGAACCGATTTCTGCTCTCTATCAGGGGGGGGGGGGGGCAGATGCTCCTGGAGTGAGGAGCGGCGAACCGTCCTTCTGGCTTGTTCGAAGGGCGGTTCGTCGCTCGGGATGTCACCTGGGAGGACTATGTCGTTCTCTCTGACTGTTTCTTCCACCATCGGCATGTCTAATGGGGCAGTTTCCTGCAACCCTCTTTTTGCCGATGGGGAGACCGCCAATGAGTCTTCCGATTTGCTCTTACGCAACTCCTTCGGACTGTCGGCGTCCCTAGCGCTACGATTTCTCTTCAGGGAGGTCCTTTCCCTATCCAGGGACTGCAGTCTGGGTGTGGGGATCTCTTTAGGGAGGATGTTCCTCTCCCTGCGTTTTGGAGGATTATTCTTGGCTTTCCTCTCTGGGGGAAGTTAAGCAGGAGGGGAGGGGCAAGGCTTTGGTGGGGAGGGAAAGTCCTTGGGTTGACGGTGGTGAGCTCACCAAACGTGTGGGTGTATGTGGTGGTGGTGGTGGTGGTGGTGGTGGTGGTGGTGGTGGTGGTGGAGCAGAGTTCTGCTTGGTGTCACCGTCTGCAGTGTGAATAATTGTGATTAGAGAGCCTCCCGCTTGGGGAACGACTCTCGCTCCTACTATCTTGGAGGGATCCCTGTCAGGACGCCGAAAGGGAGACAAGCCGCCAAGGGGGTGTCGGGCGTTGCCTTCGTTGTCACCGTTGTACGTATCCAGCAACAACACCGACCCTATCAGCCTACCAAGCGCGGGTGACTGGCCAGTGACCAGGCCCTGACTTGGGAAATGCCCTACGCCTCGGAGGAGCAGGTGGAGTACCTGCGGCAGCAACAGACGCTCGAAATAGCCGGAAAACCGGCCCACGACAACAAGAAGGCTGGCTCTGAGCACTATGGGACTTAACATCTTAGGTCATCAGTCCCCTAGAACTTAGAACTACGTAAACCTAATTAACCTAAGGACATCACGCACATCCATGCCCGAGGCAGGATTCGAACCTGCGACCATAGCGGTCACGCGGTTCCGGACTGCAGCGCCTAGAACCGCACGGCCACCACGGCCGGCAACAAGAAGGCACGCACCAGGCCGCGCCAACCAACAGCAAGCAAAACACAACGACAATTTGCCAACAAGCTGTTGCCCCAGCCGCTGGTGCCAAAGCAACTCGACGTGAGTGATCGTCTGGGCTTTAATAAAAGCGCAGCCGAAAACACTCCTGTTTTGTCTCCCGTGCAAGCGGGGGCCTATGGCTGACAGTGCGCGAGTAAGAGGAGCAAGCTCAACCCTTGACTGCCACTCAGCGAATGTGTTGCAGGTCTGTGCCACGACAAGTGTATGTCGACACCAAACGAAAGCGCGTGCTACACGCTGTTCTGGAGACAGTGAATTGGTCAGTCACGTCCCTTTATCCGCAGTGCCTTCTGGATAGTTCTGCCTTCTGAAAATAAATAACAACAAGTAAAATATTTCAACCGAGGAAGAACCCGCCAGTAACGCATTTGCTATCTCGGCGTTCCTCGTCCTTTAGAGAGTCTCGTGTCTTGGGACACAGGCTATTGTATGCTCGGCGGTTCTTTCCCGAATGGAAATTGTCCCTCTGAGACGCTGCCAGCTTTCCTGCTGATATACTCGGAAGAGTCAGAATCGAGGTTGGCGTTCCGCAACCTCCAGCCTTGTATTCTCGGGAAATACACGTGACGCAACACGGCCAGAACCAGTTCTTCCAGCACCTGACCACTAGTAGAGGGAATATAGAGGGACTCCCCTCGCAAACCACAGGACCACATTACTTGCAAGTAGCGGTTTATTTTTTATACAGTTTATTGCCACCGTTGCTCCACAAGTGCGCTGAAGGGAGTGGAAGGAAACTTCGAAAGAAAAACCGAAATGTAAGGAAAGTAGACACCAACGTCAAGCGAGATATCACTTCTGACTTCATATAAGGAAGGGCAACTAAAATGAGCAGTCAACTTACTTAACACAAAATATGACTTAAGCAAAACTGACTCATTTCGAACAGCTACCTAGCTTGTACAGTTGTAGTTGGTGGTGACTTCAATCTACTCTTGATACGTTGGTGAAAGTATACGTTTGAAATCAGTTTCTTCTGGGTGGGCCCACACAACCTCAACAAATTTGAAGAAGGACATTATTCTACCAGGCTTTGTTTTAAATTATTTTATTTGCACTACTACTTTCGGGCACTGCCCACTCTCAACCGCATCTAAAAATTGTACGAAACATCACAATAAAAGAAGAAAGCTAAAACATGGAAATCATACAGTTACTTTGGATGTAGCGTTAACTCTAGTAGCGGATGTGGATGCATCGTCCTCGTTCCGTTAAAAAATCACGTGCCATGTATTTGTGCACAGCACGGCCGTCAACGGTCATCATATAAAACATAAGGTGCATGAAATGGTAGTGCTTGCGAGAACAAGAGCATTACTACGTTATTAAAACGCCACATCCAGTCAGGAAACCTTGTAATGTTCAGGAACATGAGCATTCAGATAGGTTTAGAACAGTCAATTATCTGGAGAAAAACATCCAGCATACTGCTAACAATTCTCTACAATTCGCACGACAGACGGGACAGAAATTTAAGGTATGGTACACGGAACACATTATGCCTAGTGAGAACAACGCACATGCCTTTAGCGCTCACCTACGCACTGGAAATCATACCTCACGGGACACTGGTACTACACTTGAGGTAAGGGCAGAGTAATGAACGTACTTGAAGAGATCGAGATATACGGTCATTTACGTAACCATCCAGACTGTATTCTCAGTGGGCAAAGAGAACTAAAGAACAGAATCTTTTTTAAAAACTTCGATAAAATTTTCTGAACCAAATCCTGATGGGTGCTGGATTGTGTCTTGGTTTTATGCTATGACGCCGCATGTGATGATTGCATAGTATTTTAGATCTCGCCCACTGTGACTTACTCTAGCAACATGTTTAGAGCTAAAGTATTTATCCTCAGTAATGAATTTGACTATATTATGCTACCTTGTATTTTTTACGTGTCTTATACTCCTTATTCCCTGCGACCATTTTAACGGTTAATATGTGACTTTATATTTTTATCATTCATCCTGTCCACTTTATTTTACTTCATCCTTTCACTTGTATACCAGTATCCGTAATTTTAGTGAGAGAAATGAAGTTTCATTTTTTCATATGAATGTATTCACCTGGAGGGCAGTGTCTTACACAATGTACAAGTTTATTCTATTTCTAGAAATATCTCATTTTAATAGCTTAAGAGTTTTTAAATAACAGTTATATTGCACGAAATGATTTGTGCCGTGCTATCAGCAAATACCAAACGTCACACACAAATACCCACAGGCACATACTGTGCAGTATTAAGTTATATACAATGTACATTTATCTCTTAATTTTAAGCGTTTTACATGAGATCCATTATTATTCTCTGTACGATCGTCGGTTATTCGTGACGCCTAACAAATTCGTTTTCTCCACACCTGGCTACTGATGCCTGTTCTCCACCTACACCTACATCTACATCCACATGATAACTCTGCAGTTCACAATTAAGTTCAAAAGTGCACAATTAAGTTCAAAAGTGGTTCAAATGGCTCTGAGCACTATGGGACTTAATTCTAAGGTCATCGGTCCCCTAGAACTACTTAAACCTAACCAACCTAAGGACATCACACACATCCATGCCCGAGGCAGGATTCGAACCTGCGACCGTACCGGTCGCGCGGGTCCAGACTGTAGCGCCTAGAACCGCTCGGCCACCACGGCCGGCCGCAATTAAGTGCCTTCAAGCTATTTCTTTATCGTTCCACTCACGAACAGCGCGCAAGGAAAACGAGCGCTTATATCTTTCCTTGCGAGCTCTGATATTTCTTCTTTTATTACGATGATCATTTCTGCCTATGTGGGTGGGCGCCAAGAACATATTTTCGCATTCGGAGGAGAAAGTTCCTGATTGAAATTTCATGAAAAGATCCTGAGGTAACTAAAAACGTCTTTGTTTTAATGACTGCCACCCCAACTCGCGCACTATACCCGTGGAACTCTTTCCCCTACTTTGCAATAATATAAAACGAGATGACCTTCTTCGAACCTTTTCGATGCTCTCCATCACACCTATGTGATGCAGATCCAAAACTGCGAAGCAATATAACAGAAGAGGACAGTCGAGCGTAGTGTAGGCAGTCTAGTTAGTGGACCTGTTGCATTTTCTAAGTGTTCAGCCAATAAATCGCAGTCTTTAGTTTGCTTTCCCCACAACATTATCCATGTGATCGTTCCAATTTAAGTTATTCGTAATGGTAATCCCTGAGTATTTAGCTGAATTCGTAGCCGTTATATTTGTGTGATTTATCGTGTAACCGAAATTTTGGGAGTTTCTTTTAGTACTCATGAGGATGACTTCACACTATTCATTATTTAGAGCCAATTGCCACTTTTAGCAACTCGCAGATATATTGTCTAAAACATTCTGATGACTTTAAAAGGCGGTAAATGACAGCATCATCTGCAAACAATCTATGAGACTTGCTCAGATTGTCTCCTAAGTTGATTATACAGATCACGGACAGTAGAGGGCCTATAACGCTTCCTAGAGGAACGCCAGATTTTACTTCTGTCTTACTCAATGAATTTCCTTCAATTACTACGAACTGTGTCCTTTCTGATGGGAAATAAAGAATCCAGTCGCACAACTGGGGCGATACTTCTTAAGCACACAATTTGATTAGAACTCATTTTTGAGAAACGGTTTTTTTAGTTTTTTAAACTATATGTGAAGGTAGTATCTGTTTCCGAAAGAACAGATACCATTGATGACCGTGCAGCTTCTCTAGAATGAAATGACAATTAAATCGACACCCTAGCTGCAAACAGGCGTTGATATACATCATTAGGGGCATGATGTATATCAACGCCTGTTTCGATTTAATTATCATTTCATTCTAGAGAAGCTGCACGGTCATTAATGGTATCTGTTCTTTTGGGAACAGATACTATCTTCATATATCGTTAAAATATGGCTCCCCGGCCATCGACCTTCTTGTGTGAATGTACATGCTATGCCCCAACTCGTACAGGACTTGGTAGATCAATCTGCCACGAGTAATGAGTGTGATGGGCATACATTTTTTAGGCGCACTACGAATGTAGTGGTGTGGACATGTTGGGAATGTGGGTCTCATGGGGAACATGCAATGGATAAGTACCTGCAGGTGCACCATCCTCTGTGCTCCCGGTGGCTGAGATGGATAGAACGCCTGCCATGTGTGCAGGAGATCCCGGGTTCGAGTCCCGGTCGGTGCACACATTTTCAACACGTCCCTAATGATGTATATCAACGCCTGTTTGCAGCTAGGGTGTGAAACGTCCCCTTAGAAAAATTATACATGACTGTGCTAAAACTGACACACAATATTTTTAGCGCAACGCAATCTGACTTTCAAAAATCCCTACAAAAAAATGGCACTGACTAACATTAACCTATACGTTTCACAAATCGCTTACCTCACAAAAATCTTGGTTACTCGAGCTACTGCAATACAGCGAGCGCCACTACTGCCAGCTAAATAAAAGATTCAAACTACGGAAGGCACTAACTACTGATAGGGATAGTTAGCAAATGAAAGATTTTAATAGAGAACAAACAATGTATTTACCTTAATATCATCAAAAGTCATAATATATATATAGCAGTTCATGTCGATTTAATTATCGTTTCGGTTTAAAAAAACGTTCTAGAAATCTAAAAATATGGAATCACTCATTACTTTGTGAGAATAAAGAAATCGTTGCGTTTTACAAGAAAGATATTTTCTGAATCCGTGTTGGCTATTTTTCAATAAATCGTTTTCTTCGAGGAAGTTCATATTGTCCGAACACAGTATAATGTCCAAAATCCTACTACCGACGTTACTGATATGGGTCTTTAACTCCATGTTGTGATACATTGTGCTGTGATGCTGTTATCGGGTTTCTTACAGTGTGGTTTTGGCTGCTTTCTTGTACAATAAAGACATACGTAAAATTTTACCTATTCCTCAACTTCGTGTACTAAGATAGTAGTTTTGAGAATCGACACTATATATGCTGCTTACTAACACTGTACCGAATAATTATGCTATAAATATTTATGCTCTGTTTATGAAATACGCCTTCAAAGTTGTACTAAATGTTTCTGTACTTGTGCTTATATGTGACACAGATTCGTGTATGTAAGTCCCATGTCTCCCATGTAAGTGTCAGTATAAGACAGATATATACTCTGAAATCGTATCGATTGTGCAGTTAGATCCTTTGTTTCTTTTCTGGCTGACAGTTAAAATTTTCCCTCACTCTCATGCACATGTGTCAGGTACAGAACAAGTCTATGTAGTGCAACTTGTGGTAATTATTACAAGTTTTGTTTTCTGGGTGTTTTTGACTGAATGTGGCATCTTAATAACATAGCAGTGCTGTTCTTTGCAAGCACTATCACGTCATGCACTTTATATTTTAGATCATGACTGTTGACGACTGTGCTGTGTACATACACTCCTGGAAATTGAAATAAGAACACCGTGAATTCATTGTTCCAGGAAGGGGAAACTTTATTGACACATTCCTGGGGTCAGATACATCACATGATCACACTGACAGAACCACAGGCACATAGACACAGGCAACAGAGCATGCACAATGTCGGCACTAGTACAGTGTATATCCACCTTTCGCAGCAATGCAGGCTGCTATTCTCCCATGGAGACGATCGTAGAGATGCTGGATGTAGTCTTGTGGAACGGCTTGCCATGCCATTTCCACCTGGCGCCTCAGTTGGACCAGCGTTCGTGCTGGACGTGCAGACCGCGTGAGACGACGCTTCATCCAGTCCCAAACATGCTCAATGGGGGACAGATCCGGAGATCTTGCTGGCCAGGGTAGTTGACTTACACCTTCTAGAGCACGTTGGGTGGCACGGGATACATGCGGACGTGCATTGTCCTGTTGGAACAGCAAGTTCCCTTGCCGGTCTAGGAATGGTAGAACGATGGGTTCGATGACGGTTTGGATGTACCGTGCACTATTCAGTGTCCCCTCGACGATCACCAGTGGTGTACGGCCAGTGTAGGAGATCGCTTCCCACACCATGATGCCGGGTGTTGGCCCTGTGTGCCTCGGTCGTATGCAGTCCTGATTGTGGCGCTCACCTGCACGGCGCCAAACACGCATACGACCATCATTGGCACCAAGGCAGAAGCGACTCTCATCGCTGAAGACGACACGTCTCCATTCGTCCCTCCATTCACGCCTGTCGCGACACCACTGGAGGCGGGCTGCACGATGTTGGGGCGTGAGCGGAAGACGGCCTAACGGTGTGCGGGACCGTAGCCCAGCTTCATGGAGACGGTTGCGAATGGTCCTCGCCGATACCCCAGGAGCAACAGTGTCCCTAATTTGCTGGGAAGTGGCGGTGCGGTCCCCTACGGCACTGCGTAGGATCCTACGGTCTTGGCGTGCATCCGTGCGTCGCTGCGGTCCGGTCCCAGGTCGACGGGCACGTGCACCTTCCGCCGACCACTGGCGACAACATCGATGTACTGTGGAGACCTCACGCCCCACGTGTTGAGCAATTCGGCGGTACGTCCACCCGGCCTCCCGCATGCCCACTATACGCCCTCGCTCAAAGTCCGTCAACTGCACATGCGGTTCACGTCCACGCTGTCGCGGCATGCTACCAGTGTTAAAGACTGCGATGGAGCTCCGTATGCCACGGCAAACTGGCTGACACTGACGGCGGCGGTGCACAAATGCCGCGCAGCTAGCGCCAGTCGACGGCCAACACCGCGGTTCCTGGTGTGTCCGCTGTGCCGTGCGTGTGATCATTGCTTGTACAGCCCTCTCGCAGTGTCCGGAGCAAGTATGGTGGGTCTGACACACCGGTGTCAATGTGTTCTTTTTTCCATTTCCGGGAGTGTATATGCATGACACGTAATTTTTGACGAAACGAGGGCGATGTATCCACACCGTTACTATAGGTAATTTCCATGTCTGTATAACGCTACATCCAATGTCACTGTCTGACTTCCATGTTTTAGCTCTCTTCTTTTATTATGGTGTGTTACGTTTTCAGAAGCATTTTAGAATAAGAAGTGCCCAAAACTAGTAGTGCTGTTAAACATGTGCTTAAAAAAAAGGTCTGTAGCAGGCATAAAAATCACCAAAATTGAACTAAATGCTTTCTCCGAAAATTATTTTCAGCAAATAGTTCAGGAAGTCACACGGAGTGTTAATGGTTGCGATAACGTACTAGATCCCTTTAAGACAAACAATTCTGAGCCATTAGATAGGATCTTGACGGACACAAACATGAGTGATTATAAGATCGTTGTAGCGAGATTGAAAACTGTAACATAGAAATCCATCGAAAATATATCTATTTAAAAAATTAAATAAAAGATCGTTTGACGCCTGTCTAAGAGACATTATACATTCCTTGCACACTAACTGTAGAAGCGCTAACCAAATGTGACTTAGAATCGACGAAATAGTGTTGACAGCAGTTGAGATTATTGTGCCAAGTGAATCAATGAGAGATGAGCAGATCTCCCATAATGCACAAACTGCTCGCTACTGCAGAAGCAATGAAAAACGCATGCTAGATTGAAAAGAATGTAAAATCCCCAAAACTGGCGACAGTTTACACATGCTCTAAACTTAGCACGGACTTCAATTCGAGATGCCTTTAATGGTTTCCACAACGAAACTCTGTCTCAAAATCCGACAAAAAATACAAAGGGATCCTGGGCGTATGTGAAGTACACCACCGGCAAGACACAACCAATACCGTCATTGCGTGATGGAAGTGGTACTACTATCAGCGAGAGCGTAACTAAAGCGGAGTTACTAAACACAGTTTTCCGGAACTCTTTCACCAAAGAAGACGAAGGAAATATACCAGACTTCGCATCAAGAATAGCTACCAAAATCAGTAATTTGGAAGTCGATGCCGTTGGTGTAGGGCAGCAATTTCAGTCACTTAATAAAGGCAAGTCTGCCGGTCCAGATTGTATACCGGCATCAATTACGTTCTCTCGGGGTACGCTGATGACATAGCTCCATTTTTAACAATCATACACTACCGTTCGCTCGACGAAAGGTACATACTTAAGACAGGATAATTTCACAGGTCAAACCAATACACAGGAAATAGGAGTAATCCGCTAAATTGTAGACCCATATCAATGGCATCGATTTGTAGCACTATTCTGGAACGTATACTGTATTCCAGCGTTATGAAATACCTCGAAGAAAACGATAGATCGACACATAAAAAGCACGGATTCAGAAAAAATCGTTCTTGTGGAACGCTACTGGTTCTTTATTTGCAGTAACTAATGAATGCTGTCAACAGAGGATCTTAAGTTATTTCTAGATGTCCATATGGCTTCTAACACCTTTTTTCACAAGGGACATCTAATCAAATTGCGTGTCTGTGGAGTATCGTCACAGTTGTGAGACTGAATTCGTGATTTCCTGTCAGAAATGTCACAGTTCAAAGTAACTGACGGGAAGTTCTCTAGTGAAACTGAATTGACATCTGCTGTTCCCAAAGTCAGAAGATCGAAACGAAATATAAGATGATTTAGACCACGTATCTGCACGGTGCAAAAAGTGGCAACTGACCCTAAAGAGTAAAAAATGTGAAGTCCTCCATGTGAGTACTAAAACGTTCCGGTATATTTCAGCTAAAGGATAAATAACACAAATTTAAAGATAGTCGACTCAACTAAATACCTACGGGTTAATTTACAAAAAACTTAAACTGGAACCATGACATAGAAAATGTGGAGAAAACGATCCAGGGACTGCTGGCAGGACAAAAAAAAAATTGCAACAAATCCACTAAAGAGATTGTCTACACCACGTTTATCTGTCCTCTTCCGCAGTACTGCTAGGAGGTATGGAATCCTACCGAAATAGAATTGACGGAGGACATCGAAAAAGTTGAAAGAATGGCAGCTCATTTTGCATTATGGCGATATAGGGGATTTTTTTCTTTATTGTGATTTTTATCACCTTACACAAGGCGGGCTATCAGCAGCTGAGTACGCCGCTCTTCAGCCTTGAGATTTACAATAAGTAATAAATAGAGGGGACACAGAGAATACAATCAAAAACGGCGGGCAAAACAATGCAGACACCAAAAAACAAAAAACACGGAGCCGTTCACGCCTGACGAGAAAACATCACTGACACTAGTTGACACAGCGCACAAAACAGGGATGATGGCGATGGTACACGTGAACAGTGGCGGCGTTTCGGCGAACAGACACTAAACACAAACGAAGGCACACACACGGGACACTAATGGCGATGACCTCTGGCGCGCGAATGTTCACTGTGCGTGTGCGAGTCCGGGGACCTGCCAAGAGAGGAGGAGGAGGAAGGGGAGTGGGAGAGCGAGAGGGGGGGAGCAGAGATGCCACGGGCAGGGGAGATAGGGGAAGGGAGTAAGGGGGAGGGGAAGCCCGGGGGAAGATGGATGGAAGGACGGGACGGGGGAAAAGGAAAGAGAAGGGAAGGGAAGAGAAGGGAGGGATGGTACCTAAAGGAAAGGACACCGGAAGTGGGGGGGGGGGGCAGGGTCAAAGTTGATAGGAGGGGTAGATGGAGGGGAGGAGGACATCATCAGGGAGGAGGAGCTGGTGGAAGCCACCTTGGGAGAGGGTAAGGAGGGTTGAGAGATGGAGACTGGGTGGGACGTGAGAATACAGGCGCGGCAGCGGAGGGGGTTGGGAGAGGATCGGGGAGACGAGCGGGTGAGAAGGATCGAGTTTACGGGGGGTGTACAGGATCCGTATCCTTTCAGGGAAAAGGAGGAGGTGGGGGAAGGGGATGAGATCGTACAGGATCCGCGTGGGGGAGGGGAGACGGATGCGATAGGCGAGGCGGAGAGCATGACGTTCAAGGATTTGGAGGGATTTATAAAAGGTAGGGGGGGCAGAGATCCAAGCCGGATGGGCATAGCAAAGGATAGGGCGGATGAGGGATTTATAGGTGTGGAGGATGGTGGAGGGTTCCAGACCCCACGTACGGCCAGAGAGGAGCTTAAGGAGACTGAGTTGGGAGCGTGCCTTGGCTTGGACTGTCCAGAGGTGGGGAGTCCAGGAGAGGAGACGGTCGAGGGTGACGCCAAGGTACTTACGGGTGGGAGTGAGGGCGATAGGACGGCCATAGATGGTGAGATAGAAATCAAGGAGGCGGAAGGAAGGGGTGGTTTTGCCTACAATGATCGCCTGTGTTTTGGAGGGATTGACCTTGAGCAACCACTGGTTGCACCAAGCGGTGAACCGGTCAAGATGGGATTGGAGAAGGTGTTGGGAGCGCTGCAGGGTGGGGGCAAGGGCAAGGAAGGCGGTGTCATCGGCAAACTGGAGAAGGTGGACGGGGGGTGACGGCGGCGGCATGTCCGCCGTGTACAAAAGGTACAGAAGGGGGGAGAGGACGGAGCCTTGGGGCACACCGGCAGAGGGGGAAAAAGGTGTAGGAATCTGTGTTATGGATGGTGACATAAGAAGGACGGCAGGAGAGAAAGGAGCCGATCAGACGGATGTAGTTAACGGGAAGGGCGAAGGTTTGGATCTTGAAGAGGAGACCGGAATGCCATACGCGGTCATAAGCACGTTCGAGGTCCAGGGAGAGGAAGATGGCGGAGCGATGGCAATTAAGCTGTTCGGAAAGGAGATGAGTGAGGTGAAGGAGAAGGTCGTCGGAAGAGAAGGACGACTGAAAGCCACACTGGGTTACGGGAAGGAGGCGGTGCTGGCGGAGATGGCGGTGGATGCGTCGGGTGAGGACAGATTCCAGGACCTTGCTGAAGACTGAGGTAAGACTGATGGGACGGTAGGAGGAGACGGTGGACGGCGGTTTGCCAGGTTTAAGGAACATGAGGATACGGGAGGTTTTCCACAGGTCGGGGTAGTAACCGGTGGACAGGACTACATTGTAGAGCCTGGCCAGGGTGGAGAGGAAAGAGACAGGAGCTTCACGAAGGTGACGGTAGGTGACACGATCGTGACCAGGAGCGGTGTTGCGTTTTGTGCGGAGTGTATCAATGAGATCCTGTGTAGTGATAGGGGCATTGAGTTCCGTGTGTGCAATGTTGCCCAAGTAGTGGAAACCAGGAACGAGGGGAGGGACAGAGGTGTCAGTTCGATTGCGGATATCCGGGAAGAGGGAGTAATCGAACTGGGGATCATCGGGGATGGAAAATACATCGGAGAGGTAGGAGGCAAAGTGATTGGCCTTACTAAGGGTGTCAGGGAAAGGGTGATCATCATGGAGAAGAGGATAATAGGGGGAGGGTTGAGTTCCGGTAAGGCGACGGAAGGCCAACCAGAACTTGGACGAGTTGATTGGTAGGGTAGCATTTAAACGGGTGCATGTCTGTCGCCAGTCCCGGCGTTTCTTGGCCACGAGCAAATTACGAATGTGTCGCTGGAGTTGCCGGTGGCGTCGTAGTGTGTCCGGGTCACGTGTGCAGAGGAAGGCACGGTAGAGACGACGGGATTCACGGAGGAGGAGGACGGCCTGTGGGGGTAAGGTAGGACAGTGGGGGTGGACGGCGACAGTAGGGACGTGGGCCTCCACGGCCTCAGACAAGGTCTGCTGGAGAAAGGAGGCGGCATGGGTGACATCGTCAGGGTGGTGGTAGGTTAAGGGGTGGCTATCGACCTGGGTGGAAAGGGTATCCCTGTAGGCATTCCAGTTGGCACGGGAATAGTCATGGACGTACTTAGGGGGAGGGTCATTACGAGGGTCGGGGCGGGGGCGACGACCGTCTGAAATGGTGAGGAGGACAGGGAGATGGTCGCTACCAATAGGCTCCAGGACATCCACCGTTATGCGGCCAAGGAGGTTGGGGGAGGAGAGGATAACATCAGGAGTGCGCTAAGTCAGTGGCTGGCGCGCTGCCAAGATGCCGTAGCACCGCCTTATCGGCGGGGTCAAAGGTCAAGCGCTCAGAGAGCTGACGTAACATGCTGTTGCATACTCTATGTCGACAGATTCTACACTCCTGGAAATTGAAATAAGAACACCGTGAATTCATTGTCCCAGGAAGGGGAAACTTTATTGACACATTCCTGGGGTCAGATACATCACATGATCACACTGACAGAACCACAGGCACATAGACACAGGCAACAGAGCATGCACAATGTCGGCACTAGTACAGTGTATATCCACCTTTCGCAGCAATGCAGGCTGCTATTCTCCCATGGAGACGATCGTAGAGATGCTGGATGTAGTCTTGTGGAACGGCTTGCCATGCCATTTCCACCTGGCGCCTCAGTTGGACCAGCGTTCGTGCTGGACGTGCAGACCACGTGAGACGACGCTTCATCCAGTCCCAAACATGCTCAATGGGGGACAGATCCGGAGATCTTGTTGGCCAGGGTAGTTGACTTACACCTTCTAGAGCACGTTGGGTGGCACGGGATACATGCGGACGTGCATTGTCCTGTTGGAACAGCAAGTTCCCTTGCCGGTCTAGGAATGGTAGAACGATGGGTTCGATGACGGTTTGGATGTACCGTGCACTATTCAGTGTCCCCTCGACGATCACCAGTGGTGTACGGCCAGTGTAGGAGATCGCTCCCCACACCATGATGCCGGATGTTGGCCCTGTGTGCCTCGGTCGTATGCAGTCCTGATTGTGGCGCTCACCTGCACGGCGCCAAACACGCATACGACCATCATTGGCACCAAGGCAGAAGCAACTCTCATCGCTGAAGATGACACGTCTCCATTCGTCCCTCCATTCACGCCTGTCGCGACACCACTGGAGGCGGGCTGCACGATGTTGGGGCGTGAGCGGAAGACGGCCTAACGGTGTGCGGGACCGTAGCCCAGCTTCATGGAGACGGTTGCGAATGGTCCTCGCCGATACCCCAGGAGCAACAGTGTCCCTAATTTGCTGGGAAGTGGCGGTGCGGTCCCCTACGGCACTGCGTAGGATCCTACGGTCTTGGCGTGCATCCGTGCGTCGCTGCGGTCCGGTCCCAGATCGACGGGCACGTGCACCTTCCGCCGACCACTGGCGACAACATCGATGTACTGTGGAGACCTCACGCCCCACGTGTTGAGCAATTCGGCGGTACGTCCACCCGGCCTCCCGCATGCCCACTATACGCCCTCGCTCAAAGTCCGTCAACTGCACATACGGTTCACGTCCACGCTGTCGCGGCATGCTACCAGTGTTAAAGACTGCGATGGAGCTTCGTATGCCACGGCAAACTGGCTGACACTGACGGCGGCGGTGCACAAATGCTGAGCAGCTAGTGCCATTCGACGGCCAACACCGCGGTTCCTGGTGTGTCCGCTGTGCCGTGCGTGTGATCATTGCTTGTACAGCCCTCTCGCAGTGTCCGGAGCAAGTATGGTGGGTCTGACACACCGGTGTCAATGTGTTCTTTTTTCCATTTCCAGGAGTGTATATGTACCCTTGTCCGTTTTTAAGCTACGCTACAGTTCACTTTATTTGTGAAAATACATTGTACAATCGCCCACAAATTTAACATATTCACAAGTACCTTTTCCTTTAATCCATATAAATACAGTTTCATTAACAGATATCTTACGTCTACTACGTGTATACAAGGTAAAAGGGGAGGGTGACATGTATGTTGATTTGCCAAAGTCTTTATTTGCATTTTCCGTTACATTATATGTTCGATACGCTATGACTATATATAAAACAATTGAAGACGTCGAAATGACCACATCTGCCGCCGACAAGAAAAAGAATACCATCAAATCTGTCGCTGCACACTCTCTACTGGACGGACCTGCAGTGTTTTGTGGTTGCAGACTGAATAAAGACTTTGGCAAATCAACATATATGTCACCCTCACCCTTTTCCTTGTATACGAGATTAGAGCGCGCACGGAGGCTTTCAGACAGTCGTTCTTCCCGCGAACCATACGCGACTGGAACAGGAAAGGGAGGTAATGACAGTGGCACATAAAGTGCCCTCCGCCACACACCGTTGGGTGGCTTGCGGAGTATCAATGTAGATGTAGATGTAGATGTAGATGTAGGAGTGGAGTTGGATTCGGGACGGGTGTGCTGGGGGATGGGGATGAGGTCGCCTTGAAGGGAGGAGAGGAACCGATGCCACCGCCGTAACTGGGAGGCGGAACAACTATGGATGTTGAGGTCAGCGGTGATCACGTAGGAGGAGAAGGTACAGTCAATGTGGGAGAGGAAGTCGAAGGGAATAGGGGCGTTAGGGTGGACATAGATGGTGGCGCAGGTAACGGTAAGGCCGGGGAAGAAGAGACTAAGGATCAGGTGTTCGGTGGGGTCGGGAAGGAGAGGTTGAAGCCGAACGGGGATCTGGCGGTGGTGACCAATGGCAACCCTGCCACGCACAATTGGGAGGGGATTATCGGAGCGGTGCAGGAGATAGGGTGAGGTGTGGATGGAGTGGTGGGGTTGGAGGAAGGTTTCATTGAGGAGGAAGGCATCCACGCGGTGGGTGGCAAGGGTGTGCAGGAAGAGGTTCTTGTTGGCGGGAAGGGAGTGGATATTGTTGAAAAGGATACGTTCCTGTCGCGCCATGACAGGGATTTAGACGAGGGTGTCAAGACGGGAGAAGGTGAAATGGGCCTGGTTGTTGAAGTAGGTGGCGTACATCTTGAGTTGGAATATGGAACGGGTGGCGAGGGAGATCTGCTGGAGGGTGTGGGGGCGCTGAAAGGGATGAACATTTTGAAGGACGATGGTGAGGAACCTGATGATGTCCTCAGCGGTGGGAGGAGGACGAAGGGAATTGCCCGGAGGGGTGGGGGCGTCCAGGGGACGGACAAGGACGGTGAGTTCAGGAGTGGTCGGAGGGGGGCGGGCTTTACACTTTTGGGAGTAGGTGGGATGGGGGAGATTGCAGGTATTGCAGGAGGGAGGGGATTGAAGGTTAGGGCACTGCCGGAGGAAGTGCGCTTGCCTACAATGTGGGCAGGTGGGGGCCTCGCGGCACTCAGCTGTTGGGTGTGCATTATAGCGCAGACACCGCTGGCAGCGCAGGGATTGAGGAGGGGAATGGGAGGGGTCGACCTTGTAGCGCTGGTGGAAGAGGAGGGCACCCTCCTTCAGGAGACGGTCAATGGAGGGGGCGTCCTCGGAGAAAACCCGCGTAAGGCGAGTGGGGCCGGCCGAGTTGAAAATGCGGCGGATCGCCCGCACTTCCAGCGTGGGATGCGCCTTGAGCTCCGCCAACACCTCCTCCTCCGTGATCGATGGACTGAGCCGAGTGATCACGGCGGTGAGGGTCGGCGGGCGACGCGGTGTTTGGGGTTGGTGGGTAGGAGATCGAGAAGGAGCAGGGGCAAGGGAGGCATTGGGGCCAAAACGGGTGATGGGGAGGTGGGAGAGGATGTCAGTATGGAGTGTGGGACTGAGGGAGGAGATGAGAACAGAATCCAGTCTGGGAGTGAGGAGAGAGATGGGGGCATCAGGGAAGTGTTGGCGGAGGAGGAGGGAGAGATTCCGGGCCTTGAGAAGGGCAGGATCGGGACGGGAGAGGAGGTATTTGTATAAAGAGGGGGAGGGAGGAGGAGGAGGAGGAGGCGGAGGGAGCAGGGCCAGGTGGGGAGACATCCATGGCATCTTGGGGGGGGGGGGGGAAGGAGGACGGGGTGGGGCCTTTTTGGGAGCAGAGGAGGTGGTGGTGCCACTAGGGCGTTTAATGGCGGCAGAAGGGCGGGTGGTGATATGAGGGACGGGAGCTATAGGGAGGTGGTGCGAAGGGACAGGTCCCAGCGTGGACGCAGCAGTTGGCGCCGGAGATGGTGACGGTGAAGGCGACGGCGACGGTGGCGGTGGCGGTGGCGGTGGCGGTGGTGATGGCGAAGGCGCTGGGGAGAGCTGGGCATGGACAGTGGCCCGACGGGCCACCACCCTAGCCGGAACTGCAGTGACCGGCTGGGGGAGTGGGGGGAAAGGATAAGATCGAGAGGAGCGGAAGGAAGAAGCTGGAGAGGGGGTGACAAAGAGCGAGGGCGAAGGGAGAGTGAGAAGAGGTGGGATGGAAGGTGGGGGGTGTGACTGGGCACACCATGTTATAGTGGTGGAGGCGGCGGAAGGGGAAGTATAAACTATGGCTGTGGTGGTAGTGGTGGCGGTGGTGATGGGGGCGGACATGACGATAGGGAGAAACAAAAACGCACAGGACGAAAAAGAAAGGACACAAACCGGGAACAGACGAAGACAAAGACGGAGGAAGACGAAGACGGACGAAGACCAGGGTCGGACGGCGACGGCGGGTTGCAGGAACGCCGCAGCTGCTGCTGCCGCGGACGGGGCCGGGGCTGCTGCTGCTGCTGCTGCTGCTGCTGGCTGGCTGGACCCCTGCTGCTGCTGCTGCAGGAGGACTGGCTGGCTGCTGCCGGCTGGACCGCTGCTGCAGGCCGGGACCGGGGCTGCTGCTGCTGCTAGACCGCTGCGGCTCTGCTCGGCTGGCTGGCTCCTGAAAAACCTAGTACTTCGATTAGTGCTGGAATGGCACAATCGAAGGGCGGTAACCTTGCGGAGTACCGCCGGAGATGATATAGGGGAGAGGGTTTCACTGATATAAGCGAGTTCGGGTAGCAATCACTAAATCAAAGGCGTTTTTTTTTAATTTACTGTATCTTTTGGAAAACGTATTTATTTGATTTAAAGTTAATACATTCATTTATATATTCAGTTTTCCAAGTTTTTGATATGTGGATTTACACTAGCTTGATTATGTTCTTTTTCTCTGTTCAATTTTAGTTGTATATTATGTTTATCACCCCACGCTGTGCAGAGCCCTCTACTTCCTTCCGTGCTAACTGCCTAGCCCACGCAGCTACATCCACGTTTTTTTATGTGTGATCTTCCAGATTGGAAGGTGGTGTGACGCCTCCTTGCAAGGCGGCTGCTTATATTTATGTACATTTGGTCATATTCTGTACTGCTATGACTACTTTTGTTGTCGTATCTGAAGTAAATCTATCGTTTTTATATTTCATGCACACCTGTCGTTCTGTTTTTACAACGCCCAAATGAGGGTACTTATTCTTTATTTATAGAATCTTACGTTCTGGTGTTACTTGGGATGTGACATACGCCGTTGGCATTAATTTTAATGTGACAAATGCCCCAGGTACTAATTTTAACGTGAGTCCCCCAATATTTCGTACTTCATCTCTTTTCCGAATTTATGCTATTGAATTGTTTACGTACAGGGTGAGGCAAATAAAAGTGGCCTGACGAGTCAATAAGATTGGACGTGAATGTATGCACATATATGGCAGCATTAACGGAGGAGTAAAAGACATACAGTTACGGTACTTCCAACAGGATGGAGCACCTGCCCATATAGCAGGCCGTAACTTGGAGCACATTTATACAATCTTCACGCCTGATAAGAGTTATAGGTCAGTCTGGTCGCGGCCCTAGCTGGTCACCAAGGTCACCAGATCTTTCAGCGTGCAATTACTTTATGTGGGCAGCCATCAAGTCTAAAGTGGATCGCAACAAGTGCATTGCTGGCTATTGTGGCCGAGCGGTTCTAGGCGCTTCAGTACGGAACCGCGCTGCTGCTACGGTCGCAGGTTCGAATCCTGCCTCGGGCATGGATGTGTGTGATGTCCTTAGGTCAGTTAGGTTTAAGTAGTTCTAAGTCTAGGGGGCTGATGACCTTAGATGATAAGTCCCATAGCGCTCAGAGTCATTTGAACAACTGCATTATAATATTTCGAATGAGACTGCAGCAATTCCAGCAGTCCAGCTTCGGCGCGCCTTCAGCAACTTGCTGACCTCTGCTATTGTCAGATTATTACTGTATTTCCTTTCCTGTGCTGTCTCCTCCTAATGCCTACATATGTTGTTGACTTATTTCTACGTATGCATCATTGTAATAAAATAAGAGAAATCGCTGACCCAAGGAAAAATTTTGATGTTCAGTTTTTCTAAGTGCTGTTCCAGAATGGAAATAGTCTTAAATAGGTTCTATAAACCACTTGCCATACACCTAAGTGCGAACTGCACTGTAGTCATTTATACGTAGAAGTATAAACAACGCAAAGACGAAGGTAATGAATAGCAGAAAGGAGGATAATGACTTACTTAACATCAAAATTTGGAACGAAATATCAGCGTAAGAAGTGAAAGGATTTTCCATTCCAGGAAGCAATATAAGCGCGAGCTGTGCTGCAGACATTGTCGGGTAGTGGTTAGCATCGCTGGCTGTTGTGCTGCATGTCGCCAGTTAAATCCAACCACCAGCAAATATTTTTTATTTGTGATTTACCATTTCTAGAAAGCACAGGAAATTTTTTATATCTGTTAAGCTTCCATGTTCTAGAATATTCAATGTTTGTATAAACAGCACCATTCTCCGTCAAGGAGACATTTCTGTTCGTTCTGTACATTGGTGTCAATAATACAAGTGTTTTTAGTGCTAAATGTTGTTCTCGTCTGAGAGAAAAATTACAGTTACTTACCTTTTAATTATGAGCATGGTGTGTGGCCTCCTCACTGATCAATTAATGATGTAGCTTGACTTTGACACGATTTGTATGACTGGTATTTTCCATAAAAATTTTTTTAATTACTTGCATGTAATGGCTTTTGGTTTCAACGTCATCGAAAGACGTAAGTGTGTCCTGGTTGCAATGCATTTATTCGTAACAATATATTATTTTAGTTCTCAATTATTTCTTAGTGATCACTTATGTTTATCACATATGAGTACTTTTTGAGCAGTGTGCTACTCAGTAAGCTTTTCTGGTTGTATTGTCGAAGTCATCCTTTATGATACACTGCATCCTTGTGGGCTACTTAGTATACCTGTGTGTGATTGTTTCACGGCAGTACACGATATATAGATACATTCGCATATGAATGTTTGCATCATGAACAGTTTCCTTGAGTGGGTCTTTCATACATTCTACGTATGTTATGATCTGAGGTGGGTTTTACATTCAGTTTATAACACATATTGGACGTTCATTTTATAGATATGACGTAGTGTATGCCCCTCATCTGTGTACAACTAAGCATTTTATACTTTGACACGACACATAGGTCATGTTCCTTCTCTTTACTTGTTGGGAGGTAATGTTTCCTTCCATTATCACCTTCTACAGTTATTTTGTCTTACAGCAGGTTATTTCAGGGTTGTGCAGATAATATATGTCCGACTATCCAATAAAAATCATGAATAGTTATTTAAAGAAGTTTTTAATAGATATCATAATTGTACAATGTATTGAGTGGAGATTTGTTATGGTATATTTTAGATATGTGACAATGGATGTATCTGTTTGTTCTATCAAACGTTCAGTGTGAATTCACTTGTAGAGTTTTGCCATTGTTTCTCATCTATTTTAATCTGTTTGATTGATAAGTTGATAATGCTATTGTTACTGTTTTATGCATACAGGCCTGAAAATGACACATACAAGTGTTGAAACTGGTTGCAACAAAATAAAATAAAATCATAAGGACAGTTGTAGGTGTTTTATTTTGTCACAAGTAAACGGCCATCGTCCCAGTGACCTCCTGCCTAAAGGAGACACATATTAAAGCTTAATACTGACTTGGCACACTATATGTGAGGAGGTGGAACACAACCATTCAGCCACTACCATTGAGGCAGCACACTGTATGCCCTTAGCACATCTCTAGGTTGCTCTTGTGTCTGTATGGTAAGCGTGCATTTTTCAGCGGAGACCTGCAAACTCCACAATCAGCGAACCATCCATCTCATATTTCATGAAGCCAATAGCCTTATTGTTAGCCGGCTTTATGGCATATGGATTATCAGGTGCATATCCAGATGTGTCAAACGCATAGGGGTGGAAGCTTCTTACTCCATATGGATTGCAAACCTTCATCCAATAGATGAAGTTGTTTGTGTGTATATAAAGTAACTCTGGGTCAGCCAAGTGAGTTTTTGCAAAGTCATAATGAAGATCTTACATGTGAAGTTTAGATAGGACTAATATAAATGTATCTACAAAACATGTTTTTTGAACTCTATAAAACGTTTTCTATTTAAGATTATGAGCCATTTAAAATTTTAGCTGGCGATATAATCTTCTGCACTATAATATCTCTCCTAACAGGTGACTAAATGAATTTCACTATGGTCTCTACCAGTTTCCATAGTTTTGCCAAGAACTGCATATTCTTAAGTTGAAAAAAGTATTTTTGAAATGAACACATCGTGGACGCCCTCTTTTCAGTGTTTAAAGCAATATATTCCTTCGACCTGGGATGCTGTTTGAAGGAAATAGCACAGGTGACTATATATTTCCAATCCCAGCATGTGATACTGGTGGAGATTTTGATAATATATGTAATATGCCTTGTTTTTTCCCTCTAGCGTTGTCAACAGTTTGAGGTGGGGACCAATTCGTGGAATTTGGCACTTGACGTAACAGCAGATTAGTAAGTGAGTCACGCAACTGTTAGGACACATAAGTCTACCTCTAAAACGTATCCTGTTTCAGAATTTGCCACCACAGACGAGAAATTACACAATCCAATGATTTCCTCACCAGACACACATCGAAACCCTCCAATAGACTGTTGCATGGCATACCCGTATACATCGTTTATATCCACATACATGTTGTAACTTAAACTGACAAATACTTTACTGAACTTTTTAAACAAATGGAGGTAATTTCCCTCTGTATGCCTACGGACACAGTGACAAAAGCCCACCGTTAATCATTCACTCGAAAAATAACAGCACATCAGCAGGTGCCAAATCTCGCGAGTACGGTGGGTGGAGTGCAACTGCCATGTTTTTTACCAAAAAGGTCCTGGTGGTCAAGGACGTGTGACAGGGTGCATTGTCATGATGCAGCAGCCAGTTCTCTTGACACCAAAGTTCGAGCCATCATCACCGCACGTTTTCACGGAGCCATCACAAAACGTCACAGTAGTACACGGAATTCACTGTTTGGTTGGGTGGCACAAATTCTTTGAGCACAACTCCCTTAGTATCAAAGAAAACAATGATCATGCTCTTCACCTGTCTCGCTTTTTTGGGTCTGGGAGAGCCCGGGCTATTCCACTCAAACACACGCATATGGCTCATGCTCTGCCCCCAAACACTTGTTGTATCATTGCAAAGTTCTTTGTAGCACTTTTCTCAAGATTGGCACAGAATCTGATACACACACGTTGTTCTGCTCGCAGAGTCATCGTAAAATCGCCACACACCAAACACAGAGTCTTACATAAATCAATGTGGACACACAACACGTCCTCCCAGCTAAATGCCACTCCACACACTGACCCATCAGATATGCGGCTCTCGCCACCTAGCGGTGCAAAGATCTACTACTCCTACTATCCAGATGGCAGCACCAGTCCCGAAAATTATGGATTCCACCTCGTATGTAGTGTGCCACACTGAAGTGTACGACAGCTACTATTGATGACTATCATTTAGTATTAGTTGCAATCTCAGACTTTGTGCAGATCATTAAGTTATCTATGGGTACGTTTTATCCTATGAAAGTTGCAATAATTTGCAATTAGATCCTAACAAAATAGAAGCCTGGTGCAATGACTAACAACCATTCCTTCAGCACCCATGTGTAGGTAAAGGAAATGGAAGGATTCAGTTCCATGGCAATATACTACAAAATTGCACTTTGTCTACAAAAGAGATTTCTCATTAATCAGTTCTCTATATATCAGGAGGAATAACATTACACTGATACCAGCTACACTCCATCTGAAAGTAATGGGTGGTTTTGCAGGCACATATAGACCTGAAGAATGCCAATGTTCATGTATAGGTGAGAATGAAAGAGACCATAAAACATCAATACAACCTAGGATAGAGAATAACAGGTTTTACAACAAAAAAAAAAAAAACAACAAAAAAAATAATAATAATAATAATAATAATAATATTCAGTTTTGGTCACATTCTAATTTATTCGAACAGATGCCAGTAACTGATTTTATCTCTACAGTCATCATCAAATCTTCAAGGGGGAATAGGGACTTCAGAATTTGTGAAACAAGAACACACACGGAAAACAAGTTCGATACCTTAAAGAGAGTGTTGCTGATAACTGTAAGATAGTAGTTAAGTGAAAAAGAGACAGATGGGGAAAAATGTAAGTAAACTGATTATTATTTCAAAAGTAATCAAAATAACTGTTAATACTTTTATCTCACTGTGAGACACGACTTCTGCAATGTACTCTAAAGAACCTGGGCAATATGTGGGCTTGTCCACAGGTTGGCCAAATTGATTCATCTACACCCCAGAAGTTTCACTTGGGAGCCCTTAAACATCCTCCATACAGTCCTGATCTCTTCCCATGCAATTTCCATATTTTAGTGCTCTGAAGAAAGACATTCATGGCTCTCAATTTACTTCAGATGAGGGATGTAGGCCTGGGTACAGTCATAGTTCTGGAAGCAACTGCAAACACTGTTCCATAAAGGCTGTGTGACCATCTTGTCCCGCAGTGAGACAAATGTATTAGCAGTTACTGTCATTACTTTTGAATAGAGAGATATAGTTCGAAATGTCAACTTTGTTTTCAATTAATTCTGTTTATGTGCCTGTATACCACTTAACTCCATAACTACACAGTAGGTGTTTACATTTACTCCTTGTAGGTGTGGCAGTCAAACGTGCATTTATTATTAGTGCACAGAAGTGTTGGAAGTAGTGGGGGGGGGGGGGGGGGGGAGTAACCAAGGTCACGACTGTGTTCCCAAACACAAAACATTTCAGTAGCCATGGAGCAGTCGACTAAGCAACAACGGTCGTTTGCAGTGAAAGCGTTCTAACAAGGGGTAGGTATGTAGCTGCTCAGCATCATTTCCACACACTCTTTCAAATAAATTGTAATAGGCTGGTGCCTTTGGTTAACTCAATAAAAACATGGGTAGAAAACTTTAAAAATTTTGGTGAAACAACAAGGAAAAGAGGTAGCAGAGCGAAGACAGTGCCTACTCCTGGAATGTGGAACATGCAAGAATTGCTGTGGGTAGAAGCGCCCGGAGGTCAGCGCATAGGCAGTGTGTTGTGCCTGGAATTTCTGACAGGATTGTCCGAAGGATTTTGAGGTTAGACTTACATCACCACCCATACAAAATCCAAGTGGTTGACACTTTGAATAATAATGACTTCATAGTCTGACAGCATTTCTGTGAAAGTCTTTTGCAAATGATTGAAGAAAACGAGGAGCTTGTTCACAACCTCTGGATAAGTGACAAGGCAAATTTTCACCTCAATGGGTATGTGAGCAAACAGAACTTTAGATATTGGAGTGACCAGATCCCTCACCAACTACATGAAAAACCCCTACACTCAACCAAGGTAACAGTTTGTTGTGCAATGTCCTCATCGGGAATAACAGACCCTTATTTTTTGAGAACGAAAGAGGGCAATCTGTTACCATGAATGCTGAGTGCTATTCACCAATGTTAAGGACAGTCTTCATACCTCAGCTTCGTCAATATGCAGTGAATGAAGAAACATTATTTCAACAAGATGGAGCAAGTCACACAGCCCGCATGAGCATTAATGTTCTCAATGAAGTTTTTCCTAACTGGGTGAGTTCCAAGAATGAAGCGATTGCTTGGCCCCCCCTGTTCACCTGACCTTACAGCTTGTGATTTTTTCTTATGGGGTTACCTTAAGACCAAAGTGTATGCACAAACACAGATGTAAATGTCCTGTGACTAAGGCCTCCCGCCAGGTACAAGTGTTTCAATTTGTCTCCACTTCGGAGACTTGCGCGTCGATGGGGACGAAATGATAATTAGGACAACGCAACACCCAGTCCCTGAGAGGAGAAAATCTCCGACCCAGCCAGGAATGGAACCAAGGCCCTTAGGATTGACATTCTGTCGCGCTGACCACTCAGCTACCAGGGCGGACACAAACACGGATTAAAATTAGGTTTTCAAGGAACACACACAATTGGAAGCAAGTTGAAACAACATCCACCATGTCACTCAAATCATAAATATTCACAGTGAGGAGTGTATGACCTGAACTGTCACAATTCTGAGAGGGTATTCATTGGACAAACAGGTAGAAACTGTATCATGTGATGCATTGAATGTATGTACATGCACAGTACACAGCATTCAATTAGATTTTAAAATTTTACCATCATGAGCAAGAAGAAAATCGAAATCTAGGTGTTAACCAAAGAAATAACCATCCGAAATCCTCTAATGAACAACTGTCAACACAGTGTCTGCTTTGATATTTTTGAAGACTTGCTATAATTGAGTGCAATAGGGCAATTTCTATTCACAGTACAGCCCTTAACCAAAGTCATTATTCTGTCAAAGACAACTATGCCAGTAACACAGCCCATTCTACTACTAGTGCACTCAAGCAAAGTTTCTTTTACATAAATTTTATTTATTACCTTTTGTACTTCAGGCATATTTTACATTATTGTTACTACTTTTAACAAGTAAGTTTAATTTGCAATTTAATTAAATGATGTTCATTTGGTACATTCAGAGGTGTTCACATTGCACAACTCTTATATTAAACAAAATTTTATTACAGCAATGAATATATGTAATTGACAAATGCAGGAATTTCACCTTTTTACTGCATTTTTTGATATTTATTTACTTTTAATAAATATCTCAAGTGTGTCACCACACCTTCCATTAGCAGCAAGATTTGTAGCTTTTGCCTGTTATTTGAGTATTACACATCATTTTAAATTGTTTGGTTTCATGTTACACGAGAGAGAGAGAGAGAGAGAGAGAGAGAGAGAGAGAGAGAGAGAGAGAGAGAGAGAGAGAGAGAGTGAGTGTGTGTGTGTGTGTGTGTGTGTGTAATTTCAACAAAGGCCTTGTTGGCCCAAAGCTCTTCCGATAGTCTTTTCATTGTGCCTATCTGCAATTCAGCATGGTCACTATATAGTGAGTAGCAATAATCCTTTCTTAAAATTATTACATTCCATACTGGATTTTCCATTGTTTGACTTACATAACAGTTTTGTACACATCACCTTTTCAAATGGATAAACTAGAATACTGTATCATCACAAAATGCTTTGTTTTTAGATGATTTATCACAAATGGAAACTCATCCAAAGTAAGTGACAGTTTGAGGCATCTACTGCTTTATTTTCAACAGATCAGCAATAAGTGGCCCAATTCAAATGTGACCTTATTTTTCATGAAAGCTATACATTTGTTGACTGACAACCATAAATAATGATGTGTAAACATATTTCTCAGCCATGTACATATCGTTGCTTTTGTACACCAATCTCATGCCAGAAATAAGACAGCTCAATTAGTGGAACCTGGTGGCCCAATAACAACACAAAGTCTCTTTCTCCTGCCAGAAAGGTTATCACCAGCATTTTCTGGAATCCCAGAAAGATTATTTTTATTGAGTATCTCATTAAGAATGAAATAACTGGCAAGAATTATGCAGGTCTTCTGGACAAACTACACGAAAAAATACAATGGACTTGCCCACAAATTTCAAGTGGTAATCTGAAATGCTGTAACCCTGTACATCATACCTGGATACCTGCCACAGCAATAGGCCACTGGCATATCACACTCGAATATTCTTCCAATGGAATCAGTGTAGGACAGCCACCAGAGCCACCTGCAACTTGTGCACACAGTATGGCAACCTCTCCCCTCCCAACTACCGGAACTCTCCTCAATTTAAGGACAGCAGGGCAGGCGACTTTCCTCAGATTGTGGTCTACTGCTTATTGTACTGTTTCTATGTTTGTTGGTCATCTGACTGTGGACAGATAAGCTTTTGTCCTTAGTGGCCACATTATTGTTTGTGACTGGAACAGCTACCCTGACTTCAACTACTCCAAAACCAGTGGTTGGCAAACATTTTGAGCCCAATGAAAAGGTCATAGAAGCTGTCAATAGGTATTTTGCAGATCTATCACAATTGCAATTTAGGAATCAAATATATTCATCGGAAAACCTTAAAGATATAGCACATGGATCTGAAATGGAGCTACATTGAAAATTAATGCATTTTCAACATAATGGACACAATCTTCCAATCTTAAATCACAATTCATTATTCCCCCACCCTGCCATCAGGCCCATGCCGTTGATTCTTGTCTGTCGCTCTGTTGTCAGTCAACTTGCAAATAAAATTTCTCATGTTTTACTCCATTCCATCACACTATCTCTTTCTACACCTGCCAGACATTCTCCTACCAAGTGGCATGAATCAAGTTGCTTTAAAGGTATTCTAGACAACACCACCAGACCACTTAACATATCTATTCATTATGAAACCAACTATATTTGGTTCTTCACACAATTCCAAGTTAATTGTTATCTTTTATTTCATATAGCTAAGTCCTGTTCTGTGATAAAGATTTCCCTTAAAATCTTCTCGAATCTGCGTAGATAATTGTCAGCCATTCTTCAAGTATCCCACATTTCACACAAACATAACACTATGGAATGGATTACTGTCTTACAAAGGCAATGTGGGAATTGTCTCAACAGTTCAAAAGTTACTGCAGACAACAGTAACGGTAGTTCATTGCTGGGTTAATCATCTTTATCTTTATCTTTTGTGCAGGAAGTGACTTCCCTAAATATTTCACCCAAGTATCAGCATATGCCACAAGGTGGCTTGTAGGTTTGGTCACAGCCTTGGAAAGCCTAGGCGGCCTCGGACTGCCCGTGGCTTATAGAGTACAGGTGTATGCATGATGTTTTTGCTATCTATTTCTATTTTTATTTCTATTTTAGTGAAAATTCAATGGAAACAAAAAGTAAGCCATTTCCATGGCCAAGGTTAAACACCACACGTGATCAACAATTTTCAGACCTGTCCTGTAATATGTCAAAAGGTCTCCGCTAATTTGTTTTAGGCCTTTATCCTTCGTACTTTTCAAGTGCACAGTAAGCATGGGAATCAGTTTCTGGAGTGACCTGAACTCTAAGGAATAAAAATGAAATACACTAAGACAATGAATGTGATGTAATTGATGCTTAATACAGCCTTTAGCAATAATCTATCAGCCAGGAAATGGAAATCAAAATTGTTTAAAACAACAAAAATATGTCCATAAAGAAAGAGATTGGGTTCTCCATTTCTGATCTTCATAATACTGAATATAAATGAATTTGTCCTTTGCACAGTTGTCTTTAGAGAAACATGAATCTCAGTACACAAAAATCTGGACTGGACTGACATTTAAAAAAAAGTGACAAACAACAAGAAAGACCACTGATAGACAACAAACAGATTCAATCTGTACTTTTTTCTGGGTGCTAGCAACAGAAATGGATATAATCAGTTGATCCAAGAAAGAATGAGGAAACTCCTGGCACAAAAATATAACACAAATATTATTCACACACAACACACATTTTCTATCAGTACTTGCTCATGGAGTGGAAAGAGACAGTTCTCTGCTATGCAGAAATAAAGATTATAGAACAATGAATCAGAAGACCAAAAATAAGACAGTAGGAAAGAAACTGAAATGAAGACAACTTTTACTTAAGTTGTAGGCAGTATAGTAAAATACTAACGTATTAGGTTGGTGCGTAAGTTCGAAGTGTTTTTGTTTTGCATGTTGGTATTCTGGTTGCTAGGAGTTTATATATTGATTGCTATTTTTCATTTGTAGTGCACTGTTGCCACCTGAGTTTACATACTGTCATTTAGAGATAGCAAGTGTAGCTGTGGATGCTAGAAAATGGAATGCCCAGTGAACAAATCAGAAAATTTCCAACATACTCTTCTGTTTGAATTCAGTAGGGTGTGACAGCTGCATTAGTGACTTGGGATATCCTTCAGGGTTTGATGAAGATCATTTAAAGGCATTAATTCACAATGAGTGACTCCACGGTCAGGAAATTCTTCAGGGTTTGATGAAGATTATTTAAAGGCATTAATCCACAATAGCATACTAGCATACTCGCGAACTGGCAAATGTGATGAACTCTGATCATTTCACCATTGTGCAACATTTGCATGTAATGGGAAAGGTTCCAAAAAAAAAAAAAAACAGGTTTATGGAAACTGCATGTTCCAAGGCAAAAATCAGCAGGGGGCCATATGTGGAGCTCTGCTTGCTCGTCATCAATTGGCTTGTGAACACCACCAACCATTCCTATCATGTATCATTACCAGTGATGAGAAATGGTGTCTTTCTGTTAGCATAGGGAATAGAAAGGAATAGTCGAATCCAAACAAAGCAGCAAGTCCCCATACAATGACCTGCACACGTTGACAAAAGGTAATGTTATGCACCTGCTAGAACAGCTTGTGTAGTGCACTATAAATTGCTTCCCCAAGGTGTAACCATTACTGCTGATACTTATTGTCAACAATTGAGACACCTTGCAGACGTAATCCAAGAACAATGAAGATGAAGACTGTGTGAAGAGATGCTGCTCCATGATAACCCCTGTCCTGCATTCTTGGACTGGTGAAAAACACTATACATGAGTATGGTTGGGAAGTTATTCTGCACTCGCCTCATTCGCCTTATCTAGTGCCCTCAGATTTTCATCTTTTGTGCTCTTTATCAAACAACCCTCGTGGAACTTCCTTTCTGGATGAAAATATGCTCCAAACATGGCTCAACGAATTCTTCACCTCAAAACCACGTGATTTCTACAGTTGCATCTGCTATATGTTTACCTGTTGTGTTTATTAAACTTACGGAAAAATGTTACAGACTTCTTCAACAACCTACTAGTTTCAGCATGTAGTGAGAATGAAAGAACATCGGAGTGGTAAATACAGCAAATGTGTAATGACAGGTTTATTTCTCTCCTGGAGAATTAAACAACATTACAAGCAAAATATCAGTGCAGAATTTTACACTGATGGGACTTCAGACAGCTAGGACATTCAAGTATGGGTTTCTGTATTACCTGAAAAATGGTGGTTCAGGAGAAATGGACCATTTATTCTTTTTTCTTCCACACAGTGCAAAAATTGTCTGCCCCCTCAGCTGAGAGAGCAGGATGCCTGAATACCATGTAGCAGGCCTGGGTTCGATTCGTGGCCAGGTCAGAGATTTTCTCAACTCAGGGAGTGGATTTTGTGTTATCATCATCATCATCATCATCATCATCATCATCATTTCACAATCATCAACACACACATCACCCAATGTGGCGTCAACTCAAAAGACTTGCACGTCGGCGGCCGAACTTCCCCAGATGGGACTCTCTGTCATCACTGCCATATGATCATTTCACTTCCATTTCAGTGAAAAAATTACAACTGTTGGCATCCAACTCACAAACTGTATCATTTTTCATTGTGAAGTTTATGGTAACACAATTCTTAATACAGTGTGTGTTTTAATTCACTAAGTGTAACACCTACCTAATCCCAACAGATTTTCACCCCACTCGCCAATTTACTGAAGTAACATTTCACACAAAAATTTTATTTCTCTGGAAAAGAGAAAAATATGGAGAAAGATGGCTAAATTATAGAACATATTTAAAGTTTATAACCAAATATGACAGGTCCGCCCACAAAGATTTGAGTAGAAGCGAAATACACATGTGGTAACAAACAGGCCACACAATTCTTGGAAAAAATTACAAACTTTTTCCTTTCAGGACTTTTAAATGCCGACATGCACTTGTGTTGGCATAAATGATCACAGAAAACGAAATCAAACAATGGAAAATCCAGGATGGAATGGAGTCTCGTGTGTGTGTGTGTGTGTGTGTGTGTGTGTGTGTGTGTGTGTGTGTGTGTGTGTGTTTTGTTGACGAAGGCCTGAATGACCAAAAGCTTTACTTGTGAGACTTTTTATTGTGCCTATCTGCGACTCAACATCTACGCTATGTGGCGAGGAGCAACTAAAATTCTCACAGAAAATAATGATGATGAATGTAAACCGCATCTAACACCTTGGTTCAAAGTTTCATAAGCCACTTATTCCAAACAAAGTGTTCTAAATTTTTGTTTGATAATGGGTAACAGATGATGACCCACACATTTCTCACAGGTAATTTGCTCATTTCATATAAAGTCATGCTCATAAATTAAGGATAATGCTGATGCATGGTGAAGCAACGCTCTGGTGGGCAGTTTGCAGGCTTAAATCATCTTGCGGGATACGACCATGCGGTGGATTTGACCTGTGGCCATCGCACGGTGGCGTTGGCAGCAGTCCACATACGCAGAGGTGTGTTGGTGCACGTTAGAGTATGGTGCAGCGAGTAAGTGTGTAGATGTTTTCAGACGTGCTAATGGTGACTGTGTGTTGAAAATGGCTCAAAAAACACATATTGATGACGTTAAGAGGGCTAGAATACTAGGGTGACTGGAGGCTGGTCAAACACAGCAGGTCTTAGCACGGGCCCTCTGTGTGCCACAAAGTGTGATCTCAAGATTACGGCAACGATTCCAGCAGACAGGAAACGTGTCCAGGCACTACAGTACGGGACACGTCCACAGTGTACAACACCACAAGAAGATTGATATCTCACCATCAGTGCCCGCACACGGCCACAGAGTACTGCAGGTAGCCTTGCTTGGGACCTTACTGCAGCCACTGGAACAGTTGTCTCCAAACACACAGTCTACAGACGACTGAACAGACATGGTTTATTCGCCCAGAGACCTGCAAGGAGCATTCAACTGACCCCTGGTCACAGGAGAGCCCCTAAAGCCTGGTGTCAAGAACACAGTACATGGTCATTGGAACAGTGGTCCCAGGTTATGCTCACGGACGACTCCAGGTATAGTCTGAACAGTGATTCTGGCCGGGTTTTCATCTGGTGTGAACCAGGAACCAGATACCAGCCCCTTAATGTCCTTGAAAGGGACCTGTATGGATGTCGTGGTTTGATGGTGTGGGGTGGGATTATGATTGGTGCACGTACACCCCTGCATGTCTTTGACAGAGGAACTGTAACAGGTCAGGTGTATCAAGGCGTCATTTTGCACCAGTATGTCCACCTTTTCAGGGGTGCAGTGGGTCCCACCTTCCTCCTGACGGATGATAATGCACAGCCCCACTGACCTGCCATCATGGAGGAGTACCTTGAAACAAAAGATATCAGGCGAATGGAGTGACCTACCTGTTCTCCAGACCTAAACCCCATCGAGCATGTCTGGGATGCTCTGTATCGACGTATCGCTGCACGTCTTCTAACCCCTAGGAGACTTCAGGAGCTCTAACAGGCACTGATGCAAGAATGGGAGGCCTATTCCCCGGCAGCTGCTCTACCACCTGATCCAGAGTATGCCAACCCATTGTGCAGCATGGTGATCATATTCTATATTGATGTCGGGGTACATGCGCAGGGAACAGTGGCATTTTGGAGCACATGTGTTTCGGGATGGTTTCCTCAACTTATCACCAATACCGTGGACTTACAGATCTGTGTCGTGTGTGTTCCCTAAGTGCCTATGCTATTAGTGCCAGTTTTGTGTAGTGCCACATTATGTGGCACCACATTGTGCAATTATCCTTAATTTATGAGGACGTGTGTAGTTGACAAAAAGATACCACCCAAATTTACTTAAAACCTGCTAAGTTAACTCACTGCTGACAGCTAGGCAGCAAAATTTTGTCACTAGCTCTATGAATTTATCGAAAGGACTGTGCACAATTAACTTACCTGTCACTACTACAGGTAAAAATTCAAATGAAAATATGTAACTTTATGTCCATCTAGTGTTTCTGACAAAACAATATGTGCTGATATGTGGGCATATGCTGCTCAATATGTATATTACATATTTTAAAAAACAAATAAAAACAATGTAAAAGGGAATGAAAATACAAAACAACACATCATCATCATCATCATCATCATAAATCCATTTTACATCCGATATGTACTTAAATACTGGAAGATCAGTTGATAAGCACCACAAAAATCCTGGAATATTTTTAATTTTTAGCTGTTCAGTGACTAATACAGCCTTTCTGTCCTCCCTGAACCCCCCTTATATTAGTACATAAATATCAACCAACACTCCCTTCACTTCAGTAAAAGAATTACATGAGGAATAAGAGCACTATAAATAAATTTTTTTTTAAAAAACTGCCGTATCAGCCCGGGACACTTCGTGAAGTATACAGCTACTAAGGCACTCTATAAAACATATACAACTACTAGAAAGTACATACATCTCACGATTACTTATAAGTCACTGGCAAACATTTGGCTATTAACATTTTTCTCAGTGATCATATATGTATAATTACATACTGGCATTAAAATCATCTGTGATTTAACAATAAATATGACTTGTCAGATTACATCACATGAAGAAAAACAAAAAAGAACAACAACAAACAGGTTCATTTTCGTAATAATTATAATAATAATGATAAAGAACACAGAAATGGAATGGATTTCCCCACTCTTCACTTGATGCACTGTGTTTATTAATCACTTTCCAAACCTCTGTTCACATTTACCATAAGTTTGTAACAATCTCACAAATTCTCTTACTGTGATGTTGTGATGGCTTCGTAACCTCCTGCAATGAATGAAGAAATACTTCAATGAGAGAAAAAAAATGAACTGATTTATACATTGATAATTCCTGACATGCAGTGAAAGCTCTATCAGGTGGTGAACTGATAGAACACTTAAAAATATGTATCGAAATATAATCAGAAACTAACACATGTAACACAATGGCTCATCAGTTACTTAAAGCACTGTTTTATGTTCAGCGATTGCCTGCTTGAAATGGCCTGGACACAACGACTAACCACTATGATGTACAATAACTGTTTCTTAGTCAATATCACTGAATCACTACTCAGTGCAGCGATCGTTTATCATTTGAGCAGTTATACGTGGTAACCAACACAATATTTTATAGTCATGTTAATGAGTCAAGAAGTACTGCAAAACAAGGAAACTGCCAGATCACAAAGATGAACACTATTTTGTAACTCAAATACTTGAATCTGGATAATTATAACAGCATATCGTACACTAATCATGGAACACTGTCATCATATGAAGAGCGTACTGGAGAAGGACCAATTTCATTGAAGGACAATGCTGTCAAATTTCTAAAATAGCTACCAAACTGTGACAGTAAAATTTACACCAGATCCTCCAGGTGATATTCTCTTGAATGTATATTTAGCACTGTGAACCATGGAAGACAAGCAAATCTTAGCATTCTATTGAATCCATTAGAATGTTCAAAAGGCAAATCAGCTACTACTTGGTCATTTACTCCAATGCTATGCACTTTCTGACAAACATGTTGTTTCCGTTTGAAAGATGTGAAACAAAAATGAATTACATTCTTCATGAAAGTCACCTATAGAAATTTCCTAGCCTTTAACAAAACCATGTGCCTCTACTTCCACAACTGGTTGTCAGATCTCTTTCCACATTGAAATATGTCAAAATTCTCTCAAATGAAGTGTTGTGTTTCCATTGCAGGATGATGATCATGTTTATTATTTGGTATTTGGGTTGAGCCATACAGTTCAATGTCTTCTAGCATTCATATAGACAGAAGGTTTGTTCATAGAGAAGCGGTGAAGTTACTGAGAAAATGTGTAAGAATTGTAGGAGTTTAGCTGATTGTAACTGATATCAGCCCAATTTAATAGGCACTCTGTTGTTTGTAGATAGAGCATCTGTTCATTCATACTGAACAAAAGCAGCCAGCACATGGAAAAAATCTACAGTAAAGGAAGGATACAACTCCACTGTAAAAGTGTACATGTACGACAAAGCTTACTGAAGGAAAGTATTGCTCATTCTAATGGCAATATTATGAAAAACATATTTGCTACTCACAATATAGAGGACATGGTAAGTAGCAGACTGCCACACATTTAGACTTTCACCCACAGGCCTCCTTCTGAAGTAGAAAACAAAACACACACACACACACACACACACACACACACACACACACACACACACACAATTATATACTTTTTTTCACACAAGCACAACTCTCACACATGTGACCACTGTCTCTGTGGTCTGTGACTTAAAATCTCCTCTATTGTGAGTAGCAATCCATCCTTTTCATAATATCGGCATTATTCCATCCTGGATTTTCCACTGTTTGATTTAGTATTGCTCAGTCTCATTTTTATATCTTTTTATGTGCAGTTGGTAAAAAGAAGGTCTATCTGTTGTCACAGCAGAGCTAACACACTGCACAATCCCAAAGTAATCTCTCACTCACTTAGTACAATCATACAAGGAAACTTCTTTTTTATAAGCAATGTGTTGCAGTCGCCATTTTGAAACTAAAATTCATTTCTGCTGACACTGTTCATACAGTCTCACTGATACGTTTAACCCAATAATAAAAATTTGATTCTCACTGTCTCCAGAATTTTGTCAATGTTTGGTGGCTTTAATATATGGGGTGTCCATAGTTAATGTTCCAGTTTCAAAATACTGTAGAAAGAGAACCACTACTCAGAATGACGTCAAATTTGAACAGCATATTATTGACGCAGGGGGGATCATCATCGAACAAAAACAAATTTAATGAAAATTTGACTAACAGATGACACTAAGCATCGGAATATGCACCCCAACAGATGAGTGGCTCATGGCTGTTCCTCAGTTTGCATCTGAGATGCTCAATGCTCCATGAAATATTGCACACTGCTGGTAAAGTTATTTTACGAGAATGATGACTGTGCGCCAGTAGCTATACATAAGTTCCAGACACTCAAAGGCATAAAAAAAGGCATCAGTCCATGTCTGCTAAGGGTCTAATTATTACAAAATTCAAAAAGGTAGACACTTTTGAAGAGCAATGCAGCAGAGGGAAGAAAGCAGTTGCTAAGACATCCGTCGAAGATGTGGTCACAGCATCTCAGGATAGGTCAACTGGTGGTGTGCAAACGTGCAGTGCATGATGAATTGCCCAAATATTGGACATGCCTGCAAGCACAGTGCATAAAATCTTATGAAACATCCTGCACTGATATCCATACAAAATCACTCTTGTTCAGGAGTTGCTTCCTGCTGACCTGAAAGCAAGACAAACATTCGCTCTGGAGTTTCTTGCTTGCAAGGAAGTGGACAATGAATGGCCATGGAACATTCTACAGACAAACGAAGCCCATATCCATCTCCAAGGTCATATCAATATGCAAAGTTACAGAATATGAGCAACATAAAATCTGCATGCACATCAACTTCATTCTGCAAAATGAGACCTGTGGATCCTGTTCCACTGGTACATCTACCTACATACTCCACAAACCACTGTATGGTGCATGGTAGAGGTTACCCTTTGCCACTACCAGTCATTTCCTTTCCTGTTCTACTCACAAATAAAACATGGGAGAAATGACTGTCTATACAGCTCAGTATGAACCCTAATTCTTTGTATGTTATCTTCATGGTCCTTATGCAAAATATATGTTGGCAGCAGTAGAACAGTTCTGCATTCATCTACAAATGCTGGTTCTCTTCATCTACATCTACATGATTACTCTGCTATTCACAATAAAGTGCCTGGCAGAGGGTTCAATGAACCACCTTCAAGCTGTCACTCTATCGTTCTACTCTCGAACCGCATGTGGGAAAAACAAGCACTTAAATTTTTCTGTGCGAGCCCTGATTTCTCTTATTTTATCATGAAGATCATTTCTCCCTATGTAGGTGGGTGCCAACAGAATGTTGAGAAGATTCCATCGCAACGAAAAACGCCTTTGTTTTAATGATTGCCATTCCAATTCACGAATCATGTCTGTGACACTATCTCCCCTATTTCGCAATAATACAAAATGAGCTGCCCTTTTTTGTACTTTTTATCATCTGATGACTTTACAAGAGGGTAAATGACAACATCATCTGCAAACAATTTAAGACGGCTACTCAGATTGTCTCCTATGTCATTAATATAGATCAGGAACAATATAGGACTTATAACACTTCCTTGGGGAACACCAGATATTACTTCTGTTTTACTCGATGACTTTCCGTCTATTACTATGAACTGTGACCTTTCTGACAGGAAATCATGAATCCATTCGCACAACTGAGGAGATACTCCGTAGGCATGCAGTTTGGTTAGAAGACGCTTGTGAGGAATGGCGTCGAAAGCCTTCTGGAAATCTAAAAATATGGAATCAATTTGACATCCCCTGTTGATAGCGCTTCCTTCATGAGTATAAAGAGCTAGTTGTGTTTCACAAGAATGATATTTTCTGAAACCGTGCTGACTGTGTGTCAATAAATCGTTTTCTTCAAGGTACTTCGTTATGTTCGAATACAGTATATGATCCAAAACCCTACTGCAAATCGACGTTAGTGATACAGCCCTGTAATTCAGCGGATTACTCCCACTTCCCTTTTTGGGTATTGGTGTGACTTGAGCAATTTTCCAGTCTTTAGGAACGGATCTTTCTGTGAGCGAGTGGTTCTATATAAATGCTAAATATGGAACTATTTTATCAGCATACTCTGAGAGGAACCTGAATGGTATACAATCTGGACCAGAGGCCTAAACTTTATTAAGTGATTTAAGCTGCTTTGTTACATCAAGGATATATACTTCTATGTTTCTCTTCTTGGCAGCTGTTCTTGATTGGAATTGAGGAATATTTACTTCATCTTCTTTGGTGAAAGTTTCGGAAAACTGTGTTTAATAACTCTGCTTTAGTGGCACTGTCATTAGTGACTTCATCGTTGTTATCGCGCAGTGAAGGTATTGATTGTGTCTTGCCACTGGTGTGCTTTATGTATGACCAGAATCTCTTTGGGTTTTCTGCCAGATTTCGAGATAGAATTTCGTTGTGGAAATTAAGAGCATCTCGCATTGAAGTATGCGCCATATTTCTAACTTCTGTAAAACTATGCCAATCTTGTGGATTTTGCATTCTTTTAATTCGGCATGCTTTTTTCGTTGCTTCTGCAACAACGATCTGACCCATTTTGTGTACCATGAGGGATCAGTACCATCACTTATTAATTTATGTGGCACACATCTCTCAATTGCTGTCGATACTATCTCTTTCAAAACATTCCACAACTTTTCCACACTTGCATGATCAGATCGGAAGGAGTGAAGACTGTCTCTTAAAAAGGCGTTAAGAGCATTTTTATCAGCTTTTTTAAATAGATATACTTTGTGTTTCTTTTTGATGGTTGCAGGTGTTACAGTATTCAGCCTAGCAGCAACTGCCTTGTGGTTGCTAAATTTTCTCAATAGTATTCCTCAAAAAGAACTTTGCTTTCCATCTAGGGATTCCCATTTGAATTCTCGAAGAATTTACATTAACACTTTGTGATCAAGGAAGCTGGGATCTCTCTACTTCCTCTCTTGTTTTGCCATCTGCCTCCTTAAATTCACCTTATTTTCATTTTCACCTAATTACCATTAACATGCACAAGTATAATCTACATTTCCATAAAAGAGAAAGTTTGGCCCTCAGTCTTAAGGAATATAGTACCAGGTCTCATTTTGTGCATAGTTTTGTGTATGCAATT
The DNA here is from genome assembly GCF_021461385.2 of Schistocerca piceifrons. Taxonomy (NCBI): domain Eukaryota; kingdom Metazoa; phylum Arthropoda; class Insecta; order Orthoptera; family Acrididae; genus Schistocerca; species Schistocerca piceifrons. The sequence continues at coordinate 153,544,005 of NC_060149.1, read as the reverse complement.
AATTTCCTAATTAATTTTGACCATTCCTAGTCAATGTATTTTGTTATACGGTGAAATCAGTAATTGTTTCATGACTTAGATTCAATTGTTGACTTATAAATGAATATAAATTCTGTACTACTTATAAACATTTGCAAGATGAACTACTAGGATTCTTAAAGTATTTATTTGGCTCTATTCAGAAACATACCAGCACAGCCAGCCTTTAATTAATTCCAAAATAATTACCAGGTTTGTCAAAAGTATTGTTTGTATAACTATATCTGTTAACTTCATTATTTAAACAAATAATTCGGCCTAACCTTTGTGATAGAAGGAACTGTTAAAAAGGAGGAATTTTTCATGTATTCAGTTAATTGAATGAGTTATGTTTTAGTTGTAATTTCTGTAACTTAAGTATTGTTTCAATGCCTATTATTGTGGGGATATATAAAGGACCGATTTTTGGTCCTGAGTCTGGTAGTCCACAGCCGATTTTCAGACGGGAAATATGTATTTGTTACATTAACAACACTGCATTAACTTAATATTGGAATATGTGTACACAAATAGACCGTGTGTTAGAATAATTAATGACAATGTCTGTTTAATTTATTTGAAAAATAGTGTCACACATACCGTATTATTCTGCAAGAACTATAAACTGCATGGTTAGGATTTTACTGCTCATAAGTGGTCAACAGCAAACTATTATAGCAGTATGATGATGTTGCCTGCAACCTATTAATTAAGCTTATCAACAATTATCAATAGTGAACTGGCCATGTAATTGTGTTATATTGGGGGGTTGTGAACAGTTAAAGTAAAGACCTGTGAAACTCAGTTGTGCAACTGTCAGCTACATCAGTTACAGTATTCAGTGTTGAACTTCCACCCCCCATTTTTCAGCCAATATAACAATGCAGTATGTCAACACCGAGGACTATCAACGAAGAAATAAAGCAGGCGAAGATCAGAATTTGTGTGTTGTCTGACCCTACTGGTGTGGTGTAACAAGCGCTGTAACATTGTAAGAGGTACAGAGGCAAGGGAGTCTGCTGGGGCTTACCCCAGTTCACCACCACCACCACCACCACCACCACCACCACCACCACCACTACTACTGCTACTGCTGCTGCTGCTGCTGCTGCTGCTGCTGCCAAGCCATCATAATGCACTTAGGTTTAGCATACAAAGGATTGCATCATAATTTATGAGTGAGATTAAAAATTAAAATAACTTTTCCAAACTTTTTCAGTTTATGCTTCAGTATATTAATGTTAACAATGTGATATCTCCGAATGATTGAATGAATGATTGAATTAAGCTACACAACACTATTTTTCAACGTAATTCTCCATTCAATGTTACGGCCTTACGCCACCTTGAAATGAGGGCCTGTATGCCTGCACGGTACCATTCCACTGGTCGATGTTGGAGCCAACGTCGTACTGCATCAATAACGTCTTCATCATCCGCGTAGTGCCTCCCACGAATTGCGTCCTTCATTGGGCCAAACATATGCAAATCCGACGGTGCGAGATCGGGGCTGTAGGGTGCAAGAGGAAGAACAGTCCACAGAAGTTTTGTGAGCTCCTCTCGGGTGCGAAGACTTGTGTGAGGTCTTGCGTTGTCATGAAGAAGGAGAAGTTCGTTCTGATTTTTGTGCCTACGAACACGCTGAAGTCGTTTCTTCAATTTCTGAAGAGTAGCACAACACACTTCAGAGTTGATCGTTTGACCATGGGGAAGGACATCGAACAGAATAACCCCTTCAGCGTCCCAGAAGACTGTAACCATGACTTTACCGGCTGAGGGTATGGCTTTAAACTTTTTCTTGGTAGGGGAGTGGGTGTGGCGCCACTCCATTGATTGCCGTTTTGTTTCAGGTTCGAAGTGATGAACCCATGTTTCATCGCCTGTAAGAATCTTTGACAAGAAATTGTCACCCTCAGCCACATGACGAGCAAGCAATTCCGCACAGATGGTCTCCTTTGCTCTTTATGGTGTTCGGTTAGACAACGAGGGACCCAGCGGGAACAAACCTTTGAATATCCCAACTGGTGAACAATTGTGACAGCACTACCAACAGAGATGTCAAGTTGAGCACTGAGTTGTTTGATGGTTATCCGTCAATCATCTCGAACTTGTGTGTTCGCACTGCTCCGCCATTGCAGGAGTCACAGCTGTGCACAGCCGGCCCGCACGCGGTAGATCAGTCAGTCTTGCTTGACCTTGCGGCGATGATGACACACGCTTTGCCCAACGACTCACCGTACTTTTGTCCACTGCCAGATCACCGTAGACATTCTGCAAGCGCCTATGAATATCTGAGATGCCCTGGTTTTCCGCCAAAAGAAACTATCACTGCCCGTTGTTTGCAACGCACATCCGTTACAGACGCCATTTTAACAGCTCCGTACAGCGCTGCCACCTGTCAGAAGTCAATGAAACTATACGAGACGAAGCGGGAATGTTTGAAAATATTCCACAAGAAATTTCCGGTTTTTTCAACCAAAATTGGCCGAGAAAAAAAATGTGTTGCATTACTTATTGAACTGCCCTCGTATATTATTTTCAGAAAAAATAAGTGCCACTAAATAATGAAGCTAGAAAGCTAAAAACTGTTCATAATGTGCCAATGTATGTAACAATTAAAAATTATGAGTCTCAACTTGATAAGAGCAATATTTGGGTCAAAGTTGGCATTTTTACGAAAAATTGAAGGACCTAAATATTAGACTCAGAAAGATGAAAATTCATATGTAGCCTCAGTTTGATCTAAAAATCTTCTATATGTGACACCAATAAGCTACCTCTATTAGTTTTCAAGTTATTTACTAAATTTCAAATTTGGAATGAAAATGTACCTATTCATAACATATTAAGTATCATTCGTATTTGCAACAGAAAATTCTAAATACAGCACTTGATTAAGTTCAGGAAATAATACAGCTGAACCAAGTTTCATGACTTTATTTTAAATAATAATAATAATATCAAGGAATCTTAAACAGGCAGTTCAGAGGTCATGTTCCACTGTCAGTTCCGTTCTAAAAATTCTAGGCAGCAAATTTTAAATTAAGTCAAGCTAAAGCTTTTTCAGTAACTGAAGCCAACTTAATTCATATAAAAATTAAGAAGATTGTAAATTATTAAATGACAGAGCTATTAATTAATACAAGTCTGAGAAAGGGGCTGTTTAGACGCTGTTACCTGTGCCTAAGACAGTTGATAGCAGATGTTCCGAATGGCAGTCTGCTGCACCCATATATAAATAGGGGCGGAGAGGCAACACGAAGAGACACTTCGCACAGAGATATCAATCTGCCCGCATCAGTCAAATGCCTACGTGCATTGTGCCTCAGATAACGTCAGGGCTGGGCAACTACCAAGAGCGATTTCGGTAAAAGTAGAAAGTGAACTAACGAGGACTGTACACCATTCCAGATTGCTTAGATTTCACAGAAGTAACTGTTCGTGTGTTGTCTGCAATGCTGACAAAACCGCATGGCAAGTGGCGAGATTATTTTCCACTTTTAAAGTGAGCAATTAACTTTTGGAGATTAGAAGTCAGGGCGATAGACTATTTTACCAGGAACATGACATAGAGGTCACCTCTGAACTGTTAATGGTGCTGTTTCCAATAGGGACATTATTATTATTAGGAATTTTATTATGTTTTGTGTATGTTCACTTTTACTGAATATAACAATCAGTTAAAACTCAAAATTTTCATTTCCAGTCATTGATCCTGATCTCACTGAGTAAATAGCAAGTAGAAACATTTTCTTTTAGTGAGCACAAGGTGTAATGTGGCCTTGGAGACTGGAAATTATGGTCAGTGTGTTCACTATCATTTTCTGGCTGAGCGCAGAAATAGTTTTCAGGCTCTTGTAAACAGCGAAGGTAGGTGTTGAGCATGCATAGACAATCAAGTGCTTTCTTTTTTCACATTAATGACTTAGCAGAAAGTAAATACCAGTTAGATTATTTATCCGCTGCCCCACATCAGTAACAAATCTAGCAGCCTACCTCTGAATTGCTTCGATGTTTCCCTTTAATCCAACCCGGTATGGATCCCAAACATTTGAGCAGCACAGAAGATTGGGTTGTACTAGCATCCTATATGTAGTCTTCTTTACAGATGAACAACACCTTACCACAACACCTCGTGAACTTCTCCCAACAAACCAAACTCGAACATTCACCATCCATGCCACAATCCTCACATGCTCATTCCATTTCATATTGCTTTGGAACATTATGCCCAGATATTTAAATGACATTACTGTGTCAAGCAGGACGCTACTAATGCTGAATCCGAACATCACAGGCTAGTTTTTTCCCAACTCATCTACATTATCTTACATTTTTCTACATTTAGAGCTGGCTGCCATTTATCACACCACCCATAAATTTTGCACAACTCATCTTGTATCCCACAACAGTTACTCAACTTCGACACCATCCCATACATCACAAAATAACCTTAGATTGCTGCCCACCCTATCCACCAGATCACAATTGTGGTCCTACAATACTTAATTGGGGCATTCTTGACAATACCATTCTCCCTGATGAACACTCGTCGTCAAGTACAAGGCATTTGGTTCTATTACTTAAGAAGTCTTCAACCCACTCACATATCCGGGAACCCATTCCACATGCTCGTACCTCCTTTAACAGTCTGTAGTGAAGTATTGTGTGGAATGCTTTCCAGAAATATAGAAATATGGAATCTGCCTGTTGCCCTTCATCCACTGTTCGCAGTATATCATGTGAGAAAAGGACGAGCAGAGTTTTGCACAAGCGATGCTTTCTAAAATTGTGCTGCTGCTATGAGAGTCTTCTGTGCACCAACGTCACTTCAATAGTGTGGATGTGTGGGTAGAAACATTTTTGGTACTCCTCCACACATTGCACAGCCTAGGAAGCGGCTCCTGCAGATATGTTTCAGAAATGCTGGAATTCTTAGTTGTCATTTCCCTACAGCCTGCTTGTCCAGATCATCTACTCTTCATCCAGGTAGCTTCTGGCTGTGGCGTTACCTGAAAGATGCGATCAGTGCTCCAATTACGACTGTAGCTCTGTACTGAAGGCACGCATTGTGCAAAGCATTGTGAACGTGACCCCAAGACACTCCAACAATCTGTCGTGGAACATGCTGTTTCTCGATTTCAACTTGGGGAACAAAAAGGTAGACAGCATATTGAACATATCTTGCAGCAGTCTCATGACAATTAGAAACAAATGTCATGTTGCTTTTTATACGATTTTTGGCCTCATGACAATGAAAAACTGATTTTTCCCATAAGACGAGGTATGACATTGCTGTGGTGGATGAGTTTACCTAACCAAAGGTGCCATAATTGTTGACCGCCAAATTTGTGTGGTTATGTACACCGAACGGTATGGATGATGTAATGTGCAACTCGAACCATAGGCACTGCATTGCAATTCATCTGTCATTTCTAGCCGAGCCCATTTATATTAAGATGCTTACAGCATTATCTATTGGTAAAATTTTCATTGAAGTTTTTTTAATCCCAAGGCGTTTCTCACTGTGTCAATAGTATGTTGCTCAAATTTTACATCATTCTGAGCAATGGTTCTCTTTCTACCTGTTTTGAAACTGGAAATTTAATTATGGACACCCTCTATTTACATCAGTATCTGAGCACTTATGCACAGAATTACGTTACACATTATTGTTTCTGTTAACAACTGTATGCTAAACAAGTATCTCCTTACAAACAACACAGCAGAATCGAGCATCTTTACTATTTGCAGATTATAATGAGATGCTTCATTAAGAAGTAAAGGACTACTACAATTTAATAGATATCGATACCACCACAACCACCGCCACCGCCGCCGCCAACAACAACAACGTCTCAAACTCCGAAGCTTTGCCTTTCACGGCATATTTTCTACTGAATGAACTATTCAACTATCTCGACACGACTCATGGCTTGCCCTCACAGTTCTACTTTCTCCAATATCTCACTCCTAGCTTCCAAACTTTACAGAAGTCCTCCTCCATACCTTTGAAATCAGTAGAATTCCATTGCAGACTGAAAATTTATTTTGGAAACATTTCTTAGGCCGTGCTTAAGTCATTTCTTCATGACGTCCTTTCTTCCACGAATGCTGGCCCCACCAAGTATGCAGGAGAGCTCCTGTGAAGTTTGCAAAGTAGGAGAGAGGAACTGGCAGAAATAGAACTGTCAAGGTAGGTCACAAGTCATGCCTGAAACTCTTAGTTGAAAGAGAGTTCCCCCGAGAAAAGCAAGGGTTGTGGGTTTGAAGTTTCAATTCAATGCATACTCCATTGCAGAATGAAAATGCATTCTCGGAATACTGTAACTACTTTATTCTTTATAGTTTTCCTTCTACCTTCTTCCTGATGAGGCATGTGGTACATTTTCCCGTCTTTGTACTAAACAACATAATTAACATGTTCTATAAAAGCACACATTAAGAAGAAAACATAATAGTATATTAACTCACATATGGGCTATCAAATTTCTTATATGGGAAAATATTATACAATACCCTCATGTATATAAAAGTCTAGAGTATCCCTTACCCAGCTGTACATATCAGATGGATTATGATGATTTTGTAAACACTACTGAGATGATAAAACTTATATATCGAATTGTACAACAAATTAAGAAAAACAGCTAGTTCAGCAGTAATAAGGACATAAGGATTCATAAAAATATGGCGTATTGTATGTCCTGCTTACTCAATAATCATAAAAATGTCTATTACTTACAGGAACTCTGTGATTCGTATATGCCATGGTAAGAACCCGTATGTGCAACATACTTCTCCACAATACAATGCAAGCTCGGGTTCTGGTAAACCGGTCTCTTCAATTAGCATTTCATTTATGACATCTTGACTGATGTGACAAGATTTCACTTCTTTGTTTTTAGCTGAATAGCAGAGAGATCTTGTCACTTTGAGGAATGTTTCCTTTGAATCATTAAGCGATAAAACTGTTACCCGTGTTTTTGCTATTGCTTTTGTACCTGAAAATAAATCCATGGTAACAATTCTCAATCAAGTCATGTAGAAATGACAGGGGACTGGAACACTTATTCATGGATTATATTTCATGTTAGAACATAACTATCTTGTTTTCAATGTCAAACAACAGCAATTCTGTGTGTGTACTATCTCACTACATATCTTTCTCTGGTGCTTCTGTTGACACTTTCAGTTTTGTATTTGTAGGGTACAGGTGCAGTCAGCTAAAAATAAATGTTAATGGGGTGAATCATGTGATGCCCAGTGTCAACAAAAAAGTAATTCTGATTCTCATTATAAACATGCAAGAGGATACCTAAGAAAATTTAATTCAACTGATTTAAATCCAGGAATTATGGGGATGGGAAGGGAGAGGTGACAGACTAAGGGTCTATCCTCACCAATATAATTAATGGTAAAAAGTGATAACAGTATGGTAGCTCAAATGGGCAAACGAAAGATCTTGTGTAAGTAACATATCTAGTCTTGCAGCTAAAATTTCATCTTCAAAGAATTCTTACAACTTCCGCATGGTGACATTAGACAGTTGCTCACAGCAGCCAAGGACAAAGGGCCCAAGCTATAGTCAAAATGGCACTAGCAACGAAGCAGAAAATACTTTTCAGAGTTGTACTTGATAGATCTGGTCTTGCATGTTATGACAGTTTACCACAAATTAAGGAAGTACATTGCACTTATTGTAAAACTCATTGCGTGAGAAATCTATGCACAAGTGAATATGCCATTTTCCAAGATATAATTCACGTTATCCTTCTGCAGAAGTTCATACAATTTTTACAGTTCCCCAGCATAACACACTGTAAGAAAAACAGCAAGCTCTATAGCACAATCAACAGGTTGCGACTGCTCATACAGAAACTCTGTTATGAAGCACATTTTTTTTTCCTTAACCTTGTACAGCACATTGAGGGTCCTTTCATTGCTATCTACTGCATAGGACCTCCTCAACCTAAAACAAATGCCAGCAGTATCACATTTTCTGGTATTTTGGAATCTCTGTACCAATACACAAAAATAGGATCCACATCAGCATATGTATTCCGCAAGTCACATTAATTAATCAGGAAATACTCAGCATGACACACAAGGCATCCAACTTTTACAATCAAGTCCGAAACCTTCTAAGAGACCGAAAAGTGCCACAACAAAACCATGTGCCACACATACTTCGTGCCAGTTCTCACTTATGGTTTAGAAACATGTACTCTAGTGGAGGGAGGGGAGGGGGGAGTACAGCAGAATTCAAGTGACAGAAATGAGATTCATAAGAATATTACCCAAACTACTAGAAAAAACTAAATCAAAAGTGAAGTGAACACAAATGTAACTGACATCAGAGTTGCTATTTCTAGTCTAATAAAGAAATGAAGATTTAAGTGGTATGAGCACATTATGAGACTGGATAAGAGAGGACCAGCCACAAAACATTTATGAAATAAATGTCCCAGGCAGAAGACCAACGTGGAAGGTCCAGAAAACAATAAATAGATACAGTGGAAACAGACATAGCGGATAGCCAGTACGAAGACATCCAGGAACAGATGATCTATGAAGATGGGGGAGATGGCACATGCTTGTATAGCACACCCAGGAAAACGAACTGGGAAGTTGTGGTGGTGGTGGTGGTGGTGGTGGTGGTGGTGGCGGTGGTGGTGGTGGTGGTGGTGAGTCCTTGTTTGAAAACAGCTGTGTGTTAGACCCATGATGTATTCCCAAGAAGACATTTTGTCCTCGTCTTTACAGACAGGACTGTATGATGGTGCACCGTAGTTAGCCAATGCACTTTTAAGTAGACAGTGCTGCACCAGCAAGTTCACGAATTTCAAGTTTCCAACACCCTTTGATAACGGAAGTTTGTTATGAAACTGATGGTCAACGCACCTCATTTTCGCAACATTTTTATAAATTGTTTATATCAACATCAATGTACATATAACTGCTTTAGTATCATTATCTTCCAATCTTTCAGAAATACTTTGTGGTGGTAACAATAAAAGGTAATGAGAGGATGGCTGCTATGTCATGCTGTAACAGATCAAATGAAGTTTAAACAGTGACTAGAGCTACAAGTAACACTTGGTTACCAGTTTCATTCTATCCCCCCCCCCCCCCCTCCCTCCACCCACTCTGATTTACACTACATCTTAGGCTAAAGTATCTTGCCATTTTGACACTTACATCCAGTAAGATATGCAAAAATCCTTTCTACAAAATACACGATACCTGGATAGAGTTTGAACATTACACTTTCTGACATGTTGACGCTGTTGATCATCAAGCTACATCACCGATCAAAATTTCAGCAAGCACCTTGTGACAACCAAACATCAATGTTTTACTTTAAATCATCCTGTCTATGAAAAGAAACAAAGAAAAGAAAAAATAGCAATGTCATTGTGGCAAATTGCTATTCAAAATAAAATCCTTCTGAATATAAACACTGACTTAAAAATTTTTCTTTGCTTACAAATACAATAAAATCTATTCCTGAAGTAAGTTATACTCACCATTTTGCACACCGTTTTCAACACCTAATCCATTTAGTGTTTTATTTCTTCCCCATATGATTCTTCCCACACACAACTTGCTTCTCGTTTTCACAGCTTGATATAGCTCATCTTGATTTTGTTGTAGGTGACCTGAAAAACATAACAAGGGCAATTTCAAAACAGCACAAAAAAAAAAACACACACACACACACACACACACACACACACACACACACACACACAGAGAGAGAGAGAGAGAGAGAGAGAGAGAGAGAGAGAGAGAGAGAGCAACTTCTGTTGTGTTGGTACATCTTCTGTGATAACTTACAATGTGCGTCAACTTGTGTGTGTGTGTGTGTGTGTGTGTGTGTGTGTGTGTGTGTACATAGCTTTTTGAACTAATCAAGTGTGTTTTAATCAAATGGGAAAAAATGGTATATCAGGCCAACATTTTGTTTTCAACAGTACATCACCAACGGAAATTCATCCCAAGTTGGTGAAGGCTTATACTGCGTATATTCCTCAATTTTCCACATTAAGAAATGGGTGGGTGCATTCAAACAAGACCATACTTTCCATGAAGACTATTTACACAAAGATAATCCCAAAGCTGCAACAACAGATGAGAATCTCAAGAATACGTACAATGTGTTACTGTGCGATTATTTTTTAATGGTGCATGAAATTACTTATGGCATAGGGATCAAATGAGGTTATTATTATTATTATTTATCCCACAAACAGTTAACAAAATAAGATTAGAAGTCTAGATTGTGAAACAGAGAAAAAATAATGATATTTTTTCTTGACAGTACATCTGACAACAGTAGCAACTGGGTAATAAGGAAACTAATGGATCTGAAGTATCTTATCTATCACCCTCTCGCATCCAATTACAGCCACTTTAAAAGAAAATTTTACCTAGAACACATTTTGAGCCCAACCAACAAGTTATTGGAGCTTTATATCGATATTCTGAAGACTTTATGGAATCATTTATCAGGAATGTATTTAACTAAGTGGAAAAACATTGACACTGAGGGGACTTTGCCAAAGAATTTGTGCTTTTTTGGGCAAAAGTTCGCCAACAGCCTATCACCCATTGCACTTGTGCATGTTATACAGAGCAAATGTTCATAATGATTAGCAATGTCAGGTCGGAGACAGTCAATGAGAGAATAGTATAGAGTGACCAATGACGATTCCTTAACTTGATGGTATCTAAATGCAGCAAAACTCAAACTGATCACATTCTGTAGATGGTCCTTACTTCATTTCCTGTATTACGACATTCTCTCAACAAGATGAGAGCCATATGCTGCACATAAAAACTGCTCACATTGTTTGGACAGCCATTACTTCACTTTCTATATTTGCTTTATACTTAAGTTGTTGGTTCTTACACACAAACAGCTCAAAGAAAGTTTTGCTTCACCCTCATGACTTGCACAGTTTGTGTTTCCTTGATCGAAACCTTTCACAACACTATTTTGACCACAGGAAATTGTTATGTACAGCCACCTGCCTAATGGAACTAAAAGTAATCCTGCATTATCATTGCAGGTCAGCAGAGTTCACTGTGCCTCCAATCATTAATGAGGCAATGCAGCTTGTGTACACTGTTCAGATTATCAATGTGCCTCAGCCACTTCAAACTCCGGCAAAGCAGGAATTGTTGGTTTAGAATAAGAAGGGTTGGTAGCATATGAAGTTGCCCACTGAATCAGTATGAACAGAACAACAACATTCAAACATTCAACACTGTTGTCTTGAGAAAAAAAAAGAAAACTGAAGATATGCCACACAGCGGTCATCTACCGCAAGCCTGCTCATCAATTTACTTTTCGAGCTGGCTCACAGTCACGCCTCAGCAGTGAGCAGCTGACCGGCTCACGGTGAGTAATGGTAGGGGCAGAGGAGGGGAAGGAGGAAGAATCTGAACAAGACAGCTTAGTACAAGAAATTGTTGTTAACGAGTTCAATTCTCTGGCCACTAATACAAGTTCTACAGAGATGTATCGCACCATGGTGGCTAATTAATGCCTTTTGTAGAAAATTTATTTCCTAAGGCTGTTGCACTGATGAGAAATGACAATGAAATGAACCTTACATTTCTTTTAACTGATAAACTGAATAACAATGGGCAGCCATGTATTAAACAGGGTATTTCTTATGACTGATGCAGCTTTGTGGCGAATGTCGTTTTCAGATGAAGTTTAAATTGACATCAACTCGTATTTCCCGACTATTTTATTCACAAGTTACACATAGACACAATGTATGTTAATGATTACTACTTACTTCACTTCTCACTTTAACAGCCATGTCTGGTACCACTTTTTGAGCAGTACTAATTCGAAGATAAGCTTTTAGGATGAAGTCTGTCAGTGAGCTTCTGTGACTAAATTTCTCTCTCTTCTATGCCGAAAAAAAAAAAAAAAAAAAAAAAAAAAAAAAAAAAAAAAAAAAAGTTGTTCACACAAATATGTAGGGCCAGACACTGACAATCATAGCTGCAACTTTGTGAGGTCCTCAGAATTTATGTTGAAGAAAATTTTTATACAAATCTACGAGACATTTTACAATGTAACTTATCACTGCCTGTCACACTGCATGACCATAAGTTATAACTGAAGCTAAGTATCCTGCATTGACATGTTACATATTGATATCGATGTGTTTGACATACCTTTTGTACAGTTTCTGACATGGCAATAATGAAGCTTTTCACCAATTTTAAAAGAGCTGTCCTCCACTTTTAAACTGCACCGTTAAGTGTATAAACTTTTGTTGAAGGCTACGGCCAACTTAACATGTGGTCATTCCTCTGATGACAGCTCACGGTTCCCACCTCTCCTGCAATACATACTGATGTCTGACAGCCACATTTCACCATGGGACTTACTACCTAGGCAGTGGGTGAGTGTGAGTGCTCATGCTCACACAGCTGCCTCCTGAACTGGACTGACCTACAGTTCACAACAGCAGCTGATAACCACTACCCACAAATTACGGCATGTACATACCCCTGTTTTAGTTAGTATAAAATCGTTGCACTTACCTGTTAGTTAAAACAGGTCTTAATAATTTTGTTGGAAATACAAAACAATGTTTGTGATAGCAGATTAATCTGCTGTGTATCCCAATGTTTGTATCAGACTGGAAGGTGATACTTTTATTTGCCACAAGTTAAGTGCACCATGTGGAAAGCTAAAAAACATGAACAGCTAGAACTACGACACCTAACATTTTCTAAGTATTGTCCACGCAATGTATTCACTAAGCAAATAACATTTTCCCATGACAATCAGATTCACCTACACAATATCCGCTAGTATTTCAGAGATGTCATCATTCTAAAAACAAATATTCACTTTTTCCATGATTAAAAGAAAAACATCTCACAGTTATGTCACTAACTATCTAAAATCAGCTGCTGCTATGCTACCTTACATCCCATGATTAATAGTGGCAGATTTATTTTCGACAAGAGCTTCAGGGTATGTGTGACTATCCGTATAAATAGGCACGCGCAAACGCTATGAACTCAGTCTCCGACTCGCCTTGAAGATGGCTGGGAGGTTTCCAGCCGAAATATCGCAAGAAGAATTGTCGCTGTCCCGGGTGCACGCCTGAAATATGATGGAACAAAACCTCACAGAAGCTTTTAACTTTTTTTTACCTAAAATCACAGTATTTCATTGCAAGTAAATAGACTGCTCACTCTGATCTTGTAGAGTATAATATAGTACATAATTCTATATTTGCAAAATGGTAAAGATATTCAACTGAATCACACCAAATCTGCTTGTCAGGCAATCTCAGCATCCTGGTTACAAGAGTAAGTGGACGTGGTAGTCAACAAGTGGCAAATCTTTAAGAGAAAAAGAAGAAAACAACATTGTCATGGGCAAGGAACTGTAACTCAAAATCAATGTTTATGTGAAAAGGACAATCAAGATCTCAATTATATATTAGGAAGTAGTGGATGGCAAGAGACATGCTGGAAAGATACAACAATATCTGAATACACCTTAACGACCTAACATTTTTAAGAATGGTAACATTTTAACAGCTCAAAAAACTTATCACTAGTTCAAGCAGACACAAGGTCTTTCTGAAAGATTTGTGTGTACAATCTGAAGTAACATAGGCAAATCACAGTAAACTTTAATTGTAACAGCAAAATATGCATTTTACTTCCACTGATGTTTGTCAACTTGTGAACAGAAAATACAAGTAAAATATTAAACTATCATGTCATTACAATTTAGAACCTCAACACACGCTCAGTCGTAAATTCTGAAAAAATTACATGAACTAGAGATAAGATGATGTACTAACAAAACAACAGTGAAAATCAAAATCAAAGAATTGAAGATCAATGAGGTAACAGAAGTAATATTAGTCCTTGAGAAGGCTAAAAAGTAATAATTGAAAAGATAGCATCACTGTCTTGTATTCCCAAAAATCGAGTAGGCCTAAAATGTTGAGATTAACACCATTTCACAATTGTGCCATGCAACACAGATACTACATATGTTTCAGAAAGAATCAGAATTAACATTACAATTTTTAGAAATGAAAGACAACGGCTGCTTGACTATTAACAGAAGAGAAGTAGAACAGGAAGCCCCAGTAATGGCATTCAAAAACACGAAGAGAGCTTATGATTTAGTGAGCTTACATATAGCAGAAGCACTTCCATATGCACCAGAGCAGCTACATACAGAGTATGGAACTAAATAAGTGTGGTGCTTGAAGATGTTGTTTAATAGTTCTGCTATCTGTACAGATTATTGCAAGAAAGTGACAGTGGGTGTAAGACAGCAAAATGTTACACAAGTGCAAATATGGCACACAGATTTAGTTTGCCAGGAATAATTGTTGAAGTGGACACTCAGCTGCACACAGAAAACTGTTCTAAAATCAGTACTAAGGCCGTGGTCATTCTGTGGCACATCTACTCCTTGAAAGGTGTTAGCCATGCAAGCTTAGCAGAAGTGTTTCAATTAAGTTCGGAAAACATACATCTACATGAATCAAAAAGCAAGAGACCTGCCTGCATGGGGTGGACATCTGCCTGCGGATCCATGATATCAACTGATGCCTTCTCTTAGCCAAGTTGTGCCACAAATTGTTTTTCTCCCAAATTCTATTCAGTACCACCTCATTAGTTACACAGTCTACCCATTTAATCTTCACCATTCTCCTGCAGCACCATGCTTTATAAACCTCTATTCTCTTCTTGTCTAAACTATTTATCATCCATGTTCCACTTCCATACATGGCTACACTCCTGATAAACACCTTTGGAAAACACTTTGTATCAATTAAATCTGTCTTTGATGTTAACCAATTTCTCTTCTTCACAAACACTTTTCTTGCCATTGCCAGTCTACATTTCACATCCTCTGTACTTTGGCCATCAGTTTTCTGCCGTCCAAATAGCAAAACTCGCCTTCTACTTATAGTGTCTCATTTCCTAATCTAATTCCCTCACCATCACCTGATTTAATTCGACTGTATTCCATTATCACCGCTTTGCTTTTGTTGATGTTGATCGTATGTCCTAAAAGACACTGTCCATTATATGCAGCGGCTCTTCCAAGTCCTTTGCTGTTTCACATAGAAAGACTTAGTTACAACATTAATTAAAGCATAAGTACCCAGGTTTATTGAATTACTTTTTAATGTGTTGTGGAAGTTGAATGGGGGGGGGGGGGGGGGTAAAATGAGGGGTGGGTGAAAATGAGTCTCCAGTAATTGTTGAGTGTGCATAAACAAATTTTAATTTTGGAAGTTTGTAATTAAGATCTTCCTTTCAAGATGTCACTCAAAGCAAAAAGCCAGCACATTTACAGTACATAACTCCACATAGCCCACATTCTAATGGATGTCAAAAGAAACCGAAGATGCAAATTTTATTTATGGGCAACAGAACAGAATGGATTAAATTTATAAAAATTATTATAATATTGCAGGGCTAATATTAACTGTAACATAAGGCAAACATTTTATGGGTCCTGCATACATGCTGTTCAATGGAGTGCAAGTTGTCTAACAGAATGATCTTTAATTTGCTTATAATTTACTATACTACTCACATGAAGGAACTTAAACTCACTAATAGACCTGAAATAAAATCTTGCAACAGCACAATCCTTCAATAAAATTTATTTTCATTCGCTGATTATAGAGAAGGTGGATATCTGCGTTTCATAACTTTTAGTTGATATGCAAGGAGGTGTAGAGCAATGACGATGGAATGGTCTCCAAACTAGCAATGTGAACAAAATGGAGTTGTACTGAGACAGCCTATTCAAGCCTCGCATTAAATTTAATTTCTCTCAGCTTGGTGGGGCCAGAGCATGTTGTTTCTAACTGGTATTGAGATCATTCAGATTTGACACTCTTTCTCACAAAAGATATGCTACTACTCAGGAAAAACAAAATTTCTTAGCACATATTTACAAATGAATTGATAAGTAGTTATACCATTCAGAAATAATAAATGCAGTTGTGCCTAAGGACATGGAATCAGTCAAAAATTCACATTTTTGTTTACCAGTTAATACAAAACTTATGGCAAGCATGTAAAAGTCAATAATGCTTGCTTTGACACAGTGTATAAATTTGTTGAAGATATGCAGGCACATATTACACAGAATTTACAGTACGGTATGTGATTTTATTGATAATATATTAACTCAAGTATTTCTGTGAAGAAATTCTTCAATGAACTAATAATTAGCCAGTAATAAATCATCTACAGTCTACTTACACTGTATTTTATTAGGTGGTGAACTACTTATAATCAGTTAGTGAATGAAAATGCGTGTTCCTGAGAAATGAGTCTTCTTTCTGGTGCAAAGTGAGTGTTTTCAAGTCTTGATGTCCAAGTGCTGTTTCTTATGTAAGCATTGGAGATAGATTTACTGGTTCTGACAAATTTCATTGAAGTATAAATATCATGCTAATAATTGGTACATCCAGTTCGTCAAACAGTTTAAATCACAAGTAATTCACTTCACATGCTGTTGGGCTTCGAATACTTTAGCTTGGTTTGATGTGATACACCAAACTATAATACTGTGTGACTCAATGGAATGAAAGTAAGTAAAGTAACTTACATCTGGCAAAATTTGCATCCTTAATGATTTGGTTACGTGTTTCCACTGCTCTGCAGTGTGGTCCTTTCAACAGAATTTATTATGAAGCTGTAATGCAAAGAATTTAATGCTGTCAACCTTGTCTATCTGCATGTCCTCACACTTTACATATATATGCTACTGACGAATGTTGAAAATTAGTTGAACTGATAAAGTAAGGAATGAGGAGGTTCTGTGCAGAATTGGAGAGGAAAGGAACATATGGAAAAACACTGATAATGAGAAGAGACAGGATGATAGGACACCTGTTAAGACATGAGGGAATGACTTCCATGGTACTAGAAGGAGCTGTAGAACGCAAAAAATTGTAGAGGAAGACAGAGATTGGAATACACCCAGGAAATAATAGACGACATAGAAGGTTGAGAACTATGTACAGCGACCCTTTATCTTTCTAAGCTTAACAGCAATGAATTAGCTAGAAACTTTTTATTAATCCCCATGAAAATTTTATTAGCAACTCTTCCTGGAACTATATTCGACTTGATACTTATCATAATGTACATATCATATGAAAACAAAACAAACTTAGTACATGGAAATTTTAAATGATTTACAGTCACTAATATAGAGAAACAAAATCTACTGACCCTAAGATCGTATGTAAGTAGTTCCCAGATGCATGAGGATGCATATTGTTGCGCGACACTCTTTCCTGTTAACGCAGTTTCCTTTCTGTTGACTAATTGTTTAGCAGAATCTTCAGTAACGCCATAATACTCCAATACATTTAAATGAATGTTGTGCAGCCAAACATCTCTGACAGATCACAGGCTATACTGATCGTATGTAATTTATTGTATTAGGGATCAGGTCCATTCTGACTGACGGTGTAAATAGTCATTTTTTACTTTTTTATTCTTGAGTCATCAGTCTTCTGACTGGTTTGATGCAGCCCACCACGAACTCGCCTCCTGTGCCAGCCTCATCACCTCAGAGTAGCACTTGCAACCTACGTCCTCAATTATTTGCTCAATGTATTCCAAACTCTGTCTTCCTCTATAGCTTTTGTCTTCTACAGCTCCCTCTAGTACCATGGAAGTCATTCCGTGATGACTTAACAGATGTCCTATCATCCTGCCCCTTACTCTTGTCACTGTTTTCCACATTATTTTTTTTCCCTCCAATTCTGCGCAGAACCTCCTCATTCCTCACCTTATCAATCCACCTAATTTTCAACATTCATCTGCAGCAGCACATCTCAAATGCTTCAATTCTCTTCTGTTCTCATTTTTCCACAGTCCACGTTTCACTACCATACAATGCTGTCTCCAAATGTATGTTCTCAGAAATTTCTTCCTCAAATTAAGGCAGCCCATGTTTGATACCAGTGGACATCTGTTGGCCAGGAATGCCCTTTTTGCCAGTGCTAGTCTGCTTTTGATGTCCTTTCTCCATCCATCATTGGTTATTTTGCTGCCTAGGTAGCAGAATTCTTAAACTTCATCTACTACGTGATCATCAATCCTTATGTTAAGTTTCTCACTGTTCTCATTTCTACTACTTCCCATTACTTTTGTGTTTCTTTGATTTACTCTCAAGCTATATTCTGTACTCATTAGACTGTTCATTCCATTCAGGAGATCATGTAATTCTTCATTACTTACACTCAGGATAGTACTGTCACCAGTGAATTTTATCATTGATCTTCTTTTGCCTTTAATTTTAATTCCACTCCGGAACCTTTCTTTTATTTCCATCATTGCTTCTTCGATGTATAAATTGAACAGTAGGGGCAAAAGACTATATTCCTGTCCTACATCCTTTTTAACCCAAGCGCTTTGTTCCTGGTTGTCCATTATTATTATTACCTCTTGGCTCTTGTACATATTGTATGTTGCCCATCTCTCCCTATAATTTATCCCTATTTTTCTCAGAATTTCAAACATCTTGCACCATTTTGCATTGTTGAGTGCTTTTTCCAGGTCAACAAATCCTGTGAAAGTGTCTTGATTTTTCTTTAGTCTTGCTTCCATTATCAACCACACTGTCAAAATTGCCTCTCTGGTGCCTTTACCCTTCCTAAAGCCAAACTGATCATCATCTAACAATTTCTCAATATTCTTTTTCATTCTTCAGTATATTATTCTTGTAAGCAACTTGGATGCATGAGATGTTAAACTGACTGCATGATAATCCTCACACTTGCCTCCTCTCACAGTCTTCAGAATTGTGTGGGTGATATTTTACCGAAAGTCAGACGGTATGTCACCAGACATACATGTTACACGCCAACATAAATAGTCATTTTGTTTCCACTTCCCCCAATGATTTTAGAAATTCCGATGGAATGTTATCTATCCCTTCTCAATACAAGACTCATTTACAAAGTCAAAATGTGATTCTGGCAATATCTTATTTGTAGACAGATGGTTGAAGACATGCTTGAATTTTACCTTTTTAAAAAGGTTCGGGAAACCTGGCTTAAGCGAAATGAACGGAAGTTTGACAGTCTTTCTTTAACCCCTCTCTAAAGCACAGGCTTAACTACAGTTTTCTATCAAACCAGAATTTTCAGATTCTATGGTAAAACTTTTTCTTATGTTGTGTGAATAATTTATTTGTTATAACTGCTCTTGTGTATTCTAGTGCAGCATTTATTGTGCCCAAAAACCCCATAGACCTGAAATAAAGTGTCTGTTAAAGATCTTTGCCACACTACACACATGTATTAACAGTAAATCACTTACTCTTCAAGTCATCTGCTCCTTCTCCTTTAATTGCTCCAGTTTCCTACAGCATGTTTAATAACACAAGTACTTTCTTCCATGTTCTGAAGTATGGTTTGCAGTAGATTACAGTAACAGCAGAGCTGTTATCAGCATACACATATAGTTCTCATTTTTTCCACACAACATACTTTTATTTCTCATGTTATCCATAATTTTTGTTGGCTAGGTTTAAACAAAGTTATTTTTGGGAAAATCAGTTTTCATGCAATGTTATTAATAAACATGTTGTGATTTTCATTCATGTCATGAGCACTGTCAACATCCTAAGATAGTCTAGTTTCAGATTGTTATCTGCCCTTTTCAACTCAAATGTAGTAAATTTTGCACCCCTATCAGTCAAGGAGGAAAAGCTGAAAGGGGGAAGGAATATACAGAGGGACTCTACAAGGAAAATGAACTTGAATATAATTTTAGAGAAAGTGAAGAGCAACTAGATGAAGATAAAATGAAAGATACGATAAGTGTTTGAAAGAACATTAAAAGGCATAAGTCCAATCATGGTACCTGGAGTGGACAACATTCCCCAGAATTACTCAGATCTTTGGGAGAGCCAGTCATAGTAAAATGGTTTCACCTGGTATGCACTAGTAGGCATCATATATGAGACTAAGACTTCAAGAAGAATGTAACAATCTGAATACAAAAGAATGTAGGTGAGGACAGGTATGAATGTTATCGAACTATCAATTTAATAAGACATGGTTGGAAAATATTGACACCAATTATTTATAGAATAATAGAAAGAGGGACGGAAGTTATGCGAAGGAAGATCAGTTTGGGACCTCCAGAAATGTAGGTAAGCACAAGGCAATACTGTCCCTATGGCTTATCTTAGAAGTTCGACTGATGAAAGGCGAACCTCAATTTCTAACATTTGTAGATTTAGAAAAGCTTTTGACAACATTGATTATATTCTTTGAAACTCTAACTGTAGCAGAGAGAAAATAAAGAGAGCAAAAGGTTATCCACAACTGGCACAGAAACCAGACTGCAGGTATGAGTTGATGAATCTGAAAAGCAATCAGTACTTCAGAAGGGTACACGGAATCATTGTGACCCACCTACGATGTTATTCACTCTGTGCACTGACCATGCAGTAAAGGAAAATGAGGAGGAATTTGGAAGGTGAAATAAAGTTCTCATTTTTGCCAATGGCACTGTATGTCTGTCACAGATGGCAAGGATCTTGCAAGGAAGTTGCATGAAGTCTAACATAATTTTAAATGTTAGGAAGTCTTTTCTGAAAGAACTTGGAGGGAGGGAGAGGGGGGGGGGGGGGGGGAGAAAAGGATAGAGAGAGAGAGAGAGGTTGCATGGGACGTTCCACTTCAGAAATCATTAGGGGATTCAATATTCCAGAATCAACAGTGTCCAGAGTGTGTCGAGAATACCACTTTTCACACATTATCTCTCACCACGGACAATGCAGGGCCCAATGGTTTTCACGTAATGACTGAAAGCAGCAGTATTAGTGTAGAATTTTCAGTGCTAAAAGACAAGTAACACTGTATGAAATAATCACAAAAATCAATGTGGAATGTATGACAAACCTACCCTTATGACAATGTAGCGAAATTTGGCATTAATGGGCTATGGCAGCAGACCTCTTTTGATAACACCACAAAATCACTGCAGCCCCTCTCCCGGGCTCATGACTTTTTCAGTTGGACCCTAAATGACTGGAAAACTGTGACCTGATCAGATGAGTCCAGATTTCAGTTGGTAAGAGCCGATGGTAGGGTTCGAATGTGGCGCAGACCCCACAAAGCCACGGACCCAAGTTGACAACAAGGCACTCTGCACGCTGGTTGTGTCTCCATAATGGTATGGGCTGTGTTTACAAGGAATGGAATGGGTCCTCTGGTACAATTGAATCTATCATTGACTGGGAATGGTTATGTTCACCTATTTGAAGCCCATCTGCAGCCATTTTTGGACTTCACATTCTCAAACAATGATGAAATTTTTATGGATGACAACGTGTCACATCACATTTGTTCGCGAAAGGTTTGAAGAACATTCTGGACCATTCATGTGAATACTCTGGCCACGTAGATTGCCCAACATGAATACCATCGAACATTAATGGAACATAATCAAGAGGTCAGTTCATACACAAAATCCTGCACTGGCAATGCTTTCACAATCATAGGCATCTATAGAGGCAGTATGGCTCAATATTTCTGCAGAGGACTCCCAACGACTTCTTGTGTCCGTTCCACATCAAATTGCTGCACTACGCCAGGCTAAAGGAGGTCCAACACAATATTAGGCAGTATCCCAAGATTTTTCTCACCTTAGCGTATATGGCAACTTGTGATGAATGAGGTAACACCTTTAAACTCCATCTAAGGACAAATGGTTGATTAATTTTGCTCCAAAGTTCTTATGTATTCTGATGCAATAATCAAAGCTGGACTTATACAATGCCTGTGTGGCAAAAAATATTTCTGATGAGTGCTAATAAAATGAAAGAACTATTTGCACGAATTCAGTATGTTGGAATCACATTGTTTAGTTACTTTCTTGAACTCTTTTAAAACTTATTTGTTTCTGTCTCCATATCCTAATGAGACGTGGTGCTCTGAACCCTGAAACCACAGGATTGTACTGCTCATGACAATGGCTTATCCTTTAAACTGTTTGCTTTTATTTTCAGGCTGTCATAAAGGCTATGTCTAACTTAACTGTACTACTGATAGAATCAGCAGATACCACACTAGTTAGTGGCCATGCACCCAATTTCAGCAGCCATTCCAATTAGCTACTGTTGCAACAGCCATTGCTCATTTACCGACAGGTATACGACAGATTTATCCCAATGTCCCTTATGAGATTTAATTTAATGATGATGATGATTACGGGTCTGTGGGGCGCTCCACTGCGCCGTTATCAGCACCCATTCCCAACCTTTGCTCAGTCCAATCTCGCCCCTGTCATGAATAATGATGGAATAATGAGAACAACACAAACACCCAGTCATCTCGAGGCAGGTGAAAATCCCTGACCCCACCAGTATTTGAACCCAGGACCCCATGCTCGGGAAGCGAGAACGTGACCGCGAGCTATGGACACATTTAATTTAATGTGAATATTGTGGAAATAGCATTCTATCAATGACTGTCATCACAAAAGATCTCTTACTCTTGTCAAAGAATAGCAACATAATTCAACTAGAGATGTTTCCGAATTCCATACTTAAAAAGTATAGGCTTTACGAGAACTGAAGTAAAATATAGTTTAATTCAACTGATAAGTTAAAATACAGGTACCACTGAAATCTTTCAGATGCACACAATAGCATATGGTCTTTCAGTTTCTCACAGCAGCATTGATGTGCAATATTATCTGTGCTTGAACTGCATTATGTTCAAGTTGAAATGGAGCTTTCATAGTTATTCACCTTCTATTTCATCAGCTCCTGACCTTATGAAGACTATATCTCTGAAACATTGAGTCTTAATTCAGACATAACAGACTCGAAAGCTGAGAGTTTTGTACATGCTTTATTATACTCTTGTTGTAAATATGATGATAGGGCTAGTGCTACTTCCACCATAAAACCATGTCTCATCATAATACAACAAAGTGCCTACATACAACTACTCAAATCAACTGAAGTAGTGGTTCAGATAACTCATTTTACATGCTCCAAAACGGCACTGGGGAATTTTGATAGCCGAAGAAACTGCTCACTGGATTACCAAGATTTTGGAACCTCTAGCATATGCTTCATCAACAATGGAACACTGATGAACTTCATAAAACTTAAAATGCATAAAACAAGACGCTGCGCATGGACGTAGTGCAGATGACACATCGAAAACGATCTGCTTTTCCAATAACCAACAAAACAAAGGCATTCTCTGGTAACAGAAATTCCAACAAACTTAATTTCTACATGAGTGGTTGTGTTGAGTCCATGTTCACAGGTATACATTATTACAACCTGATGTTTCATCTGGTACTATTAAGTGCTCTTGGAAAATCTGGACATAAGGTAAGGCATTCTGACTTGTTCGCAGTCAAAGTGTGGTGCTTTGGATGATTCCTCACCTACCTCCAGATGCCTCCTGCAAAAGGAGACTGAAGTCAGGTAGTAATAATTTATACATGCAACCAAAATTTGATACTAACACAGAAATATTTAATGTTTTGATGACATCTCTGTTTAAAATTAAAACATAATGACTCATTTTAATGGCACATGAGAGGAGACAAACCAAACGATAGAGAGAAAGTTTCATTAACAGTTTAGCTTTGAGAAGTAAACAGGCACCATAATGGCATAAACTGAATCACATTTCCTTCTCAAAAACGAAACTTTAATAATAAGTAAATAATACCTGTGAGTGTAGTTTTCATTAGGCTAGCTAAAAAATATTTAACACATGGAGGCCTGACATACATTTTATTCTGTTTATGTCATCAGTTGATGAAATCATTCCTTACATTTTCTATGGAAGTAGAATAGTTCTTTAAGACATCGTCAACTGCCATTTTATGAGACACAGAAATAGTCACTCTTAAGAGAACACATACTTTGTCAGCAAATGGAAAACTTGCACTTTATGTAGGACCTACCATGAAAATCATATTAATGTAAAAATATATAAATGTGGCAACAATAAGGTATTTCGGCATTGATCATGAAAGTGCACCACACACACTGTAATGAATTTGTTAAGTCAATGGGAGTGTACATAGTGAAGACATTGGAGAGGACTGCAGTAAGGGAAAGAGACAGGAACAGGCTATAGAGATGTCGAGGAAAGAAGTGAGAGGGCACAGGGCAGTAAGGGAGACAGTGTTACAGAGCATTTAGATATTTATCTACTATTCATTGTTTACTGTTACAGTTTCATACATGCTTCAGTCAATGAAAGTTAGCAAAATTGATGTGCTGCTTCGGACAACAAAGCCTGCACCCTACAACCTGTATACAGATACAAAAATAACTAATCACCCACAATACTTTCAGTAAGTAAAAATGGAAAAGTCATCTCCTTTGTAAATTTGATCCACAATAAAGCCTATTTTTTGGCTGTAGTTTTACAGGCTAAGTGTTTGACTAAATATCCAAATCAGATTTCCAGTTAGTCACACTTTCTTCAGTTAAAAGTTAAGTGGTGGACCCACTTGCATTTCTCAATATGGCACATACAAAAACATTAGGCTTCACTATTGGTCAGTCTGGCACCACAACCAGATTTTCTGCTTTCACATTTGTTGGCTTCACCAACTCACTACCAAACTGTCACCTTCCAACCAAACGCAGACCTTGACCTGCACTACAGCTCAGTCTGTCACCACAAGCAAGATTTCAGAGAGGGAGGGGAGGGGGGTGTTCAATACATAACTTCAACCCCTTCTGTCAGTCACCAATTAACTTCCAAAAAGTTCTTTGCATATGTGAAAAAAATGTGAGGTTACACCACAGCTTTTAATTCGTGCAAGTTCTCATATAACTGAATATACAAATTCACTTATTGTAAGAAGGCATACCACATCCAAAATACAAATGATTAGTAAATCTCTGGGCACCATGAATGTTTCTTTTGTTTTATGACCACTTTAACTTACACAGCTAACAATAACATCCCACATACATCCTTACAACTCTCGTCAACTACATGTCAACGTTACCTTTTAAGGATGCAGACACAGTTAACTGGTGGAGGATTGACTATATAAAATACATGCTCACGTTCAAGACCAAGTACAGCATACCATTACAACTTACCACAAGGCTTCTAATAGTCTGGGTTTGACCCGAAGAACGTATTTCGATCCCGCAACCAGTTACGATAAACGAATACATGGTTACCTATATAACCAGTCATAATGAAGTTTGATAATTAAATGCCTATCAGCTGAGCAAAACCTGGTACAAAGTGTGGTAATTCAACATTTTTTGAACTGCCATTTCTCAAACAAATCGAAAGTTTGTCAGTGCTTCGTAACTACAACGTCTCTGTCTTACACAAGAACGACAGTAAAATCAATTAATGAACACTATAGAATTTCTAATGAATGGAGTGACCACAAAATAACGAGTGTGTTTTGTACTTTTATCATGATGTATTGGATTGGTCTAAAACACTTTCAATTACGCAGCAGCAACACGTGGACCACAAGCAACGTCGCCTAATCCTGTATCGTGCACAAACTGAAACCACACGCCCATTTTGGCACAGATGGGAATATAAGCAATTTGGATACTGTAAACACATGGTGAAGAACTTAAA
This sequence comes from Schistocerca piceifrons, assembly GCF_021461385.2. NCBI lineage: Eukaryota > Metazoa > Arthropoda > Insecta > Orthoptera > Acrididae > Schistocerca > Schistocerca piceifrons. The sequence continues at coordinate 153,518,323 of NC_060149.1, read as the reverse complement.
CCTTACACGTTCGAAAAATTCAACGATATTCTAGGTGAGTAAGGTTTCTGGAAGAATGAGTAACTACATAAGCAGTATTACGGTATATCCAATATTCTGGACCATGACTTACTATATCTGCTTTAAACTGTATCCAAAACAAGTGTTAGTTGTCAACAAAGACGAACAAAATTACAAATACTACACGACACAAGATGACGTAAAAACAGGTTATCAAACCATCATAATCAACGTTCAATAACACGTACCATCATGGTCGTATAAAGTAACAAACGAGATTCCCGCCGCAACGCACCATAATATAATATTCGCTAAGTCTTTATAAGATATAGTTTCATTTCCTAAAAGCAACACTATGTGTTGAGGTGTCTTATTAAAATGTTCAGCACATTTTGAAACATACAGCATTTCATTTTCTAATGTTGTAGCGTATATATGTCTTTCCACAAATTTATTCACGTGCGTCCAAATGTTTCCCACTGCCATAAAAATGGAATACACCACATGGCAACACACCCAAAGTCCACGACGGAAATACATAGCGATTACACCTTCGTGTTAACAACATAATACAAGCCGACCGCTTATCACGTCACTTTCCCACACTCGTGTCTTAGCCGGGTCAAAGATCACAATAATCAGTGTCCAGAGACGCTTTATATCAAAGAGCATTGTTGAGGGCGATTTCACAATGGACTTTACCTAACGAAACAGAGCGCCAATACATGAGAGAAATTATTTGTAACGGTGGCATTCCATTCAGTCAAACCGACAACGGAACAGAATGGGAGAGAGTCAGAAGACAACGTCAAGGATGCCCGGGAACATAGTTTTGACGTTGACACTGGTGGCGGAACAGTGACATCGTCTGCTAAAAATGGAATTTAACCCATTAACACCCACCCCGTCTATATGGAGCTCCCAAAACCGAATTTCGTAGACCGATTTCCCGATAACGCTTCTGGGTGGTCACGTAAATACTTCAAAATAGACCTTGGAAATCCGCTTCTGTTTGCTGGTTTTTCAATCCCACATTCGATTTTCGTTACCATGTAAACGCAACCGGTTTTGAAACGTGCTTGGGCTGTTGGGTTTCTTCTTCTTTCTAAAAATTTTCAGCTAATATGGACGGGGTGGGTTTCCGTACAGTGAACGATAAGTAGAAACATTAGACTGAAGCTGTTTACGCCTCGTCTAATTGAAAAGAAATAGCGATTGTGCTGACAAAATCATGAATTGTAACAGCTGTTTTTCAGGCGCCATATTTAACTGGGCTAACAAATCCGCTTCAGATCTTAAGCCGGGTTCACACACGCAACGAAAGTATCGCCACAAGTAAGTCATTCTGAAGTGGCGCTGTGAGCTACCGTTCACACAGGACGCCACAAATTCTTCGTAATTGCGCAACTTGCAAAATGGCGTCACCTGTCTCAGCTGATTAAACGGCTGTATATATTACTAAATAAGATGTTTTGGAAACATAATAAATGTGAAATATTACTTACCAAAGTGTTTCTCGTCTCTCTTGTCTCGACTACATGTTTTATGAACCGGTCTGCAGCTTCAAACCAAGCAAGGTTGGGTTTATAAATACCGTCTGCAGACGCACCCTCTTAAGTGATTTCAGTACTTTTTTATGTTCACTCATGTAAGCATTTCGAATGCTTCGAATTTTTAATTTTGTTGTAGCTACATGAATTCCAGGTACATATTCACGCATACTGTTTACTATTTCAATTAATGCAGCACCTTTCAAATTTCTGTCTTTCTATGATTCGCTTTTGCGGTTCCAAAGGCATTCTCGTTCTTGATACACCTCCAAGAATCTCATAATTGTCGCTGTTGGCCACTTTTTCGACATATTAATAACAAACGCACGAACAAAAGCACTATTTGTGAACGAATACGCACTAGAAAGGTTTGAATCAAGCCGCGAGATAGTAATCGAATGACGTTATTCGTTTGTGCAGAAGGCAAAATGGCGCAACAAAGTAGAACCAAGTTCAACTTTTTGTGGCGTGACAAAAGTTGCGCTTCTTAAATGGCGCCACCGAAAACTAGGAGTTCACACATGCAACTACAAAGCAACTGCAGTTCACCATTAGCAGTGGCGATACTTTTGTTGCCTGTGTGAACCCGGCTTTAGCATGTAAACACCATCAAAAACAGGAGCAGCACGCAAATGGACCATCCAAAAAACAGTAGCAACAGAGGAACCTACTACTGAACCAACAGCACGAAGAATCCTGTCAGCACCACCACCACATCCACTACCATTACCACCACCACCACCTCCGGCCACAGAAGCACCAGCAGCAACAGCAGCAGCAGCAACTGAACCAACAACAACAGTAGCAGCAGCAACAAAACCATCAACAACAGTTGCAGCAAAAAAACACTGCCTAAGGATGAGTCAAAGACAAGGTACATCTACATCATTAAATAAGGATTTTTTATGGCTTCAGACAAAGAAATGGAAAAGATTGTGACAAATCAGCAAGAAAATTTGCAGATAAGTCACAACTACTATGGAAAAAGCAGCACATTACCAGGTAATGACAAAAGGAAAAATACTTGCAAAACAGTCAGGATAATGTGTCAGAATATTCAATGCTTCAGAAACAAAGTACTAGATGTAGAAGTAGCTTTAAATAATCTTGCTGATGTCTCTTGTATTTGTTTATCTGAACACTGGTGCAAGGCTAGTGAATTAAGTCTCATAAATATAAGCAAGTTTAATTTAGCAACACATTATTGCTGAAGTGTTTTTAAAAATGGTGGGGTATGCATTTACTTTAGAGTAGGACTGCAGTTCAAAGTGAAAACAGAATTGGACCTTCTAAATATAGAAAAACATTTTGAATCATGTGCCATAGAGTTAAAAACTGAGGAGAAGAGTGAAAAACTAGTTGTCATTACAGTATATAGATCTCCACTGGGTGACAAAAACATATTCTACAAAAAAATTGAAGCAGCATTAAACACTTTTTATAGTAATGAAGTGAAATTATTTTTATGTGGAGATTTTAATATTAACCTGTTAATTGAAAGTGATGAAAAAAGACAGCTTTTGAGTATACTCAGCAGCTTCCACATGAAACCACTCTTTACAGATGCCACCAGTATAACAGAACTGTCATCTTCTCTTTTAGACAATATCTTCTCAAATATGGAGAATGGTATCACTGAGCCACTAAACGTAAACTTAGGTCTTTCGGATCACAATACACTATTAACATACATAAATTACTCTATCCCCAAGGCAGTAAAATATAAGTGGGGATACAAAAGGCACTTCTATACAGAAAAAGTAAATACTTTCATCCAGTTGTTAGCTAATGAAACCTGGGAAGATGTCTTTGCACAAACTACAACTGAGGAATCTTTCAATGCTTTTTCTAGTACATTCATGTCCCTACTTGAGATGTGTTTTCCAAAAAAGCTCACAAAGATCAATGTCATGTCTAGGAACACAAGCCAGTGGATAACACCTGCTATTAGAGTATCTAGTCAAACACTAAAACATATCAGTCAACTCAAAAAAGATAACAAAGATGAACACTTCACAGATTATGTTAAGACATACAAGAAAATTTACAGGAAGATGATCAAAAAAGCCAATACAATGCACAATGACAGTGTAATTGCTGGGTCAGCAAACAAATCAAAAGCTATATGGAATGTAGTAAAAAAAGAAATAGACCCAAGCAAAAATGTTAGAAATCCAGATGACTTTGTTTTAAAAGATGATCAAGGTGTGCTAGTCAGAAATCGTACCTTAGCAAATTACATTAATGACTACTTCATAAATAGTCCAGTCAATCTGCATAAAAATTGCCCTAAGATTAGTAGAACATCAATCCCAGAAGAACAAAGTGTGAATTCATTATTGCTACCTCCCAAAAACAAATTGGAAGTTAATCAAATAATAAAAACAATGAAGAATAAAATGTCCTCAGGGATTGACGAGATACCTCGCTCAGTCATGATGAGATGTGCTAGTGTCATATCAGACCCACTCTCACACATCATAAACATATCAATTTCAGAAGGTGTCTTTCCACAACGATTAAAAATTGCAAAAGTAAAACCATTGTATAAAAAGGGCAATATACATGAAGTGGGAAACTGTAGACCAATAGCTTTATTATCGGTATTTTCAAAAGTAATAGAGACAGTCATGAAAAACAGAATTACAAATTACCTCAAGAAATTCAATCTATTGTCTGTAAACCAACACGGCTTCCGCAAAGGAATGAGTACAGAGTCAGCCATCACCCAATTCATTGAAAATATTGTAACGGGGCTAGATAAGAACAACAGTACAATAGGAATAAATTTGGACCTCTCAAAGGCATTCGATACTGTCCAACATGATATCCTGCTAGACAAATTAGAATATGTCGGTATACGAGGAGTAGCTAAAAAGTGGTTTCAGTCATATCTCCATAATAGGAAACAGGTAGTAGAAATTGCAACAACAAACAGTAAAAACCAAAGCATTGTTTACAGATCGGATATTCAGACTGTGCCAATAGGGGTACCACAGGGGAGTGTTCTAGGACCTCTCCTATTTCTTCTTTACATAAATGATATCAAGATTCCAGTAAATGGTACTCATATAACCCTGTTTGTGGATGACACAAACATTGTAGTAACTGACATAAACCAGGTATTGCCAACATCTGCAACCAGAGTTATAGAATATTTGCAAAATTGGTTTGAAGTGAACAAATTAACCATAAATATCTCTAAAACTAATTATATCCATTGCAGGAAAGCAAAGTCACACTCTGATCTAGATCTCAGAATACAAAATAAAGAAATTGTGAGAGTTGCTACCACAAAATTCTTAGGTGTACATATAGATGAAAATTTAGACTGGAAATCCCATATCCTGTATCTCTCACATAAGTTAAGCTCTGCTTGCTTTGCTTTACGCGTTATTAGCTTTGTATGTAGTAGGGAATGTAGCAGAGCTGTTTACTTTGCTTATATACATTCTGCTATTACCTATGGCCTCATCTTCTGGGGTCATAGTAAGAAAAATCTCAAAACCATCTTCACTCTACAAAAACGAGCTGTTAGAATAATTACCAACAGTTCAAGGCTAACTCCTTCAAAGCAATTATTTAAACAGCTGAATATTCTACCCCTACCATGCCTCTATATACAGAAAAGCGTAATTAATGTAAAACGAAATATTAACAATTTCCAATCCAACTCGGATCTACATACATACAACACAAGAAAGTGCAATGACATTCATATAAAAAGAGTGAACAGGGCTTTGGCGCGGAAACAAACAAACATACAAGGAAGTAGATTGTATAACAAACTACCAGTAAAGATAAAAGAAATAAAAAAATTGTCTTCATTTAAAGAAGCAGTATTCAAATTTTTAATGACCAACTGCTATTATAGTGTAAAAGAATACCTGGAATAGCTCCATACTAAACAATTATATTTATGTACTCTGTGCCAATAGTAATTTTTATCTGACTGTTGCTATGATCTAAATTAATAATATGTACAAAAGTGCTAGAATTGTATGTGTTATATCTAAATATCAACTGTGTATTCCATGTAAAAAGTCTTTCTCACACATCAATGCAAATAATCAAAGTTGTACATGCTATTTTAATGTGGTCTGATGTTACATAGTCTACTATGCACATCCGTATTTTGTATAGTATTGTTCACCCTATATGTGTGTATATATATACTATGTATTTTTTTGACGAAATCCATACAATGTCAATTGTCTCTGGATGAATAAACTACTACTACTACTAAAGCGAAAAACGGTGTCCGAAATTCGGTTATCGTCTTTCGGAGAATGTATCACATGTAAACATAGTGACCGTGCTGTCTCATGTTACAGTAAAGGTGAATTCACACTACCCGTCATCTCACATCATGTCATTTCAAAACATTACACAACGCACTGCAGTTGTGATGCCACAACTTGTGGCTTACTGAGTGGCACTGTGACCTACTGTTCACGCAGGACGCCACAAATTCTACATAGTTACACAGCTAATCATGAAGTCAACTGAAATCATATGGATGATTATGAATGTTAAAGTGCAGGTAATGACATTAGAGCAGTGACAAGAGTTAACTATAAGAAAAACGAAACCCAAATCTTAGATCCAAAAACAGATTTCATGCAGGGATAAATCAGAGGCCATAAACACATTTACAAAACAAAGTATGCTCGAAGAAGGAAATGCTGTCTGTTATGACAAACTAGCCAACAGCTGACATGTAATTATTATCTACAGACACGCAGCTCTTCAAAGATTTTAGACTCTTATTGTGTTCATTGCTCAATGCATTTCGAATAACTAATTTTTCGTTTAATAGCTGCCACATCAAACTCGGGGGCTATTTCCCGCATAGAAACCAGCGATTTATACAGTGTCTGGACTCACAAATCATGTCTATACCTCCCTTTTATGGTTACATATTAAGTTTATTTATTTATTCATCCACAAGTCTTTGAAGGTTGTAGGATAGGCTTACATGGTTGGTTTGCACACACGCACTCACTCACTCACACACACACACACACACACACACACACACACACACACACACACACACACTGGTGTCATCATTTATTGCGTTTATGTGCCTTTAAGGCCTAGAACAGAGTAAAAAAGGATACAAACCACAATATAAAAAGAATACAACAAACTGCACATTATAAAATGTGCAAAGGTACACATTACAAAAAGAAAAAAAACACGAGTCAGTCAAGATGTCAGAGCAGGAGTCATTTATTGGAGATGGCAGTCCATCGCTGTTGGTCCCCAGCCTCATCTTCTACTGCTGTTGGCTCCACTTGTTTGAGCATCACCAGTACCCAATCCTTCCATCGGGCCTCTATAGCCCCTTGGGCGTCTCCCAACAGGTTGGCAACAGAGAACACGGTTAGGGAGGGATCCACTGCCTCAGAAGATGTCGCCAAAGCACTGTAGCCTCTTCTGTCCCAATAGTCGGCCGATGGATGGCTTCCGATACCGCTGGTAGAGATATTCTTTTGTTCTTCATTTCCATTTACCTTCCATGGTATTGTCGACAGGGTCCATATCTTTCGAAGTACCTTCCTCTAGAACACACAAATTGCTTCTTCAATTGTTGCTGAAGTTGCCCAGGTTTCACAACCATATAAAAGTACTGGCCACACTAATATCATGTACAGGCGAATCTTGTTTTTTAGCGATATCAGCCGGGATTTGAATAGATTGTTTAGGCTGAAGATAACGTGATTAGCGTTTGTTATTCGTTGCTGCCCTCTTTCGTCATTTCACTTTTATTGGTCAGTATGGAACCCAAGTATTTAAATTCTCTTACTTGTTCGAAGGCGTGCTATCAACAATAATGAAGGGGAGAGGAGTTTGATATCGCAAGACAACGGGATATTTTGTTTTGCTCTCGTTCAGTATCAGCCCTATTTATTTCGTGTTGCGGAGGAATCGTGAAGTGTCAGCACTTACTTGCTCCTGGGTGTCACCAAGGATACCAACATCGTCAGCAAATGCCAGGATTATGTCTGTTGCCACCATCTCCATTTTTCTGTTTCGACCAGGGTCACAGCTTACGTTTTCCGAGGCCAAGTTGAATAGCAATGGTGCCAATGGATCTCTTTTTCGCAATCCATTTTGGATACTGAGTGATGATGATAGTTGGTTTGCCAAACATTACTTGGTAATTTGATTGGGAGTAGCAAGCTGCTATGGATAATTAAACGTTGATTGTTGTTCTTGTACTTCCAGAATCAGCGAACGTATACCTGCCGACCACTGTTTTGAATTTTTTCTGTAATAAAATGAATAAAATGAAAACACATATAAATCGAATCAAGTACAGCAATACTTACTCCACGATAACTGCGACTGAATGCCCGTGTTTCGAAATACAACAATCAGGGAGCAGTGGAGGAAGGAAAGTGGCCTATAACATAAGTTACGTCTCTTAAGTAGCGCCACAAAAAGTTAGATTTCACACTTGCAACTCCATTGCAACTGCAGTGTGCCACTAGCTGTGGCGACACTTTTGTTGCGTGTTTGAACACGACTTTAACCTATCATGGCTTCGCTCATCCATGTAAAGGTAGTGGATTTCGTGCGGATTGGTCTTCTTAATTTCTTTTTTTTTTTTTTTTTTTTTTGGACCTTTGTTTTCGTGGCAAATTACAAATATCCTAGCCGGCCGCGGTCGTCTCGCGGTTCTAGGCGCGCAGTCCGGAACCGCGCGACTGCTACGGTCGCAGGTTCGAATCCTGCCTCTGGCATGGATGTGTGTGATGTCCTTAGGTTAGTTAGGTCTAAGTAGTTCTAAGTTCTAGGGGACTGATGACCACATCTGTTAAGTCCCATAGTGCTCAGAGCCATTTGAACCATTTGAACAAATATCCTAAGATGACTTGGATAGTTCTCTGTTTATTGTTCTTCCACAAACGAGGTCAGATATCTGAAAGTGAAGTGAGTCTTCAACAAAACAGCACTGACACCGACTCTTTATATATATAAACATGTAAGTTGATGAAGCAATTTTCAATAAATATGCAATTAAACTAAAAGCATCAGCTCTAATAAAGGAAAATGCAGTTGTTTATAACGTTACTGGTTATAGCAGGGAAAAACATGATAGATCAGGTAAACAGGCTCTGTTTATTCGTTTATCAATTTTGTATGCTGTGTTTGTATGTATACAGGGTGGTCCATTGATCGTGACCGGGCCAAATACCTCACGAAATAAATGTCAAACGAAAAAACTACAAAGAACGAATCTTGTCTAGATTGAAAGGGGAAACCAGATGGCGCTATGGTTGGCCTGCTAGATGGCGCTGTTATAGGTCAAACGGATATCAACTGCGTTTTTCAAAATAGGAAGCCCCATTTTTTATTACATATTCGTGTAGTACGTAAAGAAATATGAATGTTTTAGTTGGACCACTTTTTTCGCTTTGTGATAGACGGCGCTGTAATAGTCACAAACATATGGCTCACAATTTTAGACAAACAGTTGGTAACAGGTAGGTTCTTTAAATTACAATACAGAATGTAGGTACATTTGAACATTTTGTTTCGGTTGTTCCAATGTGATACATGTACCTTTGTGAACTTATCATTTCTGGGAAGGCATGCTGTTACAGCGTGATTAACTGTAAATACCACATTAATGCAATAAATGCTCAAAATCATGTCAGTCAACCACAGTGCATTTGGTAATACGTGTAACGATATTCCTCTCAACAGTGAGTAGTTCGCCTTCCGTAATGTTCGCACATGCATTGACAATGCGCTGACGCATGTTGTCAGACGTTGTCGGTGGATCACAATAGCAAATATCCTTCAACTTTCCCCACAGAGAGGGATCCAGGGACGCTACATCTGGCGAACGTGCGGGCCATGGTATGGTGCTTCGACGACCAATCCACCTGTCATGAAATATGCTATTCAATACTGATTCAACCTCCGGCGAGCTATGTGCCGGACATCCATCATGCTGGAAGTACATCGCCATTCTGTCATGCAGTGAAAATCTTGTAGTAACATCGGTAGAACATTATCTAGGAAATCAGCATACATTGCACCATCTACAGTGCCATCGATAAAATGGGGGCCAATTATCCTTCCTCCTATAATGCTGCACCATACATTAACCCGCCAAGGTCGCTGATGTTCCACTTGTCGCAGCCATCGTGGATTTTCCGTTGCCCAATAGTCCATATTATGCCGGTTTACGTTACCGCTGTTGGTGAATGACGCTTCGTCACTAAATAGAACGCGTGCAAAAAATCTGTCACCATCCCGTAATTTCTTTTGTGCCCAGTGGCAGAACTGTACACGAAGTTCAAAGTCGTCGCCCTGCAATTCCTGGTGCATAGAAATATGGTACAGGTGCAATCGATTTTGATGTAGCATTCTCAACACCGACGATTTTGAGATTCCCGATTCTCGCGGAATTTGTCTGCTACTGATGTGCGGATTAGCTGCGACAGCAGCTAAAACACATACATTGGCATCATCATTTGTTGCAGGTCGTGGTTGACATTTCACATGTGGCTGAACACTTTCTGTTTCCTTAAATAACGTAACTATCCGGCGAACGGTCTGGAAACTTGGAAGATGTCGTCCAGGATACCGAGCAGCATACATAACACATGCCCGTTGGGCATTTTGATCACAATAGCCATACATCAACACGATATTGGTCTTTTCCGCAATTGGTAAACGCTCCATTTTATCACTGGTAATGTATCACGAAGCAAATACCGTCCGCACTGGAAGAATATGACGTGATACCTCGGACTTATACATTTGTGATTATTACAGCGCCATCTATCACAAAGCGAAAAACGTGGTCCAACTGAAACATTCATATTTCTTTACGTACTACACGAATATGTAATAAAAAATGGGGGTTCCTATTTTGAAAAAACGCTGTTGATATCCGTTTGACCTATGGCAGTGCCATCTAGCGGGCCAACCATAGCGCCATCTGGTTTCCCCCTTCAAGCTAGACAAGTTTCGTTCTTTGTAGTTTTTTCGTTTGACGCTTATTTCGTGAGATATTTGGCTCGGTCACGATCAATGGACCACCCAGTATATTTTCGCTAGCAAACAAATATCAATGTTTTGAAATGTGGGTTCACTTCTCAGCACTTTACGACATAAAACTGATCAAGAACATATGTTATGAAATTTCCTTTGACCATTAATTAACTTTATTATTGTTAGTTGCTTAATTCTGATACTGTACTCTCACTTTCTTATTACAGATGGGAACTCAATTTCACCATTTGGTAGTAGCCTACCCAAATTTATGTAATGTGATGTGACATGAGTTGACAGCTGTTCCATGATGGACAGTGTGGGCACACTCTGACATGGCGGTGCCATGTCAGTGTGAATACACCCTGACATGGTGGTGCCATGATGACCCACATGAATTGGCCTTAATAGAACTTGTATCTTCTGAAAGGGAAACAAAGGAAACAGTTGATCGATGAAAGAGGTGAACACAAAAATACTGAGAAAAAATCAGGAATAATGAAACAATAGTCATTTAGAAATGAAATAAATAGGAAGTGCAGGGGAGCTAAGACGGAATGGCTACATGAAAAATGTGAAGAAACCGGAAAAAAATGGTAGTTAGATGCACTGACTTAGGATACAGAAAAGTCAAAACAACTTTTGGTGAAATTAACAGTAAGGGTGGTAGTATTAAGAGTGTAGTGGGAATTTCACTGTTAATTGCAGAGGAAAGAGCAGATACGTGCAAAGAGGGGGAGGACTTGTCTGATGACATGATGGAAGAAGAAACAAGAGTCAACAGCTAGGAGATAGGAGATCCAGTATTAGAATCAGAATTTACAAGCGCTTTGGACGACTTAAGATCAAATAAAGTAGAAGGGATTGATATCATTCCCCCAATCATTGGGGGAAATGGCAATAAAATGACTATTGACGTTGGTGTGCAGACTGCATGAGACTGGCACTGAATCATCAGATTTTCGGAAAATAATCATCAATACAATTCCAAAAATAGCAAGAACCACAAGTGCAGCAATTATCGCAAAGTCAGTATAAAAGCTCATGCTTCCAAGTTGCTGACAAGAATAATGTACAGAAAATTGGAGAACAAAAGATAGGCTCTGTTACATGAGGATCAGTTTGGTTTTAGGAAAGTTAAAGTCAGCAGGGAGGCAGTTGATAACAGAAGCAAGACTGAAGAAAAATCAGATACTTTTATGAAATTTGTCGACCTGGAAAAAGCGTTCAACATTCTCAAATAATTAAAGATGTTCGGAATGCCAAGGAAAATAGCGGGAAGCTGCGGGGAAATATGGATAATATACAACATGCACAAGAATCAAGAGGGAACAATAAGACTGGACAAACAAGAATGAAATGCTAAGGTTAAAAAGGGTGTAGGACAGGGATGTAGTCTCACACACTTACTGCTGAATCTATACATCGAAGAAGAAATGAAAGAGATGAAATAAAGTTTCAAGAGTGGGATTAAAATTCAGTGTGAAAGGGTATCAATGATGAGATTCACTGATGACTCTGCTTGCAGTGATGCCTAATAGTTACTGCTAGTGCAGTTGCTCTTCCAAACAGCATCCCATACAACCTGTCCAGTTGCATCTTTACCTATGGTTACTCATACTTTAGATACTAGGGCCTTGCACAGTTCTCTTCAAAAAGAACAGCTCAGTGTAGTCATAAGGTCGAGTGGCGCATATCTGCTTTTGTGCCCTGCCGCTAATTCCTATAATAACCTGCAGCTGTGATCCTGCAGTCATACTGTCTATGCATTGGCTAGAACTGCGAGTTAATAAAACACACAGAAATGAAAAATAAATGTTAAACGAATAATTTAATAACAAGGGTTCTATTCAAACATCTGCAACTGATGTAGATGACAGAGAATTGTGTTGAATAATATTTTCCAAGAAAGGGCATGTCAAATAAATAGGAAGTGGTCCTACAATATTCAGTTAAAAAATAGGCTACAAACACCCTTATCAAATACAAAAAAGTTACATTAAGAGCATTAGGAGACTGGTAGCATATCCACAAACTAAATAATCTTCAAAGATAAGTGAAGACTAAATCCATTTCTTAATCACAGTAGACGTAATATTCACCAGCTCAAAACAGCTCAGAGTTCATCATGATGACTTACAAATTAACACATATGACATGAGTAGAAATTCATACTCTATCTACCCTCAGTTCCGAAATATAAGTGGAAACAGTTACTCACACTCTGAAGCACATTCAGACTTGACTAAATATAAATTCCTTGAGAAATTGAAATATGGTAGTTGCTGTTCACCACCCAGAGTCAGTTACCTAGATGATAGAATACCACTCATTACCACAGGTAGATCTGCCTCCTTCAGGTACAAATGTAAAAGTGTCCTGAATCGCTCCTTTGAGCTCTTCACTCTAAAAGTCCCAGTCTCCACTTGACTCCCCTAGCGTTCTTGAACTGTCTGCTTTTCCATTGGCTGAAGACCATCCCCACCAAAAATATACCAAGTTTTTGTATACCTATCTTTTTGACTGCAGGTCTGGGGGACCATGACCATTCATTATTTTAAGAAAATGAAACACCTACAGTTATCCTTACAATGTTATTTATTGTGTAGCTACCAGTTTTGGCGCTTCAGTGCACCATCTTCAAACCTTAGTTGATGCTCAAGGGGCTATCTCGATCCATATATACTATGCATCAGTGGGAAACATAACTGGTTTACGCAGACCATCTGTAACTGTGATGTCATCTATCCAACCACCAAGTGTCAAACTGAATTCATAGTTGACGATGACATTCTCTTCAGTTCCACTGATGTCCAGTCTGAATCGACCTTTTTTAAATTTGATTTGCACTTGACATATTGAAGTGGATGTCAAATGATGACATTCAAATAGTGCACTTGACAAAATGAAGCAGAACATCACAACATTCTGTAGTGGATGTCAAATGATGACATTCAAAAACGTCACCTACACAACAGGACAGGACAGGGCAGAACAGAACAGAATGGAACAGGATGTCGAGGTCAAGGTTTCTTGGTAGGAAATTTTTACATAGCTGTTGTTGGGGTTATCGTTGTTGTTGTCTGCTAACATCAGAAAATGTTCTATTTTTGCCACACTTAAGTACTTCATAGTACTGGATTTTTTGAATTTGCACCTTCTTACTGTTTGTTTTATTATTTTATTTATTTTTCATGACACACTGCTAATGTTATATGACAACTTGGATATTTTTTACATTGAGTATTCGTCCACAAGAAAGGGCAGATGTCTGAAAACGAAAAATGATTTATACTGTTGATATTTGAACCACATTAAACAATATAAATATAATGATGTTAACTGAGAACCCAAAGTGATTCACCAGGTGCAAAATACAGGGCTATTTAAAAAGAAGAAACAGATTTCAAATAATTATTGCTTCTAAACTACAAAATATAGAAACACAATTCCAATTTTCCTGGAAAGAGAAAAGTTCAACACTGCATTCAATGTGAGCACCACATTTTACATGATAAATATCAAACAGTGGCCTATTTGCTGCCATACGTGAAGCAGCTGGTCTCTCGTTATCGACTTCACAACTTCAACAATGTGATGGCTCAGACTTTCAAGAGTGTCAGGTAAAGCAGAGATAGAAATGCGGTCGTTTAGGTAGCTCCACAGATAAAAGTCACAAGGTGTGAGGTCTGGAGACCTGAGAGACCATCATCAATGAAGTTCATCTTCTGCTCACCCTCTTCCAATCTGACCTCCTGGAATGATGTTATTTGGATAACATCATATGTGCTTAGAGAAATGAAGTGGGGCACCATCATTCATGAAGATGAAGTTACCTGAATTATCTTCAGATTGAGGAAATAACCAGTTCTGAAGCATGTCTAGATGGATTAATCCTGTCACAATTTTTGCTATGACGAAGAAAGCAACAGCAACTATGATTGAAATGTTTACTCTGACTTTCCAAATTTTAAACTGTTGACTGTCCAGGAACATTGGAATTAGCTGATAATTTCAGCAGGTTCTGGGTAAATTCTTAAAAGAAAACTCGTAAGCAAGTTTCATTTGCTCACTCGTTTTCGTTAAAAAAATTTACCCAAGACCTGTAGAAATTATCTACTATCGTCCAATTTTCAGGGCTAACTCGATTATTTTCATTAGAGAACGCATATTTTATTATAAAGTACATAGAAAATTAACAGAAATGGATATTTTTCGTATTACAATCACTTTTTAAAAAATTATCTTTTTTATAAGAAAGTTGATGTAAGAAAATAAATAAAAACTGTTTTCATATGTTCTATTCCTTACCCAATATTTTTCTAATTCCTTCTTCTTGAGCAACCATAAGATTGGTATGAACTGCTGATTTTGTATGTTTTTTAACGCCTTCTTGACTACACTTCTACGATCTTCACATGTTACGTTTACAGAATTCTTTTCCTTTTTCCATTATTTTCAAACACTGCAATATCCATCTGTTCGATATTTATCTTCATAAAATTGATTAACAGTCTTTTTATCCAGACAGTAACCACACTGCTTTACCTCTTTAATACTGTCCATTTAAAGCATATAAAACGTAATGGGAAAAATAATATTTTTAAAAATTTTGCAGGGTGAATTCCAAATCATGAAATTCTTTTTCATTATTTTTAAGTTTCTTCTTTCCTTTGCATCTCAATTTAATATTCTCTTCTTCAAAAAATTGAAAACCCCAATTGCTAATTATTTTTAAGTATCTATTAGGAAAAATGATTTTAAAATGATTATCAGCTTTCAAATATGTGTTTTCTCTGTATCTGGTATGTAAATATTCACCAGCAGTAATATTATATAAAATATTTACTTGTACACCACTAATCTTTTTAAACAAATAACTATTGGTAATGCTGTTGATATTTTCCAGGAATGTTTCCATTTACATAGAAAAAATGTTATTAGATTTTTTACAATGTGTAAAGCAAGTGGTTAAGCAGTCTCAGACTCTATAATGTCTGTATGGTAAAGTATCTATTTTATTTTCCAAAACACATCCTTTATCACCACGTGTACTTAATGCTTTCTTGTTTGCCTCAACTGTGTAGATTTCATATTTTTCATTTCGAATCAACTTCATCATTCTGTATTGTTCTGTATTAAGCTTATTCTGTTTTTAACAACACATTTTTCACTCCTTTAGGTTTTTCTCTTCTTTGCAATCAACTTTATAAGCATACATTTTTTATCTCAAACCACATAACCTTCCATTATTTTTCGTAAAACTGTCATGTTTATTTTTGTAATACCATAAATATTATCTGTTGGATAATCACTTGCATGAAAGAAGTCAATCATCGATTTCATGTCTTCATATGAATCTTCAGTTTGCATATTGTATATATAACTGTTTGTATATTGATAAAACAACTCATTATTTTCTCATTATTTCGGATTCATTATTTCAGAGCGAAAATCAGTTCTTTAGATAAATCAAGTATACTCATGGCAACGTAGATGGGTTCTTTAAATGTGATTTTTGTCTCATTCACATGGACAGCAGCCATATTTTCATTAAATAAAGTTCTTTGTTTAACGTTTGCTTTAGATATTAATTTATCACACTTATCCCCATCAGAAACTAATTTTATATCCACCTTATTTATTACATTTTGCAACGTTTTTACAAACACAGCATTATTCATCAATTTGTAAAAATCTATTTGAAATTCATTCTTCGATTTCATCCTCATTTCTCTATTTAAGTCTATATACATTTTCAATAAGTCAGACTGTTAAAATTTTAAGACTACGTATTTTTGTTATTTTGATTCCTAATGATAGATATTCTTTAAGATTTCCTTAGTGAACTACATAATTATCTGTGTTACGGAAATTAGTCATTAACTTACTTTCTTAAGTTCGTGGTAAATCTTAATGTAAATCATTTAATCGTTTTCGATATTCTAGATCCATCCTTGTTCAGATTTATCTGAAATTTCACTTATTTTTGTACAATCAAAATAATCTGGTTCATCCTACACAAATCAAGTATATGGCTACATATTGACTCATAGTGTAACAATAAAAATTGTTTGCAGTTAAAAATGCAAGACGATTTGATTTCTTTTTTATATCATAGTCTTTCATATATTTACAGTTTTCTTTGACATATCTTTTACAACACAGCGATATACCATCTCTTATCACTTTTCCAACCTTAGGGTCACGTCATAATCATGTAATAATGCTAGTGGTTGTTTAGCTATTTTTAAGATTGCATCCCAAACCAATACTGGTGCAGTAAAGTACCAATATCGCTCTAAATCGTAACTATTTATGCAAACTTTTCTCAAATACTCAGACGCATCTGCCAATAACAAAACATCAGTTTATTGTACAGATCATGATATGCACCCATATTTTTTATATTAAATTTTTCGCAAACTATTTTTGCATATTTATAATCTTTATCACTTATTTCACAGACATTTAGTTTACCGCAAAATTCTTCGGTAACTGGTGACTGTGGCTCTTCAAATATCTTCCAAGAATCCATTTCATCTTATAGATAAACACCATTTCCGATCATTAAAGTGAATAACTCTTCTGAGAAAAAATTTCTAACGATTTTCTTTTGATCTCTGTTCAGGCTTGATGAAAGTTTGTCCAGTGAAGAAGCCATAAATGTAAATGTGTCGATAAACCTCATCTTGATATTTTATGTCTTCTTACCAAAACTGATGTATCTATCATCTTTATTAGGTATTAAATCTACCTCTTTTTTTTATCATAACCAAGTTCTTTTACAAACAGATGTGAATTGCACCCTGAGAGATTACATAAATAAATTGGTTCAAAACTTTAATGTGTTAGTTGTAGATTACAGTTATTGCATAAAGGATTTATGAATTTTCCACTCAAATGTTCGTAATGAGGAACCCTTTTATTTTTCTGTGAATAATGAAATTAACACAGTGTACAAACATTTGGTCTTGCATATCTTGATTGTCCTCCAGGCATTAACAGTTTCATTTCCACTATTTCAGAATAATTTTTTCCAATATCTGCTACTTCGTTTTTCATATATTCAATAATTATTATGGCAATTTGGTCATCAGCATACAACAGAAGCTTCATAATCTCCATTAATGTACTTGATATAATAACTGAATCCACTTAGTAGATGCTTTTGATATCTCATTGTTTATTAATTTTCTGGATTTGATTGACAGTTATCCCTTTCCACAGTAAATTTTCAAAATCAGTATAAATAAGAAATCGAACTTTATGTGCATGTCGATAATTTTTGAAATGTGCATATGGACCTTTCTCTGGCATTTCTGCTTTTAATTTTTTGTTAGCTAGACAGTTTGATGCTGCATTATGAAATTTTTCTTTACTATTGAAATGGAGTAAACACAAAACAAAAAATTACTGTTTCATGTTTAATAATTTGACTCAAAACAAGAGTAGACAAATTTTTAACATAATAATAGTGTGAATTATTTCCACTCTTAAATAAATGAGACTCAAATGTTTCTCTTTCTTACATTTTGTAACTTTTAATGGATACAATTAACATTTTTCATCAAACGAGTAAACATTAATAGATATACAAATTTTACTCTCAGTTTTTGGAATACCATCAAGTACTACTGGAAACTCGATATTTTCAATTTCCTGATGAAAATCATTACCAATATTTTTAAATTTACTAACTCTTGTCGCATTTTATCTACAGGATATAATGCAAATTTTATAGACCACAGAAATCATTTTTGACATTGCTGTTTTATTAATATATGCTTCTTTGTTTTTATTTTATCTGGTAATTCGACATAAGATCAGCCTCTTAGTGGAACATATCTGTTAATTCCTAGTTGTAAAGCAATAATTCTATTTAATGTTCATCCTGATACATGAAGTTGAAAATTAGCTATTCTTGATAAAATACATATCCTACACATTTAAATCAACTGTCTTTCAGTTGTGATCCTATAGTTTAGTGTCTGGAACTGAAATTCCAAAATATATTTACTTGTCCAAATTTGATACTTAAAAATGTTTGAAAGTTAGTTTAAGTCCTTGGTGTGTTCTCAAATTATCTTTTACAATTTCATAATTTTCGGTTTTACCAGAGTTAAGAAATGATAAGGTCGAACTGAGTTTATATTATTTTCAAAATTTATAGGTTGTAATCTGTCGGCAAATGCTTTAGCAACTACATAATCATTAATAGTTTTTCTGTTTTTTGGTTTCTTAAAATTCATTGGTTGAAAATGGAAATATTTCTTTAATGGTTATCTTCTTCAGTTTCGAAAATTTCATCATCAAAATGAGGTAACTGTTTCCAAAGAGTTCCACCTTGCATTAGTTGAAATAAACTGAAGTCTGCGAATTGCTGTCTCTTAGCGAAAATAATTATATCAGATTTAATTAATTTATTATAAGCCCATAAATTATTTCTTTTATAATAGTATCAAAGTTGAAGAACGATTAATTTGCCATATTGACCTTTTATTTATTAAAAACATAATTTATTCAATTTTTAAAAAATAAAGATTTCAAAATTCTACTGGAAAGAATTCTCATTTAATAGGTATTTAGTAATAGGTACACGATGATTGTCCTTTCATATTCTTTATACTTTTAAAACTTTTTTTACATGAATAATTATGGTTACATTTATGTGGTGGATTAAAATCTTTAATTTCTTGACAAAGTTTACATTTCTTTGTAGATGTATCAATTTCTTGATCTTCATATTATTCATCGATAGTATATTTTCGAATTTTCTTCAACAGGAATTACTTGTAAATGATTTTTATAACAATATTTAAAAATATTTTTGCCCCATACGCAAGGGAATTGTTTTTCATTGTACGCTTTTACATGATATCCATTTACACATTGTCTACACATTGCTCTATAACCATCCTTTGTTTATTTAATTGAAATAATTTTAGCAATAACTTCTCAGTGGAACAATATTTACACAATTTGGATTGCATGCAGATGCTGTCTGACAACAGCTGTTGTTTGAGAGCTTTCATTAGTACGAAAAAATTTCTTAGATTTATATAAAATTTCTAATTCTGTTGTTTGAGAGCTTCCATTAGTACGAAAAAATTTATTAGATTTATATAAAATTTCTAATTCTCGTAATGTATATTTATTATTTATTACTATATTTATTACCTTAGGAACTAATTCTAACTATTTATTTTTGTGAATCTCTTCTGTCCATAACAAGTTTCATCTTTGAAAAAATACAAAAACCCATTAACTTATCTGAATGGTGGATTTAATCACGTAGGTTATCCTAGAAATTGTTTAATTATAACACCTCATGAATTATTTTTAAGAGCATATTTATTTAACACTACATAGAAAAATTTGTTAAAGTGCCTACCAGAACAAGTGTTTACCAAACCATTTTAAAAATTATGGTTTATCTCATAATAGTTAATGACTTTGGATAGTCAGGGTTGAATTCTAACGTCTGTAAACTTGTCATCTGCATCATATCATCAGCGAATAAAATAGCATTACTATTCGTTCTTTGATGCTTTCATCTATTTCTTGCACATCTTGCAGTAAGAAAGTTAGGCAACTAGATCTTAATTGTGCATTCACATTACTAGCTATCATAACCCATTTCTTACAAAAAATATATAAAATTCCATTCACAATTAAGAAGTAATAGAAGTCATTAATCTCACATATTGCTCCAACTGATTCATTTGTACTACCCACTGGTACAACTGGTTTATATATAGTCAGTTGCATTGCTATTGCTTTACAAACTTTGAATACAATCGATTTCATCTTGAAATAATTCTAATTGAGGAAACAATAATAATATGGAAGCAGTACTGATGCATACACACCTGAAGGATCTAAACCTAATGAGTGGCCAATTTCATGAAGTAAAACTTCAAGTAAATTTAGTTGATTTTTTGATGTATTTTTGTCAACGTCTATGTACCACAACCCTTCATCAGTCATATGCATCTCTACTAGCTCATTTTCGTATTTGGAAAAATGCATATCGATCCTTTGGACATGAACATACATTTCGTTTCCATGTAATTGTAGGTTATTTGAAATTAAAACACCAGGGTAATTGTTATCAAGATGAAATGCAGAATCAGTATATTTTTGACAAAAAGTGAAAAGCTTTTTCTGTTATTTCTGATACTTTGTGTTGTTCCTTTATTCAGCCCTTTTATATTATTTTCATTCCATTTATACATACTAATTCTATAAATACCAAATGACTCAATTACACCACATCTAGGGTTAGTTACAAATTTTATAGTTTGTTCAGCTACCTCACCAGTTGTTTAGGGATTTTATGTGTATTGGAAATATTGTTAAGGCTTCTGTGAATACACCATCACGCACTTGAGTAAGTTTTGTCATTGTGCATGTTTGAGTAACTAAAATCACATAACAATTTTTGAGCTTGATTCTTTTCAGCAGACACTGATGTTGCAAACAACAGTAGTAGAAGAATATTCATTTATATACATTTAAAATACTATAACATTAATCTAAACCCAAGCATCAACGATATTTATTAATGAACCTTCATCTGCATCTAGTTTGCATATAATTTTTACTGATATGGCAGAAAATCAAATCAAAAAGCTTTTTTTATTAAATGCACTCAGTCATTGACCTCATCAACAACAAGATTAAATAAAATAATAAGTAAGTGTTATTAATTATCACAAAAATTGCCAGTTAAGATGTTCAAACGACATCAGACAACTTTAAAGGCATCTTGCAGACGTCCTTAAAAGGTAACAAAAAATCTTCAGTATATATTAATGAAGCTGGATTATATTCTTTCATTTTAAATTTAAAAAAGCAAACAAATTTAAGTGAAGGGTCAATCACTATGTTTTAACATTACTAAGAAAAACAGGTGAATATAAAATTAACATCAGAAAACACACTTAGAAAATTTAAATAAAATTAAAGATGGTCACAGTGATTATTTAACTGGACATCTGATATTTATTTAGAAATAATACAAGAAACCGAGGTGTATTTATTTATTCCCTCATGTCGTTTGTCAAACAGCTAATGAAAATTTAAAATCCGCACTCATACTTTTAAAATTGTTCGATGATTACTATAAATGTAATTAATCTGTAATTAGAATACAAAAAAAAAATTACGAAAACAGTTTCACAGAATCGAAGATAGCCATCCAAATTTTGAAGAACCATTAAGACTTTATTATAATCCTAAATCAGTAAATTTATACCAAAGAATGAGAGGAGCTTTAAGAATTATTTGTTGGCACAATGATTACACTAAAGATCAGTTGATTAATGATATAATCACTCTTCATCAAAAAATAATTCCTATTCGACATTGATACATTCCAAGTGATTTTTTAAATACTTTTCTACACAATGAACCATTCATCAACACCTTCTAAATGACAAAGATGATTACAGTTTGTTTTCAGAAAGTGATGACTTTCGTTGCTTAAATATGTAGAGTATTCACAACATTCAGAAAGTATCAGTATTTCATTAGGCTTAAAAAATTTTTGTTTGTAGGATTTTGATGATTTTTGATTTTCTAAAATATATGCCCAACGAACTTTAACTACTGATATAAAATCTTCTGACAATAGATGATCACTTGATATCCTGCCCCAATCTATCTTATTTCTAAATTTTCTCATAAAATCTTCAGATAAATTCTGAAAGATTGATATATATATAGTCCCAGATAAATTTGTCTCCTAATTCACTCACAATTTCTGAAAACATCTTTTTCAACCTGCTATTTCTACCCAATCTAATTTATCTTGAAATTCTCTCATAAAATCATCTGATAATTACTGATGTCTTGATGTATTATTCTAATCTAATTGATGCTGAAGTTCTATTATAAAATCTTCAGCTATTTTATGACTTCTTAGAATATATATTTGCAATATAATCTATCGTGAAATCCTCTCATAAATATTTGAGATATATGTTAATATTTTGAAATTAAATGTTTCAATTCAGATTCACAAAGTTGATTTTCCTTTTCAATACAATGAACAACTATATCTCCATATGTTTCGTTTGTTAAATAAACTCATATTATTATATAAAATTTGAATTTTTACACAGAAGATGAATCATTTGAAAATGTTCGAAACATTTAGTTTTTTATTCTTTCACTACGTATATAATATTATGGTTTTTAACAAGATCAATAAGTCGTTTCTTCAATTTCGAATAACCTCTAAGTCCTATTTGCTTTGCTGTGGTTATTTATCTTTTACTTTTAGTTAATTTCGCCTCACCATTTATTAGAAATAATTTTTGTTACATGTGTAAAAATGAAAATCCAAAAATCTGTAAAAACCCATTTTGGAGTTGTTTGCTTATCAAAGGTAAACTTAATCTTTGTAAACAAAGACGATTAAGAAAATTTGGAGATGAAGACTCGTGAAAATTTAAACTATTTCAGGTGGGTAATCTTCAAAAACCTGAAAATCTTCCTAAATAAGGAAAAAAATTTATTAAATATTTTAAAAAGGTCTATAAGTGACAATCCTGAAAATATTGAAAATATGAAATAAGATTTAATTACATCACTGAGAAATTACCTTGAATATACTTTATTTATCAAAATTTTCGGGTGGCTAAAAGTTTAACCCCCTGTGAAAATGAGGATCTTCAGGGGGTCAAAAGTTTGACAATGTAGACCTTGTTACACTTTAGACTTTCATAATCATAAAAGAAATTACAAGTATGAACAGGCTATCTGAGCAAGAGACATTACACTCTCTGGATAAATAAATAATTTAGACCCTATGACAGTAGGACCTGAAAGAACTATAAAAATTAAATATGATAATGATAGAAAAAAACATCTTGAAACATATGAAAATGTAAAGGGGAGAATTTTGTTCCCCTTAGTAATTTGCATCAACATACTATCATTTTCAGTAACCAGAATTGTATCGGCATTACAAAAATGAAAATCTAGTATTTTTTTTATTTTACAGTGGAAGCTATTGCAAATACATCTAATTCACAATCGTCTATGCTGAATATTTTTGTATGTGTTCAAAATAATGATTTTTATCAAGTACATTTTTACATATGGTTTAAATGTATTTGGAATCCTTTAGTCGAACTGAAAAATGTATTAATTATGAATAAAATTTTATATTTTATTAGCCACATGATTTCCGATGCTCAGATTTAACACTTGACAATTATTCTATAATTAAAAGAATGTTATTACGGACTAGTAATTATGTTTATTACTTAATTTTTATCATTATAATGAAATTTTAAAATTAATTCATTCTGGGATTACAGGGTCTACAAGTATACTCCCTGGAAATTTCAAACAAATGAAAAAGTGTTAATTAATAATGATATTTTAAGTTTTATTCCATATGATTTAACTAATAATTTAGAGCCTACGACGACAGATTTTGGAAAAACAGATAATATGGGTCCTATGAGAGCACAGTGGTGGATACAGAAAATCCCCAAGAAGGGTGTGCTAAAGATATTTTAAGCTGCCTTCACTTTTTCTATAACAAAAATTAATGAAGTCACATAATAGTTTAGAAAGTTTTATTTAAACTGATTATATACTTATACAAGGCAATCCCAACTTAGATATAAAAAAGTTACACTAGATATGCTGCAACATTTCTCATAGGAAATATGTTAACTACCTATGTGTCAGACAGAAACGTATAAAATACGATGACACAGACGCATATGCTACATAGGAAAGTAAAACTACATGATAACTCGATTCACTCTAGTCGAGTGACGAAAGAAACGAACAAATGGCGAGTAGGCTGACAGGCGGGGGCTGCATGGCTGGCAATACAGGTGGACCCTCATGACGGGGCGCATGCCACCCATATGTATCCACCACTGTGACAGGAGAAACTGAAAAAATTAATATATATAATCAAATTGTCTTAAATCTCCACTATATTGAAATACTAGTAAATATATATTTAGATTGAATGGTAATGAAAAAATCAACAACATTTATAAATGAACCATATTATCAAATTATAATTTATTATAAATTATTTTCTTTTAATGGCAACTCTGCAAGTGCATCCAATTCAGAATCATCTATGTTCAATATTTTTTAATTTGTCCAGAAAAATGATTATCAGTTAAATCTGGGTAACAGATTTAAGGATACTTGGTTTCATGTATTTGACAAGAAAAATGTATTAATTAAAACGACATTTTAATTTTAATTAACTATGGAATTTCAGTGTCGATGACTGTAGAACCTGTATAGTTGAAAAAATTAAGGCAACTTTATTGTAATATTATAAAAATTACAATCTATAATATACAAAAATAAAATATAACTAATCTTTATCTCTAAAATATGAATATATTCGAAACGATATCATTAACTTATAACCTAATGAACTTTTTCAAAAAACATAGTTTTCATTATTTTTTAAGAATTAAAATGTGCTTAAGAAGAAGAATAAAAATTGCCAATGAAATTAAAAACTATTACATCACTTTAGAAAAAATTCTGTTTCACTATTTAAATATACAGCATCTGTTGAAAAAAGTAAATCTAAACAACTTGCAATCGAATTTGAAAATAAACTAAAAATTGAAGAAGAAGAAAGGGAAGGAATGGAAAATAAAAATAAGCAGCTAGAACAAATCAATATGAATAAGACTTCATTGACAAAGTTAAACAAGAAACAAAAATTAGGTAAATTTATATAGCTTTCTCAAAAAGATATTCTTTAATTCGTATCTTTACTGTACGGAAAACAGCTACTTTGTCTACTAAATCTGTCATTTGATTAAATCAAATTTGATCAAAAATAAAATTTAAAATTCTCAAATACTTCCAAGATTAAATAATTTTTGCTAACCTCAATTTAATATCTAAGTATACTCTATCTTGTTTAATGAAAAATTTGTTGTCTGTTGGTGTTGCTGTGGTCATCAGTCCAAAAACTGGTTTGATGCATCTCTCCATGCTACTCTATCCTGTGCAAGCCTCTACATGTCCTAGTAACTACTCCAACCTACATCTCTGAATTTGCTTACTGTATTAATCTCTTGGCCTCCCTCTTCAATTTTGACCCCACATTCTTCCCTCTAGAACTAAATTTATGATTCCTTGATGCCTCAGAATGTGTCCTACGAAATATTGACCAATTGGAAATTTTATAGCCAATTCAATTCAGGAACCAGTTACTGAAAGATAATTGAAGATAAAATATTTTAACTCTAAATTAATCTGTTAACACTGTATCTGCTTCAGGTGAATTACTGATGTTTGATGAACATCTTTCGAATCACATGATGAGAATGGAACAATAGTTTAAATCTTAGTAAATTTGGAAATAAAATTTGGAAATTAAAAATTTGATCAGTTTGTACAACAAATTTCTCTTCAGCGTTCTATTGTAGCACCACATTTCAGAAGCTTCTGTTCTCTTCTTGTCTAAACTGTTTGTCATTCAGTTTCACTTCCATACATGCCTACACTCCATATGAACACTTCCAGAAGGGTCTTCCTAAGAATTTCTCTTCTTCAGAAGCAGTTTTCTTGCCATAGCCAGTCTACATTTTATATTCTCTCTGTTTCGTCCATCATGTGTTATTTTGTTTCCTAAGTTGCAAAATGTATACACTATTTTAAATGTTTCATTTCCTAATCTAATTCCCCACTATCACCTGATTTAATTCAACAACACACAAAAAAAATTAGCTGAATTAATATTAAATCAATACCAAACAGTTTTAAATTATCATTAACACACCCCATTTATATATAAAAATTTTCATTAATTGAAGTATGTCTCTTCCTAGACCTGGTGGATTACCACATCTAACTTTTATAAAATGACATTACTTTTATTTGCCCAGCTATTATGTGAATTATCAAATCCTAACTATTTAACATTCCTTTATGACATTCTGTTCTGAATGCTTTTTCAACAATATATAATCTGGAAAATTTGTTTTTTTATATTCTTGTTCATAAAATTTCCTTTTACTTTTCCATCATTTAAATCTCTTAATTTCTATGTGGTTGGATTAGAATTAATAACAGTTACAATTTCAAATATTTCTCTTCACCAATTGGGTGTGTATAATTTTTCAAACAATCCTTTATGTTGACTGATTCTAACTTTATCTACTTTTTTTGACAGTAGCATTAGCTACAAGAGTAGTCAGTTTATAATTCTCGTCATTAATTTCTAACTGTTTCATTTTTATTGTTGAATGTTTTGTGATATTTTATTGATTACCTATATTTTTAACTAATTCGACTTCAGATGAAGCAGACTTGGGACTGTGTGTACTCCATTTGTAAATTCCTTGTAAGTCTAATTTTTCCACTTATATTCCTTCAATATTCTATTAAATCTTTTAAAAACAGGTATTTTTCATTCAGTAAAAGTGATTAATGATTAATATTATATTTTTTCATCAGCTTTTTCAAAGCCTTTATTATAGAATTTCTTACCATTATCATATTGTAAACTTTTTGGTTATCTACTTTCAAAACTTTTTTAAATGCATCAGTTACATTCTTACCTGTTTTACCTTTAACTGGTATAGAGAAAGCAAATTTTGAAAATTGTCAATGACAGTTAACAATGTTTATGTCTTTTATTTATTTTTGAAATTTCGTTCAAGTTACCAACACTCTAAGCGCCAAGCCCGTAAAATTTACGGGCCTGGGATCGCGCGAAAATCACCAAGCCCGTAAAATTTACGGGCCGCTACATTTAATTTCATTCAAAACACTGCAACGTTATTTCTACGGGTTTGGCCAGCGCTATACGTTTTTCAGATGTTTATTAACAAAATGCGTCCATAGATGTCACGGCAGCGCTGTAATTCATGTTAAAACTTATCTTTGCGTTCTCAGTCTGTATATCATTCAGTTGTTTGTCATCATGTTTCGGCGCGGTTTATCAGACGCAGAAATTGCGGATTTGATCAATCATAGCGACACTCTGGATAATGTAGAGAGTGATTCAGACGATTCTGAATGCAATGGTGTGTTTGAAGGTACGTATTTCCGAATTTTCCACGTAATTGTGCAGTACGCACATATCTGTTGAACATGTGTAAACGATGTATGTAGTTACACATAATGTGATATTCTTTTTAGAAGACGAGATTGATGACAGTTTGTCTTCAGATGAAGACGAGAATGATGTTGAAGGTGTTGCTTCAAATCCAGCAGCTGTGCCGTATCCGAAAGACAGTGAGTGGACTGCAGTTGACACCTACCGACCTCTGCCTGTCAACACGACACCCAGGCAGATACTAGTGGATATTGATGAGTCGAGTTCTGTACTGGATTGCAGTAAAGTGTTCCTTACTGACAGTGACGTAAATGAACTCAAGAGACAGACAAATTTGTATGCATCACAGACAATACAGAAGAAAAGAAGAGGAAATAATCTGAAGCCCCATTCAGTTTTGAGTTCGTGGAAGCCAGTGACTATAAGTGAGATGAGGCGTTTCTTGGGTATTATTTTCCACATGTGTGTTTCGAAAAAGCCCAAAATTGCGGACCATTGGAGCACTAATCCTGTTCTTAGTTGTAACTTTTGTCCCCATGTCATGAGCCGTTTGCGTTTCACTCAGATACTGTCATGCTTGCATCTTGTTGACAATTCAAATCAGAAAAAACCAGGCGAAGATGGATTTCATCCACTTTACAAAGTTTTGCCATATTATAATAATTTGAAGGAGCGATGTATCCAGGCATATCGTCCCTCAGAAAAAGTGACAATTGATGAAGGAATTTGCCCATTTCGAGGTCGTGTGAGTTTCCGTGTTTACATGCAAAATAAGCCTCATAAGTATGGACTGAAAGTATATGCTGTTGCTGAAGCCAGTAGTGGCTATGTTGTAAATTTTGAAGTTTATGCTGGTAAGCATATTGTTGACAATTCTTCGTCTGCGGTTATTTTGCGATTGTTGTCTGACAGCAGCTTGCTGAACAAAGGCCACACTGTGTATTTAGATCGATTTTATTCCAGTCCAGAGCTATTTCAGCAACTGGCAGAGAAAGGCACTGGAGCTGTTGGTACTGTGAACAAATCCAGGAAAGGATTGCCTAAAGATTTAGTATCTGCTAAGCTGAAAAAGGGCGAAATGTCTTTTCGGCGTAAAGATAATGTATTGGCAATGAAGTGGAAAGATAAGAGAGATGTGTATACATTGTCTACAAGGCATCAAGCAACATTTGGTACGCATACTAAGAGAAATGGGTCTGTAGTATTGAAACCACTTCAGGTACTTGATTACAACCTCAATAAAATTGGAGTGGATATTGGAGACCAACGCCTGCAGTACAATCCGTTCCAGCACAGAACTGTGAAATGGTGGCGAAAATTATATTTCCATTTGCTGCTTATGGGAGTATCAAATGCATTTTGGCTGTACAATGCAGTGCACAGGAAGAAAATTACAATAACAGACTTTATAACAGTGCTTGCAGTTCAGCTTGTTGAAGACGACACACTTGAATTCATTCCAAGAAATGAAGGAACTGTAGGTCGGCTAACAAAGAGACATTTTTTGCAGCACATACCTGCAACTACTAAGAAGTATGCTGCTCGTGTGTGTCACGTGTGCAGTTCCAGGAGCAAGAAACAGAGTGGCAAGGCTTCTCGCAAAGAGACACGATACGAATGTGAACAGTGTGGCGTTGCACTCTGCCTGGAACCTTGCTTTAAAATTTTCCACACTAAAAAACAATATGATTCTGTGTGAAATTTATATGTAATACTGTATACTATCAGAAACATGTAATGTAGTGCCACAATTTTGGTTAAAAATAAATCACAATTGTATTCCCTTATTCGTATGACTTTTTCTAAATTCTTAAAACATCTAAGTGATTTCTATAACTGTACCTTAAAGCTGTGCATTGTAAAGTAGTTTCTTTCACTCAGAATTAAAGTAGAAATGTGCAGCTTCAAGATGGTACCAAATTTGCCACAATCCAAACAGTAGATTTGATGCAGTAATTTTTTTAATATTGGTAAAATTGCCCGGTTTCTAGGGACGGGTGCATAAAATAGGCCTGGTACAGAGAGTGTTACCTAAATCCATTTCGACTAGATCAGATTGCCATAAATCATCTATACCAAAAGAAACTACATTTCTACATTTAAAATTTTTTCTCATCCGTTTATGTAATTCATTAATCATTTCTGCATGAATATTAGGTTGTAGCCCTTTGTCTACATAATTTTTTTAATGAATGTACCTTTTTTACTCTCACAGATTGTACAAACTCTTTAACTCTCTGTCTTACGTTTTTAGTTGTTTCTGTGTGAGGATTAAGTGTTTCAGTAATTTTTTTTGCATTTCAAACAGTAGGTGTGGTTTTCCATTTATATAGATGTTCACCAAACATGAGTAATTCACCCAAAGCAGGTACAGTGTTAACAGACTAATTTAGAGTTAAAATATTTTATCTTTCATTTTCTTTCAGTAATTGATCCTGAATTGACTTGGCTATAAAATTTCCAATTGGTCAATATTTCGTCTTTTTATCTCTGTGTTAAAATCAGTAGGTGACAAATCACCATCTGTATTGGACCCAAGTAACATAGTTTTCTTGATTTTTATATTGTAATCAAATGTGTATTTCAACATTTTATCGCTCCTAACAAAATGAAATTTCATTTTTTCTGTGTGGCACATTCTTTTCTGAAGATTACTTAACTGACTTTGATACAGTGTTAAATCTGCCTTTGAGAAGTAATTTGAAAAAGGATTCTTTACTTCCATTTTTGTTAATTGACAATTTTCATTAATGTCTTAGGTTGAGTGATCTTTTCATTAATATGTGATGTAGTGATTTATTTACTGGGCTGTATTAGAATACTTGTGTATTCAGATTTTTTAACGTATTCATTTTCTAAATATTGCTTGGTAACTGCATCATAACCACTTATAGTATCTTTTTAAGTCTAATAATCTCCTAACTTTAAAAAATCAATATATCCTTTAGTATTTTTAAAAATGTTTCATAATTCATTAGGGAATTGATTAATTAAACTTTCTATTTTTGGATCAGTTTTTGCTACTAATTCATTATCTACAATTTTTAAAGGTTATTTTTTCAAAATTCATACTACCTTTAGGCTGATGTAGTTTATTTTCAAAAATGTCAATTTATTAATTTTTAAAATGTCATTAAAATTATGATTCTCTGGCAACAGTTCTAAAACAAATAAACATAAAGACTGCAACTAAATTCGTTTAAATTCTGTATTCCTTCAACATTATAATATTAGCATTTTTTCCCAAATAACATACTAATTGTTTTGGTACATTTCCTCCAAATGCGTTAGAAACAAATTTCATATTTTTCGATTTATAGTAATATATTCAGTGACTACCAGCAATCAGATGTATCTACATAGCTATTCTACATTCAGTAAGTTTTAAATTATAAAGTAATTCGTCAGTCATGAATACACCTCGAAAGTATTTAATTTTTAATAATTTAACTAATTCTTCTTTATCAAAATTAGATGAAGGATTATTATATTTTGTATTATTTCTCCTTTTTGTTACTTTTTCATTCAAACACCAGCTTTCTTTTCCATTGCAGAATTGTCGTTTTTGTTCTTCTCTCCTTCCTCAGCTTTCTTTTTATTTATTACTGCATTTGCAATGGCTGCAAAACCCCCAGCTAGTGAACCAGTAATTGCTAGATATGGTAATGCAGTCAATAGCAATTGTAAAAATCCACCATCATGTTATGTTAGTCCACAACTTTCTTTCTTTGTCGATAGATATATGACAATGCTTTTTACAATGGGAATACATAATGTAATAAGTAAATTTCTACCAGTTTGTTTGTGTCCCTTTCTTTTTTGAGATTCAGATTAAAAATTACCTATAACATTTAATTATACATAATCTAGTTTAAATTTCATTGAGTTGGGTTTATTTTACCATTAGCTATCAAAGTATAATCAATACTAAAGTTATTCACTTGTATGGGTAAAAGATTATTAGTATTTTTACAAACCCCATCTATTTTCATCGAGTTCAGTACCCATCACTAATTTCCGTTTTCTGTACATTATTTCTCTAACTGCAGTTGTCGTCAATTTTTCAAGAAGTGAAGGTACTTCAAATTACTTTCTTTCTTTTGCAATTAATTGATGTTCTTTACATGATTCGTGTTTTTTCCAAGTCTTTATTATCTATAGAGGCAATATCATGTCTTTTACATGCTTCATCTATTGAATTCATTCCTTTAACACTTGTAAATAATCTTTCTTCTAATCTTATTCCAGGACAACAGTAATTATAACATACAAGTATAAGATACATTTCAAATCTTAATTTGTTAATCAATCCTTTTCCATATTTTCCACTTTTCCAAAATGTCTGAAGGACATTATTCGAAAACCTAATCAAGTACAGAATTCCTTTTGGATAACTAAAGATTAAATCATTAAATTTATTTGTTAACATTTAAGTTATTTCAACTTTTTATTATGAAAATTTTTATTTCTAGCTAATTCTTCTCTATGAATTACTGTTAATCTATAGATGAAATATCTGAATCGTTCATCCATATATATTTTCTACTGGTTTTTCTGAATATTTGTTTCTTAGACCTTGACCTGTTTTTTCATCTGAACTTGAAACTGTATCAACTATATTTTCTCAACTTTGGGAAATAGTTATAAACAGTCAATTTTATCAAACTATTATATTTTTTACCTCTACTTG
Organism: Schistocerca piceifrons; assembly: GCF_021461385.2. Classification (NCBI taxonomy): domain Eukaryota; kingdom Metazoa; phylum Arthropoda; class Insecta; order Orthoptera; family Acrididae; genus Schistocerca; species Schistocerca piceifrons. The sequence continues at coordinate 153,485,991 of NC_060149.1, read as the reverse complement.
ATTTGATTTTATTTGGATTATTGTTAATATATAATGCTCCTGAATGGTATAATATATCGGCATAATAAGATAAATCAAAACCATCTAATTTCATACCCATATCATCTATAGCAATAGGTTTTTTAGTTAAAAGATTCATTAGGTTAATTTTTCATTGGTAATCTACTAACGTAATGAAACTAATGAACAGGCCTTAGTCCAAAAGTTGTATCTTCACAATTGTTAATATATTTTAACATTTTTTACTTACATTTATTCTTTTAGAATAAACATTGCTCTTTTTTCAACATTACTCTCCTCTATATTTTTAACTGCATCCTGAGTTCAAGCTGTCTTGTTTCTTTCTTCTTCATATTTATTCAGTGCATCTCATATTTCTGATTCACTTAATGTATACTCATATTTACCAATATAATCTTCAGACCAATTGTGTAGATGTCTAATTGATGATAAATCTTCAAAATCGTATGTACGATTTCGATAGGGAATCCTTTGTTTTTCAACTTCTCTATTTTCTTCTATAGTTTTTAATACATTATCAGCTAATTCTTCAGTTCCTAGTTTTACTTGTTCAATTGTGTCAATAACAGGTTGATCTATTTATATTTTTCATATTCTGTTCTTGGTTGTTTTTTCCATTTTCAAACCCTTCTTTTACTTGTTCTTTTATTCTTCTATTTCGTCTGGCTTGTTTAACGAGCTCTTGGTCATATTTTGTATCCATTTATTAAAGATGGAAAAATATTAATCAATTATTTTTAAATATTTAACATTTATGTTTAATGTTCTTGTTTAATATGTATGTTTAATGCTCTTGTTTAACATTTATGTTATGTTGAATGTTCTTGCACCAACAAGAGCTGGCTTTAGCCATGACTTGTTTAATGTTCATGATGTGTTTAAAACCCTTGTTCAACATTTATGTAACGTATTTTATATATATATATACATATATATATACTAAATGGTATCTGTTCTTTCAGATATGTCTGAAAGAACAGATGCCATCGGTGCCCATGCAGCTCGTTAGAATGAAATTACAATGAAATGAACACCCTTAGCTGCTTACAGGCGTTGACATATGTCAAAAGGGACAGATGAAAATGAGTGCCCCGACCGGGACTCGAACCTAGAATCTCCTACTTACATGGCAGACGCTGTATCCATCTGAGTCACCAAGGACACAGAGGATAGCGCGACTGCAGGGATTTACCTCTGGCATACCTCCAGTCCCGGTCGGGCACACATTTTCATCTGTCCCTGTTGACATATGTCAACGCTTGTAAGCAGCTAAAGGTGTTCATTTCATTGCAATTTTATTTTATTTCTGGCTTGCCTTTATTTGGTTTCCTAGTCATGACTATCGTAAAAATCCAAACTGATCATTCCAACATTTACTACATATTTCTTTAAAATCGCCAAACTCTTTTAAATGTCCAGTAACAAATACATGATAAATATGATTTAAATTTGTGTCACCCTCTCTGAAAATATTTAAAAAATTAACGTTCTCTCTGATTAATTGTTCTGGTAAATATGAAATAGAGGCAAAGTGGCTTCTTAACCCCATAGATGATTAATCACATCTGCCGTTGCCTTATTTGTAAGTTTTTACACAAACGTTTGCCTTATTTAAAAAGCTTTAAGAGTTTTCACATAAAAAAACTTGGAGGCATTACTTTTCACCACACTTCTTATCTTGTTCATCCAAAGTGGGTTGTTGTTCCCAGTGAATTAATGATATCTATTTGTCAAGAGTGGTTCTACTTGTGGTTATCTTATTTCCTCCCTCAAAACGTATCTTCTCATGAAAAGTGAGATAGAAACGCTTATGAGAGGCAATAACCTACTGCAAGATGATCTTTTATTTGGATAATCCCCAACACCCTCATGTGTAGTCATGTTTGATTCAAGAGAGCATTTTCATTGGTCCAAATTCAAGTCAGGGCCTCTTTCTAACTCCAAATCCTGATCGACCAGTAACAACACGCAGGAAAGTGAAGTCTTGCAGTAGTTGTGATCCATGTGCTTCTTTGTCTCTGCTGTTGTTGCGAGGCATCAGTTTGTGCTGCCTGAATTCACTGTTAAGCCATTATATGTGTTCTGCGTTGAAACTGCAGGTTGTAGTAGACAATGTACATCATGATGCATTTAAGATCTAGGTACCAGGGAACATGGAACAGAATATTCTTGAGTTACCGAGTTTGGAAAGCACAGCACAGCACAGCACAGCCCCAGTCTAGAAACAACATGGTACAAACAGGGCGAGTACGCCAACAGAATCCCAATCAGCTGGCTAGCGCCTGGGAAGAACAAGCAAATGATTTTCAGAGTTTGAACAATGTGTGATACCTTATGACAGTCACACAAAGCCAGGCGCCCAGTCTAGAAACGACATGGCACCAACAGGGCGAGTACGCTGAAAACTGCACAACCGGCGGCCATTGTCCAAGAGAAAGTGGCGGCAAGCCCACTGTCTTTGACTAACTGCTCTTCAAACACTGTTAGAGTATATTGACGCTTATTCATGGTAAAATACAACAGTGCCACCTGCATTTACGTTCAAGCATGCATTTCTCGTGGTGTTTCCATATTTTAATCCAATATGACTATTGCATGGGGGAGACTTTCATCATGATTTAATTTCATTTAATGATGTACGTTGATCAATGCATGAAATGGCTAAGTGACATACTAGCCACTAGAAGACAGCAATGAGAGCAGATAAGGAGTATGCATCCTGTGTTGATAGAGGTTCTGTGTTGTGGTGCATAAGTGAATGTATGTGGTTTTGATGCCACAGAGTTTGAGTCATGTAAGGAGGGGGTTGAGGTAGCTAGTTGCTGGGAATGAACTGTGTCTGAGACAAAAAGGATTCGTTTTTGTTAACAGAGGACCATGGTTGCTGAACCTAGAGTATTGATGTGAATTAGGAGTTTAATGGTTTTTGAATCCAGTGGTGAAGTTTTATTTCTCGTTGGAGCATTTTGATTAGTTTGTTGATGGGGTAGAATCAATATGGCGGAAAAACTAAAGTTAGTTATCAATGTCGAAAAGATGAAGTTAGAAGAAATCATTGATCGTAACAAATGAAGACCAACATCAGATGTAAAGGTAAAAGAGGAAATAATAGCCTGAACTACACCAAGGAATTACTCAAACAGGCAATAGTAATAATGAGTAAGCTAGCACCTTGGTTTAGAAGAGAATAAAACGTATGATGGCATGTCCTATGTGCTATTATTGGTAATAAATCTAGTTGTAAACTTATATCGAAAGTTTTTATGCGATCTTTATTATGTTGCAAGGAAAAATTGAGGTATGAGTAGAGATTGTGTATATGAATTCCTAAGGACCAAACTGCTGAGGTCATTGGCCCCTATATAGGCCGTAGAAGGCCCACAACGCGTGCGCGAGAAGGTGCCGTAACTGCCCTCTAGCGCAAGTAAACGTACCACGCCGTCAGTGGTGGAAACAGGCGAAATCGAGATATCGCTATCAAAAATTAAAAATTATTACGACGATCGAAACACAGACCGTTTTTTTTTAATGTCTGATAACTCCGGGTTCCAAGTCTTACTTAAAAGGTAACCCTTGTCTCTATTAATAAGATTATCAGATAAACGAATCTCTATGGCATCTTTTAAAACACAGCCCCAATAGCGAGATGCAGGGGCAACCACTTGCGTTTCGTCATACAGCATTCTATGTCCCTCGGTGAGACAGTGCTCTGTCACTGAAGATTTCTCAGGATGAAGCAACCGTGTGTTCCACTGGTGGTCAACACATCGGTCCTGAATGGTCCGAATTGTCTGACCAATATAAGCCTTCTCACAGTGGCAAGGGATCTTGTACACACCGGGCTTCCTCAAACCCAAGTCATCCTTAACAGAGCCAAGAAGAGCTCTAATCTTGGCTGGCGGACGAAAAATACTTTTTATATTATATCTTTTTAGAATTCTACCTATCTTGTAGGAAATGTGCCCAGCAAAAGGTAGAAAAGCCACCGATTTGCAGGTACCTTCTGGTGGCACGACGGATATATTTATTTATATAGCCATTCTGCTTGAACACAACCTTGAGATGGTCCAATTCTTGTGTCAAGAATAAATATTATTTTTCTCTTCCTAGTGGTTACAGAAGTCTGCAGTGCCACAACTGAGTATGTTTCTGTAGTGAAAGGAGATAACAGCAACCGAGTAAGCAAAAAAGGAAACAGTAACAAAATCTCTATAAATGTTATTAGGCCTATGAATATCGCAGACTATTCAAATGATGTGCAGATTATCAGGCAGATGTTAGTGATGAAACTAAAAAGTCTTAGACAAAATCCATGTCAGACAGTTGGCCAATTCTACATAGATGCTAGCAGGAAAATAAATACTACCTTTGTGAGAAAAGCTCCAGGGCTGGTTTTTTTCAAAATAGAAAACTGCACTTACCAACTAATAATCGTAGCTCCTATCAAAGTAGTCCCCTTGGCTATTTACATGCCTTGGGTAACTTAGAAGGGAAATTTTCAGCTACGATGCTCGTAAGCTCATATGTCACAGCCTGGTGGATGTCTGACATATTTTCATGAGGATTCGCTTTTAGTCGCCTTTTAACTGCCAAAACAAGAAAAAATCGCCAGGCCAGAGGATGGGCAGAAATGGCGGATGTGGGATGGTAATAACAGAATGTCTGGCTATGTACTCATTAACAGTGAAAGCAGTATGGGGTCTTGCATTGTCACATAGTAAGAACCAGTCCTGAGAATTGTTTGGCACAAACATTTCAAGATTTCGATGTAAAGAGTTTTGTTGACTGTTTGGCCTGTAGGAACATACCCATGGTGAACTAATCCTTTACTATCAAAGAATGCAATCACCATTGTCTTTGTTCTCGAAGGCTGTCGTTCGACACGTTCGAGGCTGCTGATCCAAAGCTCCACCATTCCGCACTCTGATACTTTGTGTGTGGATCATACTGGTAGCACCAACTTTCATCCCAAGCAATAATCTACGACAGGAATGTGGAATCACGTCTGGCTCCATCCAAAGGTTCTGCAGAAATTCATCTTCTTTCCTCTTTCTGTTCGTCCATTAGCGTGTGAGGGACGAGTTTTGCATTAAGTTTGTTTCCCTAAATCTATGCGTAAAATCTTATAATACACATCACGATTCAAATTAAGTTCTTCTGATATCACACACATAATGGTCTTCTTGCATTAATTACCTTACACGCTCCAACTTTGCGCTGGTATGTGTTGTAACGAGTGACTAGCTCTGGGATCGTCTTGTGCTGAATCTCTGCCTTCACGAAACCTTTTGTGCCACTCGGAAACACAATTTCTTTAAAGTGCCTCAGCTACATATGCTCGCTTAATCGCTGTGAGCGTGTCACAAGGGGTTTTCCTGAGCTTAACGCAGAAATGAATGTTGTCTCTCCCCACAATCAGCATCCATTGTCTCACTGTAACTAATGTGGCAATAAACAAAACAGGGTGTTGCTAAGCATAGTCCCGCCACCTAGTGAGTTTCCACGGAAACGTGGCCATGGTCATTTCAAAGATGCACACATACCAGATAACATATAAATAACGTTTGTTCCTTTGTAGTATTGCAATCTCAGAAATTAAAAAATGCCCATCCTGAAAATTTTCTGACAAAGGGAGCATTACGAAAAGTTAGCAGTGACAAGACAAACGACTTGTAGTTAATGTGGCACTGTTAATCGATTCGACAGTCCCTCGAAGCAGTCGATTTCTTTCATCAGTCCACTCGGCGGTCTTGAGCGAAAATATTCTTTTCACAATCGCATTGTGTGTGACAGTGGAGAACAAATACTTGCATAATCTTAGCAGTTGGCATTTACATACAGGATTTTCCTTTCCTTAAAAAAGTAAATCCATCTTTCTTCCATAGAGTGTTTATACTTCCACTCTTCCGAGTAAGGCTTAGTTTCTAAAACTTCTTCAGATACATATATTCGTGAAAAGAATTGTTACCTAATATCTTCAGATTATTTTTAGTTAGGTATATAATATGGGTTTCAAATAGCGTCATCCAATGAAATACTTTATATAAATTAAAATAAATAGCCCATTTCTCTAAGCAGTCAAATGCTATGGTATGGAAAGTAATTCCCTGTTCATCAAATTACGAAATCAAATTAATTATGTCTTGGTGAGGGTTCTCATAGTTTAATTTGTTCAAATTCATCTTGGTTTGCATGCCAATAAGTAGTAACCAAATGCCAATTTTTGACCAAAGAGCATATTGATTAAAAATTCCAGGACATAAACTCAGATTTTAGTTTTGCCGTATCCCCCAACCAAAACATTTTCTAAACCCACAAGATGAAATTCTCATTTAAAATTTAAAAATCCAATCAATTTTATTCTTTATAAATAAGAACTGTCAAACCATGTATGTCTATACCCACAAAACAATATTCTGAATTATTTAACACATAAGACTCTAATAAAACTTTCTCTTCGTAAATTAGCTCTGTGAAACCTTGCATATCTATAACAACAATTGAAATTTAAATTAAAAGTCTCAAAAGGTACATTTAAACCATAAATGCTTTAATTTTTGAAAACCTATTTTCTTCTATATAAATAAAAGCAAAACAAAATGGAAACCAAAGCTGAGCAATTTCAAAACTTAGAAAATTACAGTAAAGAAAAATGTGGATTGAGTAATAGAGATTACGAAAATTATTGTATATAAAATTATTATTCAAATGTAAAAAGACAAGATCAGATGGAATTATGGATTATTTCAGTAAGAAGAATAAAAGAATGATACAATGATGAGAGAAATAAAATATAAAATGACTTCAATCAATTTGTAAACCATAAAATTTGAAGAATTATTCCAAACTTAATAAAGAAAAATTAATCAATGGTATTGTAAATCCTGTTGACAATATAAAAAAAACGATAACAATAGTGAATTGAATAAAAAAACTTTACAAGATCCTCATAAAATCTTTAAAACAAAAAAATTAATCTAAACTTAATAAAAGACAATTAGTCGCTCTAATCTAAGGATCTGAAGGTAAAAATAATAATAACGATAATGATTGGGCATGCAGCTTTACTGTATGGTTAAATGGTGATGGCGTCCACGTAGGTAAAATATTCCGGAGGAAAAATAGTCCCCCATTCGGATCTCTGGGTGGGGACTACTCAAGAGGACGTCGTTATCAGGAGAAAGAAAACTGGCTTTCTACAGATTGGAGCGTGGAATTTCAGATCCCTTAATTGGACAGGTAGGTTAGAAAATTTAAAAAGGGATATGGATAGGTTAAAGTTAGATATAGTGGGAATTAGTGAAGTTCAGTGGCAGGAGGAACAAGACTTTTGCTCAGGTGAATACAGGGTTATAAATACAAAATCAAATAGGGGTAATGCAGGAGTAGGTTTATTATGAATAAAAAAATAGGAGTGCGATTAAACTACTACCAACAGTGTAGTGAACGCATTATTGTGGCCAAGATAGACACGAAGCCCACACCTACTACAATAGTACAAGATTATATGCCAACTCGCTCTGCAGATGATGAAGAAATTGATGAAATGTATGATGAGATAAAAGAAATTATTCAGGTGGTGAAGGGAGACGTAAATTTAATAGTCATGGGTGACTGGAATTCGAGAGTAGGAAAAGGGAGAGAAGGAAACATAGTGGGTGAATATGGATTGGGGGAGAGAAATGAAAGAGGAAGCCATCTGGTAGAATTTTGCACACAGCATAACTTAATCATAGCTAACACTTGGTTCAAGAATCATAAAAGAAGGTTGTATACATGGAAGAATCCTGGAGATACTAGAAGGTATCAGACAGATTATATAATGGTAAGACAGAGATTTAGGAACCAGGTTTTAAAGTGTAAGACATTTCCAGGGGCAGCTGTGGACTCTGACCACAATCTATTGGTTATGAACTGTAGATTAAAACTGAAGAAACTGCAAAAAGGTGGGAATTTAAAGAGATGGGACCTGGATAAACTGACTAAATCAGAGGTTGTACAGAGTTTCAGGGAGAGCATAAGGGAACAATTGACAGGAATGGGGGAAAGAAATACAGTAGAAGAAGAATGGGTAGCTCTGAGGGATGAAGTAGTGAAGGCAGCAGAGGATCAAATAGGTAAAAAGACGAGGGCTAATAGAAATCCTTGGATGACAGAAGAAACATTGAATTTAATTAATGAAAGAAGAAAATATAAAAACGCAGTAAATGAAGCAGGCAAAAGGGAATACAAACGTCTCAAAAATGAGATCGACAGGAAGTGCAAATGGCTAAACAGGAATGGCTAGAGGACAAATGTAAGGATGTAAAGGCTTATCTCACTAGGGGTAAGACAGATACTGCCTACAGGAAAATTAAAGAGACCTTTGGAGAAAAGAGAGCCACGTGTATGAATATCAAGAGCTCAGATGGAAAGCCAGATCTAAGCAAAGAAGGGAAAGCAGAAAGGTGGAAGGAGTATATAGAGGGACTATACAAGGGTGATGTACTTGAGGACAATATTATGGAAATGGAAGCGGATGTAGATGAAGATGAAATGGGAGATACGATACTGCGTGAAAAGTTTGACAGAGCACTGAAAGACCTGATTAGATTAGATTAGATTAGATTAATGCTTGTTCCATAGATCATGAATACGACACTTCGTAATGATGTGGAAAGTGTCAGGTTAATAAAAGTTGTATGTACAAGATACTACATTACACAAAATATTGCATGACACTAATGTTTAAGTTGTTGCTGTTGTATTTTTTCCCTTAATTTATATCTAAAAATTCAGCCAGTGAGTAGAAGGAGTTGTCATCTAGAAATTCTTTTAATTTATTTTTAAATGTTAGTTGGCTATCTGTCAGGCTTTTGATGCTGTTTGGTAGGTGACCAAAGACTTTTGTGGCAGCATAATTTACCCCTTTCTGTGCCAAACTCAGATTTAACCCTGCATAGTGAAGATCATCCATTCTCCTGGTCTTATAGCTATTCACACTGCTATTACTTTTGAACTGGGTTGGATTATTAACAACAAATTTCATAAGTGAATATATATACTGTGAGGTTACTGTGTGGATCCCTAGATCCTTAAATAGATGTCTACAGGATGACTGTGGGTGGGCTCCAGCAATTATTCTGATTACACATTTTTGAGCAATGAATACTTTTCTACTCAATGATGAATTACCCCAGAATATGATGCCATACGAAAGCAGTGAATGAAAGTAGGCATAGTAAGCTAATTTACTGAGATTCTTATCACCAAAATTTGCGATAACCCTAATAGCATACGTAGCTGAACTCAGACATTTCAGCAGACCATCAATGTGTTGCTTCTAGTTTAGCCTCTCATCAATGGACACACCTAAAAATTTTGAAAATTCTACCGTATCTACAGACTTCTGTTCAAAGTCTATATTTATTACTGGAGTTGTGCCATTAACTGTACGGAACTGTATATACTGTGTTTTATCAAAATTTAAAGAGAGTCCATTTGCTGAGAACCACATAATAATTTTGTGAAAAACATCATTTACAATTACATCACTTAGTTCTTGGTCTTTGGATGTTGTTACTATACTTGATAGACCACCAGTTTGAGGAATCAGCTGTTGTTTTAACATTACATGAACCACTTATTTCAACTTTCTGCAGTCTTCCAGTTAAGTACAAATTAAACCATTTGCCCACTGCCCCCCCTCAAACCATAACGATTTAGCTTATCTAAAAGAATTCCGTGATTTACAGAATCAAAGGCCTTTGAGAGATCACAAAAAATACCAATGGGTGATGTCTGGTTATTCAGAGCATTTAATATTTGATTAGTGAAAGCGTATATAGCATTTTCTGTTGAAAAGCCTTTGTGAAAACCAAACTGACATTTTGTTAGTACTTTATTTTTTCAAATATGGGAGGCTACTCTTGAATACATTACTTTCTCAAAAATTTTTGATAGAGCTGTCAGAAGAGAGATTGGGCGGTAGTTGTTGGCATCCGACATATCCCCCTTTTTATGCAATAGTTTTACAATGGCATATTTCAGTCTATCGGGGAAAACACCCTACTCCAAAGAGCTATTACATACGTGGCTGAGAATCCTACTTATCAGTGGGGAACAAGCTTTAAGTACCTTGTTGGAAATGCCATCAATTCCGTTAGAGCTTTTACTTTTCAGTGAGTTTATTAGTTTACTGATTTCAGAGGGAGAGGTTGGTGGAATTACAGTTGTTTCAAACTACACAGGTATGGCCTCTTCTATTAGTAGCCTTGCCTCTTCTAGTGAAGATCTAGATCTCATTTTCTCCACAACATTTAAAAAATGATTACTGAAAATATTTTCAATTTCTGATTGTTTGTTAGTACACTTGTCATTCAGTTTTATGGCACTAAAGTCTTCCTGTGCTCTTGGTAACCCTGTTTCCCTTTCAACAATATTCCAAATTGCTTTAATTTTTTTTATCAGAGTTACTGATAACACAGGCTTCTGGACTTTTAATAACTTTTCTTAGTACCGCACAATAGTTTTTATAATATTGAACAATTTCGAGGTCAGTACTCCCCCCTTGCTGTTAGATACAGTTCTCTTTTACAGTTGCAAGATATTCTTATTCCTTTAGTTAGCCAAGGTTTTTTACACGTTTTCTTGGAATTATGTTTAACTATTTTCTTGGGAAAACAATTTTCAAATATCCTTAAAAATGTATCATGAAATAAGTTATATTTCAAGTTTGCATTGGGTTCCTTATACACTTCATCCCAGTCTATCTGCTGTAGGCTTTCCCTAAAGTTTGCAATACTTATATTGTTAATTGAATGCACTGCTTTGAAAGTCTGATTTGATATACTGTATGGAGGTATGTCATGTACTGTAACTAGCTGTGCACCATGATCTGAAAGACCATTCTCAACAGGATAAGCATTTATGTCCTTAAACTTATTTTGGTCTATAAACAAGTTATCTATCAATGTACTGCTGTGCTTTTTTATCCGAGTAGGAAAATCAATGATGGAGCTCAAATTGAAAGAACTGAGTAATACTACAAGGCCATTCTTCCTATTACACTCTTTCAGGGAATCAACATTGAAATCCCCACAAATGATAATTTGCTTCCCCCTGTCCGACAGATAGCACAACAAAGCATCCAAGTTTTCTAGAAATAGCTGGATATTCCCTGAGCGGGACCTATACACTGTTACAATTATGAAAGTGCCATCATTTAGTTTAAGTTCAGTGGCACATGCTTCCGTATGTTGCTCTACACAAAATTTTTTAGTTTCTAAATTTTTTACACTGTAGAAGCTTTTGACATATGTGGCAACTCCTCCTGTCATCATATTATCTCTACTTACATGTGCAGCTAATTTGTACCCATTGATGCTAACCTTTTGCATATCAGTGACAATGTGATGCTCAGACAGGCATAGTACATCTATTACATTCTCAGTTTCTATATCTTCTAAACAAAGCAGAAGCTCATCAATATTATTCTTCAGTCCCCCAATATTTTGATGAAATACACTAACATTATTTTTCACTTTACTTTTGTGAGAATCTTGAACTTTTTAACATCTTTAGTACTTGCCTGGCTGAGTTTCCCACTGGAAACTGATCTTACACTAAAAAAGAATTTTCACCATGAGATGTAGTTCTTCCCCCCTTTAAATTTCCTGCTATCAGCCCATCCAGTTTACCCTCCCCTTTCTTGTTGAGTTGTAGGCCATGTCTAGTATAGTCCCACCTACAGAGTGAATCAACAGGAACCACACCAATGTGTGACCCTGCACCAGATCCAAGTAGCCATTCCAACTCCAAATTAACTCTCCTGACAGAAGAGCTCAAATGAGGTCGGTCAGGCGCCCCAGAACTGACACAAACCCAACACTGGTATGACTCGATGTTGATGCAATCTTTGCCAGCTCACAGTGTGTGCTGTACCCTGGATCTCTGTTGCCCAGCCCACCCACAATAACCACGGTATCCTCCTTAGTAAAGCCTCTACATAGTGATCCTAAATCCTCTGCAACCTGCTCCAGTCCAGCACTAGGTTTGAAAAAACGTGTGACCTGGTATTCTGACCCTAATTCATCCTGCAGAAGTTGGCCCATACCACTAGCATGCGAACTACCTAGTAACAAGACTTTCTTTCTCTTTGCAGACTTCCCTACATTCTTATTCAATTTCCTGAGTCGAAACAAGGCCCCGGGAATAGACAACATTCCATTGAAACTACTGACGGCCTTGGGGGAGCCAGTCCTGACAAAACTCTACCATCTGGTGAGCAAGATGTATGAGACAGGCGAAATACCCACAGACTTCAAGAAGAATATAATAATTCCAATCCCAAAGAAAGCAGGTGTTGACAGATGCGAAAATTACCAAACTATCAGTTTAATAAGTCACACCTGCAAAATACTGACGCGAATTCTTTACAGACGAAAGGAAAAACTGGTAGAAGCAGACCTCGGCGAAGATCAGTTTGGATTACACAGGAATGTTGGAACACGTGAGGCAATACTGACCCTACGACTTATCTTAGAAAATATATTAAGGAAAGGCAAACCTACATTTCTAGCATTTGTAGACTTAGAGAAAGGTTTTGACAATGTTGACTCGAATACTCTCTTTCAAATTCTAAAGGTGGCAGGGGTAAAATACAGGGAGCAAACGGCTATTTACAAAATGTACAGAAACCAGATGGCAGTTATAAGAGTCGAGGGGCATGAAAGGGAAGCAGCGGTTGGGAAGGAAGTGAGACAGGGTTGTAGCCTGTCCCCGATGTTCTTCAATCTGTATATTGAGCAAGAAGTAAAGGAAACAAAAGAAAAATTCGGAGTAGGTATTAAAATCCATGGAGAAGAAGTAAAAACTTTGAAGTTTGCTGATGACATTGTAATTCTGTCAGAGACAGCAAAGGACTTCGAAGAGCAGCTGAACGGAATGGACAGTGTCTTGAAAGAAGGGTATAAGATGAACATCAACAAAAGCAAAACGAGGATAATGGATTGTAGTCGAATTAAGTCGGGTGATGCTGAGGGAATTAGATTAGGAAATGATACACTTAAAGTAGTAAAGGAGTTTTGCTATTTGGGGAGCAAAATAACTGATGATGGTCGAAGTAGAGAGGATATAAAATGTAGGCTGGCAATGGCAAGGAAAGTGCTTCTGAAGAAGAGAAATTTGTTAACATCGAGTATAGATTTAAGTGTCAGAAAGTCGTTTCTGATAGCATTTGAATGGAGTGTAGCCATGTATGGAAGTGAAACATGGACGATAAATAGTTTGAACAAGAAGAGAATAGAAGCTTTCGAAATGTGGTGCTACAGAAGAATTCTGAAGATTAGATGGGTAGATCACATAAATAATGAGGAGGTATTGAATAGAATTGGGGAGAAGAGGAGTTTGTGGCACAACTTGACAAGGAGAAGGCACCGGTTGGTAGGACATGTTCTGAGGCATCAAGGGATCACAAATTTAGCATTGGAGGGCAGCGTGGAGGGTAAAAATCGTAGAGGGAGACCAAGAGATGAATACACTAAGCAGATTCAGAAGGATGTAGGTTGCAGTAATTACTGGGAGGTGAAGAAGCTTGCACAGGATAGAGTAGCATGGAGAGCTGCATCAAACCCGTCTCAGGACTGAAGACAACAGCAACAACAACATGATGAAGATTTCTTGAATCATCCAAATGAATTTATAGAAAAGCTACTACTATTAAATCAAGAATAATAACTTATGGAATTAATAATTATTAATATACTGTTGTGTGACAAAAATTTATTTAACTAAATAACAGAAGAAACAATATCAAAATTAAAGAATATTTCAATACAAAGAAGAGCACTTAAAGTTAACATGAAAATTTATTCTAATTTTAAAAGACAAAAGTAATTCAATAATTTAATTTTAAAAAACTAATCTTTTTTTTAAACTACTGATTTAGAAGGTTATTATTAAAAAGTTAATGAATAAATTGTTAACTGATATGGAAGAAATGAAAGGAAAAATTATGGTTGGTCTCTATTTTTTATAGAGAATTTAGAATTAAGTGTTAATAGATCATGTACAATTTATGGTTCTTCTAATTCTTATTTACCCAAAGTAATTAAAGGAAAAAATCTGTAATTAATGTTAAAAATGCAGATCAAAAGTTGTTCCATTATTCAATAAAATCAGCTTTATATACAGCAGACGATCATGTAGTATGAGTTAATAATCATAAAAATAGTGGATGTGAATCAGATGAAATTATTGAGAAACAGAAAATTAATTTTCCTGTTCAGGTAACAGATATTCGATATTTGGAAAAGAAATAAATATTTCATTTAATGTTTACGCATATGAGAGCAATGAGAAGGAAACAGAATTATTGTGTATCCTCTTTGCCATACAAAAAAGAAGAAAAACATGTTAATCTTCTTTTAATTTCAAAAGAAAATAATTCTCATTAAAATGGCAATCAAATTTATATCTATGATTAGTGTTTAAGTTACTATTATTCAGAGGAAACATTAGGCAATTACGAAAACGATTGCAAAGGCCAAAAGAAGTAAAAATAGATATGCCTGTAAAAAGTCACATTATTATCATTCATCGCCCGGCAACTAAATCCGAATAAATATAATGTTAATAAATACCAAAAACTGTTACTGATTTCATTCAGATATTACGTTAAATATTGTAATGGAGATTATAAAAACCCTGTTACGAGTAGTGCTAAAGACAAAGCAAAAAATTCATTGAAATATTAAAAGGCGAACCTAGAGAAATCGCTAAAACGTATGGGCAAAATATTCCAATGATAATGACAAATGGAGATAAATAAAGTTTTCAAATTCAGAAACTTGTTATATTTGTGAAAAGAAATTCACTAAAGAAGAAAAGAAAGTATGAGATCATTGCCATTTAACAGGATAAAATCGAGGACCTGTTCATGAAGATTGTGATCTCATTTATAAAAATACTACATTTTTTCCAGTGTATATTCATGATGTAACGAATTACGATGTCCACTTGTTTATCAAATAACTAGCAATACATAATGAAGAATTGACACTGTTCCAATTAACAAACAAAATTTTGTTCAGAAAGTACGTTGAAGATAGATTAACGTTTAGATTTTTAAATACATTTTAATATATGGCCCCAAACATTGATAAATTATTTTCTAATCTTACAAAAGAACAATTTAGAGAAACAGCAAAGTAGTTTCAAGGTGAACATTTAGATTTTTTAACTAAAAAATGAGTTTATCCATATGAATATATGGATTGTTAAGAAAAAGTACTAGAAACTAAATTAACTTAAATAGAATGTTTTTATTCGAGACTGAATAAAGATAATATTTCTGATGAATAATATATAATCGAGGAAAATCAGAAAAAATTCAATATTTTAAAGTTAGATGATTATCCAAGATTATATAATGAAAGTGATGTTTTAATTTTAGCAGACATTTTTGAAAATCTTAGAGATACATGTATTAAAACTAATAAACTCGAATCATTGTGGTACTTTACAGCTCCAGGTTTATCTTGGAATTCTATGTTACAATGACAGATGTTGAATTAGATTTAATAAACGAATCTGATAGGATTTTATTTCTTAAAAAAGCAATTAGAGGTATAATTTCTCAATCTATGAAAAGGTACTCTAAAATAAAAAATAAACATATGAAAATTTTTAGGCCAGCAAAACAATCAAACTATATTGCATATTTAGACACAAATAATTATATGGTTGGGCAAAGTCTGAGCTTTTATCATTTAAAGATTTCAGTTGGATAGAACAAAAATGTTTTAATTTGGAAAAAATACTTAAAATATCAGATGATATTAAATACGGTTATATTTTAAAAGAAGAAGTAAAATACACAAAAAACACATGACTTACATAAAGATTTACCATTAGCACCAGAAGGAGGAAATAAATTATTAACAACACTTAATAATACAGAAAAATATGTTTTACATTATAGAAACCTTAAATTATAATTAATATAGATATGAGAAAAAAGTATCCATCGATTTTGAAAAAGATTTTTAAAAGTTAATGAACAATTCAGTATTTTGGAAAACGATGGAAATTATTAGAAAAAGATATAATATTAAAATAATTACAAATTCAAGAACATATACAAATAAAATTTAGAAAACCAGTTACAAACATACTACAGTGTTTTTGTATAATCTAGTAGCAGTCATATGAAAAAATTAAAACATTATTCAGTAAACTTATTTATATTGGAGTGAGAATTCTAGATATTTCGAAAATAAACGTGTATGTTTTTCATTATAACTTTAGGAAACCAAAATACAGTGAAAATATTGGTTATATGATATGGCTACTGATTTTTTTATTTATGATGTAAAACCTAAAGATGTCTATAAAAATACGAAATCTATGATAAACGAATTTGACACTAGTGATGTTTCAAAAGATAATGGTCATTGAATTCCACAAGTAAAGAAGAAATTATGTTACAGCACTTTAGTGATAGATCGAAAATGTATGCATATAAAATTGGTGATAAATAAGACAAAATTATAAAAACTGTACAACTGATAAAATGGAACAAAATAGAAAAATGAATCTGATTACGTTATTTAAACAGGAATTGTCATGTAGTTGAATCTAATAAAATTGTTTTAATTTCTGATGATAATAAATGTATTATGTTACATGATGGAATTAACAATTACCATATGGTCATTATTAATTCAATCAAAATAAAATACAATGGGAACAATTTCTTACAGGAATTAAACAATTTCATAAAACATTAATACAAAAAGTTACTTCTTTCAAAATATTGTAATGCTGGTGTTTTTGCAAATTACTTTTTACAACCAAATTTCCCACAAAAACATTCAATGATGTGATAAACTATTTCTATATGTTATTGAAAATTTATAGTTATTTTTTTCGATTTTTGATTGGTCACTGTTCTGAATACATTTAGAAGAAATTCTAATCTCTTTTCAGATTTTTCACAAATAAATGTTTCTTGGGCCAGTTATTACAAGTTCTATTAAATGTTCATATTTACTTTCCCTTAATTCAATTTGTTTCTTTGTTATTCAATTAATACAACCTGATCTTGAAGGCATAATCCGTTTTGTTATTTCTATTTCACTATGTATTTCGTTTTTCTTGATTCCACATTGTACAAATCATTTTATTTTCACTTTCCATTTAGAAAAGAAATTCATTGAAATTAATGAATAAAGATTTATTAAACTTTATTAGATATAAATGGTTCTGCTTGTAGATTTAAGAATTACAAACTTATATATAATGATAAAAATATTTTAATATTTATTGATGAAAATAATAATCTATTGTTTAAAGCAAAATATATGCCAAACACAAAAAAGTAGACAAAGCGTTCATGTATTTTGATGATAATGACGCCTACATGAGAAAAATTAAAATCTCCAATTTGGAGGTGTTTAAAGGATATAAAAAAATAAGCAATTTTCACCAATGGAGGAGGTCTTTATTATTTTAAAATCTAATAAAATGGAAAAACGTTTTAAAATGGGTTACTCATGATGTTTTACCTTCAATAAGAAAATACAGAGAATATAAATTAATGATTAATAAAAACAACTCAGTAAAGGTAAAATAAATCACTGAATCAAATTAAGGATTATTATATAAAAATTTCAGATGAAATATATGATGTAACTGTAGAAATTTTACGAGAAGGAAGTGAACAAATAAATAATTTATTACTACATGTTGTTCCCCAAACAAGTGATCTAAATTTAAGGCAAACTTTTGTATTGTAGTGTTACTTGATTGTAATTATAAATATTATGCTATTTGAGGACAATTTAAAGATATACAAAATCAAATAGATATTCATATAAATCGTTAAGAATTTTTAGAAATGAATTATGTACCAAATTCAGTATATTTATAGCAATGAACGAAAGAAAGTTTATGAGTTATTTGTCACTGAAATTATTTCAATACTTTGAATAATTATTCACGAAAACAACTGTATAATATAACTAATATACCGATGGTTTCTTAAAATATAAAACTAAATTTCCAAGTAATATTCATAAATATTTTATGTACATAGAATACATAATATGGATCAAAACCACCTGATACCATTAATTCGTAATTAAAATTTCCAAATAATTCTGACATTAAGTCATTTTTGTTAACCTTTATTTGAATATCAAAATGTACACTATCTTAAAACTTCCTGGCAGATTAGAAGTGTGTGCCAGACCGAGAATTGAATTCGGGACCTTTGCCTTTTACAGGCAAGTGCTCTACCATCTAAGCCACCCAAGCACGACTCAAACCCTGTTTCTCACAGCTTTGCATCTGCCAGTACCTTGTCTCCACTCCTGGAGGAAAGGACATTGCAGAGACATGGCTTAGCCACAACCTGAGGGATATTTCCAGAATGAGATTTTCACACTGCAGCGGAGTGTGCGCTGATATGAAACTTCCTGGCAGATTAAAAGTGTGTGCCAGACCACCATGAGTCATGCATGGGTAGCTCAGATTGTGGAGCACCTGACTGCAAAAAGCAAAGGTCCGACACACAGCTGTAATCTGCCAGGAAATTTCATATCAGCTCACACTCCACTGCAGACTGAAAATCTCTTTCTATATGCTATCTTATTTGATGAAACAAAAGTATAATGCAAATTATATTCAGTACCAAACATGATTAAATATTCAATAACTAACTCCATTTATATGTAAAAAATTTTATTAACATTTTAAAAAATTACTTTAGTTTTATTTACCCAACTATTGCGCAAATTATCAAATCCTAACCACTTAACATATACTTTATTACCTTTCTTATGTAAAACTTTTTCAACAGGATAAAAATGTGGAAAATTTCTTTCAGTATTTCTTGTTCATAAAAATTTCCTTTTATTTAATCACCATTTAATCTTTCAAATTATATGTGATTGGATTAGAAAGAATAACATCTTCAATTTCAAAAATTTCTGTTGACCAGTTGGCAGTATATCGTTTTTCAAAAATTCCTTTCAATTCACTTATTGTTACTTTTTTCATCAATATTGTGCTTAACATTAGTACCAAACAAAATTGGTTTGCAGACAATTTAAAATATTTTTTTCATTTTCTATGTTTACAACTCTCAGGGTCATTTCTATTGTGGAATGTTTCGTGTTATAATATTCATCAATTATTATAGAAACTAAGTGAGCCCATTTATAATTTCCTTGAAGAGAAATTTTTTTCCACATCTTTTCTTTTATGTTCTATTAAATCGTTTAACAACAGATGCTTTTAAATCTTTAGAAGTTGAATAATGATTAATGTTATAGATGTTCATCAAATCCTTAAAATCCTTATTATAAAATGCTTTATCACTATCTGTTTGTAATTTTTTTGGTTGTGTAACTCAATTTTTTTTCGAAAGAATCAACTATATTCTCATCCATTTAACCGTTAACTGGACTTGCCCAAGTAATTTGTGAAAAAACACCTATAACAGTTAATAAATATTTATGCCCTTTACTTACTTTTGAATTTCGCTTCAGATTACATGAATCCATTTAGACTTAACCAGCTTGCAATAAACAATCTATTCCGAAAAAATTACATTTTTTCTTTTAAATTTTTTTCTCATTGGTTTATGTAATTCATTTGTAATTTGATGAAGGTTTTTTAGGTCTCCAGCCAGTGGTACTGTTGATATCTCGCGACATTTCGGGAAGTGTCATAATACCCATCTTTGGGCAAAGTGTTAAAATTCATAGAGATCAGGCTATTTATATGAGCTCTCATCCTCCTCCACTAGACCTCAGGACCAGAGGCGTGCGGGCCGTGGTGGGGATGGAGGTCGTTCCCAGCTTCTGCGTTCGGTTCTCAGTGTAAACATTGTAACTGCGTCCACAGTGGAGGACGTTGATGGGCGCACTCCCAACGGATTGCTGCTGACGCAGGGTTCCATGCTGCACTGAGTTGGTATCCCTTATCTCTGTTGACCAGATTGTCGTGAATCCTTATTTCTATGGATTCTTTGACAACGCTTTCCCAGAAACCAGATGCTCGACACAGTACCTTCGTGTTTTCAAAGTTGAAGGTGTGTTCTGCTATGGCTGATTCTTCTGTGTGACCTAGTCGCACACATCTGATATGTTCTTTGCAGCGTATAGATATACAGCACTGTGTTTGCCCAATGTATTGTTTTCCACATTCACATGGTATGCTGTATAGTCCTGGTGTGTTAAGCTTGAGCACGTCTTTGGCAAAACGTTGTTGGTGGTCGGAGAACGGTTTTGATATTGTATTTGCCCAGGAGTCGTGCAATTTTCATCATCATCATCTTCTTCTGGGGTTCTCACTGCTTCCTTCTTCCTTTTAAGTGACCTGTTGATCTGTGTTTCACTGTAGCCATTTTGTTGGAAGACTTCCCTCAGGTGTTGCAGCTCAGATAGTAGGCTGTTTTTGTCGCAGACAGTGCACGCCCTATGTACCAGGGTGGTCAGTACAGTTTGTCTTTCTGTTGGATGGTGGTAGCTTGTTGCATGAAGGTATAGGTCTGTGTGTGTCTACTTCCTATGTGCTGCATGGCCTAGTGAACCATCTGCCAATCTCTTAACTAAAATATCAAGGAAGGGGACGCATCCATTTTCCTCGATTTCCATTGTAAATTTGATGTTCGGATGGATGCTGTTGAGGTATTTCAGAAATTCATCAGGCACCTGTTTGCCATGTCTCCACATTGAAAGGGTACAGTACCGCCTGACATTGAAAATAGGTACAACATTCTTCGTTATTCTTGTCTGAACAACATATTTTTTTCTAATAATAACTCAATTTCAATTAATACAGCGAAGCCGGATACCAGTGTGGGAAAGAATGACAATTTATTTATTTAATTGATCACATGTGCACTCCCGCAAAATAAATCCCTACATTCAGTTTGGTGAGATCTGTGAAATGAATGAATGTATGGTCGTCTGCTAACCGCAGATAGTGAATGTGAATATATGATCATCTTTGAGATGGTACTTGGGTCACCTTTGGTGGGACCAGAGAGATGAAATTTACCTGAGCTTTGAGCACGTGAAATGTGGCTGACCAATACGGTAGCAAGGTGTTCCCCCACTTCGAAAGAGGTGCGAGAGGACCTGAAGAACGTCCATGTTTCAGCACTCTGCCACTGGATCTAGTGTTGGTAAGACCTGTCTTAGGCGTGCTCCGTAAGGACAAAAGAGTGGAGACATGGTATGCATGTGAAATACTTAAGAGTAGTTTAGAATAATAATTTCTCTATTTCAGGAACTTTTGTGGGGAGAATTAAATGTCAGGCAGGTAATATTAAGGGGATCATAGTAATCTTCGGAAGTGACCAACAGTCACAATGAAACCACATGTAGCAATAAGTTGAAATACTTCCGAGTGCTTAACTTAAGCTGAATTACTAGCATGTGTACTATAAGTTGGAAATATTTAAGAAATGGCGTGTGCAGGACTTGAAATTAGAGATGAGTACTTCCACGCGGTGAGTACTGTGTGAGTCTCAATCTGTGTGTGAGACAAAGGATAAAGAGGAGTACTCGTCCGTGATATCAGTTGAGGACTTGCGTGTGTGATGACTATGTTCTTAATATTACTTTGCGTGTTATGTTTCCGTGTGACGCTTGATTCAAACTATAATACTCTGAGAGAGAAGCAAGGTGAGTCAGCCGTCTATCCAGCAACGCCACTTGGCTTGCATTGGACAGGAAGACGTGGATATATCCTCCACAGTTCGTAGTAGGAAAGAAAAGTTACGAAGTGGGGCAGTGTCATGTGAAACTGGGAAGAATACTAATTGAAGTGGGAAAGCTGAAAGTGATAATGTTGTGACTATTCCTTGTGTTGTATTCCATGTTGCAGTGTGGTGTATGTCATGAAATTTAAATACGCGTGGTTTGCATGGGAGAGTGGCAAGGTAGTTTCAGAGGTAGTGGGTTATGCATGTTCCTTTTTGTACCGCTCGGTCTGGAGGAAATTTTCGTAATGATGGGTGTGAGAGTCGAAGTGTGAGATATAGCAAAAGATCCACCATCCTATCCAGAAAGTGCACTGTAGCGTTAAATAATTACGAGACCATAAGATAGAGAATCACCTATGTAAAGCCATGCCCACTGCGTGGAATTTCTCATGTGTTATTGTTGTAGGTTATAGAATTTGTGTGTTTAGGTTATAGAATTTATCGGAATAAATAAGATAGTGAAAAGAAAAAGATTGGTGGCCTTTTCCTTCGATTTGTATGTTGTCATGATGTCCAGAATTTATAATGTGTGCGCCATTAATATTCAGTGTGATGGCCACGTGTTGATAAAACCGTTAAATAAAAAAAAAGAAAATGTGGTATTGCCAGTACGTAGTGAACAGTCAGAGTAGTTTAAATTACTAATAGTCAGATGGGCGTTTCCGTTGCGTAATATTCATACAGGAGAATAATTTGTAACTTAATTGTGAGTACTAGAGTTCATGTTACTCGACAAATAAGAATGAATCCACTCGCTTGGCAGACCACTCATCTTGGAGGTCTGACTGCTTGATGCCACAGTATGAGCAAGTCATGTGGGTGCCTCTCAACATGACAAAAGTGTCGTCGACATAGCGGAAGAAGTGCTTTGGTTTCTGTCTGGCAGTTTGAAGGGCCACCTCCTCGAAATGTTCCATATAGAGGTTTGCAATTGCAGGAGCCAATATGGAGCCCATGGCCACACCATTGGTCTGCTCAAAGAATTCCCCATTCCACTGAAAGTAGGTGGTTGTTAGTGCGTGTTCGAAGAGGCTGACTGTTTATGGTTCAACGTGCTGGGCTAAAAGTGCCAAGGACTCTTGAAGGGGCACTTTTGTGAAAAGCAATGTCACGTTGTAGCTCACGAGTAGGTCCTCTCTTTGTAGTCCCATGTCCCTGAGTATTTTTACGAATTCGGCTGAGATTCTCACACGATGGCTGCAGTGTCCCACAAGGGGTTTGAGCAGTGTCTCTAGGTGTTTAGCAATTTCATAGCTGTGAGAGTTGATGGAGTCCACAATCGGTCTCAGAAGTACCCCTTCCTTATGAATCTTGGGGAGTCCATAGAGGCTTGGTATCGCTGGCGCTCAGGGGTACAGCCGCTTCTTCATTAGCTCAAGTAACTCAGATTTCTTAAGCAGAGCTATCGTCTTTCTACTCATCGTCGGGGTTGGAGCCTTCTTCAGCCTCTTGTAGGCCTTGTCTTGTAGCAGCAGGTTTATTTTCTGCCGGTACTCGGCAGTTCTTAATAGCACTGTAGCGTTCCCTTTGCCCGCTGGTAGGATCGTTATATCAGGGTCATCTCTAAGGGACTGGTTCTCTGCTCGTTCTTCCACAGATATGTTATTTTCCCGTCTAACTTCCTCTGCTTCCTCCTTTGGAAGCCCTCGTACTGCTTCTTCCTCGCCGCTGATAGTGCCTCGTTTCGGGATCGTTCTGGGGACGGGGGAGAAATTCAGTCCTTTTCTGAAGACTGCGATTGTGGCAGCGTCCAGTTCTTTTCCAGTCAAATTGTGCCAGTGTGCTGAGAAGTTCCGCTTTCATGGTGCATTCTTTCTGCAACCGTTTGAAATGGCAGACTATTTCCTCCCCGTAGAGGTGTCATATATGTGACTGTAGACTTATCCAGCGTAAACTATTGATGAAGGTTTCTCGGCTCTCCAGCCGCGTGGTAGCATTGATATCTTGGAGAGCGTTATCAAAGAATCCATAGAAATAAGAATTCACGACAATCTGGTCAACAGAGATGAGGATAACAACTCAGCGCACCATGGAACCCTGTGATAGTGGCAATCTGTCGGCAGCGCGCCCGTCAACGTCCTCCGCCGCGGACGCTGACAGAATGCTTACACTGAGAAACGAACGCGGCCACCAGGGCCGAGCGGCATCGCCACCACCGCGCGCACGCCGCTGGTTCACCGCAGCCAGCCGAGGTCTAGTGGAGGAGTGTGACCGCGCATATAAATAGCCCGATCTCCACGAATCTCGACAATTCACCAAAAGATGGGTAGTATGGCACTTCCAAAAACGTCGCGAGATATCAATGCTGCCACCCGGCTGGAGACCTGAGAAACCTTCATCTATAATTTACTCCGGAAAAGCATACGTAATTTGTTCACGAATACTTAATCCATCACCTACAATATATTTTTAATATATTTACTCCCTTTACTTTTACATACTGCACAAAGACATACAATTCCTTGTCTTCTATTTTTAGTTCTTAAAGTATGAGGATTACATGTTTCAGTAACCTTTTTTCACTTCAAGCAGTAAATGTGACTATCATTCTACATTTAATATATAAAATAAGAAATAGATAAATTATTACACAGAATATAATTAGCGTTACATCAACTGGGACAGTTTTAACAGAAACTTTTAAGCTTGCAGTTAGAAAATTCGAATTGTGCACTACTTTGATTGACTGGATGCTATGAGCTATGTTGTCAAGTTTATCAAAAACACTCATCAAAAGATAAAAAACATTAATGGTTAAAACTCTGTTTATATTTCAGCAACAACAACAACCTTTTTTAAGAATAAAACTATATTTATTGAAATAGTGCATTTTTTGCTCGCCTCCAGTCATAAAGTATGTTCAATTATTTGCTTACTATGTACTTTTTTGTTAAGATTACTTAAATCCATTTTACTGGCGTAATTATTCAACTGCATTAAAATACTTGTATATTCAGGGTTTGTAACAAGATTTGATTACTCATTCTGTAACTAATCTTTGTTCACCACATCTTTTACACTATTAGACCATTTACATTCGCAATTCTACTGCCTTCAAAACCAATATAATTTCTAGTTATTGCAAAAATGACATGTAATTTTGTATGAAACTGTTCAATACATATATTATTTTTGACGATTCAAATTTTTTATTTTTGATTGAAAATCTTCACCTTAAGAAATTAATCAATTATTATTTTTTTGATCTCAAGACTGTAAATCTTTTATTTTTCTAAATCGTTATTGAATTAAGCATGTAACGTATTTCCAAAAATATGCATTTATTAAATTTAAAATATCATTTAACTTATAATTCGTACATAATAGCTTTAAAATAAATAGACACGAATACCCACAAATTACTCCACCAAAGTTCAGTATTCTCTTGATATTATAGTATAGATTATTTTTTAAAAATAGTTTACTACTTGTTAGGTACATTTCCTCCATATGAATCGAAAACAAATGTCAGATTATTTTGGTTTAAAACAACATATACAATGAGTAATAAAATGATCAGAAGTAGCTAAATTTACTGTTTCACATCCTAAATTTTTTTGGTTCATCAGGTAAATTATCAGTCATGAAAATGCCATGAGATTTTTTAATTTTTAATTGTTTAACTAATTCTTCTATGTCAAAATTAAATACAGAAAACTAAATTTTTTTTATTATTTGTTTGAATTTTGTCCAAGACAGTTTTTTTTCTTTTCCATTGTTAAATTATGTTTTTTTCCTACCAATTCTTTATCAGCTTTATTCTTATTTATAACTGCATTTTCAATTGCTGCAGAACCGCCAGCAAGTGAACCAATAGCAGTTAAATATGGTATAGCTCCCAATAGTAATGGTCAAAATCCACCTTGTTTTTTTCTGTTTCACAAGATGTTCAATAATGTTTTTCACAAAGTGGGAAAGCTCATTTAACCAGGAAATTTCCACTAGTTTTTCTCTCTACCTTTCTTTTTTTCGTTAGCAGTTAAAAATTGTTCAAAATTATGTAATTGTTCATTACTAAGTTTAAGATTTATTGATTTTGGTTTAATTTTGCCACTTGGTAAAAAAGTATAGTTAACTGAAAAGTTATTCATTTATATAAATTAAAAAATTACTAAAGAATTTTTTATAATGCCCAATTTCCAGTACCCAATTCTAACTGTCATTTTCCACACAATATCCCTCTAATAGTAGCTCAAGCTATTTTCTCTCCTAATGAAGCATCAGAAGCATGCATTCTTTCTTTTGCAAAAAACTGAAGTTTATCAGCTTCATGTCTCTTTTCTAAGTCTTTATAATCTCTATAAGCAATATAATGTCACTTATACGCTTCATCAAATGGATTAATTCCATGATATGCTCTAGCTAATCTTCCTCCTAATTTGGTCCCTGGAATGCAAAATTGATAGCCTGGAAAATGCATTGCAAATGGCAATTTATTAATTAAATTTATTTTTCACTTTTCCGAAATGTGTGTGATAATTTTTTCAAACCTCTAATAATATAAGGAACCTGTTTGCATCATTAATAATAAAATCATTAAATTCATTAGTTAACATTTGAGTTAGTCAAAAGTTTCCATTATGATAATTTTTATTTCCAACTGATTCTTCACCATGGCTTACTACCAATCTATCAATTAATTGACGAACGTTATTCTCACAAATATATTCAAGTGGTTTTTATGAATATATTATTACTAAATCATCACCAACTTTTTCAAATGATTTGTTAAGATTTCTTTATGAAAAGTAGGAAAATAATCTTCAAAAATTGTTCTTATCAAATCATTGTATTTCCTCCCCTTACTTGACTTAATTTTATTTTCAATATTTTTAAGACAATCGAATTCTGTAACTAAAACAACCATAGTTTTTTGTTTTTTAATTAGAGGATTTATTAAACTTTCTGCTCCTTCATATTCTTTTTCATCAGATTTTAATTTATCACCATTGAATTCTACTGGTAATTTACCAACAGATCTTAATAGAAAAACATGATCTACACTATGATTGATAAATTCTAACATTTTTCACTTATATTAATTTTTTAACATCTTTGTCTTTTAATTTTGTAGTTTCTTTTTCATAATTCTGTAACAAATTATTTACTTCTGATTCACGTATAACCTCTTTTATTGCTATCATATTGTCTAATTAATGGAATATCGTTAGAGTGTTCTGTATATCATTGAATATGTCTGAATTAAGTAAAAACAATATTTTTCTTTATGTCTTCCTCTAGTAAAATATTCTCTTACTATATCTTGTTTTTCAACAATGAAGTTATCAAAAGCTACAACTTCACATTCATCTAACAGAATAATTTCATCATTACTTTCAATAAAAGTAGTAATTTTTTCATTATTTTTATCTTCAATTTTTTCACATCTTTCTATAAATTCTTAACATTTTAGTTGATCTAAGCTTTTGGAATAAATATACCAATAATTAATTTTTTCAAATTTAATCATACTGGAGCTAGAATATAATTATCAATCATTAATGTTGTTTTTCCACAACCACTTGGTCATATGATTGCACATCAAATAGAATTTGCTAAAAGTTTATCATGATTTTCTTCTAAGGAATTCTTATTTTTGTTCCAGATCTGTAATTTATTTATACAATTTTTATTAATATAAATGAGTAGATTAATTCAGCTGAATGATAATTTCACCTTTTCTGAAAGACGGATTAACTATTCCAATGAGAGAAACCTATAAAATCGTTTCACCAGTTTGTTTTTATTCAACTTTTTATGTCTAAATATTACATCAAAAAATAATAAATAATATACTAACGAAGAAATGATAGAAATTCCAGTTAATCAATATAGTTTGAAAAATTAATTCAGTTGGGAAACCTAATATAAGCTTTAAAGGAGATTAAATTTTAGATAGCGTTCTATTGGAAGTGATTTGAACTTATTTATGGATAAAGAAGATAGTACTGAACAAGTTTTAGCGTTCATTAATCAAATTATTGAAACAAATGAAATGACTTGGTAAAGATGTTCCTGAAATTATTCCATTCAAGTTAATTAATTTAAATCTAGCTAATAGAATTTTGTTAAACATAATGATCATTTTCTAAAAGAAATTAACATTATTTCCACATTCAAATCATCCGATTAATATTCCAGTTTTTTATACTATTCAGAACAATAACTAATGAAAATGATATTTTGATTTGTTCAATAATGCTTATGCAACAGTAATTTTGAAAATGAATTAAATAATTTTTGCCTTAATAAATCGTGAAGAATATGGAGTCATCAATTTTACTCATGTCCTGTTGATGAGAAAACAAAAGATTATTTAATCTTCCTAAGAAGGAAACAGAAATTAATATTAATACTGGTAATGGTTGGATTCACCCTAGTTGCTCACAACTTTAAATGACATTTGATGTTATTCATACAGATGGAACAGATTTTTCAGCATATGATGGTAAATCGAATATTTAACTAATTGACAATTATGTATTTAAATTATTCTGATGTTATTAGAATTAAAACAGGAAACAAAATTTTATCTAGAATAGAACATCCATTTATATCTTCATCAGTGCTTATTTGATTAACTTTATCCCTTTCAAATGAATTTAATGAAGTATATATTCTTAACAATGGTAAAATTAGAACCAAACAAAATTAAGTATTTCATCCATTACAATTATTTGGTGGAGTTTTAAAGATTATAAAGAAATTATGTGGGAGGCATTTATGTGTATTTTTACTTGGAACTTAAGAAAAGATCAGGAAGATTCTATTCTTCGATGGACTACTGATAATGATTATAGTACACTTCGAAAAGAAGTAAAATTATTGTAAAAACTATGGAAATACGTGTTCCTGATGTTAAATATGAACCAGAATAACTATAACAAGAAATACTGAAAAATCCAAAATCTCCAATTTCTTTCTTTGAACTATAAACAACTGAACTTGCTGGATTAAATGGAAAAACAAATTTTGACCAACATATTACTAATTATTATAATTCTACCTAATTTGGATTGCCTTACTTTATTATCATTGTTTGCCAAACTTATCAGTTAAATGATTCTTCTTTATTCGATTATGTTAAACGACAAAATATGTAAGTAAAGAATGGAAGAAGTGAAATTTTTCCTCAGGAAATATGGAATCTTTCTACGCTGAATAACTTATGAAAGCTTATGATGCTTTTTGAGATTTGAGATTAAGTAACAATGTAATTGTAAGTCCATTAAATTTTACTCTAAATTATTCTATCTATGTCATAAATATTTTTAGAAGAATGAATGTTGTAACTACTAGGAACAGCACAATGAAATTATGTGCATAGATTGATGAAAATCTACATAATGATAGAACTGCATATTTATTATTTATGGTAAAAAGAATATGACTTATGATTCACAACTTAGAATGCTTACAGAACATTTTTAATTACTTCAATGAATAAAAAAATTAGGAAATAAAAGAAGTTTTAACTTCATGTTTTCATTTCCTTTGAAATATTTTAGAAAAAATAGAGAAGATAATAACTGGAAAATTTAGATTTCCAAAAATTAAAACCTTTACAGGGAAAATTTCATTCTCCTTAAACATTTTTATTTCTGAAAATTTAATTTTTTTTCTATATGAATGAAACAAAAACAAAACGAATAAAATTAATAGCTTAACAGTTATGGTAATGGTTGTGCAGAAGTGTTTGCTAAATTATCAAAACTGAAAGAACATAGATTTTACAATGTTTCAAATGTTGAAATTTTGTCAACAAAATATGGTGAACAAGTTTTATTACTTTTAGATGATAAATTTAAAATTACTCTTCCAGATCGTTATACTAAAATCTTTTCAGATGATAATGAAAAATTAGAAAAAATTATTGGATTGAATTTTATATATTGAGGTAAAAAACAAAAGAAAGATCATTCAATTAATGCTATTGAAATTGAACAAATTTTAGAGTTTTTACTTTTTTAAATTTAGTTTTCAGAACATTAAATTTTAAATAAATAATTTATTTTTTAGTTAAATGAAAATTTTGTTTTCCAGGTATAGATAAATTTTTGATTGGGGATGTGACAAATTTATAACCTTGGTTTATATTCTGGAATTTTTAATAAAAGTGCTCTTTGGTCCAGAATCAGCATTTGGATAGTACTCCAATAAAACTGCCAGACTTCCTTTCATTCAGATGTCTTTGAGTGTGTCGATTAAAACATTTCTTATTTCAACATCCAGATTTTATTCTTCTCCACACATTTTATATTTTTTCGAGCAGAGGCAAGATTGACAGCAGAAACAGTAAATCTCACTGATTGGACTATTGAAAAAATCTGAAATTGCTTTTGCTGGCCTATGTTCAGCATAAAAAAAAATTAATAGAATCCAAAGCTTAAGCATTCTCTCAACTGTGTGGATTAGCAACAGCCATCTTGTTTTTGAATGTGATAGAAGAGTTTGATGATTGACATCATGTGTAAGTAGATCTCTTTCAGCTTTTCTGTCCTTACTATGTATATGGAGAAATGACTAATATTTTCACGAAAATTATTTCATTGTCGACAGTTAAGACCCCAGTAGCGCTCGACATAGTATTGTGAAGAACATGTACAAGGCATCCAGTTCTTTCTACATTTTTTCCTAGTTCTTCTTTAATCTGCTGAAACACAATCCACTGGCCTTGTCCATGGAGCCCTTTGAAGTTGGTTTTGGTACTGTCGCCACAAAAAGCGATTAATTCATCTAATGGAATTTACCATTGTCTTAAATTGTCTAGAGAAACCCAGACAAACTTTGCAGTTTTCATGTTTCGTTACTCAGTGAATCGAACATCAAGAGCTTCTATTGGATTCCATCAGTTTCAGTAAAGTGTTACAAAACTAAAGAAAACATCTTTTCAGCGTTGATTCAACACGTAGGTGCCCATGCCATAAAATGAAACTTCTTGCAACTGTTTTATGCATTCAGAGATGGAGTCAGGTGAGAGAATATGTTTAACAATCGCTGCAGCTTTGGTCCTGGCTGTAGACTGTTTTGCTGCGACTTTGGAGTCAGGATATATTGCAGAATTCATTTTTACGGTACAGTCACGAGAACTGAAGGACTGATGATCTTGACAACTTTATAAACAGTTGTTAGTTCTGTAGCAGCAACGAGTTGTTCTTTAATGATCAATGTAGAAACCTAGAAATAGCCTTTGATGGTGAGGCTACCGCAAATCTGTTTGTACGATTCTTTGTAGAAATCTGATGCATCACATCTGCCTCACCTCCACGAGTTACTGAAATGAAACAGCTACAAATCTCACATAACCTTCCTGATCCGTTTGTGCGATATTGACAAAAGACCACTCTTTTATGTAATCATCCGAAAAGTGACGCTTTCTTTTTCTGTCCTTAGGCATTTTCATAAGCTATGATAAGGTAAGTTTATTTAGACGCTAAACGGTCAACAGTAACACTTTAGTCAACGAAGTACACGTTACTTAATGCCCCATATACCTATACTAAACACTTAAAATATTACTTACACTCGTTGTTCATATTACATTTAGAAAGAATCGTCTTATCATATCACTATTTAAATGGAAACTGCCTTATTCTTTCACATGGCGCTGCTTAAATAGAGCCAGCCTCATACTACTGTAAACGCTGGTATTTTCTCGAATGATGGCGCTGGATCTAGAAGGTGCTTGCATCGTTGATACAGTATACACAACATGCAAAGCCATCTGCGAGACGACCTTGTCAACATGAACTTGCTGACATAAATAAAACCGAGGCTGCATTTACACGTTGCGCTAACAGGTGGCGTTATTTCAGTATGAGGTGCATTCAAGTTCTAAGGCCTCCGATTTATTTTCTCTGGACTGGAAAGAGATAGAAACATGCGCATTGTTTTAAAATGAGGCCGCGTTCATTGTCAATACGTCCCAGAGATGGCAGCACCGTACGGAAGATGGAATTTTACCGCCAGCGGGGAGAATGAGAACTGTTTTAAATACTTA
This sequence comes from Schistocerca piceifrons, assembly GCF_021461385.2. Classification (NCBI taxonomy): domain Eukaryota; kingdom Metazoa; phylum Arthropoda; class Insecta; order Orthoptera; family Acrididae; genus Schistocerca; species Schistocerca piceifrons. The sequence continues at coordinate 153,454,213 of NC_060149.1, read as the reverse complement.
AAATGGCGACGTTTTCCTTACTTGAACAGCGTGCAATCATTCGTTTTCTGAATTTCCGTGGTGTGAAACCAATTGAAATTCATCGACAGTTGAAGGAGACATGTGGTGATGGAGTTATGGATGTGTCGAAAGTGCGTTCGTGGGTGTGACAGTTTAATGAAGGCAGAACATCGTGTGACAACAAACCAAAACAACCTCGGGCTCGCACAAGCCGGTCTGACGACATGATCGAGAAAGTGGAGAGAATTGTTTTGGGGGATCGCCGAATGACTGTTGAACAGATCGCCTCCAGAGTTGGCATTTCTGTGGGTTCTGTGCACACAATCCTGCATGACGACCTGAAAATGCGAAAAGTGTCATCCAGGTGGGTGCCACGAATGCTGACGCACGACCACATGGCAGCCCGTGTGGCATGTTGCCAAGTAGTGTTGACGCCCAATGGCAGCATGAATGGGACTTTCTTTTCGTCGGTTGTGACAATGGATGAGACGTGGATGCGATTTTTCAATCCAGAAACAAAGCGCCAGTCAGCTCAATGGAAGCACACAGATTCACCGCCACCAAAAAAATTTCGGGTAACCGCCAGTGCTGAAAAACTGATGGTGTCCATGTTCGGGGACAGCGAGGGCGTAATCCTTACCCGTTGCGTTCCAAAGGGCACTACGGTAACAGGTGCATCCTACGAAAATGTTTTGAGGAACAAATTCCTTCCTGCACTGCAACAAAAACGTCTGGGAAGGGCTGCGCGTGTGCTGTTTCACTAAGACAACGCACCCGCACATCGAGCTAACGTTACGCAACAGTTTCTTCGTGATAACAACTTTGAAGTGATTCCTCATGCTCTCTACTCACCTGACCTGGCTCCTAGTGATTTTGGCTTTTTCCAACAATGAAAGACACTGTCCGTGGCCGCACACTCACCAGCTGTGCTGCTATTGCCTCAGCGATTTTCCAGTGGTCAAAACAAGCTCCTAAATAAGCCTTCGCCGCTGCCATGGAATCATGGCGTCAGCGTTGTGAAAAATGGGTACGTCTGCAGGGCGATTACGTCGAGAAGTAACGCCAGTTTCATTGATTTCGGGTGAGTAGTTAATTAGAAAAAAAATCGGAGGCCTTAGAACTTGAATGCACCTCGTAATTCAGCCAAGCTCATAACAATATTTCGCAAAATCTGGACAAAATAGGGTCTTGTCAGGAAGTTGGAACAAGTTGGTCCATATCAGTGACAGTCCTCATATATCAGAATGGATAGCTACCATATGTCTGATACTAATACGATTTTCTGGAACGAAATGGCATTCTAAGTTTTACAGGGTGGTTTAAAGAAATTCTCCAGCTGGCCAAATACTTGCATTGTAGAATCGTGTTATAAAAAGAACGTAAGTTACATGTAGACACGTTTAAAGCAGACTGTAGTTTTCATAAGAACACTCAAATGAATAAAGTCACTTGTTGTGAACGACAAATAACACGTTCTACTTATAGGAGCTCTTTCATAACGAGCATGCAATTCGAAGAAAATCCTAAGATCATTAAACGTAGTGAAAAGCACGGCATTAGGCTATGTCTCGTAATACTAGATTATTAACTCCCTTAAAATACACATAAACTATTTAACTGCTGCTGGTATTTCAGACAAGACAAACTGTAATTTAATTATCTAGGCTTATACACAGTAAAAAAGGAAAAATACATAAAATGTTTCTAGTTATGCTTGCACTGAGGCATGTTCCTTTCTTTGTATCTTCCATTTGCTGTGCGAAAAATTATAGCCCCAGACAAGGCATATATGAGGGGGTACCCAAACAAAATGGGATAACATTGCCATGGGAAGACCTTGTATAGCACGCATTTCTGCCGCTAGGTCTATATAGTGCAACTAATTGCCAGCTCAGTGCCACCTGTGTTGTCAGCATGAATTGTTCTGTTCATCTGAAGTGACTGCTTTTGCTACCACTGTTTTGTTCTTGTTTCGTTTTTTTATGATGGCAAGTTTAAGTGAACGACATCCAGCGACGAAATTTCGTTTTCTATTCGGTAAAAATGCTCCTGAAGCTTTTTCAATGTTGAAAGCAGCTTACCACGATGATGCTAAGGGAAAAACTCAAATGAACGAGTGATTTGCTCGATTTAAAAATGGCGCCATATCGATTGATGTCTGACCTCGTACTGGACGTCCATCAACTGCCTGAATCGACGAAAATATTGAAAACTGTCAATCAAACATTTTATTTGGACGTTTTAAGAAGATTGCACAACAGTATTCGCCAAAAAAGACCTGATTTGTGGCAGATAGATGACTGGTTCTTCCGCCACGCCAACGCACCTGCACACACAACCATCTCTGTTAGACCGTTTCTGGCTAAATTGGCATGGTTCCACTGCCCCACGCAACTTACTCGCCTGACCTGGCTCCGTGCGACTTTTTCTTACTTCCACACATGAAAAGGGGCATGAAAGGACGTCAACTTGTCAACACTGAAAAAGTCAAGAAAAAAACGAAGGAGGCGCTGTGAGTCATTTCTAAAGATGACTACAAAAAATGTTTTTAACAGTGAAAGCACCAGTGGGACAAATATTTTAGTTTTAATGGGGAGTGTTTTGAAGGGAATAAGTTTGTTTTGCAAACAATCTGAAAATTTTTCAAAAAGAATCTCTGATTTGGCATGTCTATATTTCTGAAACTAATAAATACACACAATGAATTTTGTTTTTTGATGAACAGAAATTCAGGAAGTTTTTTTTCATATATTCTCATAACTGTTCAATATGCCCCTTGAGATGCGCGGCATATCTCAGTAAGGTATTCAAATTGCTCCCACACTGCAGCAACCATGTCTTGAGTTACAGCGTCCACTGCTGCTATTTGTGATGTGTGAGTTCATTCATTGTTGTTGGAAACAAAGGCACATAAACAGAATCTTTTATAAACCCCCACAAGAAATAATCACATACACTCTGGTCTGGTGACCTTGGAGGCCAGTAATGTATGGCTGTATCATTTAGTCCAGTGTGATTGGTCCATCATTCAGTAATCCTTTGATTTACAAATTACCGCACTTCAAGATGCCAGTGTGGTGGTGCCACATTCTGAATGTAAATGAACTTGTTCGAATCACTCTCCAAGTGTGGGAAAAGAAAGTTCTCATGCCTATCATGATATGTGTTTCCTCTAACAGTGTTCTCGGCAAAGAAAAATCGACCACACACCATTTCCTGTGAAATTGCACAAAACACATTAAATTTTGGAGAGTTCCTCTCATGTTGTACAAGTTCATGTGGTATCCCATATTCTCACATTATGATGGTTCACCTTCCCACTTAAATGAAATGTTGCCTCATCACTAAACACTAATTGTTGAAGGAAACTGTCATCTTCCATCTTGCGAAAAACGAAATTACAGAACTCCACACATTGTTGTTTGTCACCTTCATGAACAGCTTGCCGTAGCTTACTTTTGTACGGTTTCGTGTGTAAACGTCAACGCAACACATGCCAGATGGACATCATCAGGGGCATGTTGAGCTGTCGAGCTACACGGCGAAAAGATTTATGTGGTCTCCTTGTGAAACTATGATGGATGCGTTCGACGTCTGAGTCAGACACTCAGGGATGGCCCAGCGATTTGTCTTTACCCAAACAACCTGTTTCTCGGAACTGTTTGTGACATCATCTAATGCTCTTTGCTGTAGGAGTATCCACACATACCTAGTACAAAAGTCATGCTAAACAGTTATTACTGACCCACACTGTTCAAAATATAGAATACAAAATGCTTTCTGTTGTCTCGACACCATTTATACCAGAACTGACATGGATGCATACTGCTGCTACCTAGTGGAAACCATGTAAAACTCGAGTGTTTGCTCTTTCCAACAGTACATAGTTCATGCACATATCTCAGATAACATAACAGTTATGACTTCTTTGAATCAGATGATTCTTTTTGATACACCCAGATATAGCTTTTAAAAAATTATTCTTGTTTCTTTGGATACCCCCTCACATTCACCATTATGTAAAGACTCAAAAGGTAAGGTAGATGTACCAATTTATTTCCGTTTATGACAGCTGTTTTATCAGTAACTAAATAGCTCTTTCTGTGTCTTTTGAGCTCGCCGCCATATTGCCATTCTAAAGTGCTGGCTTCTTTTATAACAATGAAACTGTATACGGTACTGCCAGCAGTATAAAACTTGGCAAACTACAACACGAAGCAAAGCCTTGACGAGTGATGTCACAGTCGCAATGCTAAAGTGGGAAAGGTGTCAAATTGTTCTGCTACATAGAAAAAATACAATTACCATTTATGTACACTATATGACGCTGTATGTGTTTAGTTTATAGTTTGAGGTAGCTATTGCTTTGTACCTTTTAAACCTTCCTGCAAGATCATTTTCGCAGTTATTCTGCTGTGTTGACATATGTAATTTCCCTACTGGCGCTAAGGCGACTGACAAATTATACTTTTCAAACATCTTTCCTCTGTGCAACAGATTTTTTCTTTCACTTTTCACATTTATTTCCTGAGTAACGAAAATATAGTGACACATAATGACCAAAAAATTGACACAGAAATTTTTTTTATTGTAGTTACCTCATCAGATATGCGGCGAAGCACATTTGATGCAAAGTGCATTTCTCTCTAGATCTAATGAAAAAAGTTCTGTACACATAATTAGGCAACGAAACTGCTAAGCCATTGTTTTGTTGTTAATTTCAGCTGCTTTTTAACAGGGGAAAAAATTTAATGTTAATACAAATCACTTTACAGGTTGATATGTTAACAATCTACAGGCAAGAACTTCAGGAGAGGAATGAGGTGGTCAAATTAGTAACAGGTAAACATCAAATTTTAATTTTTATTTATTCTGTTGCTTCATTCAATATGCGAGGCTTGTTTTTTAAGTAAGGTACTATTTGTTGTAGACACTAGTAGTTCGCGCGCATACCGCAACGAGCACGTGCGTCGTGTACTGGCATGGCTCGGGAACAACTGTGCTCAGTTTCAGCTCTGTAGCTAACATGTACGGTTTTTTCGCGTGTGAGGTTCGCTCAGTGACACGTTTTTTGTCAGTAAGGAACCTGTCTGCTGCAGAAATTCGTCGACAGATTTGCGAAATGTACGGTGATACCGTTATGAGTGAAAGCAAAGTGCGTAAGTGGGTACGAGAATTCAAAGATGGCCGTGACAACGTACATGATGAGGACCACTCCAGACGCCCTTCTTTGATTACAGGCGAATTGGTGGCTTCAGTTGAAGCGAGGATTCGTGAGAACAGGCCCTTCACAATAACAGGTCTCTCATACGAATTTCCTGACGTGTCGAAATCAGTGCTTTACAACATTGTTTCTGAACACCTAAAGTTTAGGAAACTGTGCTCCCGTTGGGTCCCGAAACTCCTAACACAGGACCACAAAAACCAAAGATTTGAGTGTGTGATGAAGTTCTTGACTCGTTATCATGAAGAAGGTGATGTTCTCTTGAGTCAGATTGTAACTGGAGACGAAACATGGGTTTCGCATATCACGCCCGAATCGAAGCAACAGAGCATGGAATGGAGACACACACACTCGCCTGTAAAGTTGAAGGCCAAACAGACACTGTCCCAGCGCTAAATCATGGCATCGGTGTTTTGGGATAGGCATCGTGTTTTCTTGATCGACTTCATGCAACGAGGAACAACTATCAATGCAGAAGAATACTGCCAAACCCTGAGAATAGCTATGCAGAGCGATTCAAAACAAAAGACGTGGTATGCTGACAGAGGGAATTGTCCTTCTCCATGACGATACAAGAGCTCACACTGCAGGTCAGACCCGCGATTTATTGGACAGTTTTGGCTGGGAAATTTTAGACCACACACCCTACAGTTCTGATCTTGCACCGAGCGATTACCATCTGTTCCCCCACCTCAAACAACACCTCAGTGTCAACCATTACAATGATGGCGACGACATGAAAACGGCAGTGAACACTTGGTTATCAGAGCAGGCGTCAAGTTTTTATGAAGAGGGTATTTTAAAATTGGTTGAGAGGTATGATACATGTTTGAACAAACTTGGCAACTATGTCGAAAAATAGAATGAGGTGTGTACTTTCTGAAAATTTACTTTTTTGAAATAACATTTGTTGTGTACTTATGTTCAGATGGACCTTACTTAAAAAACAAGCCTCGTATATTCACATGTCATAACTGCCCTGGAAATGTCCCTGATGTGAAGGATTCATTTATTATATTTGTTAAGGGGCCTTGTATAATCCCTATGCATTGTTTCAATACAAACACTGGTACTTCATGTAAGCCTACTGACTTTTTATTTTTTAGTTTTTGAACAGTTTTATTAACGTCATTCTCTGTGGTTGGAAGTAACATCATTGTATTCAGGTACAGTCAGCGCACTAATGCTCACATCCCAGCAGAGTCAAAAATTGTGTACACCTTGAACCAATCAGTGCAATGATTGCATCAATGAATACGTCCAACGTTTATGCTAAGGAAAATGAATCTCATAGGAATGCCGATTTTGCTGATGTTGAGTTCGATAACGATGCTTATTAGGGCGAGTTTAATTATATTATTATTTTTAATTATATTATGTGCACAGTACTACTCTTTGACTGGGGTTAGCGAATTTCCTTGCATAAAATCTGTGTGCATTGAACACCTCCAGGTTTATCTGGTTCTGAACATAGATTAGTGCATAGGCTCGCGATTAGAGATGTTTTGCTTAGAAATTCTCAAATTTTATGGGTAAAAATTTTAAGAGATGAAGACTTTGATATTCATAATTGAAATAGGGTTGCCAACTTTGACTGGAACCAAAACCGAAAAACTCAAAAATGTATGTTTATTATTCACAACACATTACACAATACATTTATTATAGCTGCTACAACATTAAGCATGCATTTGTTTAAAATGATACTCACTATTAATACTGCAAATCTTGCCATTTCTGCAAGCCTCTAGTTTCTTGCTAGTTATATTTTGAAGTTATACTTCCTTTCTGACATCATAGCTTAAACAATTTCTTTCCTGTTGTCAGATTTGACAAATTTAGCAAATTCAGGACATTTAATAAGGTAGTTAAAATTCGCAAATAGTTTGTGGCTTTCACTATTCCTGCTTTCAACCGGTTTCTTTCATTGCTTCATACATTTAGCATCGCACAGAAAATCTGCTCTACAAACACATTGGATGGTGGCACTGCTAGCACATGTTGAATAACTTTCAGCATCTCTTAAAAATGTCACCCATTTGTTTGAAATGTTTGACTCCTGAGAGTCCTTAATGAATGGGAAGACATCGTTCAGTGCGCATATTTCATAAAATAGTTTGTCACCATTTATATCAATGTTGAAATAATGTATAAGTTTCATTATGTCTTCCATTTTAAGGGACTCTTCAAGATTTAACTGAGAGCTAAGCTTCAAAATTGAATTTTCACTAAAGTCAAACCATTTTTCTAGATATTTCAGAATCCTAGTATAGATTTGTTGAGCTTCTTTGACAAATTTTCCTTGTTCATATTGTGGACTTTTTTCAGCTCTTGTAATACCTTGAATTCGGAAAAAATATTTCTTTGTCTGTTAATAGTTTCTGTACACAACTCTGGCAATACAAAATATGTTTCAGTTATCTGTATATAAGCACTTTCGAAGTGTTTTATGAGTGTATTAAGTGAATACATAGCATTGTGGACAAAATAAATGTAAATCTGTGGGATGTTACCTCATTGTCCACTTCAGTGTCGTTTTCACAAGCTACAAATGTCCAAATAAGTATGGCAGCATAGTCTTCACCCTGGCTTAGAAAATAGGACTTAAACAATGGCCAGTTCTGGAGCACTTTATCTACAGCACAAAAAAAGTCAAAAAGGGTGTAGGAACATGCTGGAGCAGTGTCAAGTACTCTGACTGCAGGAACTCAAAAAAGTTCTTCAGCTCACTCATCTTCTTCGCACATGAAGAAAACTCATTAAATACCTCAACCACTAACGATTCGACATCGTGTGACAGTAGTTTTAGTCCATATTTCCCAGTATTGTAGAGGACATGCATATGACAATGTCCTGCAATAAGATGTGGTGCTTCGAACATTTTTTCAACCCCATGAAAACAAATGGTTCTTTTCTGTAATTGAAAGAACAGTTGCGATCCTGAAACACTGACCTTAATTTGCTCTCTTTAAGCTCCCTAGCTATAGAAGTTGATGTTTCGTCAGCGTCTTCATAAAAACATATGTCAATTGAAGTCATTCCGATTTCTTGGTCGAAGTGGTAGATATCAAATGGAAATAATTTCATGTTTCCTTTATTTGAAGAATCACACGCAAACGAAAATCGATTTGTATCAACGTTTTTCACCGTTTGTTGCAGAGAATGTGGAGCCAATACTTTCTCTCGTATAGCTTCACTTTAGTCCGTCCACAGTGAATTCTGGATGAACCAAAAAGTGAGATATGTGAGCATTTCCACAATCTTGTCAAAGGTAACTGTGATTACGTTTCACTCCATGATACGTTAATATCACTTCTGTTACTGACACTTCCTCTTCCCATTGGCTAGAAATACCTTTGAACAGTGGAGTTTCTTAACACATCCCACATTTTATCACTATGAGTCTTGGAACGTCATTATGCGTTACCACTTTCACTGTAAAACTTAAACAGCATGTTTTCAAGTATCTGGTATGTTCATCTTGTTTGGAAAGCCATCCCGAAAAGTCCATTTCTTGTAGCCATTTGTCACTGAAAGGACACTCATGACGCTGTTTTTTTTAGACTTGTGCACGTGAGAAGCTCATTATAAAACGATGTTATATATGTACATTGTGTCACTCAGTCACTACAATACCGCTCTTAAACAGTTCAATTTTAGACTAGACACACGCTGTTTATGGTTCATGTAAAACAGCCACGACAAACCACTTCACTACACCAATCAGCTGCATGCAACAATGGGTACACTTGGCATGTTCATTTGTTCAACAGAGGTATTCCTTTTAAAATTAGTAGATCTTTATTGCAAGTACAGATAATGAAATAAAAATGCGACATTGTCATGTCTTGTTTTGTTTTGTTTGGTTGTTTTTTGCTGCTATATAGCTGTGCAGAAGAACAAATAGACAAACTGAAATTGTAACTCTGCTTTATTGCCCATGTGGAAGTGACATGCCGGTGTCATTTGAAAATACATGCTATTACTGGCATGTCTTTCCTACTTCATATTTACTGAAGCAGTCTTAAAATGCCTTGACGATAATGGACGAGACTGTGTAATAAAACAAAACCTCTTTGACACAGTATGTCGAACAAATGAATACATCAACTTATAATAAAATACATTGAAATTCGTTGCCAAAAATCCACAATGCTCCCAACTTGTGGCTCAATCTAATACAAAATATTGAAACCAAAGAATGATCAAACGGAAAAGTTTGATTCCATTTTCATTATTTGGCTTCTGTAAAAAAATTCTTTTTAATGAAATTAGTCAATATGAATTTAATCTAATTTAAGGAAGCCCGAAAACCAGACTTTTGATATCCCGTCAGGATGTTCGACCGGACACCACAGTTTTATTTATAAACCAGACTGCCAAATCTCAAACCAACCAGCTGGCAACCCTGGATTGAAAACAAGTATTGTGTACATCATATTATCAGCAATATTGTTTTTGATAATTTTAGTACAAAATGCTGACACATTTGCCAATGATGACTGTGCAGCTCATAATTTAAATGTAGTACTTAACGATGCTGCATGTGGAATGCAAGTAATCAGACCGTTTTATGACACGGTAGAAACGTCGTATCTTTTCTTCAGTCATGGAATTAAAAGATAGGAACTTCTGATATCTTATTGTACCTTAAAAACGGTAAGCTCAACACGTCGGTGTTTAAGGTAGCAACCTGTAAAACCCTTCGTTATGCTTATGTCGTACTTAAGGCTCTGTCAAAATTAATATTCATATAAGGAAAGGTGAAGAAGGAGAACAATTCGCTGTTTTGAAAAACAAATCAGAGGAATTTTAATTTATTTTTCAGATAGTGCTGCAGTCGAAGATTATATATTGTACTAATTTAGCACCTCAAATTATGCAATCGGAAAATACAAAGCTTCAGAAAGCCTGTTTTCTTGTTCAGAATGCAGCTAATAATTTATGTTGCTATTGAGATAACTTTGAATACGCCATGCATTACTGAAGCTATGTCATCAGCTATATCTCTGGCAAAGAAATTGGGGCACTTCCCCACATTTTGAAAATAAAAGAATTCGAAAGTGTTAAACATTTTGATGAATTCTGTCATGACGAACGTCTAATAGACCGAAGTATGTATTTAAGAACCACTGGTTTAACGGCTGTTTGGACATTATTGCAGCCCAGTTAAAAAGCAGGTTTGAGAACATGCGTACTATATCCGCAAACTAAGTTGACATTCGGCGCGGTGGCTGCTGGGAGCCATCCTTAAGCAATTACCCATATGCGGTCGCGCCCATCAGACACTGCGCAGAGTGTTAACTGGCGTGTTGTTTGCACGTGTGATAATGGTAACATTTTCTTCAAAACTATCTTCTCAAAATTTCTAAAAGAAATTCACAATGCAGCAGCAATTCTTCAAAATGGGTATGGAGAAGGAATTATTCAGTGTTTTCCTTGACCAGGTAACAGGCTTCAAAAATGCTCTGAAAAATGAAATAGCCTTATTAACCTCTGTAGTTAACAAAACTATCAGTAATAGAAAATTCTATCGTAGCGTCTAGCGTTCCAATTTTGTACATAGCATTTTACCTGTTTTTAACTGTTCCTGTTTCTTCGATTGAACGCTTCATTTTCTATGCTCAAACTTAAAAAGAACTATATGCGGAATTCTCCAACCCAAGACAGATTTGGTGACCTCAGCCTTCTTGGTCTCGAATGTGAAAGCTATAGATCCATTGATGTCAGTGAAATCATCAATACCTTCGCATAACAGAAGGCACGTCGCATGGCCCAGTTACACTAGAGTTCATTGTAAGCACAGTGCGGTTTTGTAAATACTAGTACATCAAACGACAGAAGTACATGCCATTGGTTATTACCAATCAGTAGAATGTATTTAATGTTTAATAACATTAACCGAGAGTAATAATTTTATTTCGAAATTATAAAGCATATTGTACTACATTTGTACTTCTATCTGCTGTAATTACAGTTATGTTAGTTATTAATATGTAATACATTATTTTCATTTTAGGGGGGGTCTGGATTTAATTTTTGCAGGCGGCTCCGTATCGCGTTCGTTACGCCTCTGGTTGACCCTCGTAATCCATAGACCTAAACGTGTTACTGTATCGTATGTAATGTTATTCGATGGTCCACCACAGGAATTCAATATCTGACAAAACTTTTCATCAGTAACGTACGATTTTAAAACTGTTTTTAGGATATGTTTTGTAAACTGAATTCTATTTCCCAGATTTAGAGCAAATGAAGTAACCATTGTTTGAGTCGGTTAAACAATTGCTCCCTTCTGTGCCCTGGGCGCCAAATTAATCGTAAGTTTCTTATAAGCGCGGGAAAACTTGAGGCAAAAATTCTCCAGACGCTGTGATGGAATTTTGCGCCGTGCACGAATGGGTTGTTTTATGTAAACTATCAACTGGGACATGAATTAATTTCTTTTTTATGCAGTAAAGTGCGCCGAATGCTCGTCTTCGCAGCAGTCTTACTCGGAAAAGTTTCCATACAGCAAGGCTTAAAATTTTAATTCTTTGCTAATCCAACACATTTGAGAAATTTATTTGCTTACTTTTTTATTATTCTGTAATGACTTACTTACCTTATTCTGCAGAATGAAACTTGGTATCTAACACAGACCGCAGTTTACAAGCCAGATGCCTTGGTCGCTACACCAACGGCGCTCTTGTTGGACAGAGCGTACCTTATAGGTACACTCTTTGACATAAAACTCGACCGGCGGCCGGCCGCTTCAGAGGCTAAGTCCGCGCCGATCGCGACATGGGACAATAAAACTGGCCAACTCGCTAATTCTCTAAGTCCGGTTATCTGCACAATCTGGCAACACTGTAGACTGCGGCACTTCCTGGAGGAAAACTTGTCCCATGATAGAGCAACACTAGGCTGATTACGCCTGTGGTCTAGCGGTAGCGTGCGTTGTCTCTGTTCATAATGTCAGTGGATCGAGAGCAGCTGGAATAAAATATTTTTATAGCCTCTTCTGTCTGAATGCTGAAGACGTGAATGTAATGATAGCGCAGATTCAATCTATTTCGCTTTCTGACACACCGATATCAAAATTTTATCCAGTAACGATTTTGCGGCAGATTTCCTGCAGACTGTCCTCCTCTGGACGCCGTATGCGGCAAAGCTCCGAGATCCATTTGCTGGCTACCGGCAGCGGCCGTGGCGACAGCAGCGGCGCTGCGCTCCCCCGTTCTTTATCGAAAGCGCCTGCTCCCGCTCATCGCTTTTGATGATTTAAAACGCTTTATTATTAAATGTTGCTCCACAGAAAATTTCTACGATTTCCATTCACGCTCAAAAGCAACGGAGACAGACGCCCTGATTAGTAGGCGGGTATTATATTACATTAATCGGCAAGAGCTGAGTATGGCCCGAAATTAATTTTATAGACTGGGACGAAATTAAACCACCTCGCTACATTCGATGAATTTATAAATGCTTCCTACCTCCTTTCTTTTCCTTTCAAACTCAATTATTTGTGCAACTTTTGGTCAATGTTCGGATGTTTTCGTCAAGCCAGGGTGAGCGTCTGTGGTGTAAAGTGTATTACAGTTCTTGTTTCATTCCTTATGGTAACTCTATGCGAACCATGGACCTTGCCGTTGGTGGGGAGGCTTGCGTGCCTCAGCGATACAGATAGCCGTACCGTAGGTGCAACCACAACGGAGGGGTATCTGTTGAGAGGCCAGACAAACGTGTGGTTCCTGAAGAGGGGCAGCAGCCTTTTCAGTAGTTGCAAGGGCAACAGTCTGGATGATTGACTGATCTGGCCTTGTAACAATAACCAAAACGGCCATGCTGTGCTGGTACTGCGAACTGCTGAAAGCAAGGGGAAACTACAGCCGTAATTTTTCCCGAGGGCATGCAGCTTTACTGTATGATTACATGATGATGGCATCCTCTTGGGTAAAATATTCCGGAGGTAAAATAGTCCCCCATTCGAATCTCCGGGCGGGGACTACTCAAGAGGATGTCGTTATCAGGAGAAAGAAAACTGGCGTTCTACGGATCGGAGCGTGGAATGTCAGATCCCTTAATCGGGCAGGTAGGTTAGAACATTTAAAAAGGGAAATGGATAGGTTGAAGTTAGATATAGTGGGAATTAGTGAAGTTCGGTGGCAGGAGGAACAAGACTTCTGGTCAGGTGACTACAGGGTTATAATCACAAAATCAAATAGGGGTAATGTAGGAGTAGGTTTAATAATGAATAGGAAAATAGGAATGCGGGTAAGCTACTACAAACAGCATAGTGAACGCATTATTGTGGCCAAGATAGACACGAAGCCCACACCTACTACAGTAGTACAAGTTTATATGCCAACTAGCTCTGCAGATGACGAAGAAATTGAAGAAATGTATGATGAAATAAAAGAAATTATTCAGATTGTGAAGGGAGACGAAAATTTAATAGTCATGGGTGACTGGAATTCGAGTGTAGGAAAACGGAGAGAAGGAAACATAGTAGGTGAATATGGATTGGGGGACAGAAATGAAACAGGAAGCCGCCTGGTAGAATTTTGCACAGAGCACAACATAATCATAACTAACACTTGGTTTAAGAATCATGAAAGATGGTTGTATACATGGAAAAACCCTGGAGATACTAAAAGGTATCAGATAGATTATATAATGGTAAGACAGAGATTTAGGAACCAGGTTTTAAACTGTAAGACATTTCCAGGGGCAGATGTGGACTCTGACCACAATCTATTGGTTATGACCTGTAGATTAAAACTGAAGAAACTGCAAAAGGGTGGGAATTTAAGGAGATGGGACCTGGATAAACTAAAAGAACCAGAGGTTGTAAAGAGATTCAGGGAGAGCATAAGGGAGCAATTGACAGGAATGGGGGAAATAAATACAGTAGAAGAAGAATGGGTGGCTTTGAGGGATGAAGTAGTGAAGGCAGCAGAGGATCAAGTAGGTAAAAAGACGAGGGCTAGTAGAAATCCTTGGGTAACAGAAGAAATATTGAATTTAATTGATGAAAGGAGAAAATATAAAAATGCAGTAAGTGAAACAGGCAAAAAGGAATACAAACGTCTCAAAAATGAGATCGACAGGAAGTGCAAAATGGCTAAGCAGGGATGGCTAGAGGACAAATGTAAGGATGTAGAGGCCTATCTCACTAGGGGTAAGATAGATAGCGCCTACAGGAAAATTAAAGAGACCTTTGGAGATAAGAGAACGACTTGTATGAATATCAAGAGCTCAGATGGAAACCCAGTTCTAAGCAAAGAAGGGAAAGCAGAAAGGTGGAAGGAGTATATAGAGGGTCTATACAAGGGCGATGTACTTGAGGACAATATTATGGAAATGGAAGAGGATGTAGATGAAGATGAAATGGGAGATACGATACTGCGTGAAGAGTTTGACAGAGCACTGAAAGACCTGAGTCGAAACAAGGCCCCCGGAGTAGACAATATTCCATTGGAACTACTGACGGCCGTGGGAGAGCCAGTCCTGACAAAACTCTACCATCTGGTGAGCAAGATGTATGAAACAGGCGAAATACCCTCAGACTTCAAGAAGAATATAATAATTCCAATCCCAAAGAAAGCAGGTGTTGACAGATGTGAAAATTACCGAATTATCAGCTTAATAAGTCACAGCTGCAAAATACTAACACGAATTCTTTACAGACGAATGGAAAAACTAGTAGAAGCCAACCTCGGGGAAGATCAGTTTGGATTCCGTAGAAACACTGGAACACGTGAGGCAATACTGACCTTACGACTTATCTTAGAAGAAAGATTAAGGAAAGGCAAACCTACGTTTCTAGCATTTGTAGACTTAGAGAAAGCTTTTGACAATGTTGACTGGAATACTCTCTTTCAAATTCTAAAGGTGGCAGGGGTAAAATACAGGGAGCGAAAGGCTATTTACAATTTGTACAGAAACCAGATGGCAGTTATAAGAGTCGAGGGACATGAAAGGGAAGCAGTGGTTGGGAAGGGAGTAAGACAGGGTTGTAGCCTCTCCCCGATGTTGTTCAATCTGTATATTGAGCAAGCAGTAAAGGAAACAAAAGAAAAATTCGGGGTAGGTATTAAAATTCATGGAGAAGAAATAAAAACTTTGAGGTTCGCCGATGACATTGTAATTCTGTCAGAGACAGCAAAGGACTTGCAAGAGCAGTTGAATGGAATGGACAGTGTCTTGAAAGGAGGATATAAGATGAACATCAACAAAAGCAAAACAAGGATAATGGAATGTAGTCGAATTAAGTCGGGTGATGCTGAGGGAATTAGATTAGGAAATGAGACACTTAAAGTAGTAAAGGAGTTTTGCTATTTGGGGAGCAAAATAACTGATGATGGTCGAAGTAGAGAGGATATAAAATGTAGGCTGGCAATGGCAAGGAAAGCGTTTCTGAAGAAGAGAAATTTGTTAACATCCAGTATTGATTTAAGTGTCAGGAAGTCATTTCTGAAAGTATTCGTATGGAGTGTAGCCATGTATGGAAGTGAAACATGGACGATAAATAGTTTGGACAAGAAGAGAATAGAAGCTTTCGAAATGTGGTGCTACAGAAGAATGCTGAAGATTAGATGGGTAGATCACATAACTAATGAGGAGGTACTGAATAGGATTGGGGAGGAGAGAAGTTTGTGGCACAACTTGACCAGAAGAAGGGATCGGTTGGTAGGACATGTTCTGAGGCATAAAGGGATCACCAATTTAGTATTGGAGGGCAGCGTGGAGGGTAAAAATCGTAGAGGGAGACCAAGAGATGAATACACTAAGCAGATTCAGAAGGATGTAGGTTGCAGTAGGTACTGGGAGATGAAAAAGCTTGCACAGGATAGAGTAGCATGGAGACCTGCATCAAACCAGTCTCTGGACTGAAGACAACAACAACAACATGCGATAAACTGTGTGAATACCTTGCAATGCATGCTCTGTAGCAGTGCAGGAACACTGCACATTTGGAGTTCCATGTATGGGTTCATGAAGTATTTAATGTTGATCGGAAGTGATAGTTAAGGTCATCAGATTTAGACCAGAAAAATTTGTCGTTTTGGAGGTTTCAGAGAACGGAAAGCAATTGCTAACGCCTGTGTTAGAAAACGTCTACAGTTTAATGCTATTGCAAAAATTTAGAAGAGGGGAACTATATTAATCAACATGTGCACTTCATAAACAACCTTCTGACATGTTAGACCTATATGAAGAACAAAAAAAATGGTTCAAATGGCTCTGAGCACTATGGGACTTAACATCTGTGGTCATCAGTCCCCTAGAACTTAGAACTACTTAAACCTAACTAACCTAAGGACATCACACACATCCATGCCCGAGGCAGGATTCGAACCTGCGACCGTAGCAGTCGCGCGGTTCCGGACTGCGCGCCTAGAACCGCTAGACCACCGGGGCCGGCTATATGACGAACAAAACTCAAATTTATATCGTTGACAGTCGCTTTGAATCTTTTCAGGATCTATTTTACTGTGAAGCACCTTGGCATTTGCAAAGCAGACATCCATGATATTAATTTACTAAGTCGAATCGGACGAAGATTGATGTTTAAAGGCATTCTTCAGATTTCGCATAAAGAATTTTTACTAGCCGTTTGCAACTCCATTAATTAAAATGGAAAATACAAGGTTGTAGTCAGCGGCTTCCACCGAGATTGGAACTGCTATGTCATACGGTACGACGACCGCAACGCACAAGGGAACCTCTTTTTTTTTAATTTTGCTTTTTTTCTTTTACTTTTTTTGACGATTACCCCTTCTTTTCTCTCTTATTTTAAAGCCCCTTAGGAAAATGGCAATAAAAAAAGAAACTAAGTGCCACCGCCACATTTCATCCTATAACAAAAAAAAAAAAATCTGGTCCACTTCAGGCATTGGCTCCGGACTAAACCTACCCCAAGAGATGCCTATATACCAGGGGAAATATGGGAATTCGAGGTTAGGGCTATCATTACAAACAAAACAAAATCTTCCTTTTTCTGAATTTTATTTTTATTTTGATTGTTGTTTTGTTTATTTTTGTTGTGTAACTGATCAGACGCCTTCTGCGCCCCGCCAGTAATATGTTGAGTCACGTCTTCTCGAAATTGGTGTGTTCCGTTCAGTAGTTCAGAAATGTTCATTGGTTCAAACTGGAAACCTTCTTCACTCTTGGCTTAACACATTCCAGCTGCGAGGCGGGTTGTGGAAAACACTCCCAAGGAAGTTCGAGAAAAATTGTCTGTATTTTGGGTGGCGGACAACGACATAATGACGGTCGTTGAGGTATGTCCAATAATCGAGTACAGAGTCTACAGTTTGTCCAACTAGGTAGTGAATGGCATGTCCGCGAATCCAATTCACAGCATTGGTCTTTGTCCGAGGAAAATAGTCACGTCCCGGAACTGATAATGAAAGGGGAGTATTCCGATTCAGAATGTCCCGCGTTAGAAAAGCCACAATATGACGAATAACCTCTGAGCTAACGATACACTGGCGACCACAGACGGACAATAGTCACTGCGATGTTGCCTGAGCCTCAAAACGCAACCTTAAAACACACAAACAGGTGTTACTTATGTGAAGAACGCCGTTCTTGGAGTCCAGAAATTAATTATACTTTCTGTCTCATCTTACAGCGGATTCTATCGTACGAGTCTTCGATGTGGAAAACGAATGTCAAGTGATTTTAGCGAGGTAACGCCGGCCTACACCCGGAAGTAAATGCACTATCAGAGTGCTGACAAATACTTGCTACGACGCTGCCATTTCTCGGTTCTCTTACGAGGCAGCTCTTCAGCGAAATGCTTGCCGTGATTCTCCGATACGGTCCTTCAGAGTGGAGACGCGAGCGCACGTTTGGTTTTTATGCGGCGTTCTCCCCTGATGGTTTCTGACGTCGCCTTGTGGGCTATGTCTACATTTGAGACATTCAATTATCATTAATCCAAAATAATACAAGTTTCAGCTTCCGGCGTGGAAGAAGGCTGTTGAGGCCGACATTATATCATTTCAACGTAGGGAAAGCAAAGCGGGTCATCCAATGTTTCTCATTCAACATAAAGCATGTGAGATAATTTTCCGTAACGTTCATAATCATCTAAAAATACAAACGAAGTAAAAATACATCTGAAGCTTATTCGAATTGAATATAATTTAAGATACCAAACGCTTTGCACCTCGATGTCGAATTTGTCCACGTGCAATCTTTTGCAGCATACAAAAAGAATATCATGATTACCACGAGAATGAAGAAATATGTTGGTACGGATGGAAGCAAGGAGAGACGCAGTCAACAAATATTCGATTCCTCATGACATTCATTTCATTTGAGACGTAAGAAGAGTTAAAGCGGGATATTACTTTCGTTAACACGAAAGATATGCCGCACATATTGATAACGAGGAAGTCTGCGTCTTCATACGTTTCCTCCTTGAAATCTGTATGCTCTCTTATATACTAAGTAGCCTGATCATTGTTTCAGTAATGTTACCCTCTTGTTTGACCCCGTAACGATGAACAGATTCCAAGTGCATGTCTCTGCATGAAAGTAGCTGTTCGAACTTTTCCTGGGTTGCTTTTTGTGTTTTATTGCTTGGAATTCCTGAAGCAGACCACTGTGCCTTCTCCCCTTGTGGGTTAGGTCTCAAAACTAAACCGCTTTTTATCCAATGGCATAATTTATTCAGACAGCATCAGCACAAGACTGTCAAACAAAGCCTTCCATTTACAGTTGCAACACTCTAACCAGCACTGACCGAAGTGTAATCCACGGTCATGGTCCGAAATTAGCAGCTGTCTGCTACTGAGACAAAGTCCGTACTACACTTTTGATTCCGCAGCACCATTTTATCTGGTAACACTGTGTAGTTGCAGAGTTGTGCCAGCATGTCTGTCCTCACACTGTCAACTTTATGTATCTCACTTCTCCTGCAGCGTTGATCACGAGGAGCAGAAGTAAATGAGTGTATTCTGCGTGACGTAACATTCAGTATTCCCTTCTTTCATAGCCACTCTTCATGTGCATCGATACCAAATAGGAATGTGAAAACTCTTGCGAGTGAGAGAACGACAATAGCAATCGTAACAAGGACAATCAAATAATGAATAATGTTTATTCCAACGCAGAACGAGAATGGCTTTAAATATAAAAATCTATATCTATATCCGTATCTATTAATCTTTGAGTTGGCACAATGCAAATTTATTCTTAGCATTTAGTTACTGAATTTAGTTCGGGATGTTTGCAGAGAAAAGGAAAAGTAGGTACTTCTCGCTAGTGTAATATAATGTGAACCAGCAACTACCCTTTCCTTAGAACACGACTCAAGCAGGTCCCCAGGTAGGTACCAAGGCACTGCTGCATTCTGTTCCCTGACATTGCTCCGATGACGGTTAATGCAGATAGTTCCGATTATGAAATACAAAACGTATTGCAGGTTAGTTCCTAGGATAGTAACATTAAATTTGCGTTGTAGACGGCACATGAACGTGACGACTATCCATATTACTCATCAATATAAAAAGACAATATTATGGGAATTTAGCAGGATTACTCAACATGAATTCTGAAATTGGTTGACTGACCGCACAGGTGCTAAACGTCGTCAAGAGTATACGATGTCCTAATCGCATTAGGAATAGGAAGATCGTCTTCGACAGCTCGCAACTTTCACATTGCTATCTCCACCCTACTCCAGACAGCCCTCGGTGGAGTTGCACTAAGTTGCCGTTGCAATGTAAGGCCTTCAAACCGACAACAGACCACATATTGAAAAATACAAGCGAGTTCTCTTGCAGCGTAAGCTTATTGTAACTAATCTAAAAGTTATTGGACAGAAACATTGTCCTATTCAAAAAAAGCTGTCTAGCAGGTCCTCTAATCGCTCCTTGGTACAGTCGTTTGACTTTTGAAAATGGTTCCAACAAGTCACCACTAGAAAACACTGCTCTGTACCGCAATAACTCAAGATGTAAAGTAATACCACGGTACTGCAAATATTTGGGAACACCTTATCACAGAGAAGACTGTGCTTAAGGCTTGTAAGTTCACATTTATTACAATAAATGACATACCTGAAATGTTACCACTCTCATTATTACGTCAGATTGGTAATGCACGTAGTAAGTTCGTCGTATTCATGATTTCCTCTTCAAAGTAACATACCCTACTTATTATTTAACACAAAATGACATTAAAAATTTAAGTTATTCACGAGCAGCTAGTTGAGAATATGTATGAACTTCAAATGACACGACGAACCGTCTTGTTCCGCATATGGATTCAAACCCAGCTCATGCAGACTAAGCAAAGATTTCGTTACTGACGGAAACTAACAGTCATTCCTGATTAAGCATACAGAGAGTGATATACCTCGATTTTAGACACTGTCAGTTAGCAAATATCAACTTTAAATTGCATAACGCAAACATGTTTAACAGACGCGAATTCCTACCCATCATCTATTGTCCCTGTTAACGAACTACGAGAGATGTTAAATATTGCTTCTTCACAAGTAATTTACTTGAAATGCCGTGAGGTAAAGCTTTGTGTTGGACACGGATTCGAACCCAGAACCTAATCGGATTGCTATAGAAGCACAGTCAAATGCGACATATCGGATTTTCGCGACAGTAGCTAGATGTTTTAACTGAAATGACGAGACGAAACATTAATTTTTTCCTTCCCAGGACACCTACCCGCCACCTATCGCTGTTATATTCTAGAGAAAACGAACGTTAAATATGGGTTTGTTGCGCCAGCAGTGATATGTGAGCATGTTTGAACCAGAAATAATATGACGAAGAGTTCAGCGCTCACTGGGAATAGAGCCCACATATATCGTTGTTGACTACACACAAAGAGACGTCAGCTACCGAATTTTTCTCCACCAGCTGCTCAGAATAACATCTTGAACTTACAGTCATCCCGCAAATAGTTCTGTGTCTCACTGGGAGTTAAAAACGTCAGATATCGTTAGTGTTGACAACGAATGAAAATACATTAAAAATCAAAATTCTTATCCACCAGCAGATAGGTGTTCTCATGCTAGAGCTTGATAATACATAATTAAATCTTTAGTGCCGGGCCAGGATTCGATCCCATTCACGCGTAATATGTGGAGATGTTGAGGAATCTGCAGTTTTGAACAAACAACAAATTGTAGCCGAGCTGTATTGTCACGAAAGGATCAAATTCCGCGTTAAGGGCGGTCTGAGTTGCATTCCCAGTTCAGAACCAATCTTTTCGACACACAGAAGCTCAGATAAAAGATGGAATAAGTGTCCTGTGACCATACATAGCGTTTGTTTCGTCACTTGAAATAAATAACTAGTATAAGAAAGGTTACTGGTGATAGAGTTTCTACATGTCGCCACTCCAGACTTTATTGTGGTTCAACCTACCGTCTACTTGGTAGAGAAGGAAACTCATCTTTAATGTGAATTTTCAGACC